>NC_138893.1:35208235-35895860 GCF_965194825.1 Balaenoptera physalus
TGAGGATTAAAAAGAAATCTCTCTCATATGATTACTGTAATGATTTAATTAGTTAATATGTGTAAAAGCAATTGGAATTGTGCTGGCATTTAGAAAGTACTCAGTGCATTTTGTAGATATTCTTCCTCTTCCTCTTCCTCCTTCTTCCTGGGGTAGGCAAGAAGGCGCATGGGACTGGGAATCGGGTGATCCTGGGCTCAGATCTAGATTCTGCCACTTGCTAGCTATGTGACTGTGGGGACATAGCCTTTCTGAACTGTAATTTCCTTTGCTATAAAATAAGGATAATAAAAGTACTTTATCTTGTTGTCATGAAAATTAAGTGAGATAATGCATATGCTATGCTTAGCAAGGTGTTTTGCACCTGGCAGGTGCACATTAATGAATTGTTATTTTTGATGCTAATAAAGGCAAAAGACATACATGTATTTGAGGTCAACAGCACAGTTTTCTAAATATTAATTGCCTCTTATAGTCACTTAACTAAATATGAATGTCAGCTTGTTTTCATTGAAATAGCGGGAGTTTCCAGGTTTATGAATCATAAATACGATTTCCTTTATGTAAATATTTTTCCATGATTCAAAACAAATAAACAATAACAAAAAACCACAATAGTATTATTTGGAGAACATTCTAATGAAGTGCTAAGGAGGTGCTAGCAAGCGGGTTGTTACTAAAAAGAAAAAATTTGTATCTGTGAAAGTATGAATGTTAATTATGTTAAGTAATTATGTTAATAAGACTTCAATGAACAAAAAAGTAGAGAAAAGAAAATATAGAAATTCTATTATTAAGCAAAACTGTGGAGAAAGTTCCTTGAGGTTTTTTTTAGTTAAAAAATTAGAAAACTTTGAAAATTATTCTTTCTCTCAATATCTTTAAAGTTCCATTACCATTTAAAGGTAGTTTATGATTATATTAATATATGCATCAGATAATTGCCTTTATATCAGCAAAAAGGAATCCTAGGTATATACCATACTAACTGTAATCTACAATCCGGTTCTACCAGTTTCCATTAAATTCCCTGAGTTTTCACTTCTTTTTTTCCTCCATAGACTCTGTTGCCAGATTGTTTATATTTGTACCCTCATTTTCATTTTCTGTTTCAACCATAGACTTTTTCCAAAGTCTATGGTTGAAATAGAAAACACAGTCTTTTGTTTTCAGGTGCAGTCTACTTGCAAGTACTTTTCACCTACATTATTGCTATAGCTTCCTAAACAGGCTTCCCCAACTCCAGTCTACACGCCTCTATCAACCTGTCCTTTAGCGTCTCCACAGTTTGATTTCCACTTTATTTTCCCATTTTTTTTTCCTGATGATGAAACAGGTTCAGGGAAGTTTAAGGAGTTGAACAGAGTCAAACGTACCCTTGTGACTTCAAAGTCCAAGATCTTATCACTAAGCCATGCTACTCTTCCCTAAACATGACCTATAATGTCTCAAATTTTCCTAAAATGAATTTCCCTATCAGATACACCTATTAAGTTCTTCACATCCTCCTAATGCCAGAATATAGGCTACCTTTACCAAGAAACTGTCCTAGAATTCCAACCTGATTCCATTGCTTCCTACTTACTGCAATCATAACACTTTGTTCTCTTCTTGAAATAGCATTTAGCATTGTCTGCTTTATATTAGGATTATTTATATCTGTCTGTCTCCCCAACAAGATTTTGGATTCTTGGGTGGCAGAGACCATGTCTTATCTGTCTCATTTAATCATCCTTCCCTTTCATCCTAAAATAGTCAGTGTTTCCCATGGTGCCTTGTATCTAGTAGATATTAAATAAATATTGAATAAGTTGCATAAAAGCTTCATTTTAAAATGTAAGAAAGTAGGTTTCTGTGTTTCTGAAAGAAATTTAAGGGTTTTTTTTGTTCTAATAGCAAGTTTTATGAAAAATAGCTGTTATGAACTAAGTGTTCTTGTATAGAATAATTTTTTTTCAACAAGACTGTATTCTGTATAGGTAAGGAAAAGTTTATGCTACATTAACTCATTATTCATCATGTAATTATTGACTGAGTGCCTAACATATAGGACAATAGAGTATGCAGATGTTGGGTGGTGCCGAATATAAAAATGATCAGTCTTGATCTTAAAAACTATAACCTAAATATGAATAAACTCAACAACAACAAACAACAATAAGATTCCATGAAAAACACAAGGATGTTTAAGAAGATACGCACCTATCTGAATTAGAAATGCTTGCATTTCCAGTCATGGCCAAGTAAGCTCCTGTCTGACCAACCTTTCTACTGACGACAACTCTAGACTCTGGAAGAAGCAAAATAACGTCTTGAAGGCACTGGAGAGTGAACAAAAGCAGTCAGATACTGGAGAGTTCAGATACTTCGAAGAAGCAGACTGCAAGGAATGACTTTATCATTGCTTTCCAGCTCTTATCCTCAGGGAAGTTCACAACTAGCATTATGTAGGAAGGCTAGAAATTGAATGGAAATACAGTCTAACTGGGGAAAGAGTTTGGGTCAATCACAACTGCTAAAAAGTGAAGAGGCATCTTGAAAAGGAGAGGTAGAGAGGGTGAGCCTAAATTCTACTTATAAACTATACCCTAATCTTTGGATGACCCTTGAACTATGCAAGTGAAGGACAGACTCCCAGCAGCACAGCTAACACTAAAATAACCGAACTTAGATTTGAACTGCCACCTATCACAGGGAGACAGAGCTTGTACCTTGGGCTTAGCCAATTAACTGCCTGCTTTAAAAAACAAACAAACAAAAAACAAACAAACAAACAAAAAAATGTTCTTTGGAGGAACATAACAGAATCTAGAGTTTCTACAACATGTCATTCACAATTTCCAAGATGAAATCCAAATTTTTCATTATATAAAGAAACCGGAAAATATCAAACATTTTCAAGAGAAAAGAAAGTCAATGGAGACTAACTCTGAGATGACCCCAATGTTGGAATCAAAAAATAAGAATTTTAAAAATAGTTATGCTAAGGACTGAAAGGAGAATACTATACTATAATGAATGAGAGCATAGGAAATCTCAGTAAAGAGATATAAACCATAAAAAAGAACTAAATAGAAATTATAGAACTGAAAAATAAAATACATAAAGTGAAAAATTTACTTCATGGCTTAACAGCAGCATGGATATGACAAAAAAAGAGATTCAGAGAACTTGAAGATACATCATTATAAATCATATAATCTAAAGAACAGAAAAAAACATTTGTAATAAATGATCAGAGCCTCAGGGTCTTATAGACCAATATCAAAATGGTAAATATTTGAGAAATGGAATGACAGAATGGAATAGAAAAAGCATTTGAAGAAATAATGGCTGAAAATTATCCACATTTGTTTAAAGACATAAATTTTCTAGTTCATAAGTTCAGTGAGCTCCAAGCAAAACATATAAAATCTAAACTGTGCATCTAGAAACATTATAGTCCAACTGCTGAAAACCAAAGGTAAAGAGACAATCTTAAAAGTATGTGAGAAAAATGGCACATTTAATACTGGAGAACAATAGTTTGATGGATTTCTAACATCTCATCAGAAACAACAGAGGCTAAAAGACAGTGAAACAACAGCTTTAAAGTAATAAAAGAAAAAACCCCACATCAACCTAGAATTCTATATCCAGCAAAGATATCCTTAAAAAAATAAAAATGAGGGGCTTCCCTGGTGGCGCAGCGGTTGAGAATCTGCCTGCCGATGCAGGGGACACGGGTTCGAGCCCTGGTCTGGGAAGATCCCACATGCCGTGGAGCGGCTAGGCCCGTGAGCCACAACTACTGAGCCTGCGCGTCTGGAGCCTGTGCTCCGCGGCGAGAGAGGCCGCGATAGTGAGAGGCCCGCGCACCGTGATGAAGAGTGGCCCCCGCTTGCCACAACTAGAGAAAGCCCTCACACAGAAACGAAGACCCAACACAGCCATAAATAAATAAATAAATAAATAAAATTAAAAATTCTAAAAAAAAAAATAAAATAAAATAAAAATAAAAATGAGTTTCATTTCCACGTAGAATGTGAAAGCTGGAAAGAGCATCATTCATACTCTAAAATTAAGAAAGTGCTGTATAAATGACAAAATTATAACTTTCCTCGAGCCCATCAGAACACTAAGTTTATAGGACAAACAAGTAGCTAGAAATCCAAGGAACGACAGACAGCCAAAAGGGAGAGGTGAGATGGGAGCACTTGCTTACCTGAGATAAGCACCGAAAAAAGGAACAAACAAAAGACTGAACAAATAGAAAATAAATAGAAAGATAGTAGATTTAAATCTACCCATATGAATAATTACATTAAATATAAATATTCCAGGTACAACAATTAAGAGACAGAAATTGGCAAGATAAAAATGCAGGACCCAAGAATGTATTGTCTATAAGAAACACATTTTAAATGTAAGGGCTCAATATTTTAAGAATAAAATAATGAAAAAAGATGCCATGCAAATATGAAAAAAAAATTCCAAACCTAGGTGGCTATATTCATACCAAACTAAGTAGACTTCATAGCAAAGAATATTACCAAGGATAAAGACGGCTATTACGTAATGACAAAGAAGTCAATTCACAAAGAGGTCATAGAAATTCAAATATACATGCACCTAAAACTAGTTTCAAATACCAGAAACAAATTGCTACAAATGAAAGGGAAATAGACATACCCACAATAAGGATTGAACAAATAGAATATCAGTAAGGAAATAGAAAACCTGAATAACACTATCCAACAGTTTGATCTAATTGATGTTCACGGAACAATCCAAACAACAGGAAAATCCACATTCTTTTCAGGTCATGATCAAAATTTAAAAATTGTATTTCTATTTAATAACAATGAACCGTTGGAAATTGAAATTAAAAACAGTACTATGTACAACATATCACAAAACCATGAAATACTTAGGCAAAATCTGTAATATGTGCATGACCTGTATGTTTAAAACCACAAAATATCCCTGAGGGAAATTAAAGAAAACCCAGATAAATCAGGAGATAAACTTTTCATTAATTAGAAGACTCGATAATGTTAAGATGTCAGTTCTCTCCAAATTGATCTATAGATTCAATGCACATCAAAATATTGTCAGTGTTTTTTGGTAGAAATTGACAAACTAATTCTAAAATTTGTATGAAAAGCAGGGAAACTATAATAGTCAAAACAATTTTGGAGCAAAAAAGGAATGTGTCTTGGACGACTCAGACTATCTGATTTCAAAACTCACTATAAAACCACTGTAGTTAAGACAGTGTGTTATTAGAGAAAGGATACACACATAGACCGGTGGGACAGAATTGAGGGTCCACAACATAGATGTACATATATATGGTCAATCTGATTTTAAACAAAAGGTGAAAAGGCAATTCAATGGATGATGGCATTTCAATAAATTGCCAAAAAATAAACCTTGACTTATACTTTGTTCCATATACAAAATTAACTCAAAGTGGATCATAGCTCTAAAATCTAAAACTGTGAATATGTCTAGAATAAATCAGAGGAAAACTATCTTTGCAACCTTGGGCAAGACAAAGATTTCTTAGACATAACACAAAAAGCACAAACCGTAAAAGAAAATGTCAATAAATTGAACATTATTAAAACTGAAAATTTCTGTGCTTTGAAAGACACTTAAGCAAATCAAAAGACAAGTCACAGGGCTTCCCTGGTGGCACAGTGGTTGAGAATCTGCCTGCCAATGCAGGGGACACGGGTTCGAGCCCTGGTCTGGGAAGATCCCACATGCTGCGGAGCAACTAGGCCCGTGAGCCACGACTACTGAGCCTGCGCATCTGGAGCCTGTGCTCCACAACAAGAGAGGCCGCGATAGTGAGAGGCCCGTGCATCGCGATGAAGAGTGGCCCCCGCTTGCCGCAACTAGAGAAAGCCCTTGCACAGAAACGAAGACCCAACAGAGCCAAAAAAATAAAAAATAAAAAAATAAAATAATAAAAAGACAAGTCACAGACCTCATTAGTCATTAGGGAAATTAAAATTAATACCACAATGAGGTACCACTAAGCACTTATTTGAGTGGGTAAATTTCTTTTTAATGTCTTTGCCAAGAGTTTGGAGCAACTGGAACTTTCGCACATGGCTGATGGGAAAGTGGTACAGCCATTTTGGAAAACAACTGGCAGTTACTTATCTAGTTAAACACAAACTTACCATACAACCCAGCAATCCTACTCCTAGGTATTGACTCAAGAGAAATGAAAATTTATTCACACAAAAACTTACATGTGAGTGTTTTTAGCATTCTTTGTTCATAATTCATAATTGGTAAAGATAAAAAACATTTCAAATATCCTTCAACTGGTGAATGGATAAACAAACTGTTATAGCTACATAATTAAATACTACCCAGCAATTAAAAGGAACAAACTGCTGATACATTCAACATGAATTATCCTCAAATGCATTATGTTACGTGAAATAGGCCAGACTCAAAAGACTACACACAACTGGATTTCACTTATATGACTTCATTCTGGACAAGGCAAAACCATGAGGCCAGAAAACACCTCAGTGGTTCCCAGGAGCTGAGGGTGAGAAGTGATTTACTTCAAAGAGGCATGAGGGAACTTGAGCTCATGGCAAAATTCGGTGTGCTGATTGTGGTAGTGGTTACATGACTATATTCATTTGTCAAATCTCATAGAACTTACACTATAAGGGGTAAATTTTATTGTACTTAAATTCTGCGTCAATAAACTTGACTGAAAAAAAAGAATGAAAGTGAAATAAAGATGTTTTCAGATAAAAGAGAACTAAGAAAATCCATTGCCAGCAAAACTACTCTAACAAGACATGCTAAAGGAAATTCTTTAGAACACAGGTAAATGAAAGCAGATATAAACTCAGATCCAGAGGATGGAATGAAGAGCATCAGAAATACTAAATATGTAAGTAGATGTAAAAAACTAATTCCACCTCTTTATTCCTTTAATATACATATACGGTTTAAAGCAAACAAATACTGGATTGTGGGATTCACAATGTATGTGGCTGTAGGGTATGTGACAATATCAAGGTTGTGTCCAGAACAGTAAATGGACCTGTATAGTTGCAAGGTTTCTACATTTTTCATGAACTGTTAAGATACTAACTTTAAGTTGTCTGTGGAAAATTAAGGATGAACATTGTAATCCCTAGGGTGACCACTAAAATATAAGACAAAGAGGTAAAAAGAAAAAGCCAGTATATAAATTAAAATGAAATTCCAGAAAGGACCTAGGACGTGTGCTTGGGAAGAGGGAAGACATTGCTCTAGGGATGGGCAAGGCTCAGAGCTGGGAGGGCAAGATGGCAGGGTCTGTGTGACTGAGTTTCTGATTTGGTTGGCTGGACTGAGAACATAACCACAGAGTAAAATGTACTTTTCTTTCTTTTTTTTTTATTGAAGTGTAGTTGATTTACAATGTTGTGTTAGTTTCAGGTGTACAGCACAGTGATTCAGTTATACATATATATATATATATATATATATATATATATATATATATATATATATATATATATATACACACACACACACATATATATGTATATTCTTTCTCAGATTATTTTCCCTTATAGGTTATGGCAAAATATTGAGTAAGTTCCCTGTGCTATATAGTAGGTCCTTGTTGAAAATGTGCTTTTCGTAACTGGAATTAAATAAGTAAATTTCCCCAAAGTTTATATAGAAAGCAATTCGAAAAAAATCCCAAGACAGAACCTAGCAAGGGTAAGATGATATGAGGCAGATCATTCAGGATAGCCTCAATTTAGCAAGTACGTGGTTTCAAGTGTTTATTTCCAAATAGTTACAGGAAATTCAGAATGGTCATTTCATTAGAGACAGACAATATCCTAAATGCCAATTAGATTCCCAGGTCATAAAAGATAATTCCACATGGTAATAAAAAAATCAAACAAAGAATATAATAATACTGAATAAGAAATGATTCTCCCTTACTTTGAATGGTGGAAACTTTGGAAAACATTCTGAAGGGTTCTTTTGGACACATTCAAGGTGAGATGCTAGTTCTTTAATTAGTTACTTCACTTTAAACTTCCAGCTTTCTTTTTCTTCGCCAGCACATCATCACCTTTTGCTTGGCAATCAGGATGAGCGTGGTGGGTAGCGGTGTTTTATGTGTCACACACACAAAAAAGACGATGAAGAATAAGACATCAAAGTTATTGGGCTAAAACTGGAAAAGAGGTTTCCAGATGGGGTACCTGTATCTACGAGGAAGAGATTAGCTGACGTGGAATTTCCATCCTGTGAACTGCAAGAATCAAAGGGGAGGCAGAGCACACTTTTTCCGTTCTGTGCACCAGAGGAAAATGTGTCAAGTCAGTCTCCAAGCAGACCACCAGGAGGCCACCTACATGACCACTGCTCATCTGGAACAACTTTGCTATTTTTTAGAATAAATTGAGGATGTTGTGCTGAAGGTAGAAGGGAGGTGAGAGGTGGCATACAACAGGTTGTTTGAGGGGGTTATTTGAAAGTCAGATTTGATTAAGGGAGTTCCTAGTGAAGGGTATCCTCAAAGGCTGGGTTGAATTCATAAAACTGAATGCAGAATATGAATGGGTAGAAAGCAGGGACCAATAAAAGAGCAAAGGCATGAAAGCAAGAATGAAAGGGAATGAATGAATGAATGAATGAATGAATGAATGGAGAAAATATTAGACTTGACGATCAGATTTGTCTCTTATCCTCCATTACCACTGCTTTTATCCAGATGCTAATCATTTATTCCATAATGGTCTTCTAACTAGGTGTCTTTCATGTTGGCTCAACTACTTCCAAATACATGTTTCATATTCACAAGACTATAACATTAATCTCCCTGGAGCACCTGCTTTTTCTAATTACTCCCTTGATTAGAATCCTTTCATTCCCTCCATTGTATCAAGGTAGAAATTGTGTGTTTGGCTTAGGGAAGTCCCCCAGAGTCTGACCCAAGCTGGTTTCTTATGTCTTACCTAAAGCACCGCATTCCTGCCATTCTGCATTTGTTGACGTGATACTCCTAAACTACCGTCCCCATTTCTCTGTTTTTTTTTTATATGTTTTAATCTTATATTATAAATGTTTTCAACAGATAATTATTTCCTAATAAAACATAATTGCAAATAACTTGTAGTTCCACAAATCTACCACATAAAGAAACTATGCCTGTCATTACAGAGAAGGAATCCAGTCATAATGACCACCTGAATTCACAAAAGCACATAAACACAAATGTCAGGACTGGAGATGGCACTCTCTCTTCAGCAAAGCCTTGTCTTCTCCACACATGAGGTCCTCCTTCCTCATACTCACACAGCACTCCTGCTTACAGGAGTAAGCAGGTCCTCATCACACTGGACTGAAGTTGCCCAACTATGTGTTTTCTCATACCATGAGGGTGGCATTCAGATCTGCATTTGGCAGTAGGTTTTCAACAACTTTTCATTGAATGGATGAATAACCACTGTTGCCAGGACCATAAAATCATTACAAAACATCAATTCCAAGCAAACAGAATTTGTCCAGCTTGGACTTCTTGACATAGATAATAGACAATTATGTGCATGTTTTTAATATTTTCTATGTTCTTAATAAAATTGATACTAATTATGATTGCCACATTATACAATGTTTTACATCTAATTTCTCATATATAACAATAGTGTTATATACTGAATTTATTTATAGTACCAAGACAATCTTGGCATTTTGTAAATACTTTCTTTTTAAAAAAATTTTTTAAATTAAATTTAATTTTTTTTTATACAGCAGGTTATTAGTCATCAATTTTATACACATCAGTGTATACATGTCAATCCCAATCGCCCAATTCATCACACCACCAGCCCCACCCCCCCGTGGCTTTCCCCCCTTGGTGTCCATACATTTGTTCTCTACATCTGTCTCAATTTCTGCCCTGCAAACCAGTTCATCTGTACCATTTTTCTAGGTTCCACATATATGCGTTAATATACGATATTTGTTTTTCTCCTTCTGACTTACTTCACTCTGTATGACAGTCTCTAGATCCATCCACGTCTCAACAAATGACCCAATTTCGTTCCTTTTTATGGCTGAGTAATATTCCACTGTATATATGTACCACATCTTCTTCATCCATTCATCTGTCGATGGGCATTTAGGTTGCTTCCATGACCTGGCTATTGTAAATAGTGCTGCAAGGAACATTGGGGTGCATGTGTCTTTTTGAATTATGGTCTTCTCTGGGTATATGTCCAGTAGTGGGATTGCTGGATCATATGGTAATTCTATTTTTAGTTTCTTAAGGAACCTCCATACTGTTCTCCATAGTGGCTGTATCAATTTACATTCCCACCAACAGTGCAAGAGGGTTCCCTTTTCTCCACACCCTCTCCAGCATTTGTTGTTTGTAGATTTTCTGATGATGCCCATTCTAACTGGTGTGAGGTGATACCTCATTGTAGTTTTGATTTGCATTTCTCTAATAATTAGTGATGTTGAGCTGCTTTTCACGTGCTTCTTGGCCATCTGTATGTCTTCTTTGGAGAAATGTCTATTTAGGTCTCCTGTCCATTTTTGGATTGGGTTGTTTGTTTTTTTAATATTGAGCTGCATGAGCTGTTTATATATTTTGGAGATTAATCCTTTGTCCGTTGATTCGTTTGCAAATATTTTCTCCCATTCTGAGGGTTGTCTTTTCGTCTTGTTTATGGTTTCCTTTGCTGTGCAAAAGCTTTGAAGTTTCATTAGGTCCCATTTGTTTATTTTTGTTTTTACTCTAAGAGGTGGATCAAAAAAGATCTTGCTGTGATTTATGTCAAAGAGTGTTCTTCCTATGTTTTCCTCTATGAGTTCTATAGTGTCCGGTCTTACATTTAGGTCTCTAATCCATTTTGAGTTTATTTTTGTGTATGGTGTTAGGAAGTGTTAATTTCATGCTTTTGCATGTAGCTGTCCAGTTTTCCCAGCACCACTTATTGAAGAGACTGTCTTTTCTCCATTGTATATCCTTGCCTCCTTTGTCATAGATTAGTTGACCATAGGTGTGTGGGTTTATCTCTGGGCTTTCTATCTTGTTCCATTGACCTATGTTTCTGTTTTTGTGCCAGTACCATACTGTCTTGATTACTGTCGTTTTGTAGTCTGAAGTCAGGGAGTCTGATTCCTCCCACTCCGTTTTTTTCCCTCAAGACTGCTTTGGCTATTCGGGGTCTTTTGTGTCTCCATACAAATTTTAAGATTTTTTGTTCTAGTTCTGTAAAAAATGCCACTGGTAATTTGATAGAGATTGCATTGAATCTGTAGATTGCTTTGGGTAGTATAGTCATTTTCACAATATTGATTCTTCCAATCCAAGAACATGGAATATCTCTCCATCTGTTAGTATCATCTTTAATTTCTTTCATCAGTGTCTTATAGTTTTGTGCATACAGGTCTTCTGTCTCCCTAGGTAGGTTTGTTCCTAGCTATTTTATTCTTTATGTTGCAGTGGTAAATGGGAGTGTTTCCTTAATTTCTCTTTCAGATTTTCATCATTAGGGTATAGGAATGCAAGAGATTTCTGTGCATTAATTTCGTATCGTGCAACTTTACCAAATTCATTGATTACCTCTAGTAGTTTTCTGGTGGCGTCTTTAGGATTCTCTATGTATAGTATCATGTCATCTGCAAACAGTGACAGTTTTACTTCTTCTTTTCCAATTTGTATTCCTTTTATTTCTTTTTCTTCTCTGATTGCCGTGGCTAGGACTTCCAGAACTATGTTGAATAATAGTGGTGAGAGTGGACATCCTTGTCTTGTTCCTGATCTTCGAGGAAATGCTTTCAGTTTTTCACCATTGAGAATGATGTTTGCTGTGGGTTTGTCATATATGGCCTTTATTATGTTGAGGTAGGTTCCCTCTATGCCCACTTTCTGGAGAGTTTTTATCATAAATGGGTGTTGAATTTTGTCAAAAGCTTTTTCTGTCTCTATTGAGATGATCATATGGTTTTTATTCTTCAATTTGTTAATATGGTGTATCACATTGATTGATTTGCGTTTATTGAAGAATCCTTGCATCCCTGGGTTAAATCCCACTTGATCATGGTGTATGATCCTTCTAATGTGTTGTTGGATTCTGTTTGCTAGTATTTTGTTGAGGATTTTTGCATCTATATTCATCAGTGATATTGGTCTGTAATTTTCTTTTTTTGTAGTATCTTTGTCTGGTTTTGTTATCAGGGTGATGGTGGCCTCATTGAATGAGTTTGGGAGTGTTCCTTCTTCTGCATTTTTTTGGAAGAGTTTGAGAAGGATGGGTGTTAGCTCTTCTCTAAATGTTTGATGGAATTCACTTGTGAAGCCATCTGGTCCTGGACTTTTGTTTGTTGGAAGATTTTTTTTTAAAATAATTATTTATTTATTTATTTATTTTTGTCTGTGTTGGGTCTTCGTTTCTGTGCGAGGGCTTTCTCTAGTTGTGGCAAGTGGGGGCCACTCTTCTTCGTGGTGCGCGGGCCTCTCACTGTCGCGGCCTCTCTTGTTGCGGAGCACAGGCTCCAGACGCTCAGGCTCAGTAGTTGTGGCTCACGGGCCTAGTTGCTCCGTGGCATGTGGGATCTTCTCAGACCAGGGCTCGAACCCATGTCTGCTGCATTGGCAGGCAGATTCTCAACCACTGCGCCACCAGGGAAGCCCTGTTGGAAGATTTTTAATCACAGTTTCAATTCATTACTTGTGATTGGTCTGTTCATATTTTCTATTTCTTCCTGGTTCAGTCTTGGAAGGTTACACTTTTCTAAGAATTTGTCCATTTCTTCCAGGTTGTCCATTTTATTGGCATAGAGTTGCTTGTAGTAGTCTCTTAGGATGCTTTGTGTATCTGCGGTGTCTTTTGTAACTTCTCCTTTTTCATTTCTAATTTTATTGATTTGAGTCCTCTCCCTCTTTTTCTTGATGAGTCTGGCTAATGGTTTATCAATTTTTGTTTATCTTCTCAAAGAACCAGCTTTTAGTTTTATTGATCCTTGCTATTGTTTTCTTTGTTTCTATTTCATTTATTTTTGCTCTGATCTTTATGATTTCTTTCCTTCTAGTAACTTTGGGTTTTGTTTGTTCTTCTTTCTGTAGTTCCTTTAGGTGTAAGGTTAGATTGTTTATTTGAGATTTTTCTTGTTTCTTGAGGTAGGCTTGTATAGCTATAAAGTTCCCTCTTAGAACTGCTTTTGCTGCATCCCATAGGTTTTGGATCATCGTGTTTTCATTGTCATTTGTCTCTAGGTATTTTTTGATTTCCTCTTTGATTTTTCAGTGATCTCTTGGTTATTTAGTAACGTATTGTTTAGCTTCCGTGTCTTTGTGTTTTTTACGTTTTTTTCCCTGTAATTCATTTCTAATCTCATAACGTTGTGGTCAGAAAAGATGCTTGATATGATTTCAATTTTCTTAAATTTACTGAGGCTTGATTTGTGACCCAAGATGTGATCTATCCTGGAGAATGTTCCGTGTGCACTTGAGAAGAAAGTGTAATCTGCTGTTTTTGGATGGAATGTCCTATAAATATCAATTAAATCTATCTGGTCTATTGTGTCATTTAAAGCTTCTGTTTCCTTATTTATTTTCATTTTAGATGATCTGTCCATTGGTGTCAGTGAGGTGTTAAAATCCCCTACTATTATTGTGTTACTGTCAATTTCCTCCTTTACAGCTGTTAGCAGTTGTGTTATGTATTGAGGTGCTCCTATGTTGGGTGCATATATATTTATAATTGTTATATCTTCTTCTTGGATTGATCCCTTGATCATTATGTAGTGTCCTTCCTTGTCTCTTGTAACATTCTTTATTTTAAAGTGTATTTTATCTGATATGAGTATAGCTACTCCAGCTTTCTTTTGATTTCCATTTGCATGGAATATCTTTTTCCATCCCCTTGCTTTCAGTCTGTATGTGTCCCTAGGTCTGAAGTGGGTCTCTTGTAGAGAGCATATATATGGGTCTTGTTTTTGTATCCATTCAACAAGCCTGTGTCTTTTGGTTGGAGCATTTAATCGATTCACGTTTAAGGTACTTATCAATATGTAAGTTCCTATGACCATTTTCTTAATTGTTTTGGGTTTGTTTTTGTAGGTCCTCTTCTTCTCTTGTGTTTCCCACTTAGAGAAGTTCCTTTAGCATTTGTTGTAGAGCTGGTTTGGTGGTGCTGAATTCTCTTAGATTTTGCTTGTCTGTAAAGCTTTTGATTTCTCCACTGAATCTGAATGAGATCCCTGCTGGGTAGAATAATCTTGGTTGTAGGTTCTTCCCTTTCATCACTTCAAGTATATCATGCCACTCCCTTCTGGCTTGAAGAGTTTCTGCTGAGAAATCAGCTGTTAACCTTATGGGAGTTCCCTTGTATGTTATTTGTCATTTTTGCGTTGCTGCTTTCAACAATTTTTCTTTGTCTTTAATTTTTGCCAATTTGATTACTATGTGTCTTGGCATGTTTCTCCTTGGGTTTATCCTGTATGGGACTCTCTGTGCTTCCTGGACTTGGGTGGCTATATCTTTTCCCATGTTAGGGAAGTTTTCAAGTATGATCTCTTCAAATATTTTCTCGGGTCCTTTCTCTCTCTCTTCTACTTCTGGGACTCCTATAATGTGAATGTTGTTGCATTTAATATTGTCCCAGAGGTATCTTAGGCTGTCTTCATTTCTTTTCATTCTTTTTTCTTTATTCTGTTCCATAGCAATGAATTCCACCATTCTGTCTTCCAGGTCACTTATCCGTTCTTCTGCCTCAGTTATTCTGCTATTGATTCCTTCTAGTGTATTTTTCATTTCAGTTATTGTATTGTTCATCTCTGTTTGTTTGTTCCTTAATTCTTCTAGGTCTTTGTTAAACATTTCTTGCATCTTCTCGATCTTTGCCTCCATTCTTATTCCGAGGTCCTGGATCATCTTCACTATCATTATTCTGAATTCTTTTTCTGGAAGGTTGCCTATCTCAACTTCATTTAGTTGTTTTTCTGGGGTTTTATCTTGTTCCTTCATCTGGTACATAGCCCTCTGCCTTTTCATCTTGTCTATCTTTCTGTGAATGTGGTTTTTGTTCCACACTCTGCAGGATTGTAGTTCTTCTTCCATTCCCATTTCTCTTCATCTCATGCCTTGACATCTCCACTTCCATCATCCATCCATCCTCTCCACAAACATTTACTGAGCACCTACTGCAGGACAAGGACTGTGCCTTCAAAGGAGTTCACAATCCATCAGGGAAGACTCATCTATGACAAATAATTTTATTTCAGTGTGATGAAGCCCTAGTTGTGCTGTGTATCAACTGTTATGAACGCACAGAGAAGAAAGGCATGAACAGTATGAGTCAGGAAAGGTCTAACTTAGAAGGTAATATTTGATCTAGGTTTTGAAGAATGAAAAGAAGTTCAACAGCTAGAAAAGAGAAAGGTATTCCAGGCCAAGGAAATAGTACATGCTGAATTCCATTCTGGGACTTCTGTAGTTTCTACTTACATCATGGACCTCATAATTTTGGTACTCATGGCGTAAAATGTATCATTTATAACCTCATTACATGTCTTGGACTACAAACTTCTTGACAGGTCTGTTCATATACTTCATTTGTATTCTCCTCAAACCTTAGCAAAGTGCTAAGCATTGGGCACATAATAAAGACCACGAAGATGTTGACAGATTTATCTGATAATCTGTCAACATTTATGTACTCAGTTTTTTTGTGTGTATATGTTCCCATAGAACTTTATTTATGGACATTAAAATTTGGATTTCATGTAATTTTCACAAGTAATGAAGTGTTATTCGTCTTATGATTGTTTAAAACATTATCTTTAGAGCAGTTTTAAGTTCACAACAAAATTGAAGGCAAGGTATAGAGATTCTTTCCTATATGAATTGCCCCTCCCCTACGACTGATATTCCCCCACCAGAATGGTACATTTGTTACAACTGATGAACCTATACTGACACATCATAATCACCCAAAGTCCACAGTCTGCATTACAGTTTGCTCTTGGTGTTGTACACTCTATGAGTTTGGACAAATGTATCTATCATCATGGTATCAGATGGAGTATTTTCACTGCCCTAAAAATCCTCTGTGTTCTGCCTGTTCAATTCCCCTTGCCCCCAGCACATACACACACACACACACACACACACACACACACACACACACAGTTTTTATGTGTAAGGGAAGGGAACTAATGTTTATTGACTATTGACTACATGCTAGGATGAATGTTAAAAGCTTTACATGTGTTCCTTCATTTAGAGAGATTAATCAGGCAATGGGCTGTTTCAGAGGATGAAGGTGTTAGGAAAAGGGAGAGTAACATAGATTTCAATGCAGCAATCCAGCAATGATTGAAGAGGATGCCTCTGATGGGACTTGATCACTCACTAGGTACTAAGAGAGATGGAGAGAGAAGACACATTTTGCTCCTGAAGCCTCTCTTTTCACGAGCTCCCATCCGGTACACATCTCACTGGGTATTAATGATGTCTACACTTTATTGACTGCACTATGCTGGGATTTATCAGGAACTTCACTGTAAAAGGGGCAGTGTGTGACAGCAGAAAGAGCAGGAGCTTCAGAGTGCAGTGAAACGTCCCCACCTTAGTTTTGCGTGTTACTAGCTGTGTGACATTAGGCAAGTTTCTTAAAACTCTTGAAGCCTTAATTTCCTTGTCTGTCAAATGGATACAATAATAACTACACCATATGACATATAGTTTATTTGCAACTAATGGTTTATATGACATTAGTTGCAAAATACCTAGCACCCAGAAATGCTTCCTCTCCTATTGTCCTATGTACAACCTATTGGACCTGAAGAATTTGAAAGTACCAGACATGATGAATAAAGAAAAAGTACTTTTCTTTGGCAACATCCTATATTACAGAAATTTTGTTTCCTCCAATATCAACAGTTGCTGATGTCATAGTGTTAGCTGTTCAACATATTCTTGGAAGATTAACATTGTTATCTATGTTTCAATTTGCAAATTAAAAAAAAATTCAGATAGAGAATTTGTCACACAATTCCTAAAGTTCAGAACTCTCTTGTTTCTATTCTTTCGCATAAGTCACTAGACTACTTTTTCTTCAATGAGACGTTTTGTACAGATGGAAGTAACTCTTCTCTTTCTCAGTTTCAGCAAGAAGCACATTTATCATTTGTTCAACAAAGTCATATTCACTTTTTCCAGCTGAGAAATATTTAAGGGATTTCATTATATTTGGGGAAATTTTCAACAATCAGAGATTTAGCAACTGTCAAAAAAGACCTCCACAATTAATCTTTTATAATATGAGTGTGACTTGTAATCTCTACACTAAGGATAAAAATTACTAAATATAAGGAAAAATGATTCATAAACTATAATATTTCTTGGCAAAGAAAAACTGCTTTATGCTTTTTAAGATATTTGAAAATTTAAATGAGACTTACATGTTTGAAATTAGTGCCAGATGCAACACAATTCAAGCACAATTCACTAGCTGCATCACATTCACTATGATTTAGTAAAAGATATTCAATAATTCTATGTTTCATAGAAATCTCACAAATACAAGCATTTCATTCACAAAATGCATGGTTTGGCAGGGTTCCAGGGCAGGAATTTGCTGGAGGGAAGGTAAATTTATTGACTAAAATAAATCAAATGACTGACATTTCCTCCAGAAAACTGGCAAAATAATAATATTCAGAGACTGTAAGTCTTACAAGCAAAACTGAAAGAAAGGTCTGAGCTATTTACGTTTATTATAGGAATCCAATAATGTCATAAGAGTAAATAATCAGATATTTGAGAATTCGCAAGTTAACATTGAGAACATTTTAAACTACGTATTTTTGGAGTAGGACTTTCCAGAAACCTTTGATGTGAAATCTGGTGGCTGTAAGTCTTTGGAGTACTTATAATTATATTCCCCCTCTATCCCTTGCACATTTATATGCACTAAACAATGAGTATTCTTTGATGGAACACATGTAGAAACAATCCAGATAGTTCTGAAACAGGCCAACGATATTTCCTTCCTACCCCATGTCTCAGTTCTTCCCCTTCTGTGCTCTCTTTCCCCATTTTGGTTACACCTCCACCATCAGCATTTGTTATGGACTGAATGTTCATGTACCCCTAAAATTCATATGTTGAAATCCTAACCCCAGGGTGGCTGTATTTGGAAATGGGGCCTTTAAGGAATTAAGGTTAAAAGAGGTCATAAGGGTAGGGCCCTGATCCAATAGGATTAGTGTCCTCTTAAGAAGGAACAAACACCAGAGAGCCCTTCCTGCCCCCACCCACCCATTCTCTCTCTCTCTCTGTCTCCCTCTCCTTACACAACTGCACAAAAAAGATTTTATGAGCACACAGCAAGATGGATGCTGCCTACAAACCAAGAGAAGAGGCCTCAGAATGAAACCTACTTTGCTGACACCTTGATCTTAGGCGTCCCAACCTCCAGAACTGTGAGAAATAAATTTTTGTTGCATAAGCTACTTAGTCTGTGGCATTTTGTTATGGCAGCCCCAGCTGACTAAGATAGCAATTAAGAGGCTCAATGTAACAGTCACAACAGCATTTTCCTACACGTCCTCTCTTTAACTACTTTTTATGGATGGGATTCAGGGAAAAACACTATTGAGGGGCTGGACGCATTTGGCCAGGAGAGTTTCATACAGATCCTTACACCACTCAGCCCTGCTTCTAATCGGGCATCAGAGAATGTGAATGTGAGAAAGGACTTTAGTAACCCAAGCTTGTCATTTCAGGTTTTGCTATGGTTCTGGGGTCATAGAAAACTACTCCATACACCTGGCACATCTTCTGGAAAACAATGGGGGTGAGGTAGTTGATAGTTAAGTATTACATTTAAACATCGGTTTATACTAAATTGTGATATGTTATTGAGTGCAATACAAAATTCTTTCACATTTTTAGAATGCTTCAAAGAAAGGCATTATTGATAAGGTTAATGCCAATACCAACTGAAAATTACTGTGGGCAAGGTAATGCCTTAAGGGGTTTATGTGTATTTTGTTACATAATGTTACAACACTAGAAAATAAGAATGTATTCTTCTTATTATTACAGAACGTTATTTCAGAAAATGGAAGCATTTCTAAAATAGCTCCACTCCCATCACGGTCATATTATACTGTTTTATTTTCCTCATAGAGCTTTTTTTTTCCCCCTGTTTTTTTTTTCCCTTGCTTATTTTCTATGCTTCCCTAAGCCCCTTCTCAGAGCCTAAAACAGTGGCTGCCACAGAAAAGGAGCTCAATGAGCTTTTGGCCAAGGCCACACAGCTGGTCAGTGAAGCAGCTGCCACGATCAACAAACGGTAAGCGCCACTAGAGCAGGAGTAGGGCAGCTCTAAACATAGGCTGGCAGGGTGCCTGCTCAATAAATATGTACAGAAAAAAAAAAAAGTAAGGAAGGGAGCGAGGGGAAAAGGGTGTATGAATGGAAACGTTCCCAGAAGGGTCTAGAGAGCTTCTGCAGTGACTTTCCGTCCTTGGGGAATGAACTCAGTTCAAGGTCTAAGCCAGCACTTTCCTCACCACGGAGTACGGGAAGGAATGGAGAAAGAACAGTCTTTAAAAACGTCCAGAAGAAAGAAGAAAACGCGAGAGAAAAGCTGGGAGAAAAGAAGTAGAAAGAAAGGAATCAACCCCTTCCGGCCTATTTAAAAGCATAGCTGAGCGCGGCCGGTTTCCATGGCGACCCCAGGCCAGAACGGCCTTAGCCCATTGGCTGAGATGCCAGAGCCAATGAGAAGGCGCGATGTTGACGGGTCTTAAGATGGCTGCTGGACGCCTGGCTGCGGACCGGTGAGTAGAGCTGGTGGCTGGGCTGGCTCCAGGGCGGCCCGGGCTCCGGTGTGACGGATTTGGGAAGGCCGGGTGCGGGGAGCGAGGGAGCCAGCGTGGGTGGCCTCACAGCCTCTCCGCGGAGCCTTCAAACCCTTTGGCCGGGCCTGCGGGAGAGTCGGCGGAGCTGGCCTCCGCTTTGCTCGGACCCGGCGTCGCAGCGCCTTCCCCATCCTGTTGGTGGGAGAGGGGTTCTCCGTCCCACCCCAGCCAGAGTGAGAGGGGATGAGGAGACAGACTTTGGATCCGGGAAACAGTCTCTTGTTTACAATTGCTCTACCCGGAAGAGAGCTGCAGTCAATGGGAGTGTCAGCAAGCTAGACGTCCTACATCAGAATCTGCAGCGCTTAGTTCTGTGCCGGGAGGGGATTCTTCCCGCTTGGGAATCGGAGTGTGACCCTGCTGCCGGAAAGCCTGCAGAGTTACGGGTTGTGCAGCCAAACAGGAAAAGGTGTACCTTTCTAGAGCCACTCTGTTGCTGTCTTGCACCCTGTAAGTATTCTCACAGCGGCATCCAATTTGAAATGAGCCTTGAAGTGTTATTGGTTACTTGTAAATCTTTCCGTGTAGGGTTTTGAGTCTGGGGAAGTGTTGGCTAAACAAAACACTCACTTTGATGAAAACATATGCATACATGCAAAATCCTGCTAAACAGTTTATCTGGGTAATCAGATTGGTAACTTAAATCCGAAGTCAGGCCTGTGATTCAGTTGTACTTTCTCTACCTTTTTGAGAAAAGGGAGCATATTTATTTCATAAACATGAATAGGACATTTACATAAATGTTGATGACAGCATGCTTAAAAGTATTTCAGTTAAGTAACTAATTCCCAGTCACAGAAACTGATTATTGTGTAAATTATTTAACACAATCTTCAGATTGGTGGGTGGTGGCTTGTGACTGTCATACAAGTAAGATAAAATTCAGATCAGACAAGATTCAGATTTCTTTATTTCTAATTGAATATAAAATCTGGGAAATAAGCTTCATTTGGTAAAAATGGAATTGAAATTCTGGAATATTAGAGGCAGGAGACATTTACCCAGTAAACTGCTCAGATTGAGTTTTGGTTATACACAGTTGCCTGGACTTCCAGAAAATGTGACATTATTACCCAGACCTCTGAATGTGACTTCGATGTATGCGATTTAGCCTAGCATTTTACATAGCTTTCTGCCCTTAGAAAGTGAGAAGAAAATTCTTCTTAATCAAATGTTAACAGAATTACAGGCTGGAGACATTCTTCAGACCCATTCTCTAATCTGTGTCACCAAGAATATATTACTACTTAAAGTCTGTGCTCTATAGAGTTTTCAAGCCATAGAGTTCTATTTTTCTAAGATAAGTGGATTACAGTGCATTAGGTGAGTCTGTTACCTCATCTGTAAAAGGGGTTTAGATAATAATTCCTAGTGGAAGGGTCATTGGTGAGGATTAAGGGTAAAACAGTGCCTGTCACATTGTTTGTATGCCACGTATAGCGGTGACCTGCTTTGTTTTTCTTTTTGTTTCTGTTTCTTCTGTCATAAATGGGGTTTCTTTCCCTTTCTCCAGAGCATCTTTTAGGTGTTCTGTCTGAAGTGCAGAGTCTTACTGAAGACTAGCAAGCTTGCCTGTGGTGGCTGGGTTAGGAGAGAACCCTTATCTTGTGGGGTGTTGAGGTTTAATTAGTATTGTTCTGACTGCGAGAGGATGGACTGTTACAGCAAAGAATGAGGTGATTCTGGGCATTTGGGCACGTATAATATTGAGATCCATAAAGAAACATTTTAGAGCAGCAAGACATCCCAGAGATCTGATCAAACCCTTCATGTTATAGCTTAAGAATGAAGACCCAGACAGATGCAGTGGCTTCCCCACAATTTTGTTGTTCAGGACCAGGAACCCATCTTCTGACTTTCAAAACAGTGTTTTTTCCGCTGCTCTACCACTGGTTCCCAATCCTTTCACAACCTAGAACCCCTTTTATTATAATTTGATATCTGCATGGATGCTATGTTTCGAAAGATTGTGTCCACTAAACTATATTCATTAATTTTTTTTTAAATAAAAATCAGGTCTGTAGCTACCAATCAGAGTCTTTGATGAATGAATGTGTGGTGAAGAATAATGTTTCATTGAATTTAAGTCTCCTGATCTAAAGGTGGATGATATTGTTTGAGGGATAATAAAATATATTGGGCTTTTTGAATATTGAAATTAGCTTAGAGACCTCCATTACTGTCTTCATAAAACTTTGGGAAAACCTAAGCTGAGGAACTGCTGAGCTGTGTCGTGTTCTTCTAGGTGCATTGCCATCTGCCCATGTGTGCTAAGTGTAGTGACTGTGTTTGGTTTCCACGGGCAAAAGAAAGCCCAGCCATTGAGACGAGGATGATACGTAAATATTTTTTGTTCATCATAAATCATGTCAGCCCTGGACTAAAGTTGTGTTCTGCATAGCATACACAGAATTTTTTTTGTAGAATAATTGTGGAATTGGAAAAATCTCTCCAATATGAAATGGAGAGGCTGATACTCAAAACTGTAGAGAAAAAAGGGATTCTGAATGATTTACATCTTCTTTGGGGCTAAATGATAAAACTAAAATATTTGACGTGCAGGCTAAAAACGTGAAAATTTATGTGTTGATACACGGACTGTTATATAGACCTGCCTATAATCTACACTAAAAAACTTGTTTCTTGTTCTCTGGTATGCCACGTCTCTTGAGAATGGCTGAGTAATTTTCACATGTGAAGGGTAATTTGGAGCGATCTGCTTTAAAATGAAGGAATGCACTCTGAAAGGTGTGAGGTGAGCGACACTTCAAAGAACTAGAGAATCGCAATCCAGAGGAACCCAACAGAAGTAACAGGGGGCCTAATAGGACCAGTTGGTACCATAGTACAATTAGAAATGTATAAATAACATGTATGTGCTTTGAATAGAAGGACAGTATTTTGGAACGTAAGCCTGAAACGAGTCACGAAGCAGCCACTCCACACCGGCTGATTTGCAGCCAAGCTGCTGTTCAGGTGGGCAGCTGCACTTTGCAGGCTCCTCAGTGAATAATCTGGGCTTGTCCGTGGCCACCGAGTTGCCCTGGTATTTGTGTGTGTGTATGTGTTTTATGGTCAGAGGAGAATGGCACATCACTTTACAGATATTTAGGAATTAAGTTCAGAAACACACCTTATTTGAACTTTGCCTAGTTTTATGGATTTGGACATAGAGTCCACTTTTTAAAAGTTATTTTAATTTTTTTTCCCCTATGGGCACACACAAGAAATTATCATACCGGTCAGTGGCATCCTGAGGACAGTTCTTAATGCCACATCAGCAAGAACTTATTAAAAATAGATGATTTGGAGAAAGTCCAAAAGTGATCAAAAATGACTGAGGGCTGATGAGGAAAGGCATGCCCTGTCCACGGCAACTGGCACTGCTTCCCAAGGTGAAACCCATTTGGGTGCCCAGAGCACAGACTCACCCTGTGGAGATGCTGAAGCAGTGGCCCGGTGGAGGAACTGTGCCCATCTGAGCAGTCACAGCTGAAGTCTGGGCTGAGTGGTACTTGGCTGCTGATGGACAGAAGCTTGCCATTTGTATAGAATGTTGGTTCCATGAGGTTAGGCATCTTTGCCCGTTTTGTATACTGCTGTTCCTATGTCTTGAAGAGTGCCTGGCACACAGTGGGCATGCAGAAGATGCTATGGACAGGGAAGAGAAACAGTGGCTTCAAACGTAGAACCCCAGTTGGTGCTAAGAAAGCTAACTCTGAAACTTGTTACTGTCCTAAGTCCTGAAATGGGATAGCGAGCCTGAAGGTATATTATATGCCAGTGGCAAAGTCATGATGGAGCTGATTATCACTCCCCTCCCCCTGCTTCTCAGAACAGTAGAAATATGTCTATTAATAGCACAACACCTGTTTTTCAGTATTGGCATGTTTTACACTATGTCCTTTGTGCTAGCGGAATATCTCAACATAACCTCCATTCCAACTTTTAAAATCCTCAGGCCAGATTTAGGGATGGATCCAGGTTTTATAGGGCTTGGAGTTTATGTAATTTGAGGTCTCCTCTTTCAAAAAAGGAATACAGATTAAAAATATAGAAAATCAGGTATAGTGCTTTGGAAGGACCTGTGAAAAAGAAGAGCCTTGAAGCTTAGGTTCCATTATCTTGCTGGTAATTTGCTTCTGGTTTTATTGCTCCGTTCAGAAAAAGACATCAACATTTTTAATTGAAACTTCAGTCAGACTGTGGAAATCAAGGAAGTAAATGACTTGCATCAATTGCTAAGTGAATGCGCCTAAAACATTAGAAACTTGAAAGCTACCTTATGGATGCTGCCACCCATGATAGAAATGATAAAAATGCAGTACACAGCCACAGAAGTAATAATGATAATGGCAAAAAGAACTTAGCATTGATCAAGTCCCCAGAACCTCCTAAACACTGTGTTGAGTGTTTCAGTAGCTTATCTCGTTTCATCCTCAGAATAACCCTGTGTGCAATGTAGTTACTCCTGTAAAACAGATGAAAAAACCGAGGGTCAGAGGTGTTAAAAATGATTTCCTCATACCACTAATATATGGTGGAGTCAGGATTACAGTTGGAGTAATTAGATGTTAGAACCCTTCCTCTTAAAAAGCCAAGAGAATGTTTTGGTGAGGGTGTTTCAGAGGGCCAGCAACTATGAGGCTGGACCCGAACTGTGAAAAGTGAGAGCTGATTCTTTGGACTTGGGAGGAGGTCCTTAAAAGTTATCAGGCGTCCATTATTCAGAGTAATGCAAAATCCCATCATACTTTGTCTCAGAGACAATGCTGGTGGTTTTCTTACTAGGTTAACGCAATAGGGGGCAGAAAGGTTAGCAAAAAAGATTTCCATCCTTCTATTTTATTCCTTTAAGTTGATAGTAAATCTTGAGCAGTACAGCCAACTTCTCTATTCTAGGCATCTTTTGAATGAACTGGTTTTGGCTCATTACGTATGCTAAAATAGACTGTGTCATGGAGATTAATAGTGAAAATATACTCAATTATAATTTTAGCAAATGATTACAACCTCAATTTTTAAAAATCATTTTTATTAGACTTAACAGTAGTTAATGGTTCTCTCTACCAATGGGCTGTATAACTAATGATAAGAATTACCCTGAACTTTAACTTGTTTCCCAAATACAGTGTTATTTTAAAAAGCTGTATGTTTTTGTTAAATTGTTAGGATTATACTCCATTTAGTATTACTTTAGCAAGCAGTATAAAATGTAAAAATAGGACATCCTTTTTACCACCATACGTTTCTCAAACTACCTGCACAGCTTAAAAATTTTTCTTTGAGTAATACTTTTCCTACTCTGTAGATAATAAGTCCCCTGAAGTTTTGTACGTTCAAATACAGGCGAAACACCCAATTTTATTTTCTTCTCTGTTACAGCTTGAAATATAGTATTATAATTCTTAAATTACCTGCAGTGTATACTGTTAGGCTCTTAACATTCTTGAGCACTGAATGCTTTTACTGAATTTCCTCTTTTCTTTGGACAAGATTATCCATATATTAGAGAATCGAGGTTCTGTTGTCGTTAAGTCATTCATCTGTAGGTGTGTCTTGTAACAAACTTGCTGAAAATACACTTTTAAAAAATTTATACAAGCAAAATATTTAAATTATTTTAATATGGAGGGTACATCCCACTTTATACCAATTAAAAAAAAAAGTTTAGATAGACTGTTCCCAAACCTTTGGTATAATTATTAGGTTCCTGGGGTATCTTTTAATGGTTTTAAAATTCTTTCCATGTCTACTTTATATGTCTTAATTCATTCTTTTCCCTTTAGCAGAAAAGATGTGGAGTGGGCTGCTACCTCCTGGCCTAAATGAAAGTGATGTTGAGTTGAATTCTGATGATGAAGCCACAGTAGAGAGCTCTGAACTTAACTTACAGGAAGGTAAAGAAGATGGGACCATTACAAACACAGAGATCTCAGATATCCCTACAGATGGACCAAAAACTGAAGCAGAGGCAAATGTAAATGCATATGAAGAGTGTCCCTCTGGAATTCCCTTAAATATGTGGAATGTAGGTTTTCTCTGATGTGTTCTTATTAAAGCCTGTACCTGTGTGTTTGTGCATGGTCCTGTGTGTGTCTCTGCCGTGGTCAGAATGTATATGTTCTTGGGAGGTAAATGGGTAGGGAAGATTGACTCAGAATAATTTTATTACTCTGTGGGTCTGTGGCCAACTCACTGGCCACTCAGATACTTATATTCATTTTTGTTTTGTTTTTCATAAAAAGAGGAAGGGAAAAAAAACATTTAGTAGGATTAGCTACTTGGCCTAACATAATACATGAGGAGTTTCAGTCTTAATCTCTTTGTTGTCTATGAGCCATTGACTTTTACCCTCAGATTATCAGATTGACTTATTTGGAAATAAATGAAGATAAAAACTCAGGTTGTGAAAGTCTCAGACAATAGAGTATCTCAAGAAGAACTGAACTAGTTTCATTAAATTTGTAGTTTTATAAATGTTATAGTTTTTTATTACTTAACATGTTATTTTTCAGATGTATGCTTTGCTTCAAAGCATATTTGCTTCTCTTTCTTTTTTTTTTTACTTTTATGTAGAAATTTCAAGAACTGCATACAAAACATTCTGAACAGAAAACCTCAACTTCAAGATCCAGAAAGAAAAAGAGAAAACGCTCCAGAAAAGGTGTTTTAATTTAGGTTAATTGTCAATAGTGCTAATATTAAATTGTGACCAATTGAGCTCAACAATTTTTAATAACCATAATTTTGAAATAACCGAATACTTAGGTATTGACACTGTGAATTCTTTTTCAGGTAAATTGAAGAATGAAGAAGAATCTCAAAGGTAGGTGGAATTTAAAATATCTGTCTGTCCTAGATAGTATTGTCGAACTTGTACAAATAGTTGAACTACTTAACTGTGAAACGTAAGAACTAGTAGATGTAATATAGTTGTAGTAACCAATTAAAAACAGTAAATGTAAAAATGAGTGCATTTTGTGTAAAACATAAGTTATTGTCTCTCTTCTTACAGTGAACAGTCCTCAAGTGAAACCCAGTGGAAGGAGCTTACTCAGTATTTTGGAGTCAACGATAGGTTTGACCCCCCTGTTAAAAGGAAAAAAATTGAAAAGGTAAGATCTTTTTTATTGCATCTTATATTAGCCAATGGGAAATGTTTGTAATTAACCTTGCCTAAGGTGTTTCTCCTCATTAATTCGTTCAGTGAAGAAGTTAATGTGTTCAAGATGCTAGATAAACAAGTAAATATATAGTTACAAATCGTTAAAAAAGCTGTTAAGAAAGAAACGAACAGGGTATTGTGAAGAAATTAAAATGGAAGCCCCACTTTAGCTGAGTGGTCAGGAAAGGCCTTTCTTAGAGGGTGCCGTCTCACTGAGACCGAAGGATGGGAAGGAACCATCTGATAAGGAAGGCTAGTGTAGAGGTGATAACCTGGGTAAAGATCCTAGGGGTGGAAGAGTCATCATAGAACATTTGAGTAGCCGTAAGAAGGTCAGCCTGGCTGGATGGGGTCAGTGAGGAGGAGGGTGGGTGGCCCAAGGTAAGATTGGAGAGGCAGGCAGGAAGGCAGGCAGGGACCAAACTCTGTAGGACCTTAGAGGACAAGGTAAGGAATTGGGTTTTAGTCACAGTGCAGTTGAGAGCCATTCAAGGGTTTTAAGTTAAGGGAGTGATGGGATCTAAGTTATGTTTGAAAAGACTGCATCTTACGTGGAAGATGGACCTTGGGGCAGCAAAAGCAGATGAGAAGAGGACAGTTAAGAGACTCTTCTAGGCATGAGGTGATGGTGGCTTGAACAAGAAGGGTGCTGCTGAAGGTAGAAAAGTGGATAGAGTTGAGGTACACTGTAGAAGTAGGATCAACAGTATTTGCCTCCTGATTGCTTATGAGGTGGTGGGGAGATTTAGGATTATGAGGACAGGGAGAGAACCATTCAGGGTTTTACTTAAGCAATGGTGTGAATAGTCATGTGAATTACAAAGATGGGAAAGCTTTGGAGGGGAGAAGATTTAGAGTGGGGCCTATCCAAAGTTAATTCTGGGGCATGGGTAATATCAGCAAGCAGGAATAGAGTAGATTGTTGGTAAAACGAGGCAGGAGCTTCGAGGAGAGTCTGAGCTTGAGATGCGTGCTTGGGAGTTGTCAGTCTATAGATGGTGTTAATATTTAGTAGAGGCTTGAATGAATGAACAACTTATACATTCACATAGGGGAATGTTGACAGACTCCAGGAGCATGAAAACTGAGCTCTGGGCCATAGGGATAGAGGCCCAGAGGCCTGCTGGTTGGAGCCCAAGGATACTGTGTCCTGCATGTATAGACGGGACCATCGCTGTATACTACTGTGTATAGAGATGACTACCATTTTCTGGTTAATCAGTATTTCTTAAGAAAAACCTCCGATTTTTAAACCCGTCATTGGGTGGAATTGCCTCATTGAGGGCACATGCATTAAGAAACTGATACAACAGAGTTTTACATGCGAACCTTTTGATTCCAAGTTTGCCAAGAATGCTTGTCACCTAATCCCTAGAACGCTGGGGAATTGGAACCAGGATCACCTTCTGCTGCAAATAATTAGAGCTATTGAGCAATCTGCTTTTTCCAAATGTTCAAGCAGGTGCAGAAATGCTAAATTTCTTACACAGAAAGAGCACTGGTAGAGGTGAAACTAAAACCCAGGCTTTATTGCACCATTCTCAGTTCTCCAGCTTCACTGCCCAAGGGGCTGGTAAGCACGGTAAAGTGTGATTGCTGTGCTCTTGGCTCCTGCGATTCTGGTGCGCTGGGGGGAGGGATCTTGTGAGGAGGATGCGCTTGGCTGTACCGCACCTGTTGCAGAGCACGCGGGATGGGGCTTACGCTGATGGCAGTGGTCCGTGGGCCACCTCTGGCCCACCTGCTCGAGAGGCCCAGCCTCTGACTGGATTGTTCTTTTGAGGGAAGAAATGGTTAAATGTTGGTTCTCATAGGAAATATTTTTTAAAGTTTTATTTGTGAATTTTGAACTTCAACTGTTTACAGTATTTGTTGTGTTTTCTCATAACTGTATTGACTTTAGAATGTCTGAATTGTTTCTTAGTGAAGTTAAAGCTATGAAATTCAGATGTTAACCTTTCTAAAAAGTAGAAATTCTGAGGGCATTTGTTTGCAGTCTATCTGTATTAGAATATTTTTATTGCCCTACATATATGAAATTGTACCTTCTTGATACTGGCAAGATAAGGCCAACTTATTCTTTGTCTAAAATTTGGAATTTGTGAAGAGTAACTTTATTCAAGGATACTAGGATTCCATGTGCAAAATCTTTTAAACAACTCAGTTTTAGGAACTAGTGTTCTGTTTCGCATTGTACATTAGACGAATTCTAGAAAGAATTATAAGTCAAACACCATTTTAAAAAGGAATTTCTGTTTAAGGGAAGACCGCTCTAAATCCTTTTATTATCACCTGTTGATCTGTTTTATAAGTTTGGCTTTTCCTAATGGTAGGCATTCCTCTGTATGAATGACATCTGCCTAAGAAAGTCATGGCATCACCTAAACAAGGAAACTGATGCTGGCCAGGCTTGTGTCTGCCCAGGATGTTGCCAGCACTTAATATTCTGTAAATAAGTGCAAGCATAAGAGGAAAGGAAGGATTTGGTGAAGCCAGATTATCTCATATTCTCTTGGTAGTTTAGCTTAATTGCATGCCAGCAGGTTCACACTCATTCTTTGGTTTGGGATCACTGTTTCACATGCACCCCTTTTGCTGTCATGCCAGAGTCTCTACTGTGAATCCAAAAGAGTAAATAAACATTAAAGAATGTCCACACTGGGGGCACCAAGATAAATGCTAAGGATAAATGTAAGTTCAGCAGATAATAGCACTGCCCAAGAAATCTAGAGAGGATCATGAAAATCCGTGATGCAGTATGGACAAAACTAGCATGGATTTCTAGTCCATTATTTTACTTCTCTGGAGCAGAGGCTGATCTGTTACCATACCTCAGAGACCCTTTTTAGTCTCTCTTCACTCAATCACTCAACTCTGAAGAATGGTGAAACAAAACAAACTTCGTGTGTCTATCGTGTAGTCCTTTTTCTTTTTTATTCTTTTCCTTCTTTTCTTTTTCTTTCTTTCTTTCTTCCCTCCCCCGTTTGTTTGTTTGTTTCTTTCTTTTCTTTCTTTCTTTCCTTCCTTCCTTCCTTCCTTCCTTCCTTCCTTCCTTCCTTCCATCCATCCATCCTTCCTTCTTTCTGTCTCTCTCTCTCCTTCCTTCCTCCCTTCCTCCCTCCTTTCCTTCCTTCCATCCATCCATCCTTCCTTCTTTCTGTCTCTCTCTCTCCTTCCTTCCTCCCTCCTTTCCTTCCTTCCTTCCTTCCTTCTCTCTCTTTCTCTCCCCTCTGTCTCTCTCTCTCTCTTTCTTTCTTCACTGCCAAGCCAAAACTGTTGCTCAACCAAGGATGTGTATTTACAACACTGCTGTCACCAGTTTCCCTGACAGTGCAGAGAGACTTATATTTTTAAAATGTAATCTTCCTAATATCCAAAGCTGTTTTAAAGTGTTCTTTGTATTAAATACAGCTATAATTGTGTTTCTGGCAGCAGTTCTGGCACTTATCAGTCATTCGGTAATCATAACAATTATTTTGTGTCTATGTGGGAATTTCTTTAGAATAAATTTTACTCATTAATTTCATTATAAATGTCTCAAGTATTCTTTAGTTGAATCAATTTGATTAGTCAGCAGTCATTTTTGAAAGTAGTTTTATGTATACTTAATGGATACTTTTTGGCAAGAAAATCCAGAGGTACTTTTAATAATTTTTAGAGTAACTGCACAATGTCTTTGATAATTTTTAGTTGTTTATGAGAGGAAGCTGCTATTGTATAGTACGGCTTTTTTCAAACTTATTTTTTTAGCAGAATACTCTTTCTTACTAGAATCTTACACGGAGCGCCAATACAAAGATCACAGGCTGGTTGCCTTGAGTGGGCGGGTGTCGGGTGGGTAAGGTGGTTGGTGGGGTGGATTGTAGAGGTACCATGTTGTTCCCCTGGTGTCAGGTACATAGCATTCTCTCTTCATCCTTATGTGATCCCCGTTGGGTGGGTAGTATGGCCAGTATTATTCTCACAATACTGATGAAGAAACTGAAGCCTAGCATGATTTGTCTAAGAAAACAGAGCAGGTTGAAAAGTAAAATAGTCCCAAATCTAGATTTTTCTGAAGTAACAGTCCAACTTAGTTTTTTACTTACCTGATTCAAATAATTTAGGTAGGCGTGATTTTTATGTAAAAGTAGTAGCACTTAATTCTTAGTTCTTTTTTTTCTTCCTCCTTTATGGAGCGATTACCTAATTTTTTCCGCTAGGTATTTAGGTCTAATCATAGAACAGCAAACTTGAGTGGACACTTCATTTGTATTAAGGTTTGAAAATTGAATATATTATCTGAATAAATATTTAGTAGCAAAATTTCTGTAGAAATGTGTTGTTACACTTTGACTTAAAGAGCTTTAATCGGTATGTTAAAAGAGATTTTACTACACACATATGGATGGTTAGTCCTTAATGTTAAACCTAATACCCATAAATTTCTTAGATATTTATAGTACTGCCTTGACATCTGCAACAAAACTGTTCATTAGGGCTTACTTATTGCCTCATGGGAACCTGTCAGATACTGGCCTTAGATGATTTTCCCCCTGGGATCAAATTGCCATCCCTAAGTTTGTCTGTATTGAGGTATATCTTAAGCTAAATTTCGATTCCTGCCAGAAGGCGTCTTAGGAGCATGCTGAGGACCTGCCGAGTATCAGCAGTGCTTCTGTGCCCCCTGCCACTCCTGTGGTATGAAAGATGCCCTAGATAATTCCAATAAACGTTACTCTGGGGTCCAACTTAAGACTTTTAGAAAGCTTTAATACTCAACTCTTATTTCATGAGACTACTTACTGACTCAATGTTGAAATCTTGGGTCTTATACTTGGGTCTGAGCCCTTGACAAACTATAATGAGGTCTGTAGTAATATAGAGCTGAACCTTCTTTTTGTTTTAATGGTATCCTGATAGATATAATGTAAATAGCTTATTTATTGAATGACGTCTATGATCTAAGAACTTTGCTAGGTATTTTACTTTTTTTTTTTTTTTTTTTTTTACCTTTACCGTAACTTTGCAAAGAATGTGGTATTATTCTCATTTTACAGGTGAGATAACTGCAACCTTATAGAGGTTTAGGAACAAAACCCAGGGTTTCTTGGCCAGTAAGTAGAGGAGCTGTAATTTGAACCCAGGTCTGACCTCAACAACCATGTTCTTTTTAAACTATTATTAACTTTTGGTCTTAAGGTGATGGAAATGTTTTATCTCAGGGTTTTTTTTTTTTTTTTTTTAACATGAGCATTTTGAAAATATTTGGAATGTTAGTATCTTCTTATAGAAGAAGAGAGTTTAGGTGTGCATATGGGACCAGAAATTTTTCAGAGCCAAAAAGAACTATTATATTTTACTTAAATAAATTGCTAAAAAAAAAAAAAAAAAAAGAAAGAAAGAAGAAAGAAAAGGGAGGAAAAAACCAGTCATGCGTAGCGAAACTGTTGAAATAAAAAAAAAAAACTTTTAAAGGAGCTAAAAACAAAGTTGACCATGTAAGTGGAATTCTCGGATTTTATTTCTAGGAGAGAATTTTGGTCATCCAAGCTGATTCTCTCATTTTCTTTAAAGAAACTGAGGCTTATGAGTTAAGTACCTCCTTTACCTGGCGCTGTGACCATGTCCTCTGACTTCTGGTCCAGCGCTCTTTCCACTGTATTTAGATGCTGCTTGGAATGGCTGGGGGAATGGGAGTTAGTTGATGGTGGAGAGAGAGATTTGTAATTTTAGCTAATTTATTTTTAAGTGAAAATTATACCTATCAGCCCAGCAGTTCATATGTTTCCAGAAAAGGGGAATGTTCTTGTTTTCCACTTTGTGAGATTAACTGTAAGCTGTGGCTCTGTGGTAACCAAAGGGAGTTAAGTTAGCCAGTTGATGCAGCAAAATGCCTTGCTAAATAAGCAGACCACTGGTTTAATTCCTGGGCATTGGTGGTAAAAAGAGATCTGCATTATCCTAGGGCCTGGAGTAAAGGCATACAGCACCCAGGTCTTAAATAATCTCAGGAAGCCTAAATAATTAGAGGGAAACAAACAGAGCTATTATGTGGAATAAGCAGGACAGGCTTGAGAATGGATGCTGTTAGGTTGCCAAGCTGGAAGTGCTGGAGAGAGACATGGCGTGCAGGCACGGCAGCAAGCAGGGAGCGCTTAGGTACTGGGCATCGGGGAGGGTGCAGTTGGGTCAGCGGGTGTATAGGCATGAGGGCACCTGCAGAGATAGAGAAGGTAACATTCGACATGAGACTTACAAGGGTGGTTAAGATTTTTCAAAGAGAAACACTCCAGAGGCACAGAGATTATGAAGAGACTGGTAAATGTGGCCAGAGAATAGGAAGTACAGCCTTGCCCAAGATGGGGCTGAGAAAGCATTTGGGGACCCTGTTGTGAAGGGATTTGGGTGCTATTCAAAACGAGTAAAGAAGTGATAGTGTTTTGAGCTGGGTAGTGACATGCTATCTCCTTTAGAAAAACAGAAGACTAGTTTGACGAGGGTTTAAATCTTACAAACAGGAGATGATGAGGCCCTGAAGAAGCACAGAAGGGAGACATGAGAAACACTACAGAAACGGAGTGAAAATAAGAGCCAAGGGTCGGAGGCATTGACTGTAGCAGAGGATTCTCTCCGGGGTGACTAAGGGGGTGGTCACCTGTGAAGGAGAGTCAGGGCAGGAATTGATGGGCTTGTTTTTCCACGTGATAGAAATTGAAGCCCCTACCTCTGCAAGGCCTTCAATATCAAGATAACTAGCAAGTAGCTGGAGACACAGGTCTTAGTACAGGGGAGAGGTCAGATGTTTTGAATTATTTAGAGATATAAAGCAGCTTATAAGAAATAATTGAAGCCCTAGGATTGAGTATAATACTGAGGAGAGGGAAGAGTAAGAAGGCAAGGGGGCCAAGCACAGAACCTTGAGGACTACTGTGAGGGGACAGCAGGAGGAGATAAGGGGCATCGAAGGAGAATGAAGATAGACATTTGGGGAGATAGCTTTAAGAATGAGGGTGTAGTTGACATAAGAGATGATGGGAGGACAAATGGTATCATTTATGACTGTAGAGGGAGCAGTTTCAGAGGAATGATGAGGACAGAAGGAATAGAGAAGAATGGGAGATGACATGGGACAACTGATACACTGCTTTTGAGAGAGATGAAGTACCGACATAAGAAGAAATCAGTTTGAGGGAGGTGAGCTGTGTCATCTCATCCAGCCCCTGGTCCAGATTGGGGAGGACAAGCTTATTTATAGGATGAGAGAAAGATGGAGAAAAGAGAGAGGAGAAAATTTAAAGAGAAGGGTTCTGGATAACACGTAAGCGGGTGGAATTATGATGGGCACAGGAGGTGGGATAAGTCTTGGGAAGAGAGATGATTCTTTCCTGGAGGCAATAAGGATGGAAGAACAGAGTAAGTGAGAAGCGGGTGAGAGGAAGATTATAGAAGGTACATACGTACCCTTGGTTATCCTCTTCCCTCTCTCCCACCACCTCAGCCTCTCATGAAGTAGGGGTAGAGTTATAATCTGCTGAAAAGGAAGGAGGTAGGGTTGAGGGTATTTGAAAAAATGAAAAAGACATGCAACAACTTCTTAAAGGAGTGTGGGAACTTTCAAGGGCAGAATTGAGAGCCCACCCAGCTGAGTTTGAAAAAGAGCATTTAGTAAAGCCAGTGAATTGAGTCATTTGATTTTCTCTGACATCGCTGGGTGGGACACCTAGATGTTAAAGTAGTGGAAACAAGTGGTTGGGAACAACCAAAACAAGATGTGATGTTGGAGAAAGTTGCTTAGTTGCCTAAGGTATTGCTTAGGTCAGTGGTTCTCAAACTTTAGCCTGGTTAGAATCAATGAATTTCTGGGCCCCAACCCCAGAGTTTCTGATTCAAATTTGCGTTTTTAACAAGTTCTCAAGTAGTGCTAATGCTGCTGGTCCAGACTCAGGCTTTGAGAACTTTTGGCTCAGAGTCTAGTTTGAAAAGGTTCATCGTGGGTTGCAGGCCAGAGAGGCAGGATAGGAGACTCCAGGAAGGGGCTGAAGGACTGTGAGAATAAATACGACGGTGACAGAGTGTGGGGTTCCGAATGAAGACAAGGCAGGTTCCCTGGCTCCGAGGACTTGGGGTAAGTGGAAGGACAGAATCTTGTGTTTAGAAAGAATCCTAGATTGTAAAGCTCTTACGTGGCCTAGGGCAAGCGTATTCAAAGTATTGGGCTTCCAGGAAATAAAGAACTTGTGCCTGAGTGTAACTCAGTGTACTACTTCCTTCTTTGAGAAAGTCTTGTTGTCCCCATCCCATACCCTTCCTCCCCTAAAAAAGGTCAGCTAGACAAACCTGTGCGTAGTCATGTAATTGATTTGCATACTGGCACAAGCTCAGTTCCTAGACTGGCATCATTCGCAGACCTGAATTGGTACACAGACCGCACTTGGAGAATCCCTGGCCTTGAGTATAGATTCTGGGGTGGGGTGTTATCTAGCAGGCCCTGAAAATGAAGGATGTTGGAAGAGTGAGGCCAGGATGTTGTTTGGACTATCAGGAGAAGAATTCTGCAGAAATACAAAAAAGAGAAATTTTCTGGAGACTGGTGGATGATCACACGGCCAGAATGGGAAAAGGACAGTAGAGCAGCATGGCCTGGGCTCTGAGGCTCTGAGAGGCTATTGAATGCCAGTCTCAGGCTCCAGTCGGGAGCAAGTAACAGAAGCCTAATCATCCTCCAGGCCCTTGGGTTGTCGAACGAGGGATCGTGAGAAGGAACAGTCTTCACTTTAACACAGACATCAGTGACAACCTTGCTGGTCTTTGTTTCCGTAATCGTTTTAGGCAAATATTGTGTGGGCATTTTAAAAATCTTGTTTCAGTAAAGGCTACGTGGGAGCAAAGTTTCTCTTAGTTGACTGGTATAATCAAGCAGTACACTGCTGGAAGAGACATTCCCTGGACTTCTTTTATTAGGCTAAGGAGGGAGAAGTCCATTAAGTGAAAATGTGGAAGATACACTAGATAAGCCATTGTTGGGATAACATTTTCTTCTAAGAAGCATATATTAGACTATTTAAAAAAAATTATATTTTCTTTAGTAACTATTTCCGTAAGCTAAAACTCAGTTATTTAACTCTAAGAAGCATCTTTCCATAAAGTATAATGTATCCTACACAGTCTGTTTGGTGATCCCATGAAAATTTTAATTGTGATTTCCTGAAGTATCTTCAACTAGTAAATAACATTTCCATAGGAGAGTACAATCATTCTTATATATAACTTTCTTCCCGTGTTTAATATCCAACTTAATACCCATCCCATCGTCAGAGACTAAGAGGGGCTGTTGAATGAAAGTCTCAAGTTACAGGAATAGGCCATAGTGAAAGGAGGCAGAGGAAAATGGTGGTTTAGAATACAGGCTCTGGGCAAACCTAGATTCATGTGATGGTGGCTTTAACATTTACAGACCCTGTGACCTTGGCCAAATTAGTGAGTCTAAGCTTCTGTTTCCTCATGTTCAAAACAGGATAACAGTATAATTTCATTGAGTTGTTGTGTGGATTAAATGAGCTTTCTTATAGTACTAAGCACAGCGTCTACCACATAATAAGCATGCCATAATTTCTAACTTATTATCATTAGCATTATACTGTTATTAAGGGAAAGCGTAGTCCTTAGGGTCACAAAAGTTTGGATTTGCATCTCCTTTTTCTTAGTTCAAGAAGTGATAATGACCTTGGATAAGTCATTTAATACCTCTGAACCACCTTCTCATCAGTAAATGGGGGTGGTACCAACTACCATATACGATCATCGTGAAAATTAAATAGTCTAAGTATGTGATGTGTTTGGTGTGGTCCTGTGACATAGTCTTAATAGCAAATGTTTGCCTTTCTTTCTTGCCTCTAAATTTTACATTTCTTTTTTTTCTAGTCGGGCCTTGAAAAGAGCATAGACCAGGCTGTGGAAGAGTGGAACGTTGAGAAGGCTGAGGAGCTCAGCAATCAGCTAGCTACTCGAGAGGTGAGTCAGCCCAACTGATGACACTCTTGTGTGTGCTTCCAGATCTTCTAAAATGAGCGTATGTTGTTTCTGTGATCATGAGTACGTTCAGTATTCAAATATTTGACCTAAGATTTTCCTTTCTGTCCATTTTCTTCCCTCTTAAATCCACCTTTTATTTTGAAATGCTGGGTTTTATTTTTGTCTTTAATGTTATTAAATTATTATGATGTAACTCTTATGCTGGAAATAATCCATGATTAATATTCAACCCCTAGATTTCATCTAGTTCAGAGAGCTTTTTGCCAGTTATGATTAAAAGGCTAGCTTTCTTTTTCCATTTGCATCTTTAACTCAGTTTAACTCTCCCTGAGGGCAGCCGTGTGTTCTAATGTCACATCTCTCAACGTGTTCCTAACCCTTGCTCCCCAGAATGCTTTCTTACTGCATATTCTAAGTAGTTCCCTCAACCCTAAAGAATTTTTAGCCTTTTTTTTAAACCTATAGTCTATAGTATAAAACTAATAGGTATACTGAATATTCTTTTTCCAAGTACCAAGGCATCAGAAAGTTCTCACTTGCACCCTCTGGGAGGAATGTTCCTCCAATTGGGAATGACTGCCAGGTATCGCTAGGTAAAGTCACACATAAAGAGCTCATAATTGGCATATGTTTTTTTGTCGTTGTTTTGTAAGTCTTTTTTGTCCTAGTTTCTAGGAAGAAAGCTCTATCAAAGCTTTCTTTTTTAATATATCCCTACCTTCTTCGCCTCATTCTTAAACTATAACTACTCCATGGTGTTTAATTACATAGAGAACATCATCGGTCACCTGTGTAAACTCTTGGCATGTGCACTGGTCTTTCATACTCACCTGCTGGTGAACATTTTTTCTAAACTGAGACTAGTGGTAAAATTACTATTTCAGTAAATTCTTTTCTGGAAACACCATTCCACTGTTACATCCTCTGATGTCAAAACATCTACCATTGGTGGCTGTTTGTTGGCTTGTTTGTTTTCTCTTTTTGGTTGCTGGCCACAGGTATCTTGTGGGATTTATACTTTCATGTAGGGGAGAAAACCAGATCAGAAGCAAGGCTTAGGGATTCACAGGTTGTCTTTTTTTTCCCACTAAGCCTTAAAATCAGTTGTCACATTAGATATTGATACTTCCATTTATAATGTTTATGTATATGTATGTGCATTTTTATTAATGGCTAATCTAAAGAAAGTTAGGAAGCTGTGAGCTTGAGTTTGGGACCTAGGTAAGAAGCAGCATAAATGGCAGTTATGTGGCCTTTCAAAAATGTGAGGTTTTAAAAAAGGTGTTTTTTTTTTGGTAAGATTCATTCATCCCTCCTAGCCTATGATATTCTTGTGCTTTCAGTTTGAAAATTGCTCTTTTCATCTTTAAAATAACCATATTTTGATTTCATTGATTATAGCATTCATTGAGTATAATAGCATTTTATTATTCTCTTTCCAAGTAGAAAGATTCAGGTATTACATTTGAACGCAGTGACTTTGATGGTGTATTGAATGGTACCACAAACTCAGTAGGATTTCAGTGTTGGTTGTTGGTTATTGTAGTGGCTTCTTCAGTCACTAAGTTTCCTCAGATCTTTGCCTTGCTAAAGGAAGAAAGAGTAATGCAAGCCCTGGTCTATGACGTTAGAATGTGGGCTCCCCGTGATCCACCATGGCTGGCTATTTTTCTTTTTGTCTTTTTTCTGTTTTTTAGCACCCATACCAGAGGCCAGGGGAATTCAGAGAGAAGCATTTACTTTACTGCAGGCACTGTGTTCCTTTTAGGTAAAGTTAGTAATGCTAAAATTTTAAGAGTTGAACACTTTGATTTTTTTAAAAAAAATCTTTTATCTTGAAATAATTTCAAACTTTCAGAAAGTTGCAAAATTGGCAAAATGTTAACAGTTAACATTTGCTTTACCATTCTTTCTAGTTTATGTACCTTATTTAGAGTTACCAAATATGTCACTGATTTCCTTTATAGCAAAAGAAAATTTTCTTTTTTCTGGTCGTGTCTTTTTAGTCTTCTTTAATCTGGAATGTTTCCTCAGTCTGTCTTTGTTTCTCAGGACCTTGGTATTTTTGGAGAGTAGAGGCCACTTATCTTGTAGGATGCCCCTCAGTTTTGTTTGTCTGATGCTTCCTCATGATTAGATTCAGGTTATGCATTTTTTGGCAGGAAGATCACAGAAATGATACTGTGTCCTTCTCAGTGCAGGATGTCAGGAGGCATGTGATATCTATTTGTCCAATTTATTGCTTATTTCCTTTGATTATTTGGGTAAGGTGGTGTCTCCAGGTTTCCCCTCTATAACGTTACTGTTCTTCCCTATATAATTAATGAGTATCGCATGGAGAGATGGGAGATGATTTGAGACTCTGTAAATATGCTTTTCCTCACTGTTCTTTACTTGCTAGTTTTAGTATTCACTGCTGATTGTTTTCCTGCTTGAGACAATTATTATTACAGTAAGATCTTGAAAACATTATTTGATTGTACTTTTCATCTTTACCTGGCAAATCAGATCTAAAATATGCCTTCAGTGAGATACCAGATTCTAGAATCTTTTATGTATCTATGTTAAATCTCTCAGTAACCTGGTCAGTTGGGAATTGGATATAGTTTCCCTAAATGATGCGCTGGGAGGGCTGGGGTTGCAGTGGCCTTGTGTCCACCAGGGTTGCATGTTCACTCCCTCCTTGTCTGCCTCATCAGTGGCCACGCGTGAGCTTCTCCTTTCCCTGCTGCAGGAAGCTGCTTGTCAGAGGGAACAGAGTAGTGCCTCTGAGGCCTCAGAAATCTGTGTTTCCTTTGAGAATATTAAGTTTCTGTGTTTTGTTTTGTCAGACTGCTATTTTAGAAGTGGGAATTGCATAATACTGCCTAGGTATTTTCCATTTTAAGAGTTGTTATTTCCTGTCACACTTCATGGCATATGAGATTGCTTTAGAAATTTATACTATTTTTAGCACTTGTAAGGATAGTAAACATTTTTCCCAAGTGTTCTTTTTACTTCCATACAAGTATAATGCTTTGTTCTAGTAAAAGAAATTTATTTAGTGTGGGGTTAAAGAATTCTAATTAAAAGGAAAAACAATAATTTGGGCCCTATTCTTTTACTTGTATAAGTGGAAAAGCACCTGGAAAGTTTTTGCTGGTCAGACACAGACGTTGGAGAGATACTGATGCCGTGTTAAACACCCGTGAAGAATAACTAAAGTAATCAAGGTGGAATTCTTGAATAAATAGTTTAATTTGAGGTTTAGTTTTTCATGTTTATCTCCTTGGTGCCAATCACTGTGGATATGAAAGGTGGGATTTTGCGAAGTAAGTAATTGTGAGTTTGGGGCAGAAACCCTTTATGAATTAAATGTATATGTGCATGGCAGGTGTCCTTTTGGAAATCAGGTATATGGGTTTTTAATCAGTACCATTTTCTTTTTTTTAAGAAGCAGTGACTGGGACTTGCTGATAAAGCCTTTGCTCAGAGGCACAGACCCCAGAGTTCTTAAAGCCTTTTCCAACCATAATAAGTGAAACTAATTTTTGATGTTTAACATTTATAAGCCTGTGAAACCAATAGGGCAGCATCAGTATTGAGAAAAATGAAGCCAAAAGAAGAACGATGTCTGAGAATGGGCCTTGAAAACAGTTCCTCAAAACAGGACAAAACAAAACAAAACAGAACAAACTGGCATGCCAGAACAAAGCTGTCAGTGCACTAGCATTATGACACAGCAAGCACGTATTTTTCCAGAATCATATTCCCGTAAATTAATGATGACATTAAAGATGTATTTAATCTGGTGTGGGGGGTGGCTCAAGTTCACATGTTGGAAACCTAGATTGTGCTATCAAGTTTGGTTTTGCCGTGTAGTAATGTGGTTGCTTTGGGACTGTCCCTCCTGTTGATTAAATCCTTCTTTGTTGTTAACAGTCTTGGAGGAGAGCTAAAGTGGAAAAGTCCTGTTGATTAAATCCTTCTTTGTTGTTAACAATCTTGGAGGAGAGCTAAAGTGGAAAAGTACACTTGGGTTTGTGTCATACTGATGCAACTGTTCTAATTTGAAAACAAAAGTTCTTTTTCTGAACAATACTATTTATGTATATATATCATACGTGTACATTCACACACGCACACGCACACAGGTGTTTGAGCACATTTGTAGCTTGTTAACCTCAGGCCTGAATTGGAAGAACATTCCATTCATTGATAGTGATCCTCGAAAATGCCATCCTTTGGTACTTGCCTTTTCTGGCACACTATCTTTGTTACAATCCAGATCATACCAATTTGTAGAAACCAGGAGAAACAAGTATTTCAAAATTAAGTGCTAAAGCCTAGATTTAATAAAGTAAGCTGCACTTCAGCTGAATCTCACATTTTGGAAGGAGAATTTTTCTCTAGGCATCTTCGTGTTAGCCTGCTTTAGATAAAAACCAGCTTGGTTTGGCAGCAGACAGTGAGTTTCTCCCATCGAATGAGTCACACCTACGTTAGCTAGATACATTGCTTTCAATTATAGCTGTACAATGTCAGGCAGAAATGAGCGGGGAAGGGAGGTGGCCTGTGAATTTGGTTTGCACTTTGTATACCTCATGCCCTTAAAGGTTGCCTTTTCTGTAAGTGACTCAAATAGGATGGCCTTCGGCAGCACCAGCTAAACTTAATTCCTTGAAAACATCAGTACATACTTCATGTTGTAATGTTATAACCATTTTGTATAACTTAGAATAGTCATTTTAAAAAATAATTTGCAAGGTTTTAATATTCACATCGGAGATATATTGGTTATAATCTGCTACCTTCTTTGCTAAGGCCAAAACCTTTCAGTTTGGAGTAATGATATAAAACGTTTCACATTTTAAAGCTCTTTTGCTCCAACTTCTGAATGGAGGCCTAAGGCAATGACTTCAGCCTTTAGTGCTGTTAAGTATAGTATTTATTTAGAACCTAACCAAGGTATCACAAGTATAAAATGATAAAAAAGAGTATCTCACTTTGATAGTATTCTTTTTATAGATATGGATAAATATTACATTGGCAGTATGAATTAAACTGAGAATTTAATTTTAACTTTATTAAATTTATTAAATAGACTACCTAGATTTTTGGATTCCAAACATAGGTAAACTTAATACTGTTGAAATAGTAATAGTTTGTTAATATTTAAATAACAAAGGTAGAAATGGCCTTTTTAGAAACTAATGTTTGAATTGATTGAGTTGTATTCTTTCCTAGCTCAATACATTAAATACTCTCTAAATTTGGGCAGATTATTAATTTGTTGCCTAAGTTCTATTTTTAGAGCCATTTCTAGAAAATCTGAAGGCATTCTCATTGGAGAGGGATATATATATATATATATATATATATATATATATATATATATATACACACACACACACACACATTTGAGGACATAGCGTCTGTATTTTGTGTTAACATGTGAGAAGTGGTCCTTTCTCAGAAATACTTCAGATACTACAACGCTTGGCCCTAGCATTCAGAACTTTTCCAGTACCATTCGTTGTTAGGCTTTAGCTTCCCTGGGAGGATTCTGGCTACAATTCACCCTTTTCATTTTGGTTATTAATTTTATGTCGACGTACATGCTGTGTTGTCTGATGGAATAAGAGCTTGAATTCACTGCTCCCCCCCAAAAAAAAACCCTGCCCCAGATAGTACAGTTTTGACAGATTTATCCATCAAAGTACCTGGAGCATTCTCATATCTAAAGTTCAGAATTGAAACATTTGTTTACATTTTTGAGATCGAGATGCTGCCAGACTTGATCAGTTTGAAGTTACTTCTCATCAGTGCTATTTTCAGAGCTTCGATATTTTAGGAAAGGTGTTTGCATCACATACAAAAAAAAGGCTAAATTGAAAGATATTATAGTGAAGCAGGTCTTGTGGTTCTAAACTCTTTGTTCTGTATTCCAGAGAGCAAAATTATTTTCTTCCTGTTTTTGTGACTACTTTTAGAACTATCTTAACAAGCATGATAGCAAAGGTAAAACGATTTGTTCAGGTATGAAGCTGAACATATATTCCAATTAGCTATTGTAAGAATTTATCATTAGAACCCATGACTCTAAGAAGGCTGGCAGGTACTTTCTATTTTCTTAATTATTGTGTTTTCTAGCCACTGAAGGTAAGGTAAACAAAGTAAAAATGCATTAAATAGTACTCATTTGTACATATTAAGAATTTAAAATTAAATATCTCCATTTCAACATTTTATTTTTACAGAAAGGAGATTTCCTTTTTTGCTAGTACCGGGGGTGTATATGAAGAATATATTATTCCGTACACAGTCATCCAATGCCTGCAAACTCTCTGGCAAAATTTGTTTTATGCCCCTATTTGAAATTTTCCTACGCTGACTTCCATCCCTTAGTTTTTCTTTCTTTCTTTCTTTCTTTTTCTCTTTCCAGTTAGCAGAGTGTAGGACCAGTTTCTTTGTGGTATATTTCCCTGATGAGCATTGGGAGAGAATCTAGGACACTAGGGAGAGAAAGCCCTCACTGAACAGGCTCTTGCTAGTTGGCGGTGATCAGCCGCCTGGGGAAGCCGGCTGCGCTCTGCCTGCCGCGGAGGGAGGGGTGTGCGCTTCCATTTAGGATCATCTAGAACTGACTCACTTTCATTAACTTGGTCATTTCTCAGTGGTTTTTTAATTTAGATGTTCCTCTGTGTGTCATTTTGTAGTCTGTGCATAGTATGCGGGACCTTTAAATGGTGATTGGAATTCTTTGAAGCCTTGTTCTCCTTAGTTCTTAAAAGTAATTCAGTTATTTCATATAGATGAACAATTAGCACAACGTATGGAAAATAAGCTATGCCTATCCAGGTGAGGGAAGGCCTAGTTGAATTCCTTTACATGGAACCTAAAGATATGTTCTTTCCTATAAAAAATGGTGTACAGCCTTGAAGTTGGGGCATTTCTAAAATGCCCCAACTTCAAGAGAAAAATAAAAATGGCACTGAGGGATGGGTTTTCCTCTCAGGCTTTTAGGTATGCTTTTTAGATCTCATTGCACTGAGGACATTTTCTTTTAACCTTTGGGGTATGATTGGGTGATCACCTAGAATGGTGTTCCTTATGCTCTCTTTTAATTATGTTTATCTGTGCTTTTAACAAACCTTAAAAAAAATTTCAGATGTTACAAGCCTAATTAAAGAGACAGACAAAGCACAGTTTATACTGTAGATTTTTTCTGCAGTTCAATTAATCAGCATGTTTTCTCTTTTAATTAAAACCATTTTAGTAAATTAAAGCCCACAGCAAAACACATATATAATTTGTTTGTAATTAGCTCTTAATTGGTGGTAGTTGAAGCTTAGCACCCATGGTTTCTTTCTTCATGATTGCCATTTTATTAGCAGCCAGTCATTAATTAATCTTTTTCTAATTAGCTTATAAAACTGTTGATGGCACATTATTGTAAATGTGATTTTAAGTTCAAAGCTTGTTAATAAGCTTTCTTACTTAGAAGAACAGAGATAAAGAAATTGCTGAAAACAGTACTACAGTTCTTTAAAAAAACTGTCTTTCTGATGGGGACTGTGTAAAGCATCTAACAGCTTATGGTTAATTTTTTAATGCTTTTTTCCCTTATGAATGGAATAAGTTGCTCGAATATAAATGTCTCTATCCAGGAGTGATTTCAGCAGTATAACATCTTTTCTCCCCCCATTGGAATACTGTAATCTACATATAATTTGAAGCCTTAATAGTCATCATTAAACCAGGTGTTATATAAACTATTCCACTATGAAATCAGAGTTGAGGATATGAATCAAAGTCTATCTTCTCATACCTCATGGACCAAATACAAAATCTTTTTGTAAATTGCAAGGTGAATCATATATATACACACACACACACACACATATATGTAATATGTCTATACAAATATATCTTATAACATATTTTAGAAACAGGGTTTGTTGGGTTATGCTTTGAAATAAAAACCATTTGGATTTAACTGATAATGAAGTTGTAGGTATAAAAATAAATAACAGGTGTTTGTACAGTTGTGCACACAACATAGATGTAAGTGGTACACAAACATGCAAGCCTGTGTGTGCACATTTTAAGATGACAGTGAAATTGGGCTGTTTCCTCTAACAGAGAAAAAGACTTGATTTACAGTCAGTGTTTAAATGATGGCTATGGCAGAGCTTATCTGCTGTCCTCAGAGCTTTGGCATCTCAGGTATGACCGTGGAGAGAAAGGTACCAATCCGAGTGGAGACGTCCTGAATTTACTATAGCACCTGCCATGTTAAATTGTGGTTTGAGTGAAATACATTAGCCACATCATCTTCTTTATTGAAATATACTAGCGATTTCATAAAACTCCTTAACTGCATGGTGTTCTGAGCTGTTAATATTTTTGCAAAGTTTTGAAAGTTACTAAAAAAAAAAAAAAAAAAAAGCATCATCAGCCCTTGGAAGCGCTTTTTCTTCTTTGCTTTTTGAACTTTGCGTGTTATTTCAACTTTGGCTATTTCTCTGCTTGTTTTTAAGAAGGCATTTTATGATGCCATGCAGGAGACACTAGAAAGGGATAGCTGACAAGGAAAAAATTAAAAATTGGATAAAAAGTAAATGAATAATGTCATATTACCAGAAAGATGAGAGGCTAATTTGCGCCGACTTTTTGCTAATTTTGCTCAAGCCTCAGAATGAGGAGCTGTCACCCGTTCCGTGTGGCGCTGGTGACGGTGCCAACGATCCATGAAATAAGCTGCCGCCGGCTTTGTTCTGATAAGAATGAACAAATCTGCACAGTGTGCGGCTCCAGAATCTCATTTTCATACTTGCATGCAGGCGAAAAGAAATAAGCTGTTTGCAGGCTTGATTAATCAGACATTGGAGGGGTTTTTGTCTCTTTGATCTCTTTCGTCTCCTAGGTAACTTGCTTGACATTAATGTTGAGCTCGAGTAAAGACAATCAGGAATTGTCGACCAAACTGATATAGAAATTAAAGACCTTAACACTTTAAGTGCTCCAGTAATGGTTCCGCTTTACTTCAGAAAACATCTGTTTTCATTTAATTAAAGAACAAAAGAGAATGGCATAAATATTTTTCATAGAGACCCATTATTCCATCAAAAGTTAAAGTATGATAATTGGTATTTTTAAATAAGTGCCTTGAAAGTGTTCAGAAGGGAGGAAAACTTCATAAATCTGTTACAAGCTAGTAATTCGAAGATGAGTAAAGTATTTTATGAAATGGATAAGAAGTTTACAGTGATGCTAGATTAAGCTGTTTGAATCAGATGCTTCAAATGATTATCGGCGAACTTTAGTAGGGCAAGGTTTAGTGAGAAAAATGAACTTTATTCTGCAAGTTTGTCTTTTAAAAACCTCTACTGTGTTACAAGATGTGCCATTATATCTATTTTACAACCCAATATGATTTACGCATGCTAAACCTGTAAAATTGAAAGGAATTAAAAAAATGTCGCCCGTGCATTTGCTTGAGGTTATGCAGACGCTTTTACAAATCTTCCAAGTGGCTGTAAAGATGAATGCCTCAAGGGTCCAGCCAGGGCCCTGCTTTTCCAACCAGCTAAAGCCCTTATCTTAAATCCAAGCAAAGTACCATTAATCTTTTTGAAAGACCTTTTATGGCTTTTAATATATCCCAAATTAGAACATTTTACACCCTTGGTTCCTGAAATATGGTGATAAAAAGCCTTTAGAGCTTAATTTTCCTTACCGTTTGCTCTGACCAATTTGCAGTTCTTTGTGATAATGTTTAGACACCTTAATTAAAATGCAGCAAAATATTGGATGTTCTATATGGAAAATGCTGATACTTTGGCTACACATACAAGAAATTCTGTATATATTTTTGTTCGGTTAAAAAAATTTCTTCCCACATTGTGTTGCTATAGTTATCTGATGACCTGAAGCAGTTTTGTAATATAAAAACCATTGACCAAGCTTTTGTGATGTTTACGTTGGGCACGAAGATGCATTTTTCTTTTTAGAGAAGCGAAAGGGGGATTCTTGTGGGCCTATATTGTTTGTTTGTAATACGGAAACATAGCACGGTATTCTTTTATCTTCTGGAACTTGGGCTGGTCATCTTGCCTGAGAAAACATGTTTCTTCTCAACTGTCTCTTCTATAGAAGATCTCATGATCCTTTCATATTTCCAAATATTTCCATTCTTTTTACTTTCTCCACAGGAATAAGTGAAACATTCACTTTAAGCATGGGAAGGGCACAACATTGATAAGACTTTTCATCATCATTACAAGCTAAAAGATCCTTTCTGTAAAATGCATAGACCAGGCTTGTTTAATGTTTATCAGTTAAAGAACATTTCACTGGACCTAACCCCAGGCAAAATACAGTTAGAAAATATACCTTTCCTACAAACAGGTCTGCTTGAACGTATTGCCTACGTACCTAATCGTTTACTATACTTAATTAGTCTACAAAACGATGGAGCCCTCGCATGTAAATACATGTTTCTTACATTGTAATGAATTCTTTTTAACAAGTTTATACTATGTCTTATGTGGCATATGTGCTCTCAGTCTTTATTGTGATGCTGATTGTGCTGGGTTTGTCCTTCGTGTTGCTCGAAAACTAAAATCTTTTACATTGTAAGAGCATATGACCATGTTGAAGAGGCCCCATTTAAATCACATGACCACGGTCAATGTCCAGACACACTGAGACGCTCTTTGGTTTGTCTATCCCCAAACCAGAAAATCCATACTGGGACATTTCAATAAGCTAAAAACGTAAGCTGCATCTTAATTTACAACAGTTTTAGGGAATAATTTTGTCACGGGGTTAATGGTACATGGCAAATATAGTTCAGGTCATTTTTGTTTCATGCTCAAAAGTATAGGCTCAATTTAAATCTAAGATAAACTAGCTGAGCGGAACTTTTGTTAGGGGGTGATCCTGGCAAAACTATATCATATTTCAAATTTGCATATGCTATCTAAAACATAGGAATATAATTAGACAAATACTGAGTTCTGTGTTTTAGCTTTTGGAGGTGGGGGACAGAGAAGAGACTAAGTAGCCTACACGAGTGTGGAGAGACCCAGCGTACATCTTAAACCCAGGCGGCAAGCTGCATGTTATGACAGTAGACAGTTCATTAGGTGCATTTAGTGTTCCCCTGATGTCCCCCAGCACCCCTGTGGCCAGCCGCCTCGCAGCCAGGTGGAATTGTGAGTAGTTCTGACCAGACGGCTTTGAGCAGAAACGCTGTGTGTCGCTTCTGGACTAAAGCATTAAAGAGCCAGTGTGAGACCCTCCGGCCGTCTCTTCCTCTGCCACAGCGCCTTGAAAGCCTCGTGTTGAGATGCTGGCACCACAAGGTGGAGAGACCTGCCAGTCCACAGCTGACATTAAGTGAAACAAGAAATAAAACTTCAGCCGCTGAGATTCGGGGGTTGGTTTGTTACTGCAGTTTTGACTAGCCTAACCAGACAGGTGTAACTTGATGTTTTTACACTTATGACAAGTGGATGGTGTTTCAGTCGATAGGAAATCCATCTTCGTGATCAGTGATTCCAGAGCATTCTTCCAGAGCTTCGTTTTCTCCTTAGATGATGATGCTACAGCCCTTTGACTCTTAACCTTTTTTTTAGTTGACTTATTTGAACTTTTCTGTAATAAAGAACTGGAAATTCTTTAAAAGAGAGCCAAAAGAACAGGTCCGGATTTGAAGCGGTCGGATGTAACTGGCAACCCCTTCTCCCCAGCTGCCCACCACCCCACCCCCCCGCCTGCCCCTGAAGCCCTCTTTTTAACAGCTGTATCTGCAGCGCCTGCAACAGTGCCTGGCAAAATAACGCATTTGTGCCCTCGTGATATTGGTTGAATGAATGTCGTCCTTGTGAAAAAAGACGCTGCTGCTAGTGTCGGCTTGAGTGTCAGGAAGGCTCCGAGTTGGTCTGCTTTACCAGGTGGGCTCACAGCCACAATCGCCCCTCCTTCCTTCAGTGGCTTTCCTTTTGGTGTCGCCTGCCTCAGCACGCTGGCTTGATTGTCATATTGCTTCCATTTACTTACCTTCTGTATGTGTATTCTTTCCTAGACTGAAAAATCAGATCTATTTTTGTTCTCATTTATAAACCCCAGTCAGTGCTTGATGACTGCTTGTTTGTTTCATTCTAAAGGAAACTGTTCTCCAAGATGAGCTGAAAGGAGTGTCGGGCATGTCAAACCTCACTTTCCTAAGTCGGCTTCTCTCCTTACACACGAGCCCCTGACCGCCTGCCGTGCCTCACTGTTGGCCAGCAGGTCCCTAAACCTTGGGCTGTAATACTTTGACTTGAGAGTAGCTTCTGGGTCCCTGCCTCTCGTCCACAAGTCTGCTGGCTACTGAAATGCAGTAGGCTGTGTACAGAGAGAGAAAAGGAAAGAAATACCAGGAAGAGATTTTTAGCCTTTGTTGTTTAACCTGGGTTCTTAACAGATACTTTTGAGCCATCCGCATAGGTGGGCGTTTTTAAAATCAGAGCCCACCAAAACTAGGGGATTACCATGCCTGTCCTGGAGACGCTCGCCGAGGAACAGCTCTGTGGCCAGAGAGCTGTACCATAGGTTATGGCATAGAAGCTGAAGGGCTAGAGAAATACAGAAACAAAGACTTTGTTGGGTTGAGTTAGAGAAGTCTTCTGGGGGTGGGGCCGAGAGGAGGCTTTGTTCTGCTTCAGCCTTCTAGCACTGGGGCAGATGGGTGTAAGGAGGAGCACGCACGGGCGGCTGGCAGGGGAACGCTTCGGTACTGTGGTCCTGGTGCCTCGCCTTTTTGCCTCTTGGCTCCCCTTGTATTCCTTTTTCTATCAGTGAGTGACAAGCGATTGCCCATCACACAAACTGTGTTTATGAAGTAGTAATTAGCTTTCCTGTGTTTTATTAATCACATCTATGACTGCCAATCTGAGCTTCTGATCAGCGTGAGATAACGGGTACACCCACACTGAGTTTCTGTAATTCTAGCCCAGAGCAAAGAAACTGGATGTCTCTGTCTGCCTGTGCAGGCTTATCGGGGTAAATTCCTGTCTGGCCTACTGAAATGCTGAAAGCGCTTCAAGATCTTCATCCACGGCCCTCGTGGACCCTCGAGGGGCCTTAGTGTGGGAAGGAGCTCCATCTGAGAGACTGGGCAGCTGGTACAGCCGGGATAAAGGTCTGTGGGAGGTTAGGAGAATAGGGGCTACATCTTCGCACTTGTTGTAATTCGGTGGTTTCGGGGGCCGAGCATAAGAATTTCTATTCTTAGCATGTCTAAAGCAACGCTGACATGGCTTTCGTACCCACAAATTCTCGAGTATTTGTATCACTGTAATTCTTGTATCAGCTGGAATATTTATTTTCACTTTTCCTCCTTTGTAATTCTTAGCTTGGTGTAAAAATTGCCAAAGCGATTGCCTGCCACAACTTTGTAAAAGCAAAAAAGGATGCTGAAAATTCACAGGTTGCTCGAAAAAAGAAGAAACTTGCCTGGGGGTGAGTTCAAGATTTTTTAAATTAGTAATTCTACTAAATTCATAGAAATTACAGACATCCTGTGATACATTTGGTGAATCCAGTTTGTGTGTAATTGTTATTCATTTTATTCTTTGTATCTTTGCTGAATGTTTATCAGTTTATAAATATGGAGGCATTTCTTCCTCCTGTTTGATGTTTATTTTGTAATTGATGGAGCATGTGAAACGTTTTTAAGTTTATTTTACTTTGGCGCTTAGTAAACATGTTACTTCAGGAAAGTATTTAGAAATAAATTGGGATTTTCATATTCTTCATTTTAGGTTTGAAGCAAAGAAGAGGTGGGAAACCAAAAGCAACATGGGATATATGTGACTTGCCAGAGTTCTTCAAGACCTTTGAGACTTCACTTGAGTCTTCAGTTGCTTAATTTACTGAAAAGATTTTCCTGTTCGTGTTGACTATGTCGGGAAATTGATGGAAATAGAAAAAAATAAGCATAAAATTTGGAAGTTGATTATCAAATCTTTTTTCAGTCTTTTTCTAAAGAGCTCGTCCTGCTGAAGTGAATGATATGGAGCATTCTGTTATTTGTATAGGAAATCTAAGCATACATACAGGAAAAAAAAGATAGGATTTAATTTATTTATTTATATAGACCTCCAGTATAAAATCAATTTTACTTTTCATCCACTTGGTGTAGCATAGCCAATGAGCTCCTTGTACTTTCTTATCTGTACTCAGTGTAACTGCACTTATTCTGGAGCTGTGTTTTTAAGACTGGCATTTGTTTATAATGGATTAGTCGTAAGTGCAAGAAAGATACTGTCTTTACAAATGACTTTATCTTAATGTTATAAAAGTAATTATTGGTTCTTTATTGGAGGCAGTAGAGTTGATATTTCACAGTCACATAATAAAAGCAATTGATTAATTTTTATGTACCTTCAGATTAAATATCACAGTTTTTAAAAAGGACAGAATGTAGTATTTAGAGGATGATTTAAATTCAAGTTCTCTGCCTGGAAGTGTCTTCCTAAATCTCTCTCTCAGCCATGTCATTCTTTAAATTATGAGTTAGTTCTTAGAAGAGAAATTGGTATAATAGTATTAGACAGTTATAACTCAAGACAGTGTAACCCTGAACCTTCTAAGAACAAACATGGTTTGATTATTTTTACTCCTCTTCCTCATTACTCCTGGAGAGATTGAGTGAATGAATGAGGATAAAGGGAATTGGTGCCCTGGGAGGTGGTTTTCACTGAAAGTGTGTTTCGTAGTCCTAACTGGAAGGGGCTTTGAGAAATTGTCACAAGCTGATGGACAAGACCACAGCTGGATGTTGTGATTTTTTGGGTAGGCCTAGGTATTTTGGCACCTCTTCTTGGTGCTCAGTGGGGGTGAAGAACTGCTTATTGTGGCTTTCATCAGGTCTCTTCCCTTCTTCAGCCTTCATCAGAGGTTTCTAGCTGTCCGATACAAACTTTCTCTAGGTTGATAATATAAATTCAGGAACATAGAAAATGAGTCATGATGATATTAGTAGTAGTATTATTTTGTTATTTTTAGACTTACAAACAGTAATCAAATTTTACTTATTTATGGTGGCATTTTTTTTTTTTTTCTGTGTTCTGGAATAAGTGAGCAACTAATTGCTATCTACGAGAACAAAAATAATATCTTGCTTCCACTTAGGTGACAAAAGCCAGTATAATAGAGAAAGCAAGATTTTAAGAGATTGTGTACCTTCTTATAGAATTCATAATGGAAAGATAGTCAGACTAAATATTGGAAAATCTAACATTTTATGATTTAATATTCCCTGTTGGGTTCTGTGGATATAATCGTACACTGCTTAGCTACAGCATCTTATTTCAAACTCCTTATAGGTGAATACAGACTTAGAGTATAGGAAATTTTCCTCTAAAAAAAAATCCTTCATGGGGGAAATATCCACTACACAATCCAGTGGTTTTGCCTGAAACATGAAAGATGTTGGCTTTGAGCAGGCAGGTAGTATGAGTATTCTCACGCAGGGGACCCCAGCACAGGCATCTCCCTGCAGTCTCTGCCCCCCTTTCCCCCTGGATCCACTTCCTTAGAGCAGTGAGTGACCCCTGCAGGCACATCCCCACTCTGCTCGTGCTGAGGCCTTGCCAGAGTGGCCTCCCTTAGGGTCTGATTTGGGAGGCCCTGAACCCAAAGTTCCCCTGACCCTTCTTCCGTCTGCTCCGGGGCCAGCGGTTGCCTACTTCCCTGACTCAGAGGTGCCACGTGGATGGGGGCTTTTTCCCTGAGTAGATGGCATTATAGGGGAATCAGGTAGCAGGGGATTCTTTTGATAAGAGGAGCCATGACGCCTAAGGCCCCACTCTTCGGGGCCTGGGTTGTGAAAGGCTCTGAAACAGTGCAGCCAAAGAGGGGGTGGGAGGGGAAGAGGATTTGAGGGAGAGAAAGGGACTGGTTTTCTTGGGTTAACCCTGCTGGCATGTCATTTGGGAACACTTTACTTTTAATCTGTTTTAATTTGAATTAGACATTTTACTCATTAAAGCATTAAAATGGGGACATTATTCTTAGAAAACCCAGGTTGCCCCCAAAGTGTAGTCATTTGTCCTCTCCGTCTGGTCACAGTGAAAGAAAGGTTCTTTTTGGATCAGTAATAACTTCAGTTCCTGAAGGTTTAACATGTGCATTTACTACCACCAGAACGCCTGAATTAGATTAGTAATGTAAATGTCAGGTATTGTTAACCGAGATTAATATGTTTCAGGCCATGGGTATGGCATTAATGTAACTACAGTTTACTGTCTGAGTACTTCAGGCTAAAACACTTTACTAAAGAACCGTAATTTTGAGCTTTGCAGCGCTGGTTCTGAGAAGTAAAGTTGATAGTGCATTCTTCTTTGGGAGCCCTCAGGATGTTTCTGATTTTCAGCAGAACATTCTATTCTTTCACCAAAAGAAGAGTTTGAATATATAATCTCAGGTTTGCTATAATTAGTTCTGATGACAGACTTAAATACCTTGGCCAAAACTGTAAATCAGTAGTTAAGCAGGTTTTTGCAACTGATCATAAATCTCAAAACTCCATATTTTAAACATGCTTATTTTTTTTTAGAGAGACAGCTAAGGGAGGAGCAGTCCAAGGACAGGAATAAAATGTTACCTGAACTTGACTAACAGCTTAAAACCTCACCTTTAAAATCTACTGATTTCCCTGATACCTATTGTCTAAAATGTTATCTAAATATTTTAATAACTTAGCTTATTCTTTGGTAAGACAGGTTTGAGCTTAATTTTTAAAATATGAAGGTTGATTTTCAAATGTTCAGATTTTCATGTGTCAGGTAAAGATATCACATTTTTAGAAAGGTATGTCCTGCTAAACTATAAAAAATATATGAGGTTAATATTTAAATAAGATGCCAATTGTGAGTAGTTTGTTTTAAGAGGTAACGTTTGAGGAAACAAGAATATAACATTAACGTCAGGCCCCATTTTGGAAGATTAACTTAGTGAAACCTGGTAGTCAAATTCAGAACCAACCGAAATAATTCAAGTTTTTCCATGTTGGCAGAAGTCGCTTTTATTTTTAGTATGTGGCAGAGCAACAAATGCTTTGCATGTCAGTTGAATGTTTTTTGAAGCCAACTGTTTATTCATTGGCTTCAAATTTACACTCTAGTAAAGTCTTAGCCTTGACTTTCATGAAACAAATAGTAATATTTGGACAAAATATGTACACGAAAATCTTTTTCCAAGACCAAATGTAGATTGGTGTTTGTGGCATCAGTGCCTTCTAACATGGTAATGGATCTGAAAATGCTTTGAAAAGTCTTAAGTCCTTATAAACCCAGGGCATGCATTTCAAGGAATTAATTTTTATTATGAAATAATCAGAGCATCTTTCTAGGTTTTCAGATTTAAATTAGTGAGAGACTTTCTGCTAGAAAGTAGAATCTATATGGAGTAAATTTCAATGAACTATCAGAAGATTCTTTTACCAATTTATTTATTTTTAAAAATTTATTTATTTATTTTTGGCTGTGTTGGGTCTTCGTTTCTGTGCGAGGGCCTTCTCCAGCTGCGGCAAGCGGGGGCCACTCTTCATCGCGGTGCGCGGGCCTCTCACTGTCACGGCCTCTCTTGTTGCGGAGCACAGGCTCCAGACGCGCAGGCTCAGTAGTTGTGGCTCACGGGCCCAGTAGTTGTGGCTTGCGGTCTCTAGAGCGCAGGCTCAGTAGTTGTGGCGCACGGGCTTAGTTGCTCCGTGGCATGTGGGATCTTCCCAGACCAGGGCTCGAACCCGTGTCCCCTGCATTGGCAGGCAGGCTCTCAACCACTGCGCCACCAGGGAAGCCCAGTTTATTTGTTCTTGGCCTTAGTAGCATACTGAGACAATGAGATCCATTTTTCCGTTTTTGAGGTTGGGGTGCTCTGTAGCTTTAGTTAAAATGAGTAGAGCTGCATTCTTTAGTTTATTATTTTATCCTTCCTCCACTCTCCTCACCTTAAAAGACACACACGCGCGCACACACACATTCAGTGTTGTAGCTGTAATCAGCACGAAGACATACTGGGAAAGGGGTTCTCAACTCCAGTCGAGAATATGGCAGCGTGTAAAAGGTCTAGATGCCATGAAGAAACTTAGAAAGGAGTCAAACTGTTGTGCTCTCGTGTGTAGTTTCTTCAACAGCATCTCCTCCTACTCTCCTGTGAGTATTCTGGAGATATGTGTTCATTTTGCTAGAATTTCTTCAGATACAGCAGTGGTGCCATGCTAGCTCTTGTGACCTTGATCCCTGGAACACAACTACAGGCCTTTGGTGGGACTATCTATTAAATGCCATGCAGTACGCTGGGTTTTTAGCTGTGCTTGTAAAATCAAGAATTAGCTGAGGGATAATTATCTTTTTATTAATATTAGTAACTCCCTTTTTAGATTCAAGTAAAACATAAGAATTTTCCAAGTAGGAGGGAATTTAGAAAAAAAAATTGAATTTCGGTACATGCCTTTTGTATCCAGACCAGGTTTCTTAAGGAAACACAGAATAAAAGGGACTGAGATGGGAACGGAAGGTAGTGTCCAAGAGAAGCCTTGGCTCCTGGGTGTTCCTGCCTGGGGTTCCTCCTGTGTCCTTACTAGTGTCATTCTAGAAGGCCCAGCCCCCATCTCCTCCAGGGCCCATGAGCTGCCTCTTGCTGAATTGCTGCAGGGGGCCAGCTATGTGATGGGTATGGAATGAGGTAATCTTTTCCCACTTCTAATTTCTGAAAGGTATGTCTGTCCAGTTATTACTTGTTCATTGAACTGAAAGGTTTAGAAACCAACATCTACGGTACAAGCTGTAATTATTGATGTCTGTTTCATATTCATCTGTAAGTTCTGACATTTGATCAAGAAGTTAATATATCACTTCATCTTCAGGCTGCATATGCCTCAGCTCTAAACGTTTTATTTTTTGATGGATAGTATCCAATTATGACTGCCCAGAATAAAAAGTGTTTTCATTTGTAATGTGAGTGATACTAGAAGTAATTATGAATGTCACAAGGAGTAGTGAAACAATGAAGCCTTGCGTTTCTTTGAATTCCTCCCTACTTGATATCTGAGAGACATTCACTGAACACCTACTCAGTGTTAGACACTAACTCGTGCTGATGCAAAAATGAATAAGCACAGTGTGATTGGGAAACATATGGGAAACATATAAAGCATGTTTTGGACAACTTGATTTTTAGGTAGGCTGTTAACACAAAGAAATAATCTACATGTAATAAATAACTTAGACGTAAAATTTTTAGTTCTGTGGGTATACGTTCTCTCCAGGGTGTGAAGTCTCCTTGCTGGGCAGCTGCTTACGGTCACTCACTAGCTTAGCACTCACCTCACAGTGAGTGGGATTGACACCCTGACTTTCACCTTATTTCTTAGACTTATGCAGAGGTGAGGGTCACTGATGGGGTGAGACTAGGGGGTGAATGCAACTGTTTTGCACAATATGCCCTAATTTTAAGCTTAAAGTTTTTCTTAGGCTGTACCAACACGTCCTTTATACTACAATGGCTGTGTCACAGTGCCTGCCCATGTTAGGGAAATGTTAACTACTACAAGAAATGTGTCCCCAAACTACAATGACTCAAACACAATAGAAGTTTATTTCCTGCTCATGGGACAAAGGAGGATGTTCCTGTCACCAGGGGGCTCTGCTCCATGCAGTCATTCAGAGATCCAGGCTGACAGCAGCTCTCTGACTTCCTCTTCCTAGTAACCCTGTGGGGTCACCATCCCAGTCAACTGGAAGGGAAGTAACCATAGAGTAGCACTCAGGGGAGGTGATGGGCCTAGCCTGGAAGGGGAATACATTACTTCTGCTCACTTTGTACCAGCTAGAACCTCATTACTTCACCTAACTCCTTCCAGCAAGGGAGGCTGGGAAATGTAGACTGTTTGCCAGGAAGGGGAGGAAATACATTTAGTGAAGAGCTAGCCGTGTCTGCCACATGTGACCATCACATGTGACCTTGACTTGTAGTAGCCAGGTGTTACTGAGGCATGATGTTGAATACCACAAACTGCTATTTGTGGTTTGATGTAAGCATTTTACTTGGATGCGTTGACAGAGCTGATCAAAATAGCCGCTCATATTGCCAGGTAATGCGCATGGCAGAGGTCCCGAGCATCTCCCGCAGCGTATGATAAGTGCTGAAGTAGAATCACATTTCAACAAGGCTCAAATGAGAATGTAGTTGCCACCTGCGGAAAGTCAGTCAAGGTCACGGCAGAGGCGATGCTTAGTTTAAGTCGAAAAGGGTAAAACTGGGACTTCATACAGGAGACCAGCTGAAGCAAGATCGTCCCAGGCGGAAGGAGCAGCGTGACACACTGGAGGCCCAGCGAGGCGTTTAGCGATGGGGTCGTGTGGGAGGACGGAGGCCGAGCCGGAGAACGACGGTGCTGGAGAGGGTGGCTGGAGCCCCCTGGCACACAGACAGTGAGCCGCGTGGGGGAGTTTGGACTTGTGTCTCTAGGCAGTGAGGACACATCAACTCATATTAAGCAAGCAAGAAATGCATGTTCGCATGATGAGAAATGGGTTGGGAGGCAAACCTGGAGGTAGGGCAGTTAGGGTATTTCAATAGCCCAGGGAGGAACTGATGAGAACCTAAACCGAGGCTGTGGGAATTGAGGGGAGAGCATGAATGTCGGGGGTGTTCGGGGGGAGACTTGACGAGACTTGCTGACTGTTTGCACAGGGGTGCGGGAGGGTTGGGTGCCTATGGACGGTGACGTGGGATGAGTGAGGCAGGTAGCAGAGAGCAGGAAATGTAGGTCGTATTTAGTAATTTAGTCGAATTTCGTCGTGTGAAATCAGACATTTAGTAATAGGTCATTTTTAGCAATGCTGGTGATACCTAGACTCACTGTGGCAAGGTTCATGTGGAATTTCCTTCTGGAAGGTCAGAAGAGAAGGTTGTTGCAGAAGACAGGAAAGAGGCTTATTTAAAAGGAAAGAGGCTTATTTAAAAGGTGGAGTGTCAACAGCAACAAACACTGCTGACCCGTCGAGTAAGATGACAGCGGCTTCAGAAGGCCCTGGTCATCTTGGCCAAATCAGAGATTTAAATCTGGATCACAATAAGTGGTACCTCAGGTCAGGTTTCTGAGAAGCAACGTCTCAGATGTCTTCTGAAAGTGATGTATAAAGGTGTACATGTCTGGAAAAACCTGTAAGGGAGAGAGTGAAGCCGATGAGGAAGGGAAAGAGCTGGTCAAGCCTTGGCGCCTCATGGCAAAGGAGCCAGCCTCTCCTGCCCTTATCCCAGTCGGCCAGTGGCTGTGGGCCTTCCCTGGGGCGTCACTTCCCTGGGCAAAGTGGCCTCCCTCAGTGGAGGGCAGTCCTCTCAAAGAGGGACAGCCGGGCACTGTTAACAGCTGAAGCGGCAGCTGGGGGATGGATAGGCCCACCCAGTAAGGGGAGATGCGGGGAGTGTGAATGTGTGTGCGGGACCGGACGGGCAGCCCTCATCATGGCAGTTGGGCCCAGCTCTATCCGGGGGAGATTATTTGGACAAACAGTGTGTGGTGGTAAACCTGAGGTCAGAAGGGTTTAAATCATCCCCACCTTGCCTGGTGTCTTGATTACATGAGAAATAGAGATGCCTGATGGAGCTGGGTAGAAGCCTGCTGGATTTGAAATCATAAGTGTTGTGATTATTGATTCCAATAATAAGTGAAACCCCTTAATAACCCTCCCTGAGATAGTATGAAAACTGAGCCGCTTAAAGATTTAAGAAACTCGTGAGCGTCTGCAACCATGAGTACATGGTAGAAATTGAAACCATCTACTACTATAAGAAATGTGCTTAAATATCAATATGTAGATAAATGTATGTACATATATTGATACGTACATATATAGAGAGGAGGAGCTCCCATAGGAAGTTCCGTGGAATCTTGGCCCATTAAGAGAAACAGGTTTCTGTGGTTAAATACATTTGGGAAACACTGCATGTTAACACCACTGTGACCTTGACAGTGCACATCATCAGCACATCAAGGCCTCTGAGAAGTCAGTAACCTCTTGCTGTTTATCACAATGCTTCTCAAATTTGTTTAACAATGTGATCTTTTTTCTTTTTCACCTACCACTTATTAACAATCCACGTGAATGAATCCGCGTATTTAACGCTCTGGGAAACACAAACCTAACTGTACAACATCTAGAATGGTAACATTTTAGACTATCTAACACTGCTTTTGCTTCCGGGAACCCTGTCTGGGAAGGGCCTCTGTGCTTTCCCCCTCTGTGTTTGTGCTGAGCCCCTCCCCTCCCCCCTGTCTAGCCAAATCCATCCTTTATTTGAGGCTCATCTTATATCCTCATTCTCTCAAGCTTTCATTGGCATCTCCCCTCAGGGTGTGGAAATCACATCTTCTGAACGCTTATATTATGTAGATTTCTGAGTTCAACCCAGACCTACTGGATCTCTGAGCATGTGGTTTGGAACTGTTTTGTTTGATTTTCAAGGTTTCCAGTGATTCTAATGCAGCTAGACTGGCACAGGATTACAGGCCAACATTTTATGTGAATGGAAGGATGGTGGTTGGATGGATGGGTGGATGGGTGAATATATACATACCTGGTCCTTCCAGTTGAACCATTTGAAGTCTTGATGTCTGTATTAAATATTCATGACTCATTGAGAATATAAGCCTTGGAACTATTGGTATTGTTCTACCGAAAAAAACTTTTAAACATGCTGAGAATCAGTATTGTATGTGCTCCTGCCTCAAAGAAACACCTTAATTCTACATACGTCATATAAAAGTCTTGCCGGTTGAGAAGCTAAAATGTTTCCATTACACGTTCCATACTCTTGGAAGCATCCCTCTAAGGAAGACAATACATATTATACTTTTTTTTTAAAAAAAAAATTATTTGCTTTATTTATTTATTTATTTTTAAAATTTTATTTATTTATTTATTTATTTATGGCTGTGTTAGGTCTTTGTTTCTGTGCGAGGGCTTTCTCTAGTTGCGGCAAGTGGGGGCCACTCTTCATCGTGATGTGCGGGCCTCTCACTATCGCGGCCTCTCTTGCTGCGGAGCACAGGCTCCAGACGCGCAGGCTCAGCAATTGTGGCTCACGGGCCTAGTTGCTCCGCGGCATGTGGGATCTTCCCAGACCAGGGCTCGAACCCGTGTCCCCTGCATTGGCAGGCAGATTCTCAACCACTGCGCCACCAGGGAAGCCCCATGTTACACTTTTTTATAGTTGAGGAAACTGAGATGCCGGGAGGTTAAGAGAGCGCTCTAAATCTGTCCCCCTCTCTAGCATACAAGAGCTGGGATTAGGGCCCAGGCCAGGCCTTGGCTCTTTATCCCTCTTCCAGTGATTCTTAAAGTGTGATCCATGCACTTCCAGCAAGCAGAAGAATCACTCGTTAAAAATGTGAACTCCAGGGTCCCTCTCTGGCGGTGGGGCCTGGTATTCTGCATTTTAATAAGCTCCTCTGTGATTAATGCACATTAATTCTGAAGGATTGTTGTCTTGGAGTAGCACCTCCTTCCTACACAGGTAAGCTGGGACGGGAAAGACAAAAACAAACCAGCGAAACTTGCACGTCTTATCACAAACCATAGGGAGGGAGGGATACCTCAGTATAAATACTGAGTCTAATTCCATTAATATATATGCTCATATTCCCAAAAAGCCTAGCTCTACTCATAAACCATATTCATTAATAAAAAAAAAAGGAACAGAAAAAGAAAAGTTCCGTGTCAAAGAACTCAATTGGAATCCTCACTTGGGACTCGCTTCCTTACCAGCAGTGCTCAAAAAGAAAAGGAGAAAATCCACAGTCCATGTGCATAAAAGTTCCATTCCCCATGGCGGAAGGCTTAATTAATGTCCTCAGATGTTTCTCTGCAGCTTGGAAGGCATTTTTATGAAATTCTCATATTACTGGAAGTGGCCCCAACAATTCTCGAGGTCAAAAGCTTTGTAAATGGCCTCGCTGCCATCAGGAGCATCCGCCCTCTTCAGGATTCCTGTCCTGGTTCCTTTCCCTCGAGTCTCGTGGTGGGAAACACTGACTGCTCCAGGATGGCACTAGAGTGTTTTCCACGGTTACAGTCAAATGACAGAATCCGGAAGAAATGGACTTCCCTGCATTTTCTTTCCTGAGTCTTTCAATAAATATGTGTTGAGGGCTTGTTATGCTCCAGGTACAATTGTAAGCACTGAGGATACAGCAGTGAGCAAAACAGAAAAATCCTGAACTTCATGGAGCCCATATTTTAGTGGGAAAGACAGATCCTAAACAAACTAGACAACATCACAGTGGTTCCCAAGGTGAGATCCTGGACCAGCAGCACCTGGGAGATGGAGAAATACATGTTCTCAAGTTCCAGGCCAGACCCGAGTCAGAAATTGGTATAACCCTGCAGGTGACTCTCATGTACACTCAGTTTGAGAACCACTGTGCTCTCGTGTGGTGAGAAGCTATGGAGAAAAAGGCAGTGTCCAGAGCGGGTGTTGCTGATACCAGCAAACGTTAAAATAGGGAAGCAGTTACACCCTGGACTCTGGAGCAGCCCAGATTCAAATGCCAGCACTACCACTATGAACTGTGTCACCTCAAGCAGGTCACTTAACCTCTCTGTATCTTGGTTCTCCTACTGAACAGTGGAGCTACTAATAGTACCTATGTGACAGGGCTGTGAGGATTAAAGGAATTGATGAATATGAAAGTGCGCAGATCCTGATACATAGCAAATAATATCCTCATGGGGAGACAGTTCTCTGCGGTTTCTTGCATTACTCACATCTTGCAAGCAAGGCGGAACTACCCTTTTGTTGCAAACTATCTTTGCGAGGACATTTATGTATAAACAGCCTTGGCAGATTGAGATCGTGTCTCCCTCTGGATCAAAGAGCAGCCTTGCTTACTGTCCAGTATGATAAAGAATGTCTTCCGGGCTTCCCTGGTGGCGCAGTGGTTGAGAGTCTGCCTGCCAATGCAGGGGACACGGGTTCGAGTCCTGGTCTGGGAAGATCCCACATGCCGCGGAGCAACTAGGCCCGTGAGCCATAGCTGCTGAGCCTGCGCGTCTGGAGCCTGTGCTCCGCAACAAGAGAGGCCGCGATAATGAGAGGCCCGCGCACCGCGATGAAGAGTGGCCCCCACTTGCCACAACTAGAGAAAGCCCTCGCACAGAAACGAAGACCCAACACAGCTAAAAATAAATAAATAAATAAAAAATTAAAAAAAAATTCAGTGTTGTAAAAAAAAAAAAAAAAAGAATGTCTTCCTTTGGAGCTAAGGCAGCCATGCCTATTCCCATTATAAAGATCTGGAGCAGGTGTCATCTGGCCCTCTTAGTATCGCACTATTGGAATCAGTGCAAAAAGTGCTGAGACAATGGCTACTGCTTGTGAGTAATAAATTGTCCTTTGTCTCTGATCCAGGAGTCTAGTATCCTCTACCAGCATCCATGAAACAGTGGCAGGCTGACTTGCTGACTTTAAGTAGGGCGAAATCTCAGCCCCTTCATAGTTCTTGATGATACTTGTATGAATGTTTGGGTGTGTGTTAGTATTACTGTTATTACTCCCCACATGTGCCAAATTTCTGGAAGAAACAAAAATACAGCTGGTGACTCCAGCCTTCAAAGAGCTTCCTAATGACCCAAAGAGGTTAAATATCTGTATAAAGATGACAAGAAAGACAGTAAAATGGGTTTGAATCTAGGCTCTGGACTCTCACTCTATGGGAACTCTCTAAGCCTCAATATCTTAGTTGTCAAGTGGCGTTAGTAGTAATGCTTACCTTGTGAACTTGTTGTGGACGTTAAGATCATGCATGTAGAAAGTTTAACCTGAGACCTGGCATTCAGTAAGCACTCAATTACCATTGGCTCGTATTACTGTATTAATTTTGTGTGTAAAATATGGTCAGAGCATTTTCTGTCCTCTCCCTGGATCTTTAGGGAAGCCAGACCCAATACTGTACCATATTCCAGGCAGAAGCTGCTTTTCAACTACCCAAACCCCAACTCAGTGTATTCCTGGATTCTGCCCCCAAAATTCTCCAAATTAAGCTCCTATAGGTGGGGTGGATAAAGGACTGACTTTAGTCAGAAAGCTCTCAGTTCATATATAATTTGAGGTTTAATATGATAATAATTTGAAGTTTATACGGTTGTTTGTAAAGATTTTATTACTGTACATAAAACTCTAGCACATAATATATATTCAACCAACGTTATTCAGTCCCCTTGGCTGCAACAGCATGGTTTAATGGACCATTCCTTTTTCATGACCGCATCCCTAGGACTTTTCACAATGACTAGCACATAATAGGTGTTCAATAAAAAATTTTGACTGAATGAATGAACTGAAGTACCTGCTAATTAATAAATTCTTCTTTTTTTCAATAATGTTTTATCTTTAGCATTTAATGTTTATTTATTTATTTTGGGCTGTGTTGGGTCTTTGTTTCTGTGCGAGGGCTTTCTCTAGTTGTGGCAAGTGGGGGCCACTCTTCATCACGGTGCGCGGGCCTCTCACTATCGCGGCCTCTCTTGTTGCGGAGCACAGGCTCCAGACGCGCAGGCTCAGTAGTTGTGGCTCACGGGCCTAGTTGCTCCGCGGCATGTGAGATCTTCCCAGACCAGGGCTCGAACCCGTGCCCCCTGCATTAGCAGGCAGATTCTCAACAACTGCGCCACCAGGGAAGCCCCCAATAAATTCTTATATTCCCTTCCTTTGGAGACATTTTTGCTTTAAAACGCCCTCAGTATATTTTTCTGAAACCAAGCGATTCTTGACAAATATCCTCAGCTTCCTCTCTGCCACTGGCTTTTAAACTTCTGGAGGCCACAGACAGACCCTCTCTCTGAAAAGACACACATGTGAACATATACACTGTATTCTGATATGATTCCGGTGGTTCTTGGATCTCCTAAACACTTCCTATCTAGAGGACCCTACTTAAAGCTCCTGTTCTAGAGTACCCAGCCCACTAAGATAAGAAGGCCAAGAGATCCCGTCCCCTCTATCTGTCCCAAATCAGCAAGCTAGTATGGACAACCTATAACACAGTGGCTATTTCATCCCTTTAGTCAAGGCCACATAAGACCTACTTCCAATTACTTGTGTTTTAGAAGGGCAAACCTGAAAGCACTTCAGATAGTTTGGGTTCCTTAAAATAGATTTGTGGTTTTTGAATAAGCACAGGGAAATGTTATTGTAAAAATAGGTTCATTCAGTCTTACTGATCATGCTTATCATCCTGAAAAGTCTTAACATACTTTCTGTAACTATGTTTCTTCTCTCCCTCCATTCTCTAGTTGTGAGAATACCCAATGGTCAAAGATTTACCAACCTTCTCTGGGTCCTAGGAGGACTGGACAGGAGAAGACTTTCTAAAACTAAATCATGTCAAGTGCCTTGTTTGACCTCAAAACATACTTCACCAGGGTTGGTAATTGATTGACAGGGAAACTCAAAGGGAGAAATGGGGAATGGATGAAAATACTTAAGTAAAACTGCCCAGAGAAAGAACCTGAAAAGTTCAGGCATAGATTTTCTGCAAAGATGAAAGTATAGGCTTTAGCGTACTCAAGAATTAGGCAGCAAGTTTTCTCCTTTGGGAAGCTAAAAAAAAAATGATCTGCTGCCCAAGACAAAGAAGAAAATGATTTGGGCCCAGAGGGAGCTGTCACTCATACCTACACTGTCCAGGGGGCTAGAGAAGGATTATAGCCGCCATTTTGGCTTCTCTAGAGTGAAGCAGCAAAACAATGTCTAGTAGTTGCTAGGCAACCATTAGCTCATCGCTGCCCTTTTCCATTAAACATTATCTCCCTTCTTAGATTGTTTTAATTTATTTTTTTAAACAGGAAAGGTAATGCAACAGAGAATTATCAGTGTGACCTAACAATAAAAATGCATTTGAGGTAAAGGTTTTTGCAAAGGTTAGATCACTCCTGGGTGGGATGTTAAAAATAGTGACCGTTGACTGAAACCTCTTCCCCCAAATGTTTCATCACTTGACCTCATGTTTCCCGATGCCAAAAATAACACTGGAGACATAACAATAATCTCTGAACGTTGTAAAACTTAAGGTCAGAGATTTTTACATTGATCCAGTCTGAATAATCCTTTCAGTGCTCTGCTATGACCTACCCCAAGCTAGAGCTTGTCCTATGGCAAGTTTCTCTACCGGAAAAGAATGGTTGTTAGAGGTGGTGAAATGGAGTTCTGTCTCTGATCAGATTTGCAGACAGCTGAAAGCATATTATTCACAGTATCTGAGCAGAGACAGGGAAATACCTCCTGTTTATGTAAGGAACAATTTCTGGAACATAAAAATGAAAAGTACCTGAAAGGAGACAGCATGAGTCTTTGTTCAGAAACCCATGTGCCTTCAAGGTTTAGAGATAGATTTGTGACTTTTACAAGAGGATGAGGTGGTACCTAGCAAAAGGGTATAAATTCAGGATTAGGAGAGTTACTGGTGGCCTGCCATGCACTACGCACATAGGGTCTTGTTTTAAAATTCCAGTGGGTTCACTGTCTGGCTCAGGGGACCCGTCTGGGAAGGGATTCAGGGAAAGAAGATGGGCTGATTCCATGGACTGGGGCTCAAACACTTAAAGCCGCACATATAAAGTTAGTTCTCTCACTTCCATACACACCCAAGGTAAGGAGATGAGAATGGGTGTAGGGCCTGGGAGAGTCAAATATGCAAATCACTAGGTTCCAAGCCTGGTTCTCTTGCTCACAAGTTGTGTGACCTTCGGCAACTTTCCTGTGTTCTTTGTTTGTAAGTGAGGGGAATAATATCCACTTCATCTGGGCTGTTAAGAGAATTAAACAATATAATGGATGGTAAATGGCAGCCACCAGTATTATTATTATTACTTTATTGTTGCTACTAACACCACCTCACTACCAACACTGTTCCTCTACAGTAGAGAAACGTGGCTTCACGCTGCCCCTTTCAGATGTCTGTTATTCCTCCAGGCTGCATTGAGTGTTCTAAATGCAACTCCATCTGGACTAGAAGAGTGTATACACCGTATGATGCCAACTATGTGACCTTCTGGAAAAGGCCAAACTTTGGAGACAGTGAAAAAGATCACGGGTTACCAGGGCTGGGGCTGGGGGGCAGAGGAGAGACAAAAAGGTGGAGCACAGAAGATTTGGGGGGCAGTGAACACACTCTGTATGATGTTATAATGACGGATGTATGCCATTATACATTTGAATGGACAACACCGAGAGTGAACCCTAAGGTAAACAGTGGACTTTGGGTGATTATGATGTGACAATATAGGTTCATCCTTGGTAACAAATGTACCACTCTGGTGAGTGATATTGATAAGGGAGGAGACTATGCACGTGTGGGAGCAGGGCATATGAGGTAGCTCTGTACCGTCTTCTCAATTTTGTTGTAAACCTAAAACTGCTCTAAAAAATTTCTCTTTACATTAAAAAAAGAAAAGAAAAGAATGTAGGCTTCCCTGTTGCAGTCACTTTCCTCTTAAAGTCCAGTGTAGGAGAAAGATGTCATCGGAGTCACCCAAAGAAATAAAAGTAACTGGGGTAAACGGTGTAAAGGAGTTCTCAATTCCAGGAGAGGCCACGATAAGTGCACGTGACTGGGTCAAGATGCAGGAGGACCAGGGAGACTTCCCTGAGGACGGGAGAGTGGAGCTCAGCTCTGAAAAGGCGAGAGCGTGGAAGCATGCTCCACACCGGGGAACAGCCCAAGGCCCTCTGGTGAGGGGGAGGTGACACTCTTAGAGGCTTAAGAGAATTGGGGGTGGATAAGAGAAATCCAGGAGTGGGGAGGCCAGGGGCGAAGCTGCAGGTCAGGAGTAGAATAAGCCCAGGCCAGCCACACAGCGTGTTGAAGACCCAAGCACTCCCGCGATCACTAACATGGGTCAAGCCCACTTGCTGTGGAGGCCCAGAGATCTCAGGGGCTGCCAGCTGCAGCGGCCACCTCTGGACCCAGCCTGCCCCTGCTCCCCATGGCAGCCCCCTCCGCTGTGGTCTCAGCCTCTGGGACCATTGCTGGTGGCCCTCTGCCTTTCTGCAGATCCACCATCCACTCTTAGGAGCTGCACTTAGTCATAGCCTTTCCCTCTATGGTTGAAGAAGTTTTACTTGGTGCTTTTACACCTGCTGTGATCCCCTGTTGTCCCAAAGGGGATAATGGTTCTGGAAGAGGCTGTAGCGGGTGGGGAAACCGTGCTTAGGAATGCAGCAGCTGGACCTCCGGCCGTCCAGAGAAGCTGGCCCTTTCCATCTGAGGACGACTGGGCTCCCCACAGCCTCGCCACCCTCCTCCTGGGCTCTTTGGGAGGATGATTGTTCCTTGTCCTTTGGTGCCATGCAGACACGCAACACTTTAGGAGAACATCAACAGAGCTCCGGGAAACACCATGCTACAAAATAACCCCCACTGTCACCACATACATGTTTTTATGATCATCAGTTATTTAAAAGGAGGTACTCTAGGTACCTCCTGAGTGATTATTGGGTGGGCCAAAAGGTGCGTTCGGTTTCTTCTGTAAGATGGCTCCAGTAGCACTTAGTTGTCTTTAACTTCATTCAAGACAGTTTTGTTAGATTGTTTGTGACAGCTGTCATATCAGCATGCATTTAAAAAAAGACTTAATTAAAATTGGTGAATTTTTGTGTAGCCATTTTAATATTGAAGATGGAAGAAAAAAAGCAACATTTTCAGCATGTTATACTTTATTATTTCCAGAAAGGTAAAAACACAACCGAAATGCAAAAAGAGATTTGTGCAGTGTATGGAGAAGGTGCTGTGACTGATCGAACGTGTCAAAAGTGGTTTGTGAAGTTTCGTGCTGGAGATTTCTCACTGGACAATGCTTCACGGTCGGGTAGACCAGTTGAAGTTGATAGCGATCAAATCGAAACAATAATTGAGAACAATCAATGTTATACCACGCGGGAGATAGCCGACATACTCAAAATATCCAAATCAAGCGTTGAAAATCATTTGCACCAGCTTGGTTATGTGAATCGCTTTGATGTTTGGGTTCCACATAAGTTAAGCGAAAAAAACCTTCTTGACCATATTTCCACATGCGATTCTCTACTGAAACATAATGAAAACTTTCTGTTTTTAAAACAAATTGTGACAGGCAATGAAAAGTGGATACTGTACAATAATGCGTAACGGAAGAGATCGTGGGGCAAGCGAAATGAACCCCCACCAACCACACCAAAGGCCGGTCTTCATCCAGAGAAGGTGATGTTGTGTATATGGTGGGATTGGAAGGGAGTCCTCTATTATGAGCTCCTTCCGGAAACCAAACAGTTCCAAGTACTGCTCCCAGTTAGACCAACTGAAGGCAGCACTTGACAAAAGGCATCCAGAATTAGTCAACAGAAAACACATAATCTTCCATCAGGATAATGCAAGATCGCATGTTTCTTTGATGACCAGGCGAAAACTGTTACACCTTGCCTGGGAAGTTCTGATTCATCTGCCGTATTCACCAGACATTGCACCTTCAGATTTCCATTTATTTCAGTCTTTACAAAATTCTCTTAATGGAAAAAATTTCAATTCCCTGAAAGACTGTAAAAGGCACCTGGAACAGTTCTTTGCTCAAAAAGATAAAAAAGTTTTGGGAAGAAGGAATTAAGAAGTTGCCTGAAAAATGGCAGAAGGTAGTGGAACAAAATGGTGAATACGTTATTCAATAAAGTTCTTGGTGAAAATGAAGAATGTGTCTTTTATTTTTATTTAAAAAACCAAAGGCATTGGGACTTCCCTGGTGGCACAGTGGTTCAGAATCCGCCTGCCAATGCAGGGGACGTGGGTTCAATCCCTGGTCCAGGAAGATCCCACATGCCGTGGAGCAACTAAGCCCGTGTGCCACAACTACTGACCCTGTGCTCTAGAGCCCGTGAGCCACAACTACTGAAGCCCGCGTGCCTAGAGCCCATGCTCTTCAACAAGCGAAGCCACCGCAATGAGAAGCCCGCGCACCACAACGAAGAGTAGCCCCTGCTTGCCACAACTAGAGAAAGCCCCCGCACAGCAACGAAGACCCAATGCAGCCAAAAATAAATAAATAAATAAATAAGTAAATTAAAAAAAAAAAAAAATGAAGGCACTTTTTGGCCAACCCAGTATTTTATAAGCATGGTTCAGTTGATGCTCTATTAGCAAAATTATTTTAGAATAATATTATACTTGTCAGCAAATATAAAAATTATTAATTTGGTCACTACAGTAAACCACCCAGATCATGGGTATCTATCGAGCCATTTCATTAGAGATGAGATTTTCCTCTGGTTTCAACTTCTAATCAAAAAGTCATTGCTATGAAAAACATCAAAACACAAATCCCTGTCATTTTTTGGTGTTTTAGAACTTTGATACATTGTCATAATAATCTCATTAAATAATATTTTGTTAGGACAGGATAAAGCATTTTTGACCAGGGGAATTTTAGGGGGGTAATAACCCAAACAATAGAATGACAGTAAATACATCTTGCAGCCTGAGAATTTGGCACTGAAGATCAATATTGAATGTTCCTTGCAGCATTATTCACAATAGCCAAAAGACGGAAACAGCCCTAATGTCCATCAACTGATGAATGGATAAGCAAAAGGTCATAGATCCACACAATGGAGTATTATTCAGCCATAAAAAGCAACTAAGTACTAATACATGCAACAACATAGATGAACCTTGAAAGCATTATGCTAAGTCAAAGGAGCAAGATACAAAAGGCCACATATGATTCCATTCATATGAAATACCCACAAGAGGAAAACCCATGGAGACAGAGAGTAGATTAGTAATTGCCGAGGAGGGAGGGGGGTATGGGGAGTAATTGCTAAGGGATACAGGGTTTCTTTTGGGGGTGATGACAAGGTTCTGGATTTAGGCAGTGGTGATGGTTGTACAACTCTGTGGATACACTAAAAACCGCGGAACTCTCTCTAAACTTTAAAATGGTGAAATTCATTTATGTGAATTATATCTCAATTTAAAAAAGAGAGATATACTGGCAGGCCATAACCATGTTTACATTTACTCAGCTGTTAGTGTTATTGTTTAGACAAATGTTCTGCAGATATGGTCATGGACCACCTGTACTTTACTGAAGTAACCGGTCAAACTGCATTTTCCTGGCGCTCCATTGGAATGGAAACAACAGAATCTGCATTTCTAATAAGCTCTTTGGTAATTTTTTTTGCACAAAAAATGCCTCAGAGGTTAGAATTTTGGTTTTGGGCTTTTAAAAAATCTTTTAATAAATAAGAGATACCATTTGGGCTCTAAGCTCCTAATAGGAAAAACAACTATTAATTGCAGACCAGAGGTATCATTCTGAAATCTCCCCACATCGTCATCCTAGGAATTTCCCTTATCTCCCTCCCATGTTGAGCTCTTATTACCTGTACTCCACATCTTCCTCTTTCTTAATCTCTTGTTTTGGTGGCACTCATCTTCGAGACATTTCTAAGAAAGGGTGCAGAGAAGAAAAATTTTTCTGAGAACTTGCCTGATTGAAATTGCCTTATTCTACCCTGTAATTGAATAATAGACTGAGTTTGAAATTATAAGTTGGTATTAATTTTCCTTCTGAATTCTGAAGGCCTTATTCCATTACTTTCTATCTTTTGGTATTGCTGTTGAGAAATCTGAAGGCATCATGATTCTTGATTCCTTGTGGGTGAACTGCTTTTATTTTTCTTCTTTTTTCATTCTCTCTGGAAGCTTGTAATCTCTATGTCTTCTGTGTTCTGGAAGCTCATGTTGATATGTCTTAGCAAGGTCTTTTTCATTCATTGTCCTGGGCCCTTTCAGTTTTACCAACTAATGTTTGTCAATTATGGGAAACTTTCTTAAAATATTTTGTTGATTTTTCTCCCTTTCTTACAGAAAAAATCCACCTCTCTTTCTAGAATCTCTTGTTTTGTTTTTGCTTTCATTCTATTTTTAAGATAATATTCTCATCTTCCAAGTTTTCAGTTGAGGATTTCATTTCTGCTGTATTTTAAATTCTTGGAGCTCTTTTTACAATTCTCAGAATTTCCCTTTTTATAGTAATCTGTTTTTGTTTTATGGTTGCAATATCTTAGGTCTCAGAGGTTCACTTCTAATTGCAAATTATCTGTTTCCACCAAATTGCTTATTTATGTTCATTTGTTTGCTTTTCTTCTTTTGCATTATAATCCTTGGTTGTCTGGTTATATTTAAGAGTGGAGAGATGACATGCTGATTTAAAGCTCTGAGAGCATGAGGGGAGCTCAAACACCACAGCCTTATCTATGGTAGGATGACCTAACTGGGCTGTGATTTCAATGACAGTGTTTTAGGTCTTGCCTTTCAGACCAGTCAAATTCTCCAAAGATGCCACCACTTTCTCCTTAAAGGTTGAAGTCTTGGCTACCAGCTTTCTGGGACCTAAATGAATAAATGGGTGGGCATCTCAACTTCCAGCATGTGTAACTTCCCTTATCACCCTGGCCTGGTATGTTTTCCCTCCCTCTACCATGTCTAATATCTCTCAGTCCAAAGACATCCTGTTTGTCTTCTCCAGGGAGAGGGTGGGGAAGGATAACAGCTTAAAAGCCAAATGCTTATAAACAGATTTTCGATCAATTCTCCTTACTTTTCCAACCTCCCTTCACCCCCACGTCTAGAGGTAACTGGAGCCATTAGAATTTCTTACCCTTTGTGTAGTGAGTGGGTCTTGGCTTTTCCCATCAGCCCCTAAGGATCCAGTCATCTCAGGTTTCTTCATTGTTTCCAGCTTCTATTAACTTGGTTGCTAATGACTCTTTTTCTATTTACTGTCCTTGTAGATATGTGCCTTTAAAAGATGTTTTTAGTATTACGGTGGAAGGAATGAAAGTAGATAAGTTCCATCCACCATTTTTGTCCAGAAATCTCTCTTAGTTTTTTAAATCAACTTCACAGAATGTGATATATGTATAATAAACTGCACCCGTTTAAAATGTGCAATCCATTAGTTTTAACAGAAGTATATGCCTGTGAAACCTCTACCACAATTAAGATACGAAACATTTCCGTTACCCCCAATATTCCTTGTGCTCCATTTGCAGTCCAAGCCTCCTTCTAGTGTCCCAAACAACCACCAGTTTGTTTTTTAGCACTACAAATTAGTTTGCATTTTCTAGAATTTTATATAAATGGGATCATACAATATTTACTCTTTTGGGGCTTCTCTGGTGGTGCAATGGTTAAGAATCTGCCTGCCAATGCAGGGGACATGGGTTCGATCCCTGGTTCGGGAAGATCCCACATGCCGCAGAGCAACTAAGCCCGTGCACCACAACTGCTGAGCCTGTGCTCTAGAGCCCGTGAGCCACAACTACTGAAGCCAGTGAGCCACAACTACTGAAGGCTGCGTGCCTAGAGCCCGTGCTCCGCAATAAGAGAAGCCACCACAATGAGAAGCCCGTGCGCAGCAATGAAGGCCCAATGCAGCCAAAAACACATAAATAATAAATAAATTCATTTTAAAAAAAATTTACTCTTTTTGTCTGGCTTCTTTTACTCAGCATAATGATTTTGAGATTCATAAATGTTTTGCACATACAGTTGTTCCTTTGTATTACTAAGTAGTGTTCCATTGTGTGGATATACCACAATTTGTTTAACCATTCTCCAGCTGAAGGGCTTTGTTTCTAGTTTGGGGCTATTGTGACTAAAACTGCTATGGAATTTGTGCACAAGTGTTTGCATGGAACCTCTCATTCATTTTTAATTTAACTATTTCAATAGCCACATACTGGGTCTTGCTGTCCCAACCTTTCCCTGTGCCAGTACAGCCTACACATTGCTTCCAGAACATTCTTCTCAAGGCACAACTCTGATCCTGTCATACCTTTCATGATGTCTCACAGTCTATAAGTAAAAGTCAATATTCTTTTATTGCCAAGAACAGTCACATATCTTTTCACATCACTCATGATCCACCTTTCCTCTGGCCACACCAAACCCACTCTCATCCGGAAACCCCCTTCACACTCCTGGACTCCTGGACCTTCCCCCTATTCTTCCAGGAGAGCCTCACCCATCACTGCACATGAGTTGCTCTGCAGCTATTACAAGTATGGAGGATGGGCCATTGCCTTCATGAAATTCAAGTTGACCGTCTATCCCTCCTTTAATTCTCCATGACCCTTTATATACCTCTCATGGGCTCACAGCACTTCACACGGAGGTGGCATTCCACCTACTGAGTAAACAAGTGAATGCATTTATAACTCCGTATGTAGGACATAGTCGACAGGATGTGGTGTATCCTGCATCACGGGGAGATGAAACAAAACATACGAGTTATCCAGGTGACCTAAGTGTAATTAACGTTGAAAATAAACATTTTATGGAAATATTTCTCAAATGAGTTACAAATGCCTCTGTCTTCTTAACCAGATTTAACTGAACATAATTGAGACCTTGTAATGGTTCAGAGTAATCACTAGAATCATCATTTATAGATTCGTATGGTGGTGCAGGATGTCCACGGGGCAGCTGTGTGTAGAGCTTTCACACCTTCACTAAATGTCCCCATATGGCTGCACTTTTGTACTTTTATTTCCTTTCTCCATTAGGCTGTCATTTCTTACCACACACTGTCTAGTTGCTGCCTTATGTTACTTGTAATTACCAACATGATAGCCTGCAGGGTAAAGAAATGGGGTCTGTTCCACTGCATAGACTTATCAGTCCTTAAAGATGGCGATCATGTGGTTGTGATAAAATCATCCCAGGCATAGAATAGAGAATGGCTCAGCAGTGAGAGCTGTTTGTTAGTTTACATAGATTACGTCCCCAACAAAGGAAAGGAGGCCCAGAAAGGAGTGAACTGATGGAGATGACATGATGGTTAGCTACAGAGCTGAGACCAGCACCCAAGCTCCCTAACTCTCGTCCCAGGATTCACTCTTTCTGCACAATTTATTTACAGAAAGTAGAGTTACACAATTCTACTCTGGTTTATACCTCCATTTTGGGTGACTGAGTTTCTGGAAGCATCACCATCGGATAGGTGTAATTTGATCATGTAAATATTCACCAATATGGATCTCCCCACCTTCCAATGAACTTTTTGAGATAACAAGATTGAGAACAGGACCAACAGCTGTCAAAGGGGGAAAGGGGCTGTTCCTCAGTCCATCTGTGTCCCTAAAGAGGACAGCTGCTGAATGTGCCAGAGGTTAAGCCATCAAATCGTGTGGGCTCAGTCCCAAGGGGTCCCCATCGGTTCTTCCACATCAGTGTTCAGCTCTGGGTGCATCTTCAGGTAAGAGAGGTAAAAATTCTAGTGAAGCCAAACCATATAAAGAGCTGTGCCTTCTGTGCAGACATTGCTAGTTGCTTGCCCAATGTCTAGTGCCCTTTCTTTCTTACTTATATAACCTGATTTTAAATACATCATCTCCCAGCCTTCATTGCAGCCAGGTGGCCGTGTGATGCATTTCTGGCCAACGAATGGACAGGGAAAAACCTCATCAGAGGGAGGTGTACCAATGTCTGTAGTTTACTTTGAAATGCCTCAAAAATCAATCCTGTGAGTTGATGGATGGTTAGAGAGCTGGAGAGCTGGAAACATATGTGATAAAGCAAATATGGGAAAATGTTAATGGTGGAATCTAGCTGCTGGATATACAAATGCTTCCTGTAAAATATTTCCAACTTTGCCATATGTTAGAATTTTTTTTTCAAAAGAAAATGTTGGGAAACAAACCTCCCATGGAGAAGGCTTTTAGTCTTCAGCCTCTCATCTTTCTCCTCCTATATGTGGAAAGTGCCATGGCTATCTTGTGACAGCGATGGCTGGTTTGATGTCCACAGGACCGAGGAGCAGGTCCTTGATGAATTCCTTGAGCAGTTACACCAGGAATTTCCTCCACACCTGTTGCTCCATGGGGCACATAAATCCTCATATGTTTGAGACCATGTTGGCTGAGTTTTCTGATATACTTGGATACTCTAGAAAATAACACTTATTTGAAAAGTTTCAAACACAGAGTGCAGTAGTAGAGGGAGACAGCCCCACACTGCTTTCTCTCCCGGTGCTGTTTGCAATGTTTGCAGTGTGTATGTTGAAACTTTTCCTCTGTGGTCCAGAGTCTGTGAACCTTGTTCTCTTTACATAGACTTTGACAGCAGTGGCCTGATTCCCAAGGGAGGGTCTGAACTCTTGGGTGGACAGCGGCAGCACAGGCTCTTGGGGTCAGAGATGGCCAGATTCCTCATTTTGGAGAAGCAGCCGAGGGGTCATTACTATGGACACAGCCGTGGCTCTGCACGGGGCAAGCCAAAATGGAATGTGAAAACAGAATTGTGACCCTCCGTCAAGGACTGACCTGGAGTTAGGGATTTCCCAGTCAGGGTGTTAATTCAAAATGTGTTAGTGTCCCTGGGGATCCCGACATACTGCCAACACGGGCTAATGTCTAACTTTAAAAGCGAATTCCAAAAGTATGGTCAAATAGCAGAACTCCAACTCCTCTTGTTAAAAACCAAATTACATTAAGAGTTCTAGCTCAGTTATAGACTGATTTAAAAAAAAAAATATATATATATATTTATTAGATTTCCAGTATATTTTCTAGAAATGGTCCAGCAGAACATTTCTTCTCTCTTCCAGGCCAGGTAAGTGTTTTTCATCTGCCCCTGTCTCAGATCTGTGTCTCTTAAAGCTGGATTCACCCTAAGGGAAAAATACCACTGGCCTTTGATTGTTTCCATGTGGATATACATGGTCGTCTTGCTTCCTGTTCTAGCAAGTGATGAAGGTTAATACTCCCATCTTCCAAGTCAGAAGTGGTTCAGAACCCTCTGCATCTCCACTGCTCCTCTCTAGCCCCAAGAAAAAAGCTATTCACATGATGTTTCAGGTCAAGAGCAAGAAAAGGATCTCAGGATTGAAAGGGCTTCTAGGATCTGGTCAGGACCGGCTCTGTTCTGTGCCTGTTGTTACAGCCAGCGAATGTTCTTCCCTTTACTCAGGCCTCTTGAACTATTGGTACCTGCACCACCACAGTGTTTGCTGGTGTGTGATCCAGAAGACAGCATCATGTCAGGGCACTGATGCCGTGGGAAGTGCAGCAGGACACAGCAATTGTTCTTCCCGTCCTGGGGCTACGGGGCCTCCAGAGCAGCCAAGGCCACGGTCTGACTCTATGTAGGTCATGTAGAATGGCTCTGTCCCTCAGTCATGAGGCTCTGGGATGAACCTCTTGCACACTGGTGGGTGTGGGTAGAGAGATTCCATCCAGATCCCCTCGGAATTGGGTGGTCAGACAGTGGAGGGGCAGCTGCAGCTTCTAGGTCATGAGTCCAACCACCAGCCTTAGAGATAGCAACCCTGGCCTCCAGGCGTGCAACGGCATCTGATCTGGGGTGGGGGAAGGCCAGGGTGTGAGTGTTCCTTGGGAAAGCCTCCTTGCCCAGGGAAAATTCCCTAATTTACCTGTTACATGCTTCTGATGCCCAACTCACTACCTTTCGCTCAGACCTCACCCTTTTGAGCTCAGACCCTATTATCCTGAACATCTTCTCTCCACTTTCCTTCTCAATGACAAGGTCCAAGGAATCACAGGGACTTAGCTTCCTCCTACTCATCCTCCAGAACTCAGATTAGATGTCCCTCCCTTGAGAAGCCTTCCCTGACTCAGTGTCCTGACCGGGTGCCCTGTCCTGTGCACCCTGTGGTCCTGCACCACCTCCACCATGAGCCTTAGCATATTCTGCTGTCATTCCTTGCTCTGTGTCTGTCTCCCCCACTGAACTGCAAGCATAATGGGAGAGAACTGGACCTCTGTATTAGACTGTATGACCTTGGTCAAGTCACTTCTGTTCTCTGGGCCTCATTCATTTATTACAACTGCTTTTCTGTTGTACCAAGGGCTGAGCTGGGAAGTCACTGGGGTTACAAGATGGGTGACTCAAGGTCTCCAGTCTCAGGTTGCTTTTGTAGGAAGCCTTGAATATAAACAAACAAACAAACAAAGAAAACACAAGCAAGCATGATATTTAAGCTATTTAACCACCAGGAAGGTATGGGCATCCACCACTCGGCACACTCATATGGGGGCATCCCAGCTGAGTGTCGCCCCTCCAAGAAGCATGGCACCAAAAGCCCACAGCCATGGTGTAGATATGCGCAAGATTCAGTGATGACGGAAAAAGTAGCCCCAAGGTTTCAGTTTCTACATACATAAAATGAGGGCTTAGATTCGAACAGAGGTCAGCCAGTGCTAGCCTGACCAGCCATCTGTTTGTGTAAACAAACTTTTATTGAACACAGCCATGCCCACTTGTTTACCTGTTGTCCATAACTGCTTTCATGCTACAAGGGCAGAGTTGAGAGGTTGCAACAGAGCCCGGATGGCCCACAAAACATGAAATATGTACTATCTGGCCTCCTATAGAAACGTTTGCTGACTCCTGGATTAGATAACGTTGTATTTTTCTCCGTGATTTCCTGAGCAGGTGGAACACACAAGTCGCGTTAGATGTGGTTTTCTTTGAAGAACTAGGCCGAAAGTCTGTGTGTCCCAAGCAGACAGTGAGTGCCATTCTCTGGGATGATGGGGAGTGGAGACCAAATCCTTGGAATACAGAATGTAGGCTGAGCTCTGTCCTCCAGGGAAATGATTTTTCTTCTGTACAAAAAATTCTGCCCATTGCCATAATGAAGCCCATTAGGGAGTTGCTCACTGTACCAGTTGGGGAGCACGTATTTGCAATTAAAAACAATGAAGCTTCCAGGAAGTCACAGTCAAGAAATGTGCTCAGACGTGTAAGAGCTGATCCACATGCAGATGGAAGGGTCTAATGGGCTTGGTTGGACTGGCTTGGAAATCAACACTGCATGGTTTTTCCTTGCAGACTCCAAGAGAAAGAATCAGTAGGTTGGAACCAGGTTGGCTCCATGAGAGGCTGTGGTAATAGCAGGCTTGAGCAATCCTGGGAGGATGGGATGAAGCCCCGAGCAAGGAGAGAATTGGTGGAGCTCAGCTGGACTGCTCTTCACTGATATCGTCCCCTTGATACCCTTCCTCCTCTCAGACCATCCTTTTTTAGTCTTTTCTGTTGAATCCTTAAAGGCGGACCCCAAGTCAAGAGATCTCTTGTTTATCTTTGAACCACTGTGGGTGATTGCATTGTTGGCCCCAATTCCTTACCCTTCTCTGCATTCATCCTTTCCTAGTGACTTTGTAGTTCTCCTGCCATCTCCAAGAACAGAGTGGGGAAATATAGTTTCATGCTCCTTGAAGTTTGGTTTGGCTATGTGACCTGTTTTTGTTATATATGGGTGAGAGGACAGTGTGACAGCTCTGATCCTGAGCTTGTGTTCCTACATGTTGTTTGGTACCTCTACCATCACTGTACGAAAAACATGCCTACATTAGGCAGGAGGTCAAAGGAGGATGAGAGACATATGGAGTGGGGTTGCTCTAACCAACCAACAGTCCTGCAATGAGAGCTGCCAAGATGTCTGAAGCAGAGGCCTCAGCTGAGCCCAGCCTAGATCAGCCAAATCCAAGTAGATCCACAGATGTGAGCAATTATAAATCATTGATACTTTAAGCCACTGAAAGTTGGGTGGTTTGTTACACAGCAGAACTAACTGATACCAACCTCCCACAAGCTCTGGAAGAAAGGGTCTGTCAGAAAGCAAGAGAGCTGTTAAATGAAGGGTCAGGACAAGTCCACCTACTGTGTTAGAAGCAAACATGGATAACAGCTAACATGGATAGAGCCCTTCTTTATTCCTGGGTAAGAAAGGAGGAGGGAGAGGAGCAGGAGGAGGAGGAAGAAAGAAAGAGGGAGAGAGGAGAAGGAAGGAAGAAAGAAAAGAGGAAGGAGGGAAGGAAAGAAGGAAGAAAGGAAGAGAGAATTTGGGGCAATTGATTGAGAAAAAAAAAAAAGACAAGCCTATAGCTTAATAAAAACAGAAGGGAACCTTGCCTGAAGATGCAGAAGATAATTCTTTTGAAAAACATTTACCTAAGGAAACAAAGCTTTTAGATAGCTTCTGCTTGATACTTGTAATAAAATTGGAGAAAATATGGACTTTTGAGAATAAGAAATTAAGTGTAAGATAAGACAACAGTATTAGCCATATGCACTCTCTTGGATCACTTACTCAGGTTCGCTTGCAAACTGCCATGCTGTGAGGACACTCAAGTAGCCGCATAGGGAGGTCCATGTGGGGAGGAGCTGAGACCTCCTGCAAACAGTCAGCATTAATTTGTCAGCCATGTGCATGAGCCACTTTGGAAGTGGATCCTCCAGCCTCCATATGGTGGCTGTTGGAAGAGAGTGCAAGGTGGAAGGTGCAATGATGTTTACAACCTACCCTCAGAAGTCACACTCCATCATTTCCTCAATGTTCTAGTGGTTGTATCCCCATTCAATGTGAAAGGAACAATGCAAAAACATGAATGCCAGGAGACCATCTTAGAGGCTTTGGGGACCATCTTGGAGGCTGACTACTACATTCAGTGTATGAGATACTTGCCTAGTGGAAGAATTTTTTCAGTAAACAATAGTTGCTAACATTTATCCTGTCTTGCTATGTTATAGACACTGTTGAAAGTGCTTTACATGTATTTAAGCTTCCCAACAACCCTATGAGGTAGGTGCTATTGCACTCATTTTGTAGACCAGGAAACTGAGGTAGTAAGAGTTTAAGTAATTTGCCCAATGTCATTCACTTAGTATGGAGAAAAGCCAGAACTGAAACTCAGGCAGCCTGGCTTCAGAAGCCACACTTGTAAGCACTGTATTATCCTGCCCCTTGATCACACTAAATTCTGCCACCACGGCTTTTTGCAATTGTTTTGTGGGAGTGGGAGTGGAAATATGAAGAATAGGAGGAAACTAAGAGAGGTGGGGGCAGTTTGTTTGCTACTGTGCTCAGACTAGCAATTCCAGAATCCAGAAGCTTCTGCCCTACTGGAAAGGTCCTGATCTACACCGTGACCTTCTCTGCACAACGTGCGGGTGACAGTTGGCTCCCTGTTTCCCGTCACTGCTTGGGCTCATCCTCAGGATGCCTGCTGATGGGGTGTGTATGCCACAACCACGCTACCCAAGCATCTTCACACCTCCCTAGAAAAGAATACAATTAACTTTCCTTTTAAATAAACTTCCCAAGCCAGTCTATTAACAGTTATCTGCTCTCTGCTGCCAGGGAATGCAGATGGCTGGGGGGCATCTCACTCACTTGTGTGAGGAGTGTTGGGTAGTAAATTATAAATGAAAATTCAACCTGCTTAGAATGGCCCTCCCTGTACATTTGACCCCAGGAGAATGTAGTGAATTTGCACCAGAAGAAAGCAACTTCATTTCCCAGGAACAGCCTGGGGCTGGAAACAGTAGGTATGAGCAAGTGGCCCTGGTAAGCCATTGAATATGGACATGGTCACTGGGGCCCACCTCCCTCTTCCAAAAGACCTTGCTTGTGGTCCAACCAAGGACCGCTTGAGGTCATAATAAGAGGAAGCACTCATATAGTGCTTACACTGAGCCAGGCACTCTTCTAAATGCTATATGTAGCAACCTCTTGCTGTAGGTACACTCTTACTCCCATTTCACAGATAAGAGAAGTGAGGCACAGAGAGATTAAGTAACCTGCCCAAGTTTATCCAGGTGTAAATAGCAGAGCCAGGAATGCAGACCCAGGCAGTTCAGAGCCCACGTGCATGACCACCATTCTCTATTGCTTTGCAAAGCACAAGAATCCTCGGGGCTATCTGACCCAGGATTCCCAAACATCGCTCACTCCTAAACTACACACATTATTTTGCAACATCTGTGTCCCACCTATAATGTTATTTACCTAACATTTTTCTCTGAATAAATCACTATGTTTAATTAAACCCATTTATTTTGAAAGGAGTCTTGATATTCCTACTAAAGATGAAAAATCAGCATCCTTTGCCGTAAGTAGAAAGAAAATGTAAACATAAATTCAGTGAAAATAGTGTTACTGAATGTTAGCTGGGTACTGCTGCCCACCTGAATTGAGGGATGGAGAGAGAAGGGAAGGGGGGAGGGTCATGCTCACAGAGCTTGCCTCAGCAGATGCTCTGTTCTCTCAGGGAACCGCCTGGCTTCCCCCCTCCGCTCTGAGAAAGCTAGTCTAGGACACCTCTCTTCTTATAGCTGAGGAAACAGAGGCTCACAGAGGGGAACTGCTGTGCCTTCTAGCATGTTGGTGGCCGAGCCCAGGCCAGCACTCTCGACTCCTGATTCCCCAGCACCTCGGCCCCTACACCTATTTCTAGAAACGTTTCACATAGGCTGCACCTACCAGGTTCATTCCTGAGTGAATTCTGGCAGTTTACATTTTGACTGGAGCTAAGCTGGTCCTTCAGTTCACATGTTTCTGGAGGAATTCCAAGCCTCTGCTGTTGCAGCTGTCATTGTCCATTCTGGAGATAGCCCCAGGCCACGTGTGAACTCAGGACCCCTTGACCTAGTGGGGTCTGCCTGTCACTGTGGTGTGGGTCACTTAGCTTCTTTCCATCTGCCAACCCATCTAGAGGGTGCGGCTAATAGCATTTTCTCCATGTACTTCATAGGGCTGTTGCTAGAATCCAAGTGAGGTCATGGATTGGAAAATGCTCTGGTGAAAAACGCTGCTCTAAACAAGCACGCTCGTATTCACCCCAACACTCACTTATCTGGCATCCACAAGTGATAAGAACCATGAAGGAAGGGAAGAGGCATTTGAACAGACAAAAAGATATCTCAAAGTTGACTCATGCATTCGTGGGGCATCTACTTATCCTACAGCACAAGGTGCCAGTGCTAGCGGGGTATGAAAGAACACAGGGTACCATGTGGCCCTGGCTTGAAGAGATTCACAGTGTAAAAGACAAAGGGACACCCAGTGCACTAAAGTGATGGGGTTCTTCGCGGTACAGACAGACCCTCACCCTGGGCACCACCAATCTTCCGTAGACCCAAGTCTCAGGTTTGCTCATCTGTTTTCCTAAATCACATGACTTCAGATCTAACAGATGAAAAGGAGGCAGGTGCTAATTTCTGGGGCAGGGAAAGATTGATTTGTTATAGAAGAGGGGCTGACCTGGAGGAGAGAGATAAGTAAACTCAGAGTCAGGAATTTATACCGTGAAGCCTGAGGTCACTTAGTAGAGGAGCTCAAAACCTTGCACTGACCCTGGGGTTTGTAGTTTTGTATAGTTATGAATAACCCAATATTCATAATCTCCTCCTGAACTGAGGGCTTTGTTTTTGCTGTTGCCTCTACCTGGAATGCTCTTCCCCAGACCTCTGCTGGCCTGACTCTTCAACTGCTTCATGTCTCTGTGCAATGTCCCCAACCTCAGCGACATCCACCCTGGCAACTCTATTCTCAGTTATTTCCCATCCTGGCTCTTGGAACTTTCCCATAGTACTCATCAGCTTTGGACATACTGCTTGTCATCTACCTACCTATCTATCTATCTATCTACCTATCATCTATCTATCTACCTACCTATTATCTATCTACCAATTTATCTATCATCTATCTATTTATTATCTACCAATTATCTATCTACCTACCTATTATCTATCTTTCTATCTACCTGTTATCTATCTACCTATCTATCTATGTCTATTATCTATCTACCAATTTTCTATCTATCTATCTATCTATCTATCCATCCTCACTTTATCTATCTTCTATCAATTATCTATCTATCTACCTGCCTTTCAATCTGTCAGTCATCTTTCTATCTTGTATTATAGCTTTTGTTTGACTACTATCTTTGGAATATAAGTTCCATGAGTGCCAGAGTGTTTGTTTTTTTTTCCCCAATAGAGCCCGTGGCCAAAGCATGTATTAGGCACTCAATAAATTTCTGTTGGTTAACCTCCAACTCTGAGTCATTAAGGAAAGGTCAAATTGTTAATATATTTTAAAAAGAGAGCTCTTGGTAGCTGCTTTCACTCTCGTCATCTGCCACATTATAGTGTGTCAATGTGCACACTGTATTCATTCCAGGAGAGTGGACCCCATCTTCCTCAGTTTTATATCCAGCTTGGAGCCAGGGTCAACACAGAGAAGCCGCCTCCCTTCTCCAACCCCACCCCCTCTCATGGGCTTCCCATGATGACTTGCCTGAAAGAGCTTCTGCAGAGAAACAGGTTTATTTTATTTTATTTTATTTTTTGCCATTTGCCCAATTTTCTTCACAATTTCCTTGTTTCTTACTAGTCTTTAAAAAGTCATTTAGGAGATAAGTAACCAGGATCCTTATGAAATACCTGACATAAAGAGAGAGAAAATACAGTAAATTATTGCAATTTACGCATCCATCCTCAGCCACTTAAAGAAAAAAAAAAAACTATAAAAGGCAGAAGTTTCAAATTGGCAACCAAAAATGCCCCGCTTAACTTAAGTGCTTTTTAGGCTACCTTTGTCATAGCAACTTGAAGCCTATCTTGGTGGTCACTGCGACCAATTCTATTGAAGCTAAAAATTACCTTAACCGTGTGCATATGCTTGGCCAGCACAGTAAAGTCTGGGTTACAGAAAATTAAAACTTTTTAAATCAGTGAAATTACTTTTACTGGAGCAAGAAACCTCTCAAATCTAAGTGTTTTTCTTCTAAAAAAAAAAAAAGCATACTTTGTCATACATTAAAATAACAAAAGGGCTTTGAGAAAGGATTATGGGTTTCTGATGTTTCACCACTAGAATAGATTTACTTTATATCCGACTGATGTTGTAATCTTGCATTCTGAGGTAATGTTTTAGCTCTTTCTCTTCCCATAAATAAAGATTTCAATGATAGCACTTCATTCCTTCTCTAGAGCATTCCTTTGGATTTTTTCCCTCTCAGACTTGTAAACCATTTCACCAGGAAGGAGTACAAATTGGATGCAGGACTTCTGTCGGGGGCAGGGAACTCATTACCAGAGGTTTTCATTGCTAGGAGCTTAAAATGGAAAATGTTTAAAGTCTGGAGAGTTTGAATGGAAATGCTTCGCATCAGATGCTTTTGCTAACCACGAGGAGGAGGAGAAATTCTGTTTTTGAAATGGAGAGTTCAAAGTTCTCTTCTTAAACCCAAAGGCGCCTGGCCCTGGGATTTCTCTGAGCCTGAGACTGTCGATGATGAACACGGACTCAGGGTAATTCTGATTTCAGAAAGAAAGCGCCTGTTTACAGCTGATCGCATGCGTCTCCTTTCCCTGTTGCAACCTACAGCTCTCTCGGGGCAGTATAGATTTAATGAGGGTGAAATCCCTTTAAAAATTCACATACATATCCCTTCCCCTATAAAGCAAAGGCAGAAACTACCCAGGCTTTGAATATCTTTTGAAACTGAACAACTGTATGTAAATAAAGGGCTGTTATTTACCAACAAGAGGACAAAACCCGGCACCCCTTCAGTTCCAGGCCACTGCAGGACACCTCTCCCGGGCAACTTCATACTTATTAGCGTGATTGCCAACTTTGGTTTGTTATTCACAAATTCACCCTGAGCCCGGCCTTTGAATGCAAAGAAGAAATGGTGTTTATGTTCCAGATTTTTTTGCTTTATTCTGAGGACTGAAGTAAATGATGAAGTATTTTCTGCCTCAGCAGAGCCAGCAGGGAAGAAACGCATGGTGTAATTACCTTAAACAAGCAGGCAAGGGAAATTGCTTCTGGAGCTGCCTGGTAGGAGCCCCGGGAAAAGTGGGGGACACTGGGATGTCCGTCTACACTCAGACTTCCACGTGTCTACTTACATGTGGACTTTGGTCTTTCCCCTTTAGGAGGGATGCACGATGTATACCTTCAAAGGTGGCCTGTGCCCAATTTAGTGACAGAAATGCTCTCTCCAGCCAGTAAAACACATACTATTAATTGGGTATTACTTTGATCTTTTTGAAAGATGAAAATTGATGAACATGTTTAAATTTTTTTTTTAAAGAAATTCACGTTCTTTTATTTATTTATTTATTTATTTTTGGCTGTGTTGGGTCTTCGTTGCTGTGCGAGGGCTTTCTCTAGTTGCGGCAAGTGGGGACCATTCTTCATCGCGGTGCGCGGGCCTCTCACCATCGCGGCTTCTCTTGTTGCGGAGCACAGGCTCCAGACGCGCAGGCTCAGTAATTGTGGCTCACGGGCCCAGTTGCTCCGTGGCATGTGGGATCTTCCCAGACCAGGGCTCGAACCCGTGTCCCCTGCATTGGCAGGCAGATTCTCAACCACTGCGCTACCAGGGAAGCCCTGTTTAAATGTTTTTAAAGAAAAATCATTGTATTCAAGCCACACAAAATGACAGGAGCAAATCTAAACTTTACTAAAAGTAATCTATTAAAGGGGCATCACTTATGATAAGCACTTATGGATCTGAAACAAAGATAGCTTCAGACAAAGATTTTGATCGGGACAAATCAATCAATACAGTCAATATGTAATTTATCAAAAGTACAAATGATATTCAGTGTTTGACCTTAAATAATCTCCAAATCTGATATCTGGTTTGGGATCTGGTTCCAATATAGTCATCTTCCTTCATAATCACTAAAAAGAACCTATCAACTCTGTCTCTGTTTTAAGCAACTGGGGTTGTCACTGGGGTTTAGGCTTAAAAGCAATATTTTTATTAAACAGTCTTCAGAGCTTCTCTACCAAATAATGATGCCTGATTGTCCTTGCAGAGGTCCGGGGAGGGCGGTAACTACTGCAAAGGCTTGGGCGGTGCCCCCCGCTGCCCCCATCCATGGGAGCAGGGTTGGGGGGGGTGTGGGTGGAGCCTGTCTCCTGGCTCCCCTCCCTGTTTCTCTCTCTGGAGAGGGCGGGCAGATTTCTTTCTCCTAACTTCTCCTATACCAAGTGTGTGTGGTGTTCCTTCTACTACTAAGTAATGTGAGAATAGAGAATCAAAGAGGGTTTTTGAAGAGGGACAGATTAATCCCCTCGGATATGCCTGGAGGCAGGCAAGATATCTTCTGTTTTGTTTTGCAAAATTCTGCAATTAGATGTGCAAAAGTTCCATTTTTAGTAAAGATTTTGTTGACAAATTTCACCCACTTCAGAGAAAAGACACACACACACACCCTATTTCCAGGAAACGATTTTGAAGAGAATGTATTTTTGGACAACTGAAAGATTCCTGTGCCACCTCCCCTACCTGGTGGAGTGCCCTGGGCTTCAAAGTAGAGTGTGAGCCCGGAAACTCCTCAGGGTGGACACTGCTTTAAACACAGAACTTGGACATCCCCTTCTTCATTTCAGCCCTAAAATGACCCTGGCAGGTGTCATTATTGCCCCCATTTTACAGATGAAGAAACTAAGGCTCAGAGCAGTTAAGTGATTTACTCAGTTCACACAGAGAGTAAATGTTGGAGACAAGATTCAAACCCAAATGGCTTTACTCCAAATCCCAACCTCTTTCCTCTGGGTTCTCCTGACATCCTGCAGGTTTCATGGAAAAGAAAACGCAAGTTGGACATGTAATGCAACTTCAAGCTTAATTGTAACCCCGATGAAAAGAAGTCTGTGTCTCTCTTGTAACTCAAAGATCGATATGTGAAATGGAAGATAATTACAGGTCATGACTTAAATATTTAGTTTTTGCTTAATGCGCACAGAATTCAGATATTAGTTTCTCATAAATCAGTGTCCTTCAATTTATGCTGCTGGTCACAAATAAACCCTGGAGGTGAGCTGTAATCAGTCAGGCTAAATACGCTGTCCCTTGAAGTCCTTTTCCCCTTCATGTGAAGAAAGGGACTTACTTCTTGAAATGTCACTGACACCAGAACATCTTTTCCCCTTCCTTCCACTACACTCTGTGACAATCCCCCCTCCCTCCACTACCAGTTCAGAAATTGGTGCACACAATTTCCTTTTCTAGTGTTGTTTTTGGGGGTCAGTTCTTTACATCATTTGGCCAGGCTGCATAAAATAGCATCAAGTTGTGCTTTCTCTTTTTAAACCCTCCAGGGGAAGGGAGGGGAGTGGACATATTCTGGGCTCCTGCCCCACGCCCACATTGTGAGCTGAGTTACGGCACTTGGTCTCCCCAACAGCGCTGGGTGGGATGAATCGTGATTCCTGTTTCCTGGATGCACAAACTGGTCTCCAGGATGTTGAGAAGCTCATGTGCCGAGGACACTGAATGAACGAACTGGTGTGCCCTTCCAGCCTCCCTACCATCTCCCTCACAGATCAGGAAATTTACATCTTGAAGCAGAATGTCCTTGCCAGAGCCGCCTGTCACCATCCTGGAAGATAGGCACTGCGTACAGTCACAAATCCCTTCCTCAAGCCCATTTTGAAGGGGGGACATCTGTGAGAAGGTGAATGATTTATCCAAGGTCTCCCTACATTTACTTAGTGGTGGAGTCTGGATTCAAACTGGGGTCCTTTTATTCCTCATTCTAAGCTCTTGACACTTAAAACCATATTTCTGTCAATATCATTTACATTAATTAGAGTTGGATAGGTTAAAGAATAACCAGATTATGGCTGCAGATGAGGGCTATTTTGCCTCTGAATCCAGCACAAGCATATGAGAAGGAAGGTGTCTTCAGAACTTCATCTAATGCTAGACATCTAGTGTTCATTTCTTACTGATCAGTGCATCCGGGTTCTTCTCACCCCAAGCGTCCTGCTGAACACTGACCGTGCCCCCACTTGCAGCCCCTAAGTTCCCCATGACTGTTAGGGCTTTATATATTTCTTCAAGTCACATAATTAGGCTTCAATCACTAGTCCTCAGGTTTTTAGCTTGTGTATGGGTAACACGAAAGAGGAAGCTGACAGGATATTTAGCCAAGGACAGAACACTTTTCCGGGGCTAAGATGTTATAACCTCGGCCAAGCCTGGACCTCAGAGGCCGCCTGGACCGCAGTGGACCAGAGCATTTATATTGTCCAACCACTGCTCTCTGCCATGCCTAGTTCGAAGAGAGGACAGACAAATGCAAGAAGATGGGGTAGGGGCCTGGCAGTGCCAGGGCCCATGCTTCAGGGCATTTGTGCCCCAGTCAGGCTCCCACTGGTTGTTGGCACTAGTGGCCAGGATGGAGCTTGCAAGACTGTGAGGTGACACAAGCTTCTGTTTCATGCCCCCCTTCATGGGTCTTCTCAGAGCTCACTGGGGTCCCCGTAATTGGCTGCCTGGCCGTACTCCAGCTCTTTGTGGCCTGAGCCTTTTGGACTGTACAAATTCCAAATGTGATGATTAAAAGCAAGAGCGCTGGAATCTGACAAACCCAAGTTTGCTTCCTAACCACTTAATTGCTGTGTAACCTTGGACAAGTCAGTTAACCTTTCTGAATCTTAGCTTCCTCATCGGTAAAATGGAGATAATAATACTGCTTATTGGATAAGGATTATGTGAGATCATGTATATAAAGTTCTCAGTGCCTGGCACATAGTAAGTACTCAGTAAATGGTAGTGTATTATTTTTATTAGCTGTGTATTTTGAATATACAACTTAAAGAACACTAGGCTTAAAATTGTGTAAAGAGCTCGATCCATGCTACGACACTGGCTGAACCTTGAAAGCATTATGCTAAGTGAAAGAAGCCAGACACAAAAGACCACACATTGTATGACTCCATTAATATGAAATGTCCAGAACAGGCAAATCTATAGAGACAGAAAGTAGATTAGAGGTTTCCAGGGGCTGCGGGGAGAGGTGAAGGGGAGTGACTACTTACTGGGTCCAGGGTTTCCTTTTGGGGTGATGAAAATGTTCTGGAACTGGATAGGGGTAATGGCTGCACAACGTTGTGACTACTAAATAGCACTCAACTGTATACTTTAAAATGATAAATTTCATGTGTATTTTGCCACAGTTTAAAAAAATTGGGTAAAGCAGCAGTCCCCAACCTTTTTGGCACCAGGGACAGGTTTCACGGCAGATAATTTTTCCACAGACAGGGGTGGGTGTGGAGAGGGGGGAGCAGGGAAATGGTTCAGCTTGTAATGCGAGCGATGGGGGAGATGGTTCAGGCAGTAATGTGAGTGATGGGGAGCGATGGGGAACGGCAGATGAAGCTTTGCTGGCCCGCCCGCCGCTCTCCTCCTGCTGTGCGGCCCGGTTCCTAACAGGTCTCGGACCCGCACTGGTCCGTGGCCTGGGGGGGGTTGGGAATCCCTGGTGTAAAGAACACCCACTTCACACATGTCTTTATCCAACTGAGGTCACATGTTTACCTTGATAGTCATAGAGGCAGGATCAATCTCTGTACTCATTTATCCTAAAGATTAATTTGTCAAAATCAAAAGCCTTCACATTTTAAATAGAGCTTTATCATTTGCTCACATGAAACCACATTCCCCACCATCCTGGGCAGGCAACAAGTAAAACTGCCCCCATTTTACAGACGAGAAACTTGAGGATCAGCGAAAGTAGGACCAGTTGTGGTTGTTATAGGTGCTGTTTTATAGCGTTGACATTATTTTTGGAGGTCACAGAGCTAATGGCTGTTGGAGGCTAGACTCAGATTTTTGTCTTCCGGTTCCTGGGTCAGTGTCACATTTCTTGATCATACATTGTATTTTACACATACTACTTTATTTTTATGTTAATTATTTATAAATGATACTGTATTAGTGTTTATTCCTGGCTGACTCACAGGGAAGGCAGATTTCATCTTTGTGGAGAGCTTGCATTTGGACTGGTGGCTTCCCTTATTTAACTGAAAATTACCGCCTTCACTCAGGGCCATTAGCACATCAAAATGGTGTTTGTTGAGCCAGGAATAGTGATACTTTATGCTTGCATTTATTCTTTGGTCCCCAAAGACTAATTGTTGGTTTGTGTTTTTAAACATGCTTTCAAGTGCTAAGAGCCCCTAATGAGTTAAATTAACAAACCATTAGGGTTAAGAATAATGGTGTGATGTGGGCACCAGGATGAGACAGTGACGCAAACACTACAAACCCCTCTATTTCTGATGCTATTTGTCACATGACAGAGTGTTTCTTCTACATTGTTATTCAATTCATACATCAATCTTTTTTTTTTTTAAAGATTGATTGATTGATTGATTGATTGATTGCTATGTTGGGTCTTCGTTTCTGTGCTAGGGCTTTCTCTAGTTGCGGCAAGCGGGGGCCACTCTTCATCGCGGTGCGCGGGCCTCTCGCTATCGCGGCCTCTCTTGTTGTGGAGCACAGACTCCAGACGCGCAGGCTCAGTAGTTGTGGCTCACGGGCCCAGTTGCTCCGTGGCATGTGGGATCTTCCCAGACCAGGGCTCGAACCCGTGTCCCCTCCATTAGCAGGCAGATTCTCAACCACTGCACCACCAGGGAAGCCCCATACATCAATCTTTTGACGTGGGGAACTAAATCTGCCATTTTACAGGTGAGGGCACTGAGGCTTAGAGAAGCGAAGTGGTCCCATTCAGAGCTCGTAAGTGGCATTCAGTTGTGGGTTGTACCCTAGAGCCCACCCCAGAGAGCACCTGTTTGCTGATGGTATCACACATTTGGTCGGGTTTTGGACATGCATGGCACTTGTCAGGTTTCTATTATAAACTGCCCAGAGCCCACCTCAATACTGGCTTGGAGGTGATGTCCCGTGATTCCACTTGAAGACCTGACTTATTAGCAGAGGACAATCTCTTCATGCAACTAAGTGACCCATGGTAAGCACCCTAGGAAGCTGTTAAAAGAGATGTTGGGGGGCTGCCCCTAAAATCTGCTGAGGTGATCAGCTGATTTCTCTGAGTGGATGGAAACCCAACCCTACTCCCCAGTGATAAGGCGGCAGCCATGTTTGGAACATCTGGAGACATCCTCTGAGTGGATCTGTTCCCAGGGCGCCTAGGGTACCACAGTTTCAGGGTGAGGTTGTTAATCTTAATTACCACCATCATTTCAGCTTCCTTGGTATTGGGTGCTTAGCGCTCCATGTATGTATGATATCGAATCATCTCAACTGTCTCATGGGGTCAGTACTAGTATTTTCCTACCTTGCAGAAGAAGGTATTGAAGCTCAGAGCAGGTGAGTGGCTTTCCTGAAGGTACAGTAGCCACTGCTCATGTGTCTCCTGCCACACTTGCTGGCTTCCTCCCTTGGGTGGTTCTAGCATCATTGCTTGTCCTCATGATCTGCTCAGCTGAGCTCCAGAGGTATCAGATTCATCACACCCTATCAAGCCAGGGCCAAAGCTAAGCTGAGGAGGTTGGTGAGAATGAGTCAGGAGGTTCAGGTCACTAGCAGGGCCTAAATCAACCACTCACAGCCCATATTTTAGGAGACTGGGGAAGATGGGCCAGGAGTCACTCAAAATCAAGGGCCTCTGCTCTGAGGGAGGTGTGTTTCGTTGCACTTAGCAAAATAAATCATCTGGCCCTGTCTGAAGTTTTCTAACCAAAAAGTCTAGCTCCCCAGATTCAACCTCAGCATGGCCTATGTGCTATTCTGAGCCATACAGCACTTGTGGGGTCTGCCTGGTGCTAGGGGAATTGGGCTGCTGCTTAATACGTAATAATCGTCATTACCTCTCAATTACTTAACAAACAGACAAGCGCAGGGCCGTGTTATTTCAAAAGAGCCTCCTGAGAGTAGGGCTGGAGATCTCCAAGTGCTACCCAGAATTAGCTGGGAGAGGGCAGGCGATCAGATCTTTTAATATGTACCCAGGGGAAAGTGCACATATTATGTACTAGTAACTTAGGCAGTGTCATAACTGTTCCATGCCCTTTCCCTCTAAGCTCTGACCTGGGAGACACCCTGCTCCTTCTTTTCTTGCTAAGAGAGAGCCAGTCCATGGAAGAGGATTCAATCAGGACCCTTCTGTTATTAGCACAGGTGATGAATGGGCTACCTTCCTCTCAAACCTAGCAGACCCACCTCTAAGTTGGAGACCAAGTAGCCATTCAGGAAAGATGAAAAAAGAAAAAGGGAAAAGGGAAAAAAAATCAGTAAATGAAGTAGTGTGGAAAAAAGAAATTAAATTGTTTGGTGTTGTGTAGCCCCCCCCAAAAAATAAGTAAAAAATAAAACAAACAACAACCAAAAAAACTGGATTGTACGACATCACGCTCCCCTTTTTGGAATTATAGTAGCTACCTTGTGTTTTGAGTTTGCCAATAAGCGAGTACTGCTAAAATTCTGTGAAACAGATGCTTTGGGCAAGTTAAACATAGCCCATTTTCTTGAGAAATATATTATTGCCCAAGGCAATTTTTAGTGTCTTAAACAAGCACTGTTTCCTATGAGAAAGTAGGAACAAATAAGACCTTTAGTTTTATATCCAAGAATTGATTTAGATTTAATGTAGATTGCAACTTTGAAAGGAGCTTTGGCTTTTCTGGTGCCATGAAAACTAAACTTAAATTTGGCTTTAACTAAAAATCCTCAATGCATAATGAGGATTAAATGTTAGGGATCTGGCTGCCCATGAAACTTTTGATTTTGTTTTGATTGGCATCTCTGAACACTCAGAGCAGAAGACACATATTTAATTTACAGGAATATGGAGACTTCAGGTACTCTGCTTGCTAGCTTTGTGTGGGTCTTTACACCGAGTGAATAGCTGTGCACTTCTCGTAGAATCAAGGACTAAGGAAGTAAGGGGGAGAGAAGAGATTACCCTTTCAGGACCCCGATTCCCACTAAACCAAAGGTAAGCTCTTTGTAACTATTGATCAGGAAATAAATCCTCTTTAGTATTCCACGGATGCAGGAAAACCTCTTCTCCCTCTGCTTTTCTTCAACTCTTCCTGCAAACACATAGTTCATACTGACCTTGCATTACTTCTCACAGACTGTCAATTTGGAACTTTTCTGACCTTAATTGCTGAAGTTCTTTTTTGCCTCCTCAAACAGGAAGTGAAAATACCTCAGCTGGTGAGTTAAACTTTTCTGTACAAAAAATGTTCCAAACCATTTACCATTTTCAATTCACCCGGTAGGGAAAACAGTAATATATTGCAATCTTAGTCATGTCACTGTAGCCTCTAAAATCTCACATTCAGTATCTTAAAACAATGCTTTTAATTATATTCAGGGAGTAATGATGTAAGTACTTTAGATTTTTCTGTTAAAAACTAGATTATGACTCCACATGATTCTAAGGAACCCATCAATATTTTTGAGGATATATCTATTTTTCTTATTAATGCTCTGCCCAGAAGTACTCAACTTCGCTCAACTCACAAGTCTTTGCCAACGGTAGCTAATGATCAACCACTGCAGAGGTGGTAGAGGGGGGAGTGATGATTAGCACATATATGTTTATGTTATTTAAGTAGAAAATCCATGTGCCATTGGTAATGAATTGAAGGTTAAGTGACAATTTTTCTTTACAACCACTCTTGTCGTATAGTCTCTGAACTGAAAACTGGATTAACCTTTAATTACCCTCTACGATCTCTCAACCCCAAGACAACATTCCCACTCCTACCAGTAGTATTTGCATATACAATTTAATGAGAGAAACATCTGTTTGCATATTTGGTATCATTAATATTATGCAGATAAATAGATATGCACAGTGTGATGGGCATTCGTGTTAATGTCTCATTTTCTTTCTTCATTTCTAGTCTTTCTTCCTCCACACACTGATTCAGCTAGACTTGTATTAATTAGAAGTAAAGCCTGTCTAGAGCCAACAGCCTTGTGCAGAATGCACAGATGCAATAGGATCTGAACGCCTGCAAAGCCACATTTTATTCAACTGGGAAAAACACTGCTGGGTTTTACAAAATGTACACTTTATAGGCTTGTGTGAGTGTCTGCGTGTGTGTATGTGCGTGTGTGTGATTTAAACAAAACTATGCTTTCCCCTCTTTAATCAAAATTTTAAAGAAATCCTTTGTATGTCTATCCTAGGAAACATTTGCTTTCATACACAGCTTTCCTCTTTGATGACTGTATCAAAAACTTCCTATATGGAGTTTGACAATTTTAGCACTGACAGAGCCCTTGGAGGCCAAGCCAATCAAACCTTTATTTTTGAGCCAGGCTAAGTGACTTGCCTGCAGTCACCTTAGTGGCTAGTGATGTAGCTGGGCCTGGGCAGGGGTCTGAGCCTCTGGACTTGAAGCCTAGTGCTTTGTCGACTGAAATGTGCTGCCTCCTATGTGAATGAAGTTTCAAGACATTTACAAAAGCCAGTAAACCCATTTAAAACAGTTTTCTAGAAATTCTATGTGGTTATTAATTGAGGCCATTTTAGAAGTGTACACATATGCATTATGAATATAAGATGTACTCTATAAATACAATCTTTATCAGTAAAGGTTATGTTTTGTGTATAAGTGTTTTGATTTTTGCATGTGCAAAGCTTCTGTTTTTGCATTGATCCAAAGATAATGAAAGATTCCTTAAAGATTTTCAGGGCTTTAATTTCACGGTACATTTTTCAATACTTCTTTCAATATGAAAATAAAGTGCTGCTTCTTTATGCTTTTTAAAGTAAAAAAACTCTCAGTTCTAACTTAATTTCACCCCCTTCTGATCATAAGCCTTGAGCCACGCACCATCCCCTTTAGTACTTCCAGCTTCCCAGCATATGCTGTGGAAATTATTTGATAGAGCTACTCCCCATGACTGTATTGTCTCATCAGAATGAAGAAAATTCTTGGCTTTCATTAGTGAATCCATCCTCATTAATTCAAACTAAGTGGTGGTGGTGGTGAAGGGGCAGCCAGATTAACTAGCGAATACTTTGAACCATAGAAATTTTTTATGGGAATGTACTATTCTTACTTCCATGGATGTTCTGTAATTAGAGCTGGGCTGTGACTCTAAAGGTCTTTAGGATACATGATTAACTCAGTTGGTTTGTGATTTCATATCCATTATTTGCACGCAAAGGTGCATTACTAAACTATTGGAAGCAAATTGTTCTCTAAACACTTTCAAAATTCTCCTTGTACCCTACCTGCTCACTTACACTATCTGTAAAATAAAAAGCATTTCTAGAAAAGAAGAAAAGGGAGAGCTAGTTCAGATAGAATATGGGTTACTGTCATTTCCAAATAAGTGAGATATTTACCATATTCTCCAAGTAGGGATAGATACAATGTCACAATTTGATTTCAAAAGACATTTTGAACACCTGATGTGAAAAGAACACTGATCGAGAATTAGGTTTCTATCTGAAGAATAGTCATTCTGTACAATCATTTTAGATGCTCTGTCTCCTACTATTGTCCAGCAAGTAACATTTAAATACTAGGTGAAAATGTCTCCTTGCCAATTGTGACTGTGAATGCCTGACAGACCAATAATAACAATATTCAATGTTCATTAACAATAAACATTTGTTGGATGGCTGAATGGATGGATGGATGGATGGATGGATTGTGGTAGCATGAGACATCCTGACTCTGTTAGCCATTTCTAGAATCTGAAGGAGCCCACTATTGCCAATGACCTAAGTACAAATTCTGGTCCTCGGGCAAATTTTCGTAAAGAGAGGTGTCACTATAATTCATGGCTTCTAGCAATAGCTGTTCTATTATGTATTTCGTGGGTATCCAAATATGAATTCCTAATCATTCTAGAATTGCTTGGGTAGCAAAGTTAAGGTGTGTGTGTGTGTTGGAGGATTCATAAGGAATCTACCAAAAATTGCATTTAATAGACAATTGGAAAGTACAAATTAGATTCCAGCTTCATGGTGACCCATATATTTTAAAATTTATGCTACAACTTATTCTTGTTTTAATTATATATTAGACTTGACTTATAGATGCTCTTATTGTGTTTCTGGCTGTGTTCTAAACTCTAGAAGTTATAGTATATGCTCTTGGGTATGCTGATTTATGGGTCATGAATACATTTACTCCAAGACAGGAGGGAAAAGATGTTAGATGGTGCAGGGCCAGATTTCCCTTGTGGGGTGCTAAGGGTGCATCTGCTGGTCCACTGGTTGGAACTTCTTTGGCTCCTGCCGTAATTGTAGTTCACCTGTTTCTGACTGATTTAGGTCAGAACTCTTGGCATGTGATCAAGCTTCTGGTTGCATTAGGAGTTGGAAGCACATATGCCTTACTTAGATGCACTAGAAGAATCTGTGGGGTTTCCATGGGCCCATCAACTCTGGGGCATTTGTCACTGTCAGCAATACACTGGGGTGAGGAAAGAAAATACTAGAACTTCTATTAACATATTTTCATGAAAAAGATAAGAAATAAAATAAGCTTGACTAGTACTTATTATAATGGATTAAATCGGTACATGCATGTAATTTAATCGTACGTATACTGGGGATGATCAAATCCTTTTTCAGGGATGGGGATACATAGTCAAAAAAGTTGGGAGACCTCTAGTGTATGGGAAGATGCACTGCAGTTCCCAGGACAGCTGATCGGGGCTCTTGTCGACCTTTCCAGTTTTTTCTCCCGCTCCTTCCCCATCATTTCCTGTAGCTCTGGACAGTCTGGATACCCCACCCAACTTTCAGATCTGGGCTGTGCTGTTGTGTCCCTCAGGGCCCTTGCACGTGCTATTTTTTTAACCTTAGGTTTTCTTTTCCCTCTGCTTAGTGAATCTTTATTTTACTTTTGTAAACAGTTTCCTGTATTTTTTGGACTGTGTGGGTCTTTCTTTTGGAGGGCCCTACATCCCCTCCTCATGTCTCTGTTACAGCTTTATGAGTTTATTGCCCTGATTGTCTTCTGAACAGCATGAGGGCAGAGATTGTTTCTTGTGCCTTGGTGCATAAATGCTTGTAGAATGAATGAATGGAAGACGTGAAAGTAGTCTTCACTGACAACTAGCTGGACTGTTTGGACCCTGTGGCTTGTTCAGGTCACCAGGAGGGGTCGCTGTTGGCACTTCTTGTAACGGGGAGAGCCTAGCTGTCAGATCTTGGCTAACAGTGAGTTCTTTCCCAATATGGCAGAGTCTAATTTCAGTTTAAGTTCTTCCCCTACCCCTTCTCCCACACAGTCACTTGGGAAGGGGAGAGAGACTAAGCCAGAAGGCAAAGCAGAGCCTTGGACTTTATGATGAAAGTTTTTTTTGTGCCTGGGATACCCTGGAAATTGTAGTCTGGGAGCCCCTGACATGTGGGTCCGTCCATGGATGGAGTCACAAATGCTACTGGAGAAATTGTTGATGCTGCCTTGCTTCTTCTAGACCAGAGAAGTTCTTCTGGAACAAGCAATGGAATATTAAAGAGGGTTTTGAAAATATCATTGGCTGAGAAACAGCAGCCAACACCCATGAGCAGATTTTGTGAGGCCCAAAATCACTTCGCTGCTTCTGAATGCAGCTGGGTTGGAAGGTTCATTTGGCTTCCCTTGGTAAACTGGATAGAAAAATGCACCAAAGTAGCGAGATCTTTGTATTAACCATAATGTCAGAGAATGCATTGCCATTTGCCACGACAAACTATGTTTTTAAGAGGCAAGCAGTTAGGAAGGAGTTGCTGCAAATAAAAAAGGGGTACAGAATGTTTCAGTCCCATCCTTTAAAATTGCTATTCATTTTTTCCACTTTATTTTAATTCCAGGACATTTTTATACCTTGGTAATAAATTAACATTTCAAAAGTACTTTTACCTGCTGAGATGGTTCATTCTGCTAATATGGGTAACACTGTGGGCTCGAATAATTAGTGTAAATTGCCTTTGAATAACACAGAGCTGGGAACAACTCTTAACTTGCCAGGGCTTAATGCCCCTTGCTGTACAGGATGAAGAGTCCTTAATGGGGCCTGGAAAAACAACTAATACCTACAAATCAAAGGAGAAAAGCCGTTTTTGATGCATTTGTCTGAGAGTGTGAGTTTTAAACTAAATTGTTAACACTTCCTCCCCTGCTGAGGGTCATGGATTAGCTAGGCTGGGAGATTCTTTGAGAATCTTTCACACTGACCAGGGGAGGTAGGGGGTTCCAAATACAAGTGTTTTCTTAACCCTAATCCCCACCTCCCTGACCAGGACGGCTCTGCGTTTCCCTCTAATTAGGTGAAGAATTAGGAGGTGGATAAATGTGTTCGGGGATGAGGATAAAGTGATTAGTTCACTCCAGACCATGATAGCGATTTTGAGGCGCTACTTAGTTCCTTTCAAGATGATAACTTTTCTCTTTTCTACAAAAACGTATTCGAGCAAACCTCAAACATGTATTTATAAGCAATGATAATTATCTTCGGGCAAGTTTGGGACAGCATATTGACAAACGATTTTTACTCTCCTTTGCATTTATTTGCTTTTCATAAGATTTTTATCCCATAGAGGAAAATCCAGAGCAGTTTCTAATCGGACTCAAGTTTTATAATTATTTGTGCAATCTGAACACAATCTAATAACCTAACCAAAAAATAATGCATTCACATTTAAATGATCCTTTCAATGAAAGGGTGGAAAGGACACATTGCTTAGGAGCTGAGATAAAACCTTTTTGACACTTCTTCTGCATATGAATGGATACTACTGGGTATGCCTTTTTTTTTTTTTAAGATCTTGTAGATATTCTTCACTGAAGTGTAATTTTAAATTTCAGGCTGATGAAAGCAGTTACAGAATAGCTTCAAACTTTGGTGATATTAGCAACCTTCACCCATGACGACTATCCCAGAGCTATCTAGATTTCTAAATCAGTTTCTGCACACAAAACCCCCAGCCAGGTACCAAAAAGAACATATCGTCTTTTACACTCCATTCCAGAACTGCATGCATCAAATTTTCCTCTGCTTTTGCCATTTCGCTCACTTGTAGACCGAATGTGTCACCTTTTAGTCTTACCTAGTACACGTCTTTTGTGCTATAAACATATAATGAAGATAACCTCAGGAAAAGGAAAAGTGTTAGTGATAAATAACAAAACATAATGTTCTTCTACCTCTTTTCCGAGGGCGTTGGAAGGCCCCAGGCTTTTTTCCCCTTGGTTCTGTTTGAAGACCCATGAAAGGCAATGATCTAATTGTGACCTTTCAGAACAAGTTCTCCCTGTTTCATCCTTCTTGGACGTTCATCTCTGAGGATTATAAATGAGCCAGAGCAAAACAGAGGTGAAAAGTACAACTGTAGCTGTGTGCTGGGTCTCTGGGCTTAATTTATTTTCTTCTTTCTTTTTTTCTTTTTTTTTTTAAGTTTAGGGTTTTATTTTTTTAATCTTATACTTATTTATTGAAATATATGTTAATTTTTCCCCCCTTTTTAAAAAATTGAAGTATAGTTGATGTATAGTTAGTTTCAGGTGTACAGCAAAGTGATTCAGTTATACATAAATATATACATGTAGTTTTTTCAGATTCTTTTCCCTTATAGGTTATTACAAAATATTGAGTATAGTTCCCTGTGCTATACAGTAGGTCCTTGTTTGTTATTTTTTTTTATATATAGTAGTGTGTATATGCTAATCCCATACTCCTAATTTATCTCTCCTTTCCCCTTTGGTAACCATACATTTGTTTTCTGTGTCTGTGGGTCTATTTCTGTCTTGTAAATAAGTTCATTTGTATCTTTTTTTGTTTGTTTTTAGAGTCCTCATATAAGCAATATCATATGCTATTTGTCTTTCTCTATATGGCTTACTTCACTAAGTATGATCATCTCTAGGTCCCAGGCTTAATTTCTGAGTTAGTGTCAGCCCATTGGGAGTAGACCCTGCCCCTCTGGATCACATTATGGTGGATCATAATAATGGAAGGAAGGCACAAGACATTATTTAAAAACAACAACAACAGCAGCGTCTTTTAAACGGCTGTAAGTTTTCCTTTCCATTCCTACAAATATCACGGCTGGTTTAAGGTGTGATGCCCAATTACGCTCTACAAGACAGATCACACTACATTAACCAGGATTATGTTGCCTCTTGATCTTATCAGCTTTGTTTCCTAAACTACAAAAAGATCTAACACAGCGCTGGTTAGCAGTTTGGCTTAGACAGTCTCCACAGTCATCCATCACTGTCACTGGTTAGCAAGAGGCATTAGGCACCAAGCAAGGAGGCAGGGTGCTGTGCTGACACGCTCTTCCCGAGCCAGCTCTCTCATCTCCCACTGATGCTTGTCCTTCCTCACTATTGAAACTTTCTTTTCCTTGGTGAAGAGAAATCTATACCTTCTGCCTTCTGAAATCTTAGGCAGTATGTTACACACCTCAATTGTTTGCTTGTTTTTCAATTCTTAGCAGCTATAGATAAGACAGAGAGGGAACATAGAAGGCAAAATATACATTCCTAAGCTAAAAAGAGGGTAGAAAGTCAGATGCCTGAGGGAGAAGAGGCTAATTAGCAGATTAAATCTGACCAATCCCATCTTCTGGGTTCAGCTTGGATAAACTGTGTGCCCATAATGGGAATTCTCAGAAGAAAGATACAGTCTAGCAACTGGGATTTAGCATCTTTTTTTTTTTTTTTTTCCCATCAACTCTGGGATTATTCCAAACTTGTCCATTTCTGTTTTCTAGTCTGGCTCTTTTAAAGAGCCCTAGGAGTTAGCTAAGATATCTGGATTCAGACCCACTGTAAATGGGAGCAGGCAGCGCCTGCGCCGGGCACTTACCTGTGTTAGGCAGGTATCACGGCTGCCTTGTCGGGAGATGTGAAACAGAATGAGATTTGTAAACAGAATCCATTACCCTGTTTGTGGTCAAAATCTGATAGGATCAAGTGACTGGTCTCCCAGTAGAAATATCTATGTGTCAAGGAGTAAACTTGATAATTGTAAGAATGTAGTTAACGCAGCAGGAGAGAATAGCAAACCAGATTAACATTTCTGTTACATAATTACAAGTTCAAGGAGTTCGGCCTCTTATCACTTTATAGTGAGTATAGAAAGTAGGAGTGATCTTCTTTAATTTGTAATTGTTTAACTGAAATGTGAGGTCCAGTGGCCTTTTTCTTACCCTTCTGGGCTGGCAGACATTGGTATGCAGAATCCACGCGAGAAGGCACAGCACACTATCAGAGGGAGACGTGTTTGATTATTCTTTAAAACCAACTAAGAGAAGTTAATCTCATTGAACTTCTTTTTATTCAACAAAAGAGTTGGATGTTTCCAAGTCTAATGTGACTATAATGTTCATTAAATGGGCTTCTTTACACCTTTAAATGGATTAACGGCACATCTTCACAGTCTAATTATTATACATGTCATTCAAAAAAATCACAGATCTAATTCAGGGGAGGTGATAAAGGCCTTTCTTTTACAATGATGGAAAAGACACTGCAGTAAATGGGTGTGATTTTTATCTGGGCCATTTTTTTGTTAAAGGGCACATGCTGCTCCGAGGAGGTGGGAGGGGAGGATGTGGTGAACATGCCAAGTGTTTCTGCCCTGGTAATTTGCGTTTGGAGATTTAGGAGCTGACCATGCCGGAGCTTGCCCCTTCCGGACTCACCGTGCCAGGTACCTTAGTGGTTCCTCCCACCCAAGCCTGCTCGGCTAATGACTTCAGTCTGTCCAAGACAGCTCTTAGGCAGATAAGCGATAAATTATGGACAGCCCCCTTTCAGTCTCAGGCCTTTGGGGCTTCTCTGAGTTCCTTTACCCAGACCTTTGTTGAAAGGCAGAAACACCCTCTCATCATGCCCCAAGAAATAGCAGTTCGGTTTTCACATGTACATTTCGCATGTATCTTTGGGCCCGTACTTGTCTCCTTTTTTGCTGGGGGAGCATTAAACTTGGCATAGTCTGGCAGCTCACTGGTGTCCTAAGCATGTCACAGGCCTTGCTTGGTGCAGGTGGGTACAGAATGTTCTAGAAGCCATCCAAGAGCTGCAGGGACATTTCTCTCCCTAGGGGATGGGAAGTCTAGAGGGGGAGCCCTGGCACCCCACAGGGAGTGATTCAGTCTTTTTCCGGTTTAAAGCTGAAGAACGCAGAGATTCGTCTTCATTCATTCATTTTGCCAGTATTTACTGGGAAATGATTCTAGGTCAGGTACTGGGCATAGCCTATGAGATGCAGCGCAAAGATGAACAGACACAATTCCTCCTCTCAGGGAGCATTCAGTCTAAGAGATACTGATATATAATTTTGTAAATCAAAGGAGTCCCCAGATTTTCTGGACGAGAGGGGCTTCGAGTTGACAATCTGGTTAGAAGTTGACTCTAGAGGACTTGCTTTGAGGTTGTGCTTGCCTAGAAAGCTCACACAGTTTTTATTTACATTATACCTATATGGAGTTGCTTTGTAGTGGTGGATGGAGACCTGGGGGAAGAAATGAAGCACCTAACCCCTCCCTTGGGGCCACCACGAGACACCTTCCTTGGAATCAGTCAACAACCTTTTTACCTCCTAGGGATACTGGGGAGGGATCACAGGTGAGGACGTAGGGTGTGTCTTTGGAGCATCTTCATGGCATCATGGAAGAAGCATACACTGTGTCAGGTAACCCAGGGGGGAAACGCCAGCACGGCTGCTTCCAGCGATTGGCCTGTCAAGTTACTCATCTCTTTAAGTCTCAGTTTTCTCCTCTGTAAATAGGGATAATTATACCCATCTTTCAGTGTCCTTGTGGGGATTTAGAAACAACACATGTATAGAGGGTCTAGTGCAGTGCCTGGCACATAGTAGATGTTTAGTAAATACTAGTCCCCCTGTTCTTCCCTATCAGCTGCCCCCTTCATCCTCCTCCTCTTCTTCCCTGCCCCATTATTAATTCTCACAGTGAATCATTTTACTCTGAGTTAGGTCTTACTTCATGAACAAAGTGTAAAGCTCAAAGCCTATCTGTACTGGGGTCTTTGCCCTCCGAAAGGAAACTCCTAAGACATTCAAAATCCTAAGGAGCAGTGGAATGATGCCCAGTGGGGTTGACATTTGGGCAGATGGACATGCCTTTGATGTGGACAGCCACAGAGCCACATGACCACAGATTCTCACAGCCAGAAGCCCCATTTCAGGCTCCGTGGTCTCACTCTAAGCCTGCTACCTCAAATGCCACCTTAGGCCTGGCCAGGGTCTGGCTTACAGATCTGGATTATGTGCGAGGTTGGTGTGGCCCAGGCTTAGCACGTGCTGTCCCCAAGCCTGAGCTGCCCAGGCTCAAAGCTGAGATGTGACACTTTTGCTCCCATCGCTGCCCATCTTCTGGTCTCCTTTATATCTGGTGTTCCACAGGATATGGCAGCAATGGGTGAAGATACTCTTAGAAATGCCTGCACTGAGGCAGTCAACTCTTTCATAAATCATTTAAGATCCATGCTGTACCAACGTCAATTATGAGAACTAATTGCCCCCTAAAACATGAGGAATTGTGCTACAGAGAGTCAACATGAGCTCCGGAACTGTAAGCCTCTTCTTCCTGTCTTCTGAAGGCACGCCAGGCAGGTACCTCGAGAAAGCAAACATCAGCCTTTCGTTGTGTGCTAGGTACTATGTCCCCATTTCCAAACTAATAAATACTGAATGAGTAAACAATTTTGTTTTCTCTCTGCGCTATAAAGAGTCAGTTTTATTTGGCCAAGTAACTGCAGGGAATATCATTACATACTTTCCCAAGAGTGCTTTCTCTAAGCCAGAGTCTGCTCTTGGAAAATGCCTCCAGATCAATCTAGAAAGTCAAGGTGGAAAGAGGTGGGGTGCAAACCCAGCTCTCTGTAAGAGGCCCCTCAAAATTGGAACTGTCCTCACCAAGAGAGAAATCGACAGTGGAGACATGTATTGTTCACTTACACATTTACTCACTCACTTGTCTTATTACTTTAATGAGGTACCATGGAATATTAAATTTCAGGAATTAAAATGTTACCCAAACAAATACATTTTGTAAATAATAAAAAGCCAGAGAAAAATTTAATTATAAAAATCTGATTTCAGGGTATTTAATAGAATTCTAATATTTTGTTTTTTATATATAGACTGAGTATATGGATATAACTTTTATAGCATAAATGTGTGGTTAGATATGTAAATAACCTGCATGTTACACATGAGATGATATTAACACCAAAAGTCTATACTCTTTAGCCAGAAAACAGATTACTACTTCAAGATTTTTCTCTTCCAGGGCATTCTGTGAGATTCCTATTTCCATCTTAGATATACTTGATTCATAAGCTAGGAAGAGTTAAACAGCCGCATTATATTTTAAGTTAATTTTGTCCTAGGTTTATCAGGTAATAGACAGCATGCTTTGATTTGCACTTATGCAGAGACCTGACACCAGCTTTGATGCTTGGGAGGGAAAAGGATCTTTGTTCAGGAAGTTACTTATTGGACAATTAACATGTGGAAACTATACTGAACGGTATGTGCAAATGGTAAGTTCACGTTGAATTTCCAAAGGGCGGAGGCTCATTCTTCTTATAACAAGACCGTGACAACTCTTGCTGATGGAATAAATGGGATCATTATATTTCAGTCTCCAAGTGATTATCAGAAATGAAGCTTTGTGAATTCTTTCCTAATGGGGCCACCTGTTACCCTTCCGTCTTTGTATATAATGGTATTTTGTTTCTGAAGACCTCGGCCCAAGTTTAGCTCTTCCAAATGTGAGGGACCATGTCCTGACTCCCCCTGTCTTGCTGTGATGAATAGATATATTTTCAGCCAGTTATCCACCTTCCACTCAACATGTGATTCTGTGCATCCAAAGTGACTATGGCAGGTATGTAAAGTGACAGCAAAGCCAGGTGTTCCACCATCATTGCTTGCCCATCAGCAGATTTGATTGCTGAGACATCCGCAGCAGGAGGTGACTCACCTCCCCCCCGCCATTCCCCCCACTCCCCCAGCCTGCTGCCAGCTGCTCTGGGCTTGTGGCAGCTGCATCAGGCTGTTGCAGACACCGAGAGCTAGCAGTGGCTCTCTGTGGCCTGAGGTCAGGTGAACCGGGCTTCCAGGAACTTACTCAGGAACTCAGCCAGAACGCCAGCTCCATGTCTCTTCTCCTGGCAGGCTGGCTGCGTACGCTTAAGGCTTTTCCTCTGAGGCTGGATAGAGGATGCAACTTGGCTCTGAGATCACTTGTGTGACCCACAGGCTCTTAGGGGTGCAGCTGTCTTGTAGATCTCTGGTGGATGATTCAAGACTTTTCTCTACCAGGGCATTCTGTGATGGCCCTATTGCCATCTTGTTTGATCTGTGAGATAAGGTAAGAAACACTAAACAACTCACCATATTTTATGTTAATTTTGTTCTGGGTTTACTAGGGAATAGACAGAATGATTTGATTTGTCCTTATTCAGAGACCCGACACCAGCTTTGGATGCTTGGGAGGGAAAAGGATCTTTGTTCAGGACAAACAACATGTGGAAACTAACCAAACAGTATGTGTAAGTGGTAAGTTCACGTTGAATTTCCAAAGGTGAAAGCCTACTTCTTCCCTTTCTCATGGGGCCAGAAGCCTGCATTATTGGGTCCATTGATAGCTTTAAATAGTAGACTTTCCCCCAGAGCGAGTGTGGGGTGTGGTGGGGACCTCTGAGGGGTGCGGCCTGGCACTGTGTCCTTACCAGGGGTCTCCTCTCCTGGGCAGAGCTATGTGGACAGAAGACCAGGCCCACAGGAGCTGATCTGATAAAGTACTTTCATTAGGTTGTGCTTTGTACTTAGTTCTCTGAAACAAGGAAGGGAAATCCTCGGAAGGTCTTTTTCATTTGAGTGAAAAGTGCTTTTCAGGGCTTGGGAGTCAAGACTGGGAAATAATATTTGAGTGCAAGTCTGCACAATCACAAGTGCCTGGGCGAATTTCCTTACCTCTGGAATTACAGTCCTATAGGTCCATGTGGATCGGGGCCGTAACATTACAGGGAAATATAATTTCACGGTAATTAGGACTTCTCACAACCCACTTCCTGAAAGGTTCAGGTTCGCTCTAGTGAGGCAAAATTTAATCAGTAATCAAAAGCGTTCACTCCAAATATAGGAAGAATCCTCAGGACTTTCTTATATCACCCAAAGATGTCCTTGTTCCAAGCTGGACCCAGTGAAAGTGAGTCCCAGACTGACATCTTAACCTATTTCACTCTCAAATTCTCTTGCAATGTGATGGTTCTTTAGAAACATCGCCAAGCCTCCTTCCCTTCCCCCAGCTGGACAGACGGTCACGTCAGTGCCCGAGTGGCTGAACTGAGCACTGCCATCCTCATGCAGCAGGTTGTGTGATTCTGATCACAGCCCCCAAAATTGACACCTGTTGAAATAATATTGGAATCACTTTTGTAACTAATCGCTACCAAGATGTCAGCTCAATTAGTCTGACGATAGGACAACCCAGGAGACTCTGTTCCTGCCCGGGCTGATGCTCCTAGCCAAGTCCAGGCTTGTTGTCTATTATCTGACAAGCCCAGGACAAAATTAACACTAAATATAAGGTAATTTAATTAATTTCTCCCATCCCAACAGGCAGGTCCCAGCACCCTGGGCACCCCAGGCCTTCTAGCAAGCAGAGGAGCGTTGCACCCCCAGCGAGTAAACACTTGGGTTGTGCTTTCATTATTTTAAGAGGGCGATTTGCAACTAAGGATTTCTATGAAACTCCTTTGAGCACTAAAGCAAAAGTATAGTTTTTTCTTATCCTTAAGGACATGTAATAAATTGTGTGAAAATTGTTCACAGGAAAACATACCTTGTAAGAGTCAGGATTCTTCAAGGAATATGTGTGTGCTTTCTGGAGAGGAGTGGGGAAAGAGAAGAGTGAGAAGTGGGGAGAGAGAGAGAGAGCGCAGAAGACCCTGGTTTAAAAGGAACAATAATAATAAGACAGTCTGAAAGGGTCAAAAAAAAAAGAAAAAAAAACAAAGAAGCTATAATAAATATAAGAAAAAATACACTTCAGAAATTGTTTTATTATGAAGACCTTCTGTGAGCCGATATTTTTAAGGGACACAAAGGCCCCTTTTATTTCCAAATTTCAACAAAGCTGACCCTTGACTTTCATCCCCAGTGAAGTGAACAGCAACCTATTTAATTATTCCTCCCATTTTCCTGCTCTCCAATATTAAGCCAACACAAAGGACATAAAGCAACAGGTTATGAGCTTTATGAATGCAAATTGCAACTCTTCCATCTGTAAAGATGAAGTAGACAGTTGAAAAGTCTGGGTGGGAAAAATGAGGCAGCTTGTGGCTGTAAATGTCAGCAAGCTGAGCCCTTCGCTTGTAGCCCATCACTGGAGGGCACGGGGGAATGTGGGCTTTTCCCCCATGTCCGTGGAGTGGGAGAGTTTGCTGAAAGCCAGGTCCATGTTCTCACCTGGGTCTCCCAGGGATGAGTGACAGCCATGCTGAAGGCTGGCTGGGCTCGGTGCGTGTGGCTGGGGGACGTGGCTATTCTCCAGGTGAAGCCGATTAGGTGAGGCATCAAAATGATAAGGAGGTTGCAGGACATTTCCAAGTGTAGATGAAATCAGGTACCTGGGTGAGGAGAGACCAGGTCCATAAAAGCCTGCAGACCTCATTAAAAGGCAGATCAGGGCTTCCCTGGTGGTGCAGTGGTTGAGAATCCGCCTGCCAATGCAGGGGACACGGGTTCGAGCCCTGGTCCGGGAAGATCCCACATGCCGCGGAGCAACTAAGCCCATGCACCACAAAAAAAAAAAAAAAAAAAGGCAGATCAGCGGGATGGGCTAAAATCATTAAATATGTTAATTTGCAACCAGGAAATGAAAACCTGGGGAGAAGCCAGTGGCTGATGGCTTGAGGTTTCATCTTGGCTCTCTGGGTTCCTTCCTTGGGTGACCTTGGGCAACCTTGGGTGCTCGAGATAGCAGTTAACCTTGTCTCTTCTGTGAGGGAGTTGGTGTACATCATTTAAGTTCACCCCCATTCCATTTAGTTGATCACTCGGGACTCTAGTCACCTTGAGCAGGTGCGTCTCAGCCAGGGACATTAGAATTACCAGGACCTTTTACATATTCCAGTGCCCAGACCTGTCCCAGACCAATTCCATCAACATCTCGGGGGAACTCAGGAATCAGCATTTTTTCAAGTTCTCTAGGTGACTATGTGGCCAAGGCTGAGGACCACCAAACTCTCATTCTTTCTAAAAAATAGGAACTAGAGACACCTAACCCTGCCCCCCCCGCCCCCCCCCCAACCCGCCATCTCCCATCCTTGAGAAGCACTGGCATTTTCTTGATGGGAAGGGATCAAACAACTTGCTCCAGCTCGCACTCGATTTCTGGACAAATAGCTCAGGAAAAAATTGAATCAGACAGATCACAGGTGTAGATAACAGCAAATGGCAGGGGCCCTAGATCTGCCTGGTCAGCTTACTGATGGACAGAGCTGGAGAAGGCCAAGCGGGCCATGCCATGCCGAGGTGGAAGGCGTGGGCTGTTTGGAGGAATTGGAGCCCATCATTGCTTCATAGACTGGAGCTCCCAGCCCTTAGTGAAGCACAGGCATTTCTTACCATGGTCCGTTGACTGCCCTCCAGGAGGGAGAGAAAACTGAGACCCATAAAAAAGTCAACATGAAAAGCGGGTTAGGGTAAATTACTCTTTTAGGCAAACTGCACTGCCCTGCATGGACCAGTATCCTCCCCAAAGCTCATGTCCTCCCCAGAACCTCAGAATGTGACCTTATTCAGAATAGAGTAATTGTAGAGGTGGTTAAGATGAGGTCATCCTGGAGTAGGGTGGGCCCTTAATCCACTGTGACTAGTGTCCTTATGAGAAGATGGGTGCAGGGAGACACACGGGGATGACGTCATGTGTGTTAGTTTGCTTGGGCTGCTGTACAAAATGTCATAACAGAAATTGGTTTTCTCACAGTTCTGAAAGCTAGATGTCCAAGATCACGGTGTTGGCAGATCTGGTTTCTCGTGAAGGCTCTCTTCTTGGCTTGTGGATGGCTGCCTTCTTTTTTTTTTTTTTATAAATTTATTTATTTATTTTTGGCTGTGTTGGGTCTTCGTTTCTGTGCGAGGGCTTTCTCTAGTTGCGGCGAGCGGGGGCCACTCTTCATTGCGGTGCGCGGGCCTCTCACTATCGCGGCCTCTCTTGTTGCGGAGCACAGGCTCCAGATGCGCAGGCTCAGTAGTTGTGGCTCACGGGCCCAGTTGCTCCGTGGCATGTGGGATCTTCCCAGACCGGGGTTGAACCCGTGTCCCCTGCATTGGCAGGCGGATTCCTAACCACTGCGCCACCAGGGAAGCCCTGGATGGTTGCCTCCCTGCTGTGTCCTCACATGGTCATCCATTGACCTGCTACCTGTGTCCTAATGTCCTCTTTTTACAGGGACACCAGTGGTATTGGATTAGGGCCCACCGTAATGATCCCATTTTAACTTAATTACCTCTTACAGGCTCTATCTCCAAATACAATCACATTCTGAGGTGCTGAGGTTAGGGCTTCAGCGTATGAATTGGGGTGAGGGAGACAGAATTCCGCCCATAACACCAAGTGATGAGGATGGCAGAGATTGGAGCCACATGGTCTACAAGCCAAGGAATTCTAAGAATTGCTGGAAGAGGCACGGAAGGATCCTCCCCTGGAGACTTCAGAGGTTCTGCTGACACCTTGATTTCAGACTTCCAGCTTCCGGAGCTGTGAGAGGATAAGTTTCTGCTGTTTTAAGCCACCTGGTTTGTGATCATTTGTTACACCAGCCCCAGGAAACTAATACAGCTTGCCTTATGCTTTTTCCTCTGAGCGTCTACGGCACGACTTAAATGTCTAGACACGGTGAAAGCTCACGCCCTCCAATCAAGCTTGTGCTGTCCCCGCAGGCTACAGCGAGGGGCAGCAGGACAGCCTCAGGAGTGGATTTCTCACCCGTTGCTACGGCTGCCGTCACTGCCACACTCCACACACCTTTCCACAGGGGACCCTGGGGAAGGCCGGGCCAGGCTGGGAGGAGCAGGGCTAGCCCGGGGTCATGGTCAGGAGGGATGCCTCCCGCCGCGCCCCGCTTTTTACTGGGGAGTGGTCCTTTGAGCGCAGTGCTGGCTGCAAGTCACTCATCAGAAGCTCTGTGTGGGATCGGCTCTCATCTTGGGCTGAGGGGTGATTTTAACAGAGCTCTGTTACCTATTTATTGCTCTCAGCATCCAGCCCAACCTAAGCCCCTTTGCCAGCAGTGCCGCCTGGCACCCAGGCCCTTGTGTGGACAGAAGCGCTCAAGCCGGGCGGCAGCAGGCCCACACCGCTGGCCTCCTCGTGAAGTGACGGGTCGGTGTGGACCCGCGTTGCTCAGTAAGTTCATTTTCAAAAGGAGATTGGTGTGCTCCCGCTCCCCGCCTCCTTCGAGGGGTCTAGCCGACTGGCTTTGGACCATACGGGCAGGTTTCTGACCATGGAAGGCCCAGAAAAGGGGAATAGGCCACAGAGACTGCACGGGGAAAACGTGTAGGAAGAAGCTCCGGCTGCAAAGCACAGAGCACGACACGAACCCCAGAACCTCCAGAGAGTCGAGCTCTGCTGGGGGCCGTTGAAGAAGCTGAGGCAGTGCTCACCATGGCGGAAACCTGTTGAATGGGTTTAAACAGGGAAGTGAAGACGCAGGAAAGCAGCTCCCGTGAGGTGCTTTGCCCACAGGAAGTCTGTGGTCCTGGGCTCTGCTTCTTGCTGGATCCAGGCACGGGGAGGCTTTGCAGCTGCCACCTCCCCTCTGGGTCTCAGTCAAAGGAGAGAGTTAGGATGCATGACCTCCAGCCTTCTGTGACTTGGTCACTTTTCTTTGCAATCAGTGAAAGCAGCAGGAGCATGCATGATTTGGTTTGGTTCGTTTGTTTGTTTGCTTGCTTTTGGCTCCTAACCTTGCCAGTGAGTCCAGGTGTGTAAATCAGGCCCTTGAAGCCTCTTTGAGAAGAAGGAGGGCCCGAGGGGGGCGACAAGGCCGTGCTCAGCATCTACCCTGGCTGTGTATCTGCAAGTAACGAGCACATAGAAGGCTGTGCAGAACCCAGGGCTTGTCTGAAACTCTGCTTCCAGGGGCACTGGGTTTAAGAGTGATTTTTAAATGCAGGAGAAAGGGAGAGAAGGGGCCGAGGAGAGGAAGGGACCCCAAAGTGGAGAACTGCCCCAATTAGATCAGCAAACAGCAGGCAGCCTTTCTCCCTGGCAGGAAGCACCCCAGCACACGATGAGTGACAAGAAGCCGCTGCGAGGTGCCCACTTTTTCAAAGGGAAAATGTAATATGTAAACAATCAACATCTTAACAAGCTATAAACAACCAGCCCTGACTTCTAGCAGATTTACTGATGCCTGAGTGACTAAAATTCACAACGTTTTTTCAAACCAACTCTGTTAATTTGTGGCCTGGTGTTCATTAGGGACCGCCTCCAGCTCCGCTTCCAACTTAATGATGCAGGGCTGGGTCTGAGCCCTTTTCCATCAGGGGTGCGGGCCCAGGGCAGTTCAGTTTTGTCTTCTTCTCCTTCTCACCACGGCTGGGCTTGTACCTCACAGGATAGGATATGTTTGTTTTGTTTTAAAATTCTAGCGTTTCAAAAATCACCCATCATTTATCACTCATCTTAGATGAGCAATTGCAGGTCGATGCCGGTGGGATGCTTTTCCTCCAGACTCCTCCTCTCTCCACCACACCCCCTACCTCCTACCCCCCAGGGAAATGAAGAAAAACAAGATTCTACTTGTCCAGGCCCTCAGAGACTCCTCGGAATGGCTGGAATCGTCACAATAAGTGGTAGTAATAGAACCATATACAGGACCATAAATACAAACTGCTCTGTGGAGTGGCAAAAAATAATGAAGTAATTAGGTGAACTATTACCAGCACCTGTGACTGATTGGTACAAGCACGTCTGGGCTTTATTATATTATTATTTGTCAGGAACAATAAGCAGATTCTGAAGTTGCAGAACTTCAGCCCTTGCACCCAGCTTCCCTCTCCCGAGGGCCCCAGTCACCCTGAGGGTGCGCGGTCCAGATGGGGGAGCTGTCTGCTCAGCCTGTGGAAACCCACGGTGGGTAAATGCGAGTCCTGCTTCCCAACCCATTAGGGTTAATACCACTTTAATTAGCAATTGATGGGCAGCCTAAGAGGTGCTATTTAATGCGCCACTTCTAGGCTAAGCATGTGTCCCACAGACAGACCCAAAACAAGAGACCATCAAGGGAATGGAGACATTCAAAGCTACTCACTACTGGCTCTAAGTGGAAATGACCGTTCGAATGCTCAAACTGCAATCTTGTACCTGGCAGACTGCCCTTCCTCCTTGTTGGGATTTCTGCACCGAAGTGCCCAATTGCCAGTAAAAATAATAATTTGATGATGATAATAATATTTAATGCTTGTAGTATTACTATGCACCCGGCCCTGTTTTAAGCATTGCATACGAATTTATTCATTTACTTTTCACAAGACCAGTGAGATAGATACTGTTATCATTCCCATTTTACAGATGGAGAAACTGAGGCACAGAGAAGTGAAGTGACTCATCCAAGGTCACAGAGCTAGGATTCCAAGCCAGGGAGTTTGGTGGCAAACTACACACTTTTTTTAAAAAAATATTTTTATTGGAGTATAATTGCTTTACACTGTTGTCTTATAAACTACACACTCCTAATCCTCTGTCCACTGCCCCTCCTCAGTGGGTTCCTTATAGGACTATGGACCAAGGGATACCCACAGTGTGTCTGGTGGAGGCTGGGAAAGAAGGAGAGAGGTAAAGAAGCGGAAAACAGTCATGCTAAGAACCAAGGCAAGAATATAGTTTCTCAGACTTGTCAATGGACTTAGGAGAATCCAGTGCCTTCCCTTAGCTGGAGAAGATAGGCCTCCCGCCAGGTACAACCATCACACATACTGAGGCACGTGCTAGAATTCTCATCCTCATCTAGAGAAATGTGTGATGTTGACAGAGTACATCCTTTTGTGAGAGCCGCAGATGCACTCAGGCTCCTCTTGGGTTTCCTGCCGCGCAGAACCTCTCGGGGTCCACAAAATTTGACTGGCTACTTACCTTAAGGATTTAAGTTTTAAACCAATTGAGTTTATTGAGTTGCTAGCCAGGTGATTCTGTTTTGCAAGTTTCTGTCCAGTGGGAGAGTCATTTGCCATTTCTGGCAGAAGGAAGCTGAGCAGTGGACCTTGCTGGATGACCACAGACAAGTTACCCAACCTCTTTGGACCTCAACTTTCTTATCTGTAAAATGGGAATAATAACCCATCTGCCTCACAGGCTGACTGTGAGGATTCAATGAGTTAATAAATGTTAATCACTAGTTACTATTTCTATGTACAAAGGTGGGTTGTCCATGAAGCCAGTGAAACTTAAGCTTCAGGCCCCTGGTCTTGCATTCTTGTGCGCCTCCTCCCCCAAAGCACTATATCTCATCCTCATCATTTTGTCCTTTTTCTTTTTTTATTTTGGCCTCACCGCTCGGCTTGTGGGATCTTAGTTCCCTGACCAGGGATCGAACCCATGCCCTCTACAGTGGAAGTGCAGAGTCCTAACTACTGGACCGCTAGGGAATTCCCTTATTTTTCTTAAGGAGGATCCCAGCTTGTATACGCTTTGAGCCCTTCAAAACCTGGATCCACCTGGAATTATCTAGAAAAGGAAGCAGTTGATTTGGATAACTGCTGCAGTCCCGCGTAATGCAAAAATGCAAGCTTCTAGGTCTTAGACATGAACACACGTGTGAAGGACCCGCCTTTGTGGATAGGGGCACAAACGTCTTTCTAAGCAGACAAGGAGCCGTAGAAGATAGCATATGCTAGGCTCATGATAGAGTGACCAACTCGTCCCAGTCTCCCTGGGATGGCACCAGTTTTAAAACCTAAAGCACTAAGTCTCAGAAATCCGCTCAGTTCTGGGCAAACCGGGACGGTTGGTCACCCTCCTTGTTGAGGACAGACGCACGTCACTGTTATTCACCACAGAGCTCCCAGATAGCTGAGTGCCTGGCGCCCGGTAGGTGCCCAGTGACTCTTTGTGGAGTGAGTGGTGTGTAAACCAACCATGGTGCCTTGTGAGCTGGAGGAGGGAGAGTGCATGGTGGGCTGGGGGCGGGGGAGAAGGTAGATTGCATGGAAATCCAGTGTGAAAAACAAGCCTGTGGTGGTGAAGTTGGATCAGAAAACTACCATTATTGGGAGGGAGGGCTGTGGATTGTGACGAGAGAAACCGCCCCCCCATCCCCCCCCCCCCCCGCAAATGCAGGTTGGCTGCCTAGACCAGGGATAGTTTCTGTTCACTTCTGGGTACCTGATAACAAACAGGATGTCTTCCACTGAGAATCTGCCCATCGTCATTTTCTCAGCTCAGAAGCTGCCCCTGTGTCCTGTGTCCAGGCAAAGCCCCAAATACAAGCTGGATCTGGCAGGGGGTGGGGTCGGGGGGTGGAAAATGGTGCTGCAGGCAGGTCTGCGGCGGGCTTTGGGCATGCGGGCGAGCTGCTCAGGCCCCGATTCCACATGCTGTGTAGACTCCAATTACCCGAGGACTTAGAGATCAAACAGCCCAACTGTGCTCCACAATAAAAGAGGAGCTCAGTTTTACTCTGCACTGCACACTTCAGCCAGACTGTGCAAAACAATGCATCTCATTGATGTCCTCCTGAGCCCCAAACCTTCCTGAAATTGTCTCCTCTTATTCCAGCAACATCTCTATAAAGTGGACAGGGGAGAGAGTCAGAGATTTAAAAGGACTGCCCAGGATAGCACGGCTACCACACATGGCTTGAACCACATGCTCCTACTTTGCTCAGGACAGAGAATTTAAAAATTGTCATTGATTTGTATTTTCAGGTATATTTGAAAAGTGTAGCATTGGAAGATGAGGAAAATTATATCGGCCCTTAGCTGAGCTATGGCATAGATGCTGAGGACTTGAAAGAAAACAGGAAAGCCGGCAAAAGGCCAAGGGCCAGAGACTGGAATTTTTCAAATTTTATTTTTCTCCTCTCTCATAGTACAAACATAGTACATCATAATTAGGATTTCTAATGAGGCATGGCACGGCCAAAAATTAGTCTGTTTTTTTTTTTCAACAATAATGTCAGTTCATAGGTAAATATTCTGGAAAATGCAATCACTTTGAACATATAAGATTAAGGAAAGCCAAAAGGTTTGGGAGAAAAAATTTTCTTTGTAGACCTCTAAATATGTCGGCAACAATGGAGATCTAAGCCCACAAATCTAATTCGTTTTTCCATATACCAGTATTTTAAAACATACTTTTAGCTTTCAGGACAAAAGCTATTTAATTAAGAATAGTGCACTAAAGTGATAAAAAAATTTCAGGATGTTTTGATAGGTGACTTCACCTGCATAACAATCAGGTTATTCATGTTTCTACTTGTTTACGGGCTTCTCTCTAAATGAATGATACAGGTACCTTAAATGGATCCATGGTCCTCTTTGACGTAGAAAGTGAAAAATAAATGTTTGAGATGTAGTTGAAGCTCTATCACAACATAGGGATCAGGATTATAGCTCAAAAGGCAAAGGCAATTATCTTTTAGGCTGAGCATTCTTTACTGAAAGCATGCATTTATAATAAAAATTGACCTTAACGTTAAGAGGAAATGATCTTGCAGGGTTTTCTATTTTGGAACTAATATGCTAAATTGTTTCTCATTTGATGGTCTTAAAAAGCAGTTAACATGACTTTGAAAGCAGCATTTTTCAAGCACTGTAAACATGCTAGTGTAGAAAACTAGAGAGAAGCAAAACTGTCTCATTTGTGAGATTCCTAAACAATTTGTCTTAAATTTAGTTGTTTACTCTCAAATATTGAATGCTCTTCCCACCATGCCACTATACCCACACATTGTTTATTTAGTGATTTTTGTGAAATTTACACCTAAATGACTCATGGTCACACTTCAAATTGTCTTGAAGATATTTAAAGCTGAAATAATGCAAGAACTCAAAGTGCTCACTCTATTTTGAATAACTTGCCACTGTAAGAATAAACCTGGAGATATTTATTTTCTGCTACTAATTGTGGACCTATTAATTCTTTTACTGTAATAGCCCTCAACTAGAAAGTTAAAAATCAGATTGTTGATAATCGTGAAATAGGATATTGTAATCCATTACAAAACGTCACTATTATGCATATGTGTAAGAATTAAGACGTCTTATGAATTAGCACCAAATGCTGGATAAAATGAGCCACCTGCCACAGAATCTTCCCCTGTGCAAATCCAGCAATGCTAAGCAGGTCCTCCGGGTTGTAGAAGTCATGGCCAGATCATGAGTTTCTGCACACAGTGACGGTTTCTGTGGGAAAAATGTGGCAGGGAATGTCATGCTACTTACCTTGCTTTATACCACAACTGTTGCAGGCAAAGATTTCTCCGACTGCTTCCCAGTTTTGCTCCAGATCCAGAGAGAAACAGTTTCCCTGACTAGTTACTTCTTAGGTGTTCCTTAGGACATAGAGATTTTGGAAGATAATTTGGCATGCTGTCCTCAGTGGTCCCTCTCAGTTTAAAGCCTTAAAGATGGACAAACGTACCTTGGCTTCTCCTACAGGCTCTGAAATTCGGAGCAGTCAAACTGGCTCCAAAAACCTTTCCCGGGAAATGAGCACAGTTTCTCGTAGAGCCACTAGATGGCGCATGACAACCATTTGTGCCAGCCACCCACGGACTTCCCATCTGTCAATAACTTCCCAAATGTGTTCTAAAACAATTCCTCAAATGTGTTGTCTAATAGCGACAACTTCGCTATTAGATCATCATCATTTCAATCTTTATATGGAAATTTAAATGGTTCTGATTTATGTTTTTGAATTAGACGAAATCACTGGAAGAGACTATATCAGAAAGTGCATTTGCTATGTACCAACGTTAATAAACACTGGCACTTAAAGCTGAATTAAGACACAAGTATTAAATGTTGGGGCTTCCCTGGTGGCGCAGTGGTTAAGAATCCGCCTGCCAATGCAGGCGACACGGGTTCGAGCCCTGGTCCGGGAGGATCCCACATGCGGCGGAGCAACTAAGCCCATGAGCCACAACTACTGAGCCTGCGCTCTAGAGCCCGCAAGTCACAACTACTGAGTCCGCGTGCCACAACTACTGAAGCCCGCGAGCCTAGAGCCCGTGCTCCACAACAAGAGAAGCCACCGCAAAGAGAAGCCTGCGCACTGCAACGAGGAGTAGCCCCCCCTCGCCGCAACTACAGAAAGCCCGCGCGCAGCAACGAAGACCCAACGCAGCCAAAAATAAATAAATTAAATAAATAAATTAAAAAAAAAGTTAATGTGTATCCTACCCATTTATCTACCAATGCTTCAACAAATTTTATCAAGTGAAAATTGTGTAGTAAATGTTACCTGTGCTTCTAAAATGTTGAAAGAACATTTTATTACCAGAAATCAATTAAGTATCTGAAAATAAAGACATCAATTCCATGTTTTACAGTTGGGCCACCAATATAATGTTAAAACTAAATAAGTGCTGGAATTTCAGCAGCTTCATACTGGATGTAGAATAAATCTGAAATTCAGGGACAAAAACGATCAAGTGAAGCACTTTGTAAATTATTTTCCCCCCATAGCAAAATATGACCCCCCCCTTGCCTTAATAAATGTAAATGCCTATAAAGAAAATAAACTAGTAAAATATACAAGTTCTATAGTAGGGTCAGTTTTCTCTTTTGTGTCTTTTATTACTAAGTATAGGTATGAGATAATGAGATACTCTTAGGAATGAGTATTTTACGACATAATTTTTTTTAGTCTATTTGTTGATAAGCCTTAATAATAATAATGGCTTTATCACGGTGTTCAGAAGGACGTGAGAAGAACTGTTCCAAAGTTAGTTCCACACCTGTGGAGATAATCAACAAATCTCTAAGATCCTTTCCACTTTTAAGAATCAATGATTTAAAAAAAAAGGAGCATTTAAATTCTTTCACCCTTCTCAAAATAGGTGTGATATTTCTTCTAGGCCAGCCTCTACCCCAAAGAAAAGAATGGTCTCACTTTTAGAATTACTGGCTGTTTGTTTGAACTGAAGAATTAGTTGCATTTCAAAATAAAGACATGCCTAATGAAATGATTAAAACATACAGAGCATTAAATTATAAGCAGATGGGGGTGAGAGGGGGTGGGGGGAGGTGAGTTTGCTAGAGACCCGAGACCAGGAACACTGACAGCTTTGGGTTTTTCTCAACAATACAGAAGATGATTGTTTAAGCAATAAAAGATAAAACCACCTCTGAAAGATAAATCTTATTTTTTTTTTGATAGACAGGAATATGCAAGAAGAGCCAGAAAGTAAAATCCATATGTATTATAATGGTTTAAAGAGATGGCTGCTATTGAAGGAAACTGGATATTCACAATGATGCTGGGAAAGGGAACCAGGAGGCTTGCAAGTGTATCATCATAGCGAGAGGTCCTATGTGAGCGAAGAGGAACAGAAGGGCCCAGAATAAGTCATGGTTCAGGGTTTGCAGTCTTCAGAAAAAAGACATCTCCTCGGCTGTTGTCTGGTCCCGGCTATTCATGTAACCCTGTCTTTCTTCCCTCCTCCCCCAAATTTATGATTTTAAATGCTGCTCCGTATAGTTAAAAGATAAGAGTTTGACGAGATCAAGTTTAGAACAGTTAAAAAAGAAGTTTGGCAAATGGGAGCAGTTCACAGACTGTGCAAATTGTCTCAGTGACACTATAGTACAGCCGAATCCATGAGAGTTTTATCTCGGGTTTCTATCAGGCCGCATTCAGGGGGAGCTGGTTCCCTGGAAACAGGCATTTTTTTTTTTTTTTTTTTAAATCTATGTTGTGTCTCTCTCTTTCCTGGATATACAATGGCAGTTTCGACCCATCTGAGTTGCCCTCCCGAACAGCGGCACTGATTGTCTTCGAGTGTGGGTTAATGGATGTAGGTCTAAAGATAAAGGAAATAAACCCTCTAAGATTTTGTCTAATTTTTAAAAGGCGTCTCACCTTCCTAAGTGGTGTGTCTTTGTCCTGGATGTCTGCAAGGGAGAGGACAGCCCTGCTGTGGCGACTGTGGCTGATACCCGGGGCCGGGGCCAGGGCCAGGGCCGGGCTCAGAGTGAGGGCCAGGGTCGTTTTCAGAATTGAAAGCAGTTCTTGCTTTAATAACAGAAAGAACACGCTGAAGATGAGTGGGGTGCACACATTCACATACACACACACATACACACACAGACGCTCTCTCCAGGGAGGAATTTGCTGCCCTTGTTCTCTTTCACGTAAGACCCCATCTCCCATCCGTTTGAGCTGCCCCTGTGCGTGGCCTCAGCACTTGTATGTCTGGCCACGTGGCCGAGAGCACTGCTCTGAAAACTGACCGGTTACTGCAGGATCTTGTTTCTCCAGCACCATCCGTGGACCTTGAGCACCACTAAAACCTAAAGTTGGAGGTACAAGCTATCCATTCCACTCTGCCTCGTGCCTCATTGAAACTCTCAGAGTCGTGTCTGCCAGGAGACGAGGGAGTGTGTCTCCTTCCCAAATAATTTGCCCCATTACTGGGAAGGTTGGGGTTCAATGGAAGGCTTAGCTACACCCAACCCCATTGGCCTGGTTTGGGAATAGTGACGCCCCTTCCCACCTCTGCTCTCTGACCACCGTTAAGACTCTTGTTTCTTTGATTTTTCAGGTTGTGTTGAATGTGTCTGATAGTATGATTCTTTCAGTCCTTGGAAAGTAAATGACCATAAATGTATACATTTAACATGTATGTACAAAAATATACAAACAATATGTACTGACATTCTACCCTTAAATTTGGAAATTTGACAGTGTTCCCATTCCTTTGTGAGAAAAGAACATTTTTGAAGAGGTTGAGACCATCTATCTCTATCATCACTGGCTAGAGTGGAGGTTGGGGGCCCAGAAGCTGGGATGGGGGGTGGGGAATTACTTGGCAGCTGAAAAAGCAAAGCTTATCAGGGCCTGGTGAGGACATGAGACAGAGCTGCCTGGTGGGGGGACAGTGTGGGGAGGGTTACGCTCCCTGTGGGAATGGAAAGGAGCTGAACACCCATGAGAACCGCTCCTTCCCTCTGTACGTCCGTGGCCCTGCCCACCCCTTCCTGGTCCCTCCAACATCCTACAGGAGCAAAGGGATGACTGCAACTCTGCAACCAGACTGGGAAGAGGCCCTTTCCTGATCTTCGGTCCTGGCTCCGCCCCATCAGGCACACCCGCGTGAAGACCTCGAGTTACGTCCTCCAAAAACTCAGTTGAGTGGTTGCCATCCTCGTTGCCCTCCTCCTCATCTTCATCATCATGGTAGTAGTAGAAGCTAACCTATTGAGAGCTTACCTCCTTTAAGGTACTGTCGTAAGCACCTCACAGGCATCGTGCCATTTAAAGCTCCCAGTCACCCTATGAAGTAATTGCCATGTTCACGCCAAGTCCTGGTCAGAATAGTGCTTGGCCCATAATAAGAGCTCCAGGAAGCACAGTCATGGCCAGCATTCTGTATGAGGCACTTGCGCGGGAACAGTCCTTTGAAAGAGGGCGGAGGTACCACAGAGTGATTCATCAACACGAGTTCATTGACTCCTGTTCAGTGTCCTTGTGGAGGATCCCAGGCTGCCAGCCCTGCAGGTCTCACTGCGCCGGCTGTCACACTGGGCATTTAAAAGTTGGCTGGCTCAGTCTATAGGGGGTTCAGAGACATGCGTGGGCTACCCTGGTCCTGGAGACTTGAGGATGGGGAGTAGAGATGAGATGCAGAGTGACAGAAAAGTGTAAGGGACAGCGGCACAAGGTACACGCTGGAGACACATGCCTGTCACACCCTCAGCTCCAGGCAGTATTCCGGGCCCAAGGAGCATCTGAGGAGGTGGTTAAAGATGCAGACGCCTGGACCCCATCCCCAGAGATGCTAATTTGCTGAGTCTGGATTTGGCCAGGGAATTTGCATTTTAATCAAGTTTCCAGGTGCTCCTGAAGCTGGGGGTCCAAACTTAAAGGAGACAGATCAGAGTGGATGGACTAGGGACCAGAGGAGGGGGGAGGCTTTGAGTGGCCCTGACCTTTATCACAACTAAAGTCATTTTTTTTTTTGAGACTAGTACTAACTTTTATATCAAAACCAGACAAAGTCAGTATGAAAAAGGAAAACTATAGATGTCTTACCTATAAACATAGATGCAAACACTCTAAACAAAACATCAGCAAGTGGAATCCAACAATGTATAAAAAAAAGTTTTCATGATCAACTTGGGATGCAAAATTGGCTGAACATGAAAACTATCAAAGCTTGATTGACACATTCTAACATATATATACATATATAAGTATATATATATATTTGAAGTATTAAGACTCTAAAAGAGTTATGCCAATTTTGAAAAATAAGAATAAAGAGGGGAGACTGATTCTACCAGATAGTAAGATAGACTACAAAATGATATCCTTACAACTAAGGTCATTTATCTTAACTCCTCACCTGATTAAATATGGGATCATAACAGATTGAAATTGAGGGGGGCCTCCCCACACTTTCCAGAAACATAAACTGCAATTCTTCAGGACTGGGTGCCTGGGAGGAGAAAGAGAGACAAGACAAAATCATGCATCCTGCCTTTGGGAGCCGGTGCTCGGAAGATGAAACAAGGCTCAGATTAGCTCTGAGGTCCCCGGAGCGCAGTTCAGGGCTCTGACCAGCCAGGAGGAGGCTGAGGGGCGCCACTCTCAGCCTGTCATCCAGCTGCCTGGATGGAAACAGCTGAACTTCAAAAGAAGCCTGGGGTTTACCCAAAGGCAGCTGTGGTTGTGTGGGTGGGTGACGCACCCAGGGGAGCTGAAAAAAGAGCTGAAGAACAGGAAGAGAGAGAGAGAGGTTCAGGAAGGAATGAACAGTCTTAGGATTGGGCTTTATTTAGGAAAGAGGTGGGCATACTTGGAAATGTCTTCCACATTTGTGTTTTCGTCAACACCGAATTGTAAAATCACCCTGGTAATCCCTTGAACATCCATGCGGAGAAGTTGTTTCATGGTAATTCCACCTGAAATCCTTTCCTGCACTCATACTTTAAGGATCGCCGTTAAAACGTCCTGGGAGCCAGGAGGCAAAGAACCTGGGGCATTCATGTCACTCCCAACAGATGCTTTTGTGACTTCTCTTTTCCCTTAAGAGGCAGTGATTCTAGAGAGTCTGGCTAAGGGGTGGAGAAAACCCCAAACAAACAAAAGAAAGCCACTCAGGATTTGGAAGACAGAACAGCTAAGAGCCCAAACCATGTTCTGTCTTAGGAAGACAACAGAAGACAGAGCCCCTAGCAGTTTCACAATAGGCGAGATGATGTTATCGAAGGAATCGCTTTCAGTGGCTTAAGTTACGGGAGGGAAAACATGGGCTCAGAGCTTGAAGAAGTTAAAAAAAAAAAAAGAAAAAGAAAAACCAAACCAGGGATTGTGCAGAACAAGAGAACAAGCAAAACAAGGGAATGAACTGCCAAAGAAAGGGGAATTTCCATCCCTGGAGCTATTCTGAGCGAGAGGAGGGAACTCTTTATTACAGGTTGTTTGGAATAATGAACTCGATCCCAGCGCGATGCATGGGAATGGACTAAATGACCCTGGCCAAGTTCCTTCTAGTCCAAACAACTCCATAATTATTGACCCAGGTGGCCAAGGGTTGGTCTCAGAGGAGGAAGAGTCCATTTTCAAATGACTTTCAAGGGCTCAGTTTGCCAGCAGTGCTTTGTCATTGACTGGATCGTTTTCAAGTCGTTTTGTTTGGCAAAAACTCCAATAGGGAGGCCCACTCAGCAACTGGTTTTGAGCCTTTGCTGAGGGTCTCCAGCTTTCAAACATTTCTGGCCAAATTTAATTCCCAGTTGCATCATGCAGGCTCTGGAAAGGTCCCAGAGGTCTCCTGCGGAATTCTGCTGCTCCCTGGAGAAAGGGAGGTGGCAAATGCCCTCCATGTTTTCTCTTGCTAGAAAGTCCCATCCATTGGCCTCTAAGGCTGGTTGATGGAGTTTCTCCCCAAAGATGTTGAGCAGAGTCTACCTCGATCCTGTTTTCAGTCACTTGGAGTGAGCTGAAAATGATTCTGGCCTCCTAGTCTGCATTTTTGCTGTTTTGTCACCTCCGTAGCTCGACATGAGGCTCACCCCCATCCCCCCAAAAAAAGTCAGACTCCCAGTCGGTTTGAATTCTCCACTTCTCTCTCATCTTCCAGTCGCGGGGAGACCATTTTAAAAAGAATTTAAGGAAACTGGCTTCAACCTTTTATGTACTTATACAATAAATATTTATTTCATGACAATAATTTAATTAAAAAAAAGCATCAACCCTGATTTTCTCAGGCTTCAGCAGCGTGAGGGATAAATGACCCCACCTTGATGAACAAACCACGCCTCCCTGGCTGTGGTCCCCCTTACATAACACGTAACGTGTAGGGTCTCTTGAAGCCTCAGAAGGTTCCTTTTTTTTTTTTTAATCAATTTTATTTCATTATTTATTTATTTTTTAACATCTTTATTGGAGTATAATTGCTTTACAATGGTGTGTTAGCTTCTGCTTTATAACAAAGTGAATCAGCTATACATATACATATATCCCCGTATCTCCTCCCTCTTGGGTCTCCCTCCCATCCTCCCTATCCCACCCCCATGCTAACACATATATATGAAATCTCAGAAGGTTCTTGAAAGAGCTCTCGCAACAGTCACAGAGAGTCAGTTCACCCTGGCTCCCCTCCCCAGGAAGCCGCACGGAAGGGGCAATTTGTCACCATCCCTGCTGCCAGGACCCACAGTGACAAAATGGATCTCCTGACAAGCTTGCTGGTTCCAGGTGGTTCCAACGTGGCAAAGCCAGGGGCCCCAGCAGTGCTGTATTCCCCAGAGTCCTCTGCATGGTGAAGACACAGGTTCAGTCCTGCTGAAATGTGGAAAGACCCCTCTCCCTTAGCCTCTACCCACCCCACACTGTCTCTATGTCTCTGTAAATAAGACTCAGACACCAGTCACTCTGCTTGGCCAAGGTCTTAATACCTGGTTCAGAGAAAATTCTCCCCCGCCAAGGAGAGAAGAATCCCCTCCTGCACTGGGCTCCCAGGGGCCTCACCCAGTCAAGTCAGAATTCAGCTGTGGTTCTTGCTGGCATTTCCAACTCTAAAACCCATACTTTTTCTTTAGTTATACCCTACGACTCAGTAATTCCTTCTCAGTCACTTTTTCTAGGGAAATAATTCTGAGTACAGGAAAGTTCATAGGCACAAAAATATTTACTGAAATATCATTTAGAAGAGTAAGAAATTACAAGTCACCGAAATGTTTGACCATTAAAAAATGGGTGGGTAAATTATGAAACGTCCCCTTCAAAGGAATGGTGCACAGCCATTAAAAATTGTTTACAGAGGCTTTGTAGTAACAAGGAAAATGTTTGTCAAATAAGATTAAGTGAAAAAAACAATAAGAATACAGAATTTTATATTCAAATGATTGTAATGATATTAAAGAAAACTGAAAATATGCATAAAAGGTCAGGAGTCTTTAGGTAGTAGAATACTGGGTGATTTAACAAATACAACTCTTTTTTTTTTTTTTAAATGACTTATTTATTTATTTATTTATTTACGGCGGTGTTGGGTCTTCGTTTCTGTGCGAAGGCTTTCTCCAGTTGCGGCAAGTGGGGGCCACTCTTCATCGCGGTGCGCGGGCCTCTCACTATCGCGGCCTCTCTTGTTGCGGAGCACAGGCTCCAGACGCGCAGGCTCAGTAGTTGTGGCTCACGGGCCTAGTTGCTCCACGGCATGTGGGATCTTCCCAGACCAGGGCTCGAACCCGTGTCCCCTGCATCGGCAGGCAGACTCTCAACCACTGCACCACCAGGGAAGCCCCACAAATACATCTCTTTTTACTTTTCTGAATATATCAAATTTCATCCAGTGAGAGTAGCCCTTAAATAATGGAAAAATAAGTGTTAAAAAAGAAAAAGAAAAAAATCCTCATCCCCATTTCCATACAGGTGAAAATGAAGCCTGTATGAGCTGGTGGAGGACACGCAAGTTCAGCATCCCCATTGGACACTCCGGCAGCTAATGTTCCTTCCTAAGTAAACATGACAGGGTCTCAATGCCACACCAGAAGAGCTGCCATCAGAAACGTGGTCTCTGGCAATTCCAAGTATTTACATGACAGTATGAACACCTATCATGGGTCCAGCCTTATCTCACTGAAAACGAGTATAAATTAAGGCCCATTTAGGAACTCTTTACAATTCCAGAAGGAATTATTATCTCTCAGATCCGCCTTCCTCTGCTATACTCAACTTGGGGTGCCGAGGCTGGGACTCCGCACACCCCATCACTGCCCCGCTAGCGGCTCCTTGTGAGGCTCGGCCAGTAGGGGGAGCAGGAGGGAGATGGAGGAGGAAGGAGAGACTTGCTCCTGCCTCTTGGCTTCCTGTTTCTGAGCACCTCTCCAGACCTTGCTGCTTCACCCCCGCAGCTGCAGTTCCTTCCTGAGACATGGCTGAATCCATTTTGCAATTTTCCCAGCACTTACAGAACTAGCCTCGTGGTGCCCCTATAGAGACACATATTCTGGCCAGTGCTTCCTCCTCAGAGGTCTGGGTCCCACCCCACTGCTCCCTCTTCTAAGCTTCTAAATTTTAATAATCCGAACTTTCCTTTTGTTCTTCCATCCCTAGGGGTGGTTGTTGCCTTCTGCAGTAGCTACCTCTGCAATGCCCTAAAGTGGTCTTTTTAAGCCTTTCAGTTACTTAATAAGTTTTTTTAACCTTACTAAAAATTCTTTACATTAAATTATCTCTGTTCAAATAGTGGGAATGGCTTCTGTGTCCTGAATGTACCTTGACTGCTATGATACACATTTCCGGAAGGGGAGAGTCACTTGGGTGACTGTCAGGATACCTAGACTATCAATTCATTATCCATTTCCTCTTATAGATATTCAACATTACCTCAAATGAATCCTTCCTATAGGCTTTTAAATCTGCTCAGATCTCACAGAATAAAAATAATCCTTTCTTGATTCCCAATCCCCCACCAGTGGCCACCCTCTCTCTTTCTCATCCTCTCAGTAACCAAACTTCTTAAAGAGTTCTTTACTTCTTGCAAACACCTCCTTTGTTGCCCTACTGCCATATTTTTTATCTATTGTAATGGCCTCTTAACTGATCTGCCCTTTCCCACTTTCCCCTCTCCCAGGGCATTCTCTAGATTGCAGCCAGAGCAATCAGCTAAAGAAGAAAATCTAAGTATGTCACCTCTTAACTTAAAGCATGTCAATGACTTCTTTTTAGTCTTAGAAAAAAACTGAAATCCTTCCCAAGACCTCCAAGGCCCTGGCCCACTGCCAACCTCACCTAACACCCTACTCTTTCCTGTTCTCTGTTTTCCAGCCACCTGGCCTTCTCCTGTTCCCTCCTGTTCCAGGGCCTTTGTACATGCTAGTTTCATCATCTGGGGTGTCTATGGATTCTTCATAGCTCAGTGCAATGATCATTTCTTTTTTTTTTTTTTTATGTAAAACTTACCATTTTTAAAAAATTTTTTATTTTATTTTATTTATTTATGTATGGCTGTGTTGGGTCTTCGTTTCTGTGCGAGGGCTTTCTCCAGTTGCGGCGAGCGGGGGCCACTCTTCATCGCGGTGCGAGGGCCTCTCACTGTCGCGGCCTCTCTTGTTGCGGAGCACAGGCTCCAGATGCGCAGGCTCAGTAGTTGTGGCTCACGGGCCCAGTTGCTCCGCGGCATGTGGGATCTTCCCAGACCAGGGCTCGAACCCGTGTCCCCTGCATTGGCAGGCAGATTCTCAACCACTGCGCCACCAGGGAAGCCCGCAATTATCATTTCTGAGGGAAACCTTCTCTGATTCCCCCTCCCATGCCCCGGGCTTGGTGAAGGCCCCTTTGCAGAGCACTATGTATCTACCTCTCCTTGCAGACACTTCCACAGTTGCAGTTTTACATTTATTCCTGTGGTTGACTGGCTGATGTTCGTCTCCCCACAAGTTGCATGTTCTAGATCGGGGACCATATCTGTCTTACTACGCCCTTGAATTCTCAGGCCCAGAACTGGCTCTTCCACACAATAGACATGTATTTGTTGAGTAAATGAATGAGTTTGATGATCTCAGGATGCAACCTTCTCGATACCTTTACACCATGGAATCTTTCTGCATATTTAAATGGAAAATGTTGCCTGGATGTTAAGAAATACTGTTTCAAGCTGAAAGACTACAGATTAAACCACTACAACCTGAAAAGGAAAATCCACGACAGAATATTTTCCTGATTTAAAACCAAAAGAAACTTCTTTTAGGCATCGTTTAAAATTAGAAATGTATTTTCAAACAGGAAGAAGGCAGATATGTGTTTCATTTACTACCTAAAGCAGAAAAGTTAGATATGTTATAGTAATGGAAGCAAAACCTTTGATGAGAAACAAAACTTAAGTACAATTTGCTGCCGGAATCCAGAAGGGACAACTAGCTAGAAGGGTTTGGAAAAGAATGTCTTTTAAAAAAATACACTTTTTATCTTGACATAAATTAAAATTTTTAGAAAAATTGAAAGATAACACAGAGAGATCCCATATACCCTTCACACAACTTCCCTCATTGTTAAACGTCTTATATAGTCATGGCACATTTGTCAAAAGTAACCAACATTTGTACGTTGCTATTAACGAAACTCCAGAATTTATCTTGATTTCATGAATTTTCCCACTCATATCCTTTTTCTGTTCCAGAATCCAATCCAGGGTACCACATTGTATTTAGAAAATTTCCTTCTTCAAGGAAGAAAAAAAGGGCCCCCAAACCTACTACTGATAATATGAGGAGCTGAGTCTAAATTCACTGGCTGAGATGAACTGGGAACAATTTCTGTTAATAAACTATAAAAGTGTTTATTTTTAATAAGTACTTATTGAGCACCTATTGTATATGTTACATTATCTATGTATATTTTATATAATATATATTATAACAATAGCTTTGTCTCGAGCAATCATATGCACTACCTGACTTAATAGTTACAAAATCCCATGCCGTTGGTATAATTATCACTTGTTTTACACATGAAAGAACTAAGCCTTGGGGAGTTAAACTTGCTCAAGATTATACAACTAGTATAAGGCAGAGACTAGTCTCCAACCCCTGTCAGCTTGGCGCCAAAGTTTAGCATATTAATCACCATGAGAAAGTGCCAGTTAATGCTCGCTACATGGATATATCAGTGGTTCAGTTATCTATTGCTGCTTAAAAAACCATTTCAAAATTGGTTATTTAAACAACAGCTGTTTTAGTATGCTCATGATTGTGTGGGTCAGCAATTCCGGTAAGGCACAGTAGAAACGGCTCATCTCTGCTTACATCGACTCAAATGGCTGAAGATGACTGGCATGGCTCACTGGGCACTACACGCCGGGGACCCTAGTTCTGGCTCTTGGCTGGGTTCCTTGACTCTTCTCCATATCACAACTTTTGGCCTGGAGGCTCCAAAATGGGTTTTTCATTTACAAGTCTGACACTGGGTTGGAGTAGTTGGATGAGCTGGGGCTAGTTAGGCATCTCTCCTTCTCCAACCAGCCTTTCTACGCAGCTAACTTGGGCTTCCTCACAGCAGGGTGGTCTTTAAGGAATTTGTCTTAGATGGCAGCTGGCTTCCTTCAGAATGACCATGGCAAGAGGGGGCCTGGAAACTGCCAGAATATCCCTTCTTTATTGGTCAGTCAGAGTCCAGCTAGATTCAAGGGAAGGGGAGACAGACCCCACTTCTGGATGGGGAGGAGTGTCAAAAAATGTCACCATTTCAGTTCATCGTAATCAGATACATCAGAATTACTCTCAATGTTTTGGAATACTATATATATTTTACACTGTTTTATTTCTTTTTAGGATAAACACTGCTTATAAATTTAATGTGATCACTCTTGTATGAGTTTTCAGGTTCTTATAATGGTAACTATACGTTAGATAACTCAGAAATGTCTATAGCAATCACAGCAGGACATCAAGGTGGAGGGTAGATAGAACAGAAAGGGTAACAATATTCTGTTATTTACAAACCCTGATGGTTAAAACATAATGACTCCCAGGAGAGTAGTGGACAGCTGAAGAAGCCTTGAAATGGGATGCTGTTATTAATGTTTCAATCTCCTCTGTTTTTATGATTTCCTCTCTCTTGCTTACCTTTATTTTTTTAAGGTGTTGGGTTTTTACTGGTTTCATTGGTCTTTTAGCACTGTATCCCTCTAAATTTTTTTTTACAACTTTTTTTTTTCTTTTTTACAACTTCGTAAGCCCTTTTCTGGATTTTTAAAAATTAAAGTTTTTAATTTTGAGATGACTGTAGATTCAAACAAGTTGCCAAATATGACACAATTGTCTTGTACCTTTTGCCTAGTTTCTCCCAATGATGACATCTTGTAAACTATAGTATAATATCACAAACGGGATATTGACGTTGATAAGGTCAAGATGCAGGACACTTCTATCACCACAAGGATCCCTCAAGGTGCCCTTTTATAGCCACATCCACTTCCTTCCCAACCCAATCCCCCTTTAAGCCATGGCAAGCACTAATCTGTTCTCCATTTCTATAATTTTGTCATTCAGGAATGTAACATAAATGGGAAGATGTATGTATGTAACCTTTTGGGACTGGCTTTTTTCACTCTCTGTAATTCTCTAGAGATTCATTCAGATGGTTGTGTATATCAAGAATTCATTCCTTTTTATTTCTGAGTAATATTCCATGGTATGGATGCACTGTAGTTGAATCATTCACCTATTGAGGAACATTTGAGCTGTTTCCAGTTTGTGGCTATTCCAACTAAAGCTACTATAAACATACACTTACAGGTTTTGTGTGAACATGAATTTTCATTTCTCTAGGATAAATTTCCAGGGTCCAGTTGCTGGGTGGTATGATAATTGCATGTTTAGCTTTTTAAGAAACTGCCAGACAGCTCTATTTACAATAGCCAAGACATGGAAGCAACCTAAGTGTCCATCAACAGATGAATGGATAAAGAAGATGTGGCACATATATACAATGGAATATTACTCAGCCATATAAAGAAACGAAATTGAGTTATTTGTAGTGAGGTGGATGGACCTAGAGTCTGTCATACAGAGTGAAGTAAGTCAGAAAGAAAAAAACAAATACCGTATGCTCACACATATATATAGAATCTAAAAAAAAAAAAAAGGTTCTGAAGAACCTAGGGGCAGGACTGGAATAAAGATGCAGACATAGAGAATGGACTTGAGGACATGGGGAGGGGAAAAGGTAAGCTGGGACAAAGTGAGAGAGTGGCATGGACTTTATACTACCAAATGTAAAATAGATAGCTAGTGGGAAGCAGCCACATAGCACAGGGAGATCAGCTGGGTGCTTTGTGACCACCTAGAGGGGTGGGATAGGGAGGGTGAGAGGGAGACGCAAGAGGGAGGAGATATGGGGTTATATGTATATGTATAGCTGATTCACTTTGTTATAAAGCAGAAACTAACATACCATTGTAAAGCAATTATACTCCAATAAAGATGTTAAAAAAATGTATATATATGACATAAATGGATCAAACTCTACACACAGTTCTATATTCTCCTATTTTCACACAGTACTGTTGGCACATATGGCCTATTATTGGCTGCTTAGTATTTCATTATATGGATGTGCCATAAAGAATTTAATTTCCTTAAAGCAGACATTTGAGAGTAACCAGGTTTTGTTATTGATGTCATTAAGGTGCTGTAATAAACATTTTGTCCAAAAAAAAAGAAAAACAAAAGAAACTGCCAGACAATTTTTCAGGGAGGCTACACCATTTTACATTCTCTTCAGCATTATAGGACTGATCCAGTTTCTCTACACCATCTCCAGCATTTGCATTTTTTGCTATTTTAGTTTTAGCCATTCTGATAGGTGTGTAGTGATAGGGCATGGTTTCAGTTTGCATTTCCCTAATGGTTAATGATGTCGAACATCTTTTCATGTACTTATTTGCCATCTGTATAGTCTCTTCAATGAAATGTCTGTTTATGTCTTTTGCCCCTTTTCTAATTGGATTGTTTGATTTCCCACCATTGAGTTTTGAGAGTACTTTGTATATTCTAGATTCCAGTCCTTTGTTGGGTATATGGTTTGCAAATATTTTCTCCTACTCTGAAGCTTGTCTCTTCATCCTCTTAACAGGGTCTTTTTTGGAGCGAAAGTTTAAAAATTTTATGAAGTGAGTTTATCAAATTTTCCTTCTGTGGTGTGTGATTTTGGTGTCCCTAGTCATTGGGACTAATTCTTTGCCTATCCCTAGATTCTAAAGATTTTCTCTATTTTTTTCCTAAAACTTTTAGTTTTATCTTTTACATTTAAGTTAGTGATCTGTTTTGAGTTAACTTTTGGATAAAGTTCAAGACTTAGGTCAAGATTAATTTTCCCCCCTATGGATATCCAGTTGCTCCAGCACCATTTGTTAAAACGGCTATCTTTTGTCCATTGAACTGCTTTTGCACCTTTGGAAAAAAATCAGTTGGGCATATTTGTGTGGGTCTATCCCTGGGTTGCCTATTCTGTTCCATTGATCTATGAGTCTATTCCTCTGCCAGTGCTATGCAGGCTTGATTACTGTAGCTATATAATAAATCTTGAAATCAGGTAGACTTGTTCTTCTCACTTATTTTTTATTTTTAAAAACTTGTTTTAGCCATTGTAGTCCCTTTGCCTTTCCATACAAATATTAGAATAATCTTGCCTATATCTACAAAGATCTTGCAGAGATTTTGATATGAATTATATTAAACCTGCTTATATATTTGGGTAGAATTGGTATCTTTGCTATGGTGGGCCTTCCAATCTATGAATAAATATGTCTATTTTTCTAGATCTTTGATTTCCTTTATCAGTGTTATATAAATTCAGCATACAAGTCCTGTACATATTTTGTTAGATTTATATTTAAGTATGTTATTTTTTCAAATGGTAATAAATAAATAAGTGGTATTATATTTAAAATATTCATGTTATATTCATGGCTATTATTTAGAAATATACTTGATTTTTGCATATTTATCTTGTATCCTGTAACCTCGCTAAACTTGCTTATTAGTTCTATGAGTTTTTTTGGGTAGATTTCTTGGAATTTTCTATGGAGAAAATCATGTCATCTGTAAGTAGGTGCAGTTTTATTTCTTTCTTTCCAATCTGTATGTCTTTTGTTTTCTTTTCTTGTCTCATTACACTGGTTAGAAAGACCGGCACTATGTTGAATAAGAGCAATGAGAGTGCTTTGTTCCTGATGTCAGGGGAAAACACTTAGTCTTTTGCCATCAGATATAATGTCAGGTGTAGGTTTTTGGTAGATGCTCTTTCTCAAATTGAAAAAGTGCCCTTTATTCCTATTTTTCTGAGAGGTTTTTTGTTTGTCTTTTCTTATCATGAATGGGTGTTGAATTTTGTCAAATGCTTTTTCTGCATATGTTGATGTGATGATATGATTTTTATCTTTAGCCTATCATTATGATGGATTACACTGATTGATTTTCAAATACTGAACCAGCCTTGCATTCCTAAAATAAGCTCCATTTGGTCATGATATATAATTCTTATATTGCTTAATTCTACTTGCCAATGTTTAAGGACTTTTGAACCTCTACTCATGAGGAATAATGGTCCATAGTTTTCTTTTCTGTACTGTCTTTGCCTGGTTTTGGTATCAAGGTCATACTAACTTCATATTGGAAAATATTCCCTCCTCTTCTATTGTTTGAAAGAGATTGTGTAGAATTAATGTTAATCCTGAAACTTTCGTTAAAATTCTCCAATAAAACATCTGAGTCTGGAGATTTCTTTTGGGGGAGTTTTAAAATTATAAACTCAATTTTCTTAATAGTTACAGGGCTATTCAAATTATCTATTTTGTATTGGATGAGTTGTGGTAGTTTGATTTTTTGAGAGTAATTGGTCCATTTCGTCTAAATTGTTAAATGTATGTATGTAGATTGAAGTATTTCCTTATTGTCCCTTTGATGTTTTCAGTGTCTTTGGCAATACTCCATGTTTCATTCCTGATATTGGTCATTTGTGTGTGTCTCTCTTTTTCAGTCTTGCTAGAAGTTTGTCAATTTTATTTTTTTTCAAAGAACCAGCTCTTTGTTTCATTGATTTTCTCTATTTTTATATTGGTTTTAATTTCATTAACTGTTGCTTTTGTCTTTATAATTTGCTTCCTTTGCTTGCTTTAGGTTTATTTTGCTCTTCTTCTAGGTCCTTGAGGTGGAAGCTTGCATTATTGATTGTATTTTTGATTTCCATCCTTTTATTCCCAAATTGCTTTTCTTGTTACATGTGAAATGAGTTTCTTGTTAGACAGCACATACTTGGGTATGTTTTTTAATACACTCTTCTAATCTGTGTATTTCAATTGGTGTATTTAGACCATTTACATTTAAGATTATTGTTGATATGTTAGGTCTTAAGTCTGCCATTTTCTTTCTGCTTGTTCACTCTGTTTTTAATTTTTGTTTTCTTTTTCCCAACTTCCTGTGATTCACTTAAACAGTTTTTAGAATTCGATTTTGATTTATCTAAAATCAAAATTCGAGTGTATCTCTTCCTAGAGCTTTTTAAGTGGTTGCTCCAGGTATCACATTATGTATACATAATTTATCAGTTTACTAGTGTCACCATCTTACCAGTTTGAGTGAAATGTAAAAAAGTTATCTCCCTTTATGTCAATTTATTCTTCTTCATATAATAAGATTGTGTTAAATATTTCCTGTAATACATTTAGAAACATGTCAGACAGTGTTATAATTTTTGCTTCAACCATCAACCATAATTTAAAAGACTCAAGGGAAGAAAGAAAGTCTATTGTATTGACCGATATTTTTGCTTGCTATATTCTTTCCTTCCTCCTGGTGTCCCAAGATTGCTTCTTTTATCATTTCATTTCTATTTAGAGAACTTCTATTAGCCATTCTCTTAGGGTAAGTCTGCTGGCAACAAATTCTCTTAGTTTTTCTTCATTTGAAAAATGTGTTGATTTCCTCTTCATTCCTGTAGGATATTTTTCTTGGATATAGGATTCTGGGTTGTCAGTTCTTTTCTTTCAGCACTTGAACAATGTTATGCCCCCTCCTCTGGCCTCCATGGTTTCTGATAAGAAATTCACTGTCATTAGAATTTCCTCAGTGTGTTTTTCAGTGATTTCAATATTTTTTTTTTCAAGTTTGACTATAATGTGTCTTGATGTGGATTTCTTTGGGCTTATTCTGTTTGGAATTCACTCAGTTTCTTAAATCTAAAAATGTATGTGTTTTGCCAAATTTGGGATGTTTTAAGTCATTATTTCTTCCAGTGCTTTTTCAGCCTCACTCTTTTTTTCCCCTATCCTTCTGGGAGTCCAATGGCATAAATATTAGACCTTTTATTAAAGTCCCACAGGCCCCTGAGGCTCTGATCCCTTATTTTCAGTTTAATTTTTCTCTACTGTGCAGATTAGGGAGCTATTATTGTTCTGTCTTCAAATTTAATGATTCTTCCCTCTGTTCCCTTCATTCTGTTGTTGAGCCCATATAATGAATTTTTAAAGTTATTATACTTTTCAGAAGAACCATTTGGTTCTTCATTATATCTTCTGTGGCTTTTCTGTGATTCTCTGTTTTTTGAATTTGTTTCAAGTTGTTCATAATTTCTTTTTTTTTTTTTTTAAACTTTGGGTTTATTTATTTATTTATTTTTATGGCTGTGTTGGGTCTTCGTTTCTGTGTGAGGGCTTTCTCTAGTTGCGGCAAGCGGGGGCCATTCTTCATCGCGGTGCGCGGGCCTCTCATTATCGTGGTCTCTCTTGTTGCGGAGCACAGGCTCCAGACGCGCAGGCTCAGTAATTGTGGCTCACGGGCCCAGTTGCTCCACGGCATATGGGATCTTCCCAGACCAGGGCTCGAACCCGTATCCCCTGCATTGGCAGGCAGATTCTCAACCACTGCGCCACCAGGGAAGCCCCATAATTTCTTATCAAAACATTTTTATGATGGTTGTTTTCATGTCTTAGAAATTCTAATATCTCTGTCATCTCAGTGTTGGCATCTATTAATTGTCTTTTTTCATTCAGTTTGATATCATCCTGGTTCTTGGTATGATGAATGATTTTGATTGAAATCTGAATTTTTTTTTTTATAAATTTATTTATTTATTTATTTTTGGCTGTGTTAGGTCTTCGTTTCTGTGCGAGGGCTTTCTCCAGTTGCGGCAAGTGGGGGCCACTCTTCATCACGGTGCGCGGGCCACTCACTGTCGCGGCCTCTCCCGTTGCGGAGCACAGGCTCCAGACGCGCAGGCTCAGTAGTTGTGGCTCACGGGCTTAGTTGCTCCGTGGCATGTGGGATCTTCCCAGACCAGGGCTCGAACCCGTGTCCGCTGCATTGGCAGGCAGATTCTTAACCACTGCGCCACCAGGGAAGCCCCTGAATATTTTTAGTATAATGTTATAAGACACTAGATCTTATTTTAATCTTCTATTTCAGTTGGCTTCTTCTGACACTGCTCCAGCAGGAGAAGGGGAAGGGGAGAGAGGCACCACCTCGTTATGGCCAGGTTTCTTCTTGGTCTCTGTTGACACCTATTTGAAAGGTAGGGGGATGCTTCTTTTTTTTTTTTTTTTAATATTTATTTATTTATTTATTTATTTTGGGCCGCGTTGGGTCTTCGTTGCTGTGCGCGGGCTTTCTCTAGTTGTGGTGAGCGGGGGCTACTCTTTGTTGTGGTGCGCGGGCTTCTCATTGCAGTGGCTTCTCTTGTTGTGGAGCATGGGCTCTAGGTGCGTGGGCTTCAGTAGTTGTGGCACTCAGGCTCAGTAGTTGTGGCGCACGGGCTTAGTTGCTCCATGGCATGTGGGATCTTCCCGGACCAGGGCTCGAACCCGTGTCCCCTGCATTGGCAGGCGGATTCTTAACCACTGTGCCACCAGGGAAGTCCCGGGGGATGCTTCTTGTTAGTGCTGGGAGGGTGTGGGAGTTCTGGCTCCCCACGAGGCCTCCAGTGACACCCCAGAGTGGAGTGGCCTCTGAATGTTAGAAGGTTATCCTGACTCTTCAAGCCCACCACTTATGACACCACCAGTGGATTGGGGTAGTGGGGACATCTCATTACTGTCAGGTGGGGCTTGAAGTTTAGGGTTACCACATGACCTTCACTGATCCTGCAGGGACATGGGGGTTTGGGGTGGGGAGCTCCTTACTCCCTGTAAGGAATGAAAGTCCCAGCTACATGGCCATCTCTGACACCACCCCAGCAAGGGTGGGGTGGGGTTTGGACACCTCCTTACAGCCTGGTGAGGGGTGATGTCTAGAATCCCACTTGGCCTTTACTGTCATGGGTGGGGCTGGGGCCACAGTGTTTTCTGTGATATTTAGTTACAGCTGAGTAGTTGTTTTCTAAAAGTTTATTGCTTTCTTGTGAGGCTGCCCTTTCCTTGTCCCTTGGCTAGAGAGAGCAGGCTTTTTGCTGAGGCTTTTCTGTCTGCATCTGTTGGTATTTGCAGGTTGCCTGCTTCGCCAGCACCCAGTCTGGGATGTCTGAGGCAACAAGAAAAATCATCGCTGTGTTGTTTTTCAAGTCCTGGGATCCCTAGCCCATCTGCCTTCTTCTCTCTGCCTTTCAGAGTCTTCTTATGCTTGTTTTATATATTATGTCCAGGATTTTTAGTTGTAGTTTGAGGGAGGGATAGAGAAAAGTACACTGACTTTATCTTCTGAAGCTGAAGTTCTGTTATCTTATTTTTAAAGAATATAAAGCATTTTGTTTAAAAATAATAATTTTGAAGTTATAGTTTGCACAGTAGGAAAACAAATACAGCAAATATTAAACAAACTTAGATGTGAAACTTAGAGATAAATACTCAGCATGGTCTTTTAAAGAAACGTGCAGTCATTAAGACTATCCAAAACCTTCACAGAATAAAAAGAATATTCCCTTATATTTAGAGTTCTTTATGCTTTCTTAAATACTTTCTTATATTTTATCTTGTTTGATCCTGCTGGGAATCCTGTGAAGGAGGTAAGGCATATATAAACATCGCAGTTTTACAGAAGGGGAAATGGGACCATAAAAATCAGAACAAAACATAGGACCCATTAAAGATTTATACTAAACAATTGGCATATTTGTTTCCCTACTCTGAAATAAATAATTCTCTTTTATAGAAAATCATGAAACTAATCTTTCCTGAAGGCTTTCTTCCCTATCATCTAAAAAGAGAACATTTTACCTACTCTAATGCTTCCAGGTTCCAACCATGAGAAGACTTGTTTGGAATCAATGAGAGGATGGGAATTTACTACTTCTCCACCCCTTTCAAAAATTCCGCACCATAACTTCTCCAACTCATGAATCATCTTTTGAAAGTCTTGAGTTATATTCTGAATCCTCATCTGGACCCAAGCTGGAGAAATGGCATCTTCTTTGAATTTCAGATTCCTTCCGTGCAATGGAGGCCAAACCCTGCTGAGTTTCCCCTACCTGCTGCTGTATGGGCGGTGCGCTGAAGCATGGGAACTATTCTGAGGAACATGTGATGCTGAAATGAGATGGTGTCCATTCTGACCCTGAATTACAGGCAAAGCCAATGTTTTCTTGGGCACCAAAGATTTTCCCATGACAGAAAAATTCCTCGAGCGTGAGTTTCCATCGTCTGCCTCCATACCTTCTGCAGGAAGCAGACGTCACAGAGGAAGTGGTCCTAGGACTTCCTCTCGGAGATACAGCCTGGAGAACTTCTCTGTTTAGTTTGGTTTCTATGTACAGATTTAAGAGATTCAAATGTAGAATCTATTGAAGAGGAGAGGGAAATAAAACAATACCTTAAACATGAGGAATCTTTTATAAAATCATGATAAGAAAGGAAGTGTTTGAGAGTAAGGAATTGAGTGGAATGCTGAGTTTATTTAGGTACTCAATAATGGCTTACCGACACATCCAAGGCATTACGACATGGAGAAACCATTTTCCCAATTAAGCCAGCATCTGGGTCTTTTGTTTATTTTATCTGTTGCCCATTACTTCTGTCTGAGGCAATTGCTGGCAGCAAGAAGACTCAGCCTCTGTCCTCAGGGAGCTTCCAGCCCTGCTGAGGAGACCAGACATAGAGACAGGAAGATGAGAAGCTGCGAGGGAATGGCACAGACGTGACCCTGCTTCTGTGTATTTTTGGACTGGGCTGGCCCTAGGAAGTAGACCTGGGATGTAGCAGGGGGAAGAGGGGTCAGCCAAAGAGGAGAAGGGAGGAAAGGCGTGAGGGTGAGTCTCCACCTGTTCTTCAAGGGCAATGAAAGGACATGCCTCCAGGACCTCTGCCAAGGATATAGTTTATGGAGGGACATAGTGGAAAAAGGGGCCCAAGAGACAGGACAGGTGAGACTTGGACTTTCTTTGGCAAGGAAGGAGCGCTCTTAAAGGCCAGTGGGGAAATGAGAGACACACAGAAGGAAACGCATCAGGAAGATGAAGCCAGCAGTGGAGTAGAAGATGGGTTGCAGAGAAGAGACCTGCATACAGTGATGACAGGTCATTTATTTAGAAAGAAATGTTCCCTTTTTGGTTAAACAACAAAACTCCACAAGGGAATAATTAATTTGCATCCTCTTGATCTGTTTACAATTAATATGGTCAAATAAATGTCCAAAAATCTACATTCAGCCAAGTTCAAGCTTTGTCAACCCTGGGGATTCCCTAATATAACCACTAAGATGTTATTCAGCATCCTCTGAGCATCTTCAGAGCCCCTACACCGAATTACGCTCCTACATCCAATTTGGGATGCGGAACTGAAATTAGCATTTTTTTTACTGACAAAAAAAGAAATATCGCACAATTTTGAATGCTAAGTTTTCTCAAAATTACAAAACTTGCTTCACTTTTTAAATTGAAGTATAGTTGATTTACAATGTTGTGTTAGTTTCAGGTGTACAGCAAAGTGATTCAACTGTACATATAATACTTATATATCCATTCTTTTCCAGATTCTTTTCCCTTATAAGTTTTTACAAAATATTGAGTATAGTTCCCTGTGGTCCTTGTTGGTTATCTACTTTATATATAGAAGTGTGTATATGTTAATCCCAAACTCCTAATTTATCCCTCCCCCTCCCCCTTTCCCCTTTGGTAACCATAAGTTTGTTTTCTATGTCCGTGGATCTATTTCTTTTTTTTTTTTTTAATTTTTAAAATTAATTAATTTATTTATTTATGGCTGTGTTGGGTCTTCATTTCTGTGCGAGGGCTTTCTCTAGTTGCGGCGAGCGGGGGCCACTCTTCATCGCGGTGCACGGGCCTCTCACTGTCGCGGCCTCTCTTGTTGTGGAGCACAGGCTCCAGATGCGCAGGCTCAGTAATTGTGGCTCACGGGCCCAGTTGCTCCGCGGCATGTGGCATCTTCCCAGACCAGGGCTCGAACCCGTGTCCCCTGCATTGGCAGGCAGATTCTCAACCACTGCGCCACCAGGGAAGCCCTCTATTTCTTTTTGAAAATAAATTCATTTGTATCATTTTTTTGTAGATTCCACATATAGGTGATATCATACAATATTTGTCTTTCTTTGTGTGTCTTACTTCCCTTAGTATGATAATCTCTAGGTTCATCCATGTTGCTGCAAATGGCATTATTTCATTCTTTTTTTATTGTTGAGTAATATTCCATTGTGTTTGATACATCAGCTGCTGATCCTTCAAGGGGAAAAATTAAATAATTCAAGTAGCTAAACAAGAAGCCCAACTGCCAAGTTTACATAAGACTAGAAGGAAGTTGGTTAGGTTTGTCTCAGCATTGAGAAGCAGGAATGCCCTTCGAGACCAGATGTTACAAACCTTTCACTTTAGAGGTGAGGCTGTCAAGACCAGAGGGGTTTCGGGCCTGCCACTTGTCCAGTTGGTGGCCAGGCAGGACTATGCTGGATCCACCCCATAACTCCACCTTCTGATGTTCACTGGGATACCTGCTCAAACCCCTGGCTGCCCTGGTCCTTGCCGGGCCCATTAGACAATGGGTTTGAGCATCATTTCCCTGGTCTGGGGTCCAAGTGGAAAGTTTCTCTAAGGTCTCTCCCAGAGTGAAGTCCCATGAAGAGTCTATTCCCAAACTCTACCACAAGTTTATTTACCTTTCTTGTTCTCAGTTGCTTCTTCTTTAAAGTTGGCTGATACCTGCTCCATGCACTTTCCAGAGCTCTGATTAGGATCAGGGGAGATAGTGCATGTGAACTTTCTTGGAAAAGAGTAATTCATGATACAAATATTTCTATGTTAGCTGATTTATCCTCCAATCAACTGTGGATTGGTTTGATATAAGTAGTTGGGGAATACTTTTTAAGACCCTAGGTTAAGTGCTATTATTCATACTGAAAGCTTTGGTCAGACTTATACGGGCCTGTAGGGTGTTAGAAGAATATGATAATTATTCTAAATATTTCCCACCTCACATCCATAACGTTTTTCCCAGGACAGAGAGGAATGTCTTCCTTTCTTGCTCCCAGAAATTTGATTCAACAAAATTTACTGAGATACCACGCTGTAGGAAGAATTATGTTAAGTGCTGAAGAGGTAAGAGAAAAAAGCCCAGCTGCTCAGAGAAAACTCATGATCCAGAAAGGGGAGGAGAGCTATTAGCATCCCAGGTTGAGAATCAAACACGAAATAACTCCCGACCTGGGCTGATACACACATGAGAGCACGGGGTAGAGCTGCCCTTCTGAGAAGCAACTGACTGACAAATCAGCCTGAATTTGGGGGCATCAATGCCTGTAACCTTCAGGTTGGGGCTATTTGAAATGACCATCTGTTTGCTCTTAAAGTGCATGTCACACCTCTCCCCATCAGCAGTCACACTGGCCTCTTGTGGCACCTAGTTTTGACTAATCTGGAGAATCACCATCCATCCATTTGCCACGTCCCACCTCAGGCTCGCCTGGAGTGATTTTCACATAAGCTCACGTGATTCATATTTTAGACCTTTCTAAGTGGAGTGTAAGATCTCTTTAGCCATTTTCTTTTAATGTCTTTGCAGAAATTTAATTTAATTTTTTATACATTTTTATCCAATTTCTTTGAAAAAAAATTAAGGCACTTAACCATGATCTGATGAGATAACAAAGTTATATGTATTAGTTTGCCAGAGCTGCCTTAACAAAATGCCTCAAACCACAGAAATTTATTCTCTCAGAGTTATAGAGGCCGGAAGTCAGAGATCAAGGTGTTGGCAGAGCGCACTCCCTCTGAAGGCTCTGGGGAAGGATGCTTCCTTGCCTTTTCCTAGCTTCTGGTGGCTTCTGGCAGTCCTTGGTATTCTTTGGATTGTAGCTGTATCACTGTAATCTCGGCCTCCATTGTCACGTGACATTTTTCCTATGTTTCTTTCTGTGTCTTCTCTTCCTCTTATAAAGACACCAGTCATTGGATTCAGGGCCCACCCTGTTCTAGTATGACCTCATCTTCATCTAAGTGATATTTGCAGTGACCTTATTTGTAAATAAGGTCACATTCTCAGTTTCCAGGTGGACATGAGTTTTGGGGGGACACTTTAGCCTACTACACTAAGCAAGAGGGACCATCAGCAGTGGGACAGGGGAAAGGGCTTGCCAAATAAAATGAAGAGTAAGGTTGACATCCAGAGTCTGCCATAGACTGTTCCACACTGTGTTAGAAGGTGGGCTGCAGGCTCATGGCTGTAGTTCCTTACATGGTCAAGTTGCTATCATCAAGAGCTTGAGCTCTAGGCTCTGACCACCCAGTTTTGATTCCTGGCGGGTTTCACCAATGTGATTTGGGACAAATTACTTAATCTTCCTGTGCCTCAATTTTTTCATCTGTAAACTGGGATTAATGGCTGCTGGGGGAATAATTAAATAATGCATGTAAAGCACTTGGCACAAGCTAAGCTCTCAGTGAAAGCCAGCCATGAAAATGTTGGCTTTGCAAAGTCTAGAAGGCAAAAAGTAAAGGAAGCCGCAAAGGTCTGATGTGGGAGAGGATTTCAAAGGAGTGATAAAGTCTGGCTGAGGAGTTTAGGAAAGTCTCCGTGGAAGGGGTGGCCATTAGAAGGATTTGGGTGTTTGGAGATGGGTGGGCACATGGCCTATCTAGCAGTCAGGAAAGTGTAGGGTCTGGGGGAAGAGGGGCAAGTCTGGTTTGGCTGGAGCAGAGAATAAGAGAGGAGGTGTGTAGGGCTGATTGGAGAGGTTGGCTGGGCCCACCCTGGACATCAGGGTGAAGATCCTGACCCAACTGGCACAAGTGGTTGTGGCGCCATCTTGCCCAAGTTCTGATGCCCACAGAGAGCCACAATAGAGGGCACTCCTTGGTCTCTGCAGGAGCCTCAATCACCCCATGCCATGTATCTCTGTATTCCCACTGCTGTTCCTCCTCATAGCTGTTGGTGTTCAACCCTGTTGTAAATTTTGTTTACAAAATTTTGTTTACAAAAATGCTTTGATGTACCTCAAACCGTTCCTCATCTCTCCTCTCTGGTAGAACCAGAACTGCCCACCGTTAGGGTTTTACCCTACCTCAGATGTTTTATTCCAAACTCCTAGTTTTACAACCCTGTGTCTTCCATCTCTCCGCCCCCTCACTTCTTTATCTATAAACAGGGTTATATATGTGACTCTGTGTCTGGTCCACTGTGACCCCTGGATCATTTCCAGCCTGTCTCCGTGATCTGTAGGCATTCTAAATCTTATCTTGGCATAACGTGCTTCTTCCCTCTCCATGGGGCACTGTGATGTGCTCGCATGGTACTGTACTGTATCGGGGCTGCAGCACGCTGCTCTCCCCCCAGCCACAGACCATAAAATTAAGAATGGCAAGACTCTCTGGATTAATTTCATTCGCCTGTCTTTAAATCCATTAAAGAAAATGCCTGTTTGAATCATTCTTTTGTGAGCATATTTGTAAATAATGCTTAAAAAACACTTCATCTAATTATTCTTACCACAGCTGAATGTTAATATATTGAAGATGAGATTTATGTTTAGACAGCATTAAGGTACTAATTTTTTCTCAACAATAGGAGCTGCCATTGACAAAATTAAAACAGAGACGTAGACCAATGAAAATTAATTTGCAGCAGGCTTAATAGTTTCTCTAAGCAAAGCCAGTCTCTCCTCAGCTGCCTAAGAAAAGCCATAAAAATTTCTGAAAAGAATCTGGAGTTTAGGATTCCACACTAATTGCTTCCCCTCCCCTTTTACTTCATCTCCTTTTCTTGTTCATCTTGACCGCAGAGGGACATGCAGTTTCCATATCCAAAATGCCTTCGGCTCTGCTGGGGTAAGGAAGTCAGGGGGAGGAGGGAGCAGGCCAGGGAACCACATAAATAAATGGGAATTTCTACATGGACATGAGGATTTTCGTTTTCATTTTTTAAAAATGAGAAGAAGGCACGAGTATAAATTCCAAAAAGAGCAATTCATTTAAGTCTATCATTTTTGGCAACACAATAGAACGCACATTGGGATGAACAGTCACAAATCACTTCCCTTCCCACTGTCTGTTTTCTCCACCATATGTTGTGGAGAATACAATTCACATGCTGAAGTTTCGCCTCCTTTCAATGTGAGAAAGCATATTGCTATATCAGCAGCCTGGTTACCGAGCCAACGCTTCTTGGAGCGGTGCGGGTGGGAAGAGAGAGGAAGCGGGGAAGAAAGCTAACCCTCCAGTCAGAGTATTTATTTTAAAGCCTGGGGAACCTTCGAAATAGTTTGCTCCCCAGCAATATGGACTTGAATGAGCCAGACTAGGCGCTTCCCGTAGTTGACTTTCATTGACTCCCAGGACTTCCGGATGTGAACTTGACGGGCCACCAGTGCAAACACGTGGCATGGATGTCCCATCAATTTTTTTGTTTTTCCAGTTGTTTACCATTTTATACACAAGGGTAATCTTTCTTCTCCATAACCAGTGGGATGTGTGGGTCTAAAGTATTTATTTAGTAGAAAGGTTATGATACCCCCCATTCTCCCCCATGGCCCCCCGCCTCCTTTTCCCCTCACCTGGTTCTCCATGACCAATCAAAAATGGGACAACAGTGATTGGTCAAACAGACAAAAGGTAACTCCATGACAGCCTCACAGTTCCAACCTCATTAGTACTTTGTCGTAGCCCAAAGAGCTGACATACCCACAATGCACCGCCCACCCAGAGAAGACTAAAGCTGTGACAACCCTTCCATCATCTCTGTTCATCACCAACAGGATTGTTGGAGGCTCTTTGTATCATAGCTTTCATAACCTCTGTCCTTCCGTGTAAATGGCACAGATGGTCCTGGTGAAACGAGGCTTTCTAGAGACATTCTAAGCCGACTTAGGATGAGGTCAAATATTTGATTAAGCGCTATACTTTCAGTTATTTAAGAAAAAACCTATGGCCCCACCAAAAAAAGCTTGAGTTTTCATTTACAGCATGACAATGTTTGAAACAATATTTTCAATATGTTTCAATATTTAATCAATTGCCGAATACAAGTTGACCTGTAGGAAACTTCATGAAAAACAAGAAAAAACTTTTTTTTTTGGCTCTTGGGACTTATAAAAATCACAGGTAAAAAGTGAATTTGATTCCTGAAATGATGCATCAAACTCCTTGTCTAAACTAAACTGAACAGATGTGGAAAAAATGAGTCAGGGGCTCCCCATATAATTCGAAATGAGCTTTCAGGTTCCGCTTCCTATGGCTGATTTCAGCCTAAGCCGCCTTATTGCTTAAAATCTGCAACTTGATACTAAAAGCTTGTCAGAATTAAGTGCACGCTTTATAAGTTTACATTTTACAGTCTGTTTTTCTTTGATATTTGACAGGGACACAGGTTCCCATGTCATCTGGCCTTGAAGTACTTTTAGAACTTTCTCCTGGACCAATTTGAGGAAGCTCAAGATTGCAGTGAGTTATGGGCCTTTAAGCTGCCTGCCCAGCCGCCGGCCGTTGGGCCCACACTTGAGGGCTAACACCTGTTGGCTGGACAGAGCAATTAATTTTTTTTTTTTAAAAATGCAGTAAGCCGCCAAAAATCAAAGCTAAAGGATAAAAATATAATTTTACCTCCTGAGCTTCCAGGGATGACCTTTGATCTCGTCCAACGTTTGTGTGGCAGGAGACACCGATCTTAAATTTTCTTCCTAAAGAAGCACTTTGAAAGACACAATTTCCGAGAGCTGGCCGCACATTTTCTATCCTCTGTCATTTCACTCTTGCGTGATTATTCACACGGAGACCTGACTGAGATCGTCACTCACAACAAAGAGCCAGATCTACCAAGTGTCCCCGCTTTAAGAAAATTATAATTGGAAGCTCTTAAATTATACTGCGGTCCATCCCTTGTAAGATCGAGTGTTATTTCCCTAAGAGGTGACAGTTGGGTTTTCTAGTTGATGGTTATAATGTGGCATTTTTTTCAGAATACGTCTGTACGTTAAATAGATAACTGTGAACTTCAAAGAGCTAAATACCAACCGTGGGCTGGGGCATGGCCACATGGACAGCCTCCCTCCTTCTCCAAACCCTTTGGTAGCCAAGACAAGGTCACTGATCAGGGTAATTTGCAGGAAAAGTCAATTTCTCAAGTACCGAAGCAGGTGTTGTGGCACTCTATGAAATTTACTGAATCTAAATTGAGGAAGTTGAAAAAACCAAAGGTCATGATCCACAGGAAGAAAAGAGGAAAGGAAATCTCTTTGACTGTATTTTTAACTCCTTTTCAACCAAGACACACTCACCAACCGAGTCGATTAACGCTAAAAATAAATAAATGAAAATCAGAATATCTCACTCCAATCAGCAACTTATCTGATTTCTTTAAGTAAGAGGAGAGGAATTCAATTTTGCTTGCATTCACAAGGAAACAAGCCCAGTTTATAGAAGCTCAAGATCAGGTCTTTCGGCTCATGAGTTTAGAAACAAAAATCAAACCAAGATGTCAGAACTTTCTGTCTTTAGAAAAATTAGATATGTAATATATATTATATGATATATACTACTTAGCATAGAGTAGAAAGTATAGTGTAAAGTATGTAAATGATAAACAAATAATCTATAACCTGGATTTTTTCTTTTAAATGAGCACATTCCCTACTTCCCGACCCTAGGAAAAGAGAACACAGCTGAAATGGAAAATGCTTTTAGGAAGGAAAATGTAACATGAGCCTTAGCATCTGTAACGTTGGTGTAGCAAGGAGAACATGGGATGTGGAATAAGAAGATTTGAACTTGAATTTTAGTTAATCACTAATTGTATAATTACAGCTAATCGTTTAACCTCTTTTTTTTTGTTTTTTTTAAAAAATTATTTATTTATTTATTTATTTTTGGCTGTGTTGGGTCTTCGTTTCTGTGCGAGGGCTTTCTCCAGTTGCGGCGAGCGGGGGCCACTCTTCATCGCGGTGCGCGGGCCTCTCACTGTCGCGGCCTCTCTTGTTGCGGAGCACAGGCTCCAGATGCGCAGGCTCAGTTATTGTGGCTCACGGGCCCAGTTGCTCCGCGGCATGTGGGATCTTCCCAGACCAGGGCTCGAACCCGTGTCCCCTGCATTGGCAGGCAGACTCTCAACCATTGCGCCGCCAGGGAAGCCCTCGTTTAACCTCTTTAAGCCTCCATTTTCTCACCTGTAAAATTGGGGCTTGTCGTACGGATTAAATGAGCTAATATATGGGGGCAACATTTGGCAAACTATACATATTAATTATCATTACTAACCTTTAGGGCATTATTATCCTGAAGGATGATATGCACACCACTGGTATGCATGAGGCTGTTATAAGCCTTTGAGGTTTAAAAAAATGAATCAATTAGAAGAAAAATGTTAAATAAATAAGAGCACAGGTGGAAAAATATTGAAGGTGGCAGGAGAAAGACTGGCATTTGGGTGACTTTTCAAGATTTAGTTAAATTCTTCTTGGGAGGTAGGGAAAAGAGACGGAGCTCCCAAACTCCCTAATAATGTTTCCAGCACAAGAAATGTTTTTTTAATGCAGGTAAAAATTTAAAAAATGAGTTACTTTTAGTTAATTCCAACATTCAACCTAAGAAGAAAGTACATTTGCTTGCTTGTCATTTTCTCTTATTCCAAAGAAAATTCTCATTCAAACAACACGATTCATGTAACCCGAAGATTTCTGAGTTCTAGTTTGTAGGTCAATGATTTCAAGCAATATGAAATGCAACAAAATTCTCTTCCAGCATAATCTGAATGCCTCCCTGGGAACTCACATCTTTCGTCTAACAAGGTGTTGCAGGTCATAGTGTGCTAGCCACAAGTTATCATAAATGTCATGTATGCCAACCTCCTCGCTTTATGGATGGGGAAACTGAGGACCAGAGAATGGCAGCAGTTTGGTGACTCTGTGTATGTCACAGATCCAGGACTGGGAGGGGCTTCGGGTCCAATGACTAAGTCCAGGGCTTTTCCTAGTTCCTAAATGTCAAGTGCTTAATGTTGCAGCTAAGCCAGGGGGGACTGTGGAGGTTGCCAATGCTACCTGTAGCATTTTGACATTTAAATCTTCTCCATTCATTTGTTTTTTTAATTTATTAGTGTTAGTGAAAATCTTATATAGAACACAGAGGGCAACCTTCAAAAGCATAACACACTCCATACATTAAGAATTGAAATATAGGTTGAATATTACTTCTTCCAGACTCATATTCTCACCTGCTCTTAAATTTTATGATGCTTTAATATTCCTAGTTTAGTTCTGAAGTTACTTTCCATGTTTATGTTACCTCCCCTTGGGTTTAAATATACATTCCCAAAGGTGCTTCTTAATCTTAACCACGGTGTTTACGCACCTTCTACATTTATTGGAATATTTTGATATTGATCATTGAAAATTCAGCATACAGAAACCTTGGTCTATAAGGAAGGCAATAATTTAATTGTTGATACATATTTTTACACTTGAATATTTAATCTGAAAGTAGTTTGCTTTTTTATGTTGGTACTCATTGTTTGGTAAAACAGATATTTTCCAGTGGCCATTCAAATAAATTGCTGGAAAATGAATTCTATTTTAGCTATCAGGATACTATGGTCATTTTGGCTTTCAGAAACTAAGTTACAAACGTGGAGAGAAATGTTTCCTGCGGTGGTCAGTCTCAGAACATTCCAGCCTTTCACTCCAGAACTGGATGTCTAGTCTAGAGGGTCATTTATTTTAAAGTTTTTAAAATTACATTTTAAATATTGAAATAATTTTGTATATGAAAAAGTCACAATAATAGGACAAAGAGTTCCCGTATATCCTTCATCAAGATTGCCTATGTTCACATTTCACCACAGTTACTTTATCACGCTCAATAGCGAGATAGGGATATATATATATTTTCTGAACCATCTGAGAATAAATTGTAGACCTGATGTTGCTTTATTCCTGAATACTTCAGTGTTTATTTTCCCAGTATAGGGACATTCTCTTACATGGCCACAGTAAAATAATCAAAATCAGGAACTTAGCATTGACACAGGACTATTGTCTAATCTACAGACCTATATATAGTCTACAGACCTATACTTATTCAAATTTCTCCAATTGTCTCACTAATTTTGTTTCAATATTTTCAATATTTCATGTCATCTTGCTCTACCTGATTTATTGGCAATTCTATAAACCAGAGGCTCCTGTTCCCATAAAAAGAATTAATTTATCTATTCTAGATATATTAATTATAATAAATTGTTCCTATTGAAGGAATACTCATATTTAAATTTGTAGACCAGGCCCATTAGAGTGCCTTCTAGTGAGTCAATGCAAGTCACACACTCTTGTCTCAAAAGCATGTTTCATGTGAAAATTGTGAACTATGGAGAACAGTATGGAGGTTCCTTAAAAAACCAAAAATAGAACTACCATATGACCCAGCAATCCCACTATTGGGCATATACCCTGAGAAAACCATAATTCAAAAAGAGTCATGTACCACAATGTTCATTGCAGCACTATTTACAATAATAGCTGGGACATGGAAGCAACCTAAGTGTCCATCGACAGATGAATGGATAAAGAAGATGTGGCACATATATACAATGGAATATTACTCAGCCATAAAAAGAAATGAAATTGAGTTATTTGTAGTGAGGTGGATGGACCTAGAGTCTGTCATAAAGAGTGAAGTACATCAGAAAGAGAAAAACAAATACCGTATGCTAACACATATATATGGAATCTAAAAAAAAAAAGGTTCTCATGAACCTAGTGGCAGGATAGGAATAAAGACGTAGACGTAGAGAATGGACTTGAGGACACGCAGGGGAAGGGGAACCTGGGACGAAGTGAGAGAGTAGCATTGACATATATACACTACCAAATGTAAAATAGATAGCTAGTGGGAAAGAGCTGCATAGCACAGGGAGATCAGCTTGGTGCTTTGTGACCACCTAGAGAAGTGGGATAGGGAGGGTGGAAGGGAGGCTCAAGACAGAGGGGATTGGGGATATATGTATACATAGAGCTGATTCACTTGGTTATACAGCAGAAACTAACACAACATTGTAAAGCAATTATACTCCAATAAAGACGTAAAAAAAAAATAATATTCCCCGCTGAAAGAAAAAGAAGAATTTATCATCATCTTATACACTTTATATTTTTGGGCTTACTTTATGGCTATAAGCACCACACCATGAGGATAGTGATCTTTGACATTTTATTCACTTCTGTTCCCCCAAACCTAAAAATATGCCTGGCATATAAAAAGAAATCAGTAAATAATTGTTGAATAAATGAATTAATTGAAAAAAAATTGTGAACTTACCTGAGTGTTTGTGATTTGCAGGGATGGGTTCCCCTTTGCAGGGGTGCAAAGTTAACCACACATCTGCAAGTAAGTGCTTTGGAGAAATAGCTTGTATCTTAAAGGCAGCTTCCCCACTGAGACTGTGTTCACTTGGGCAGCTTATTCTTGGAGTTTCGATTTCCTCTGGTCAATGGGACACGCAAGCTCTTCCTTCGTGAATTACATGAGGTAAATAAAGCATTAGGACTGGGACTGGCCTGTTAGGGGCCCCATCGCTGATAGACATGGTTAATTTCATCATTTGAATGAACTAACAGGCAAATGCACTTTGTTTTGCGTGAAACAGGAAAAAAATTATTTCCAATTCAATGGAAAGCAATTAACACATTGATTTTCCACGGCTTTTGTAAGCAAGCTAAAGGGATCCTAGCCCTCCTCATGAAAGAAAAACTAATTGCACCCTTGTCTTGGAGCTTTCCAAATTAAGAGAATATATTAAACTAAGAGCACAGAACTGGGACAGGGGCTATTTTATTTGTATACTGCAATGGATACTTTGCCTACAGTGCATTAAATGATACACCTACAAACTTTCTAACTGATTGTCAAGTCATATTTCTATTCCTTGCCTAAGAGGTCTTAAGGTAAGACAACCTATCACAGAAGCTAAAGAAAATTAGAAAGCACCTTTCTTATTTTCCTTTCTTTCTTTCTTCCTTCCTTCCTTCCTTCCTTTCTTTCTTTCTTTTCTTCCTTCCTTCCTTCCTTCCTTCCTTCCTTCCTTCCTTCCTTCCTTCCTTCCTTTCTTTCTTTCTTTCTTTCTTTTCTTCCTTCCTTCCTTCCTTTCTTTCTTCTTTCTTTCCTTTCTTTCCTCTTTCTTCCTTTCTTTCTTTCTTTCTTTCTTTCTTTCTTTCTTTCTTTCTTTCTTTCTTTCTTTCTTTCTTTCTTTCTTTCTTTCTTTCTTTCTTTCTTTCTTTCTTTCTTTCTTTCTTTCTTTCTTTCTTTCTTTCTTTCTTTCTTTCTTTCTTTCTCCTTCTTCCTTTCCTTCTTTCTCTCTTTCTCTCTTTCTTTCCCTTAGGAAGAGACAAAGAAGGAACACCTCCAGCTTGGGAATGTGACCCCGAGCTGATTAGCCAGGCAAATAAACAAATACAGTAAAATATACAAATAGAGGTTGCCACACCTGCAGGCATGTGGGCTGGGTGAGAGGGGACCACACTGGCCCCATTTCCACCACCACTGACCATCCCGCAAGTGCAGCTGTAACACCACTTCGCCTGCAGCAAGGTCAGAGTACAGCGGGACAGAAACAGAGGCAGCATTGTCTCATGTCCACACGGAATACCATCCAGCGTGCTCTGACCTGCAGCTGCAACATGGCCTCCCCAGAGAGCCATCTGCCCTCACCCATCAGCCACCCTTCTTCCATGAACTCACCATCCATAAAATGCCTGATCTTGGCTTTTTAAACACTCTTCAATCCTTTGGTGAACGTGAGACTTCTAAACTTTCCTATTTCTACAAATTGCCTTTAAATGAGAAGTTATTTGGCCTGTGGTGGGCACTGTCACCTGGAGCTCAATGAAAGCTATGATTAATGAATGATAAAGCCAGTTCATTGAGCCATGACATTGGTACAGCACTGTCGTAAGCAGGAACTAATTATATGTGGAAATAATCATTCAACCTGAGAAAGGTATTTCCTATTCATTAGAAAATACTGTGAAGAGATAATACTTAAAAAAGAAAGTTTTCTATGCTATTGGCCAAAAGAAAGGATTATTCCATTCTTTATAATGAATTTGTCAGGAAACCTCAAATTTGAATTTTGGCTTAGTTGTAGGCTTTACTTTCTGGTGAAAAAAAGTGTTACATGATTACTTGATTATAAACAATTTACTGCATGACTAGTTCTTGAAAAATATATGTCTTCAAATTAAAAGTTCTCAATTTGTGTTTCATTACTGAAAAACTTGGTAGGAAAAAAATGTTTTCAAGACTATAACACAAGCTTAGGGGAAAATTTTGGTCATTATTTTTCATTTACTTTCCTTATTGAGCTAATTTAATTATCATAGAGACACAAACATTAGCTCCGGTACTGGGCTTCTCACATCTGTTAGTAAAGATTTGATTAGGGCTACACAAATGTGCTAGATTAAACTATCTAGTTGGTGAAATTCAAGCCACCTGGATATTTTAGCAACATCAATAAGAATAATTCTCTTTTTCAAAATCAGTAAATCCAAGCTATATTAAAAAGAATTAATTAATGAGTGCCAGATAGCGAAAACAAACATTTGACAATGAATCATATTATCAAAGGTTTTGAGGGAGATCCTTCTCAGCTTATGTTTAGATGTCAAATTATATTACCAAAGCTAAACAATCTGTTAAAATGATGTCTTAATGCGATGTCTCCTGTGCTGTACTTTTTTTCAAACTTCTTAAATATTTATAGTAGAAAAAAAGATATGTTCTATTTAACAATGATAATCAAATCATAAGACATTTGCCCCAAAATATTGCCTTGGATATTTCCAAGAGCTGTTAACATAATTTAAATCCTATAAGAAAAAGAAACTATTATAAAGTTTGCTTAATGTATAATATGTATCTTTTGAGGCAGCACAAGGCATAATTCACAGGAGAAGCTCCATAAAGATTTGGGGATTGAAAGGATTAATATATAAATATTAGGTGTTTTATAGAATATATAAGGAATTCTAGAATTGGAAAGGACCCCCAAAATCAACTAGTCCAGGGCTGGCCAACTTGCTCTGTTAATAATGGGTAGATAATAACTATTTTAAGCTTTGGGGGCCAGATGGGCTCTGTCGCAACTACTCAACTCTGCCCCCGTGGCTGCAGATAATAGTAAACTCACAGGCATGGCTGTGTTTCAATAAAACTTTATTTACAAAAGCAGGCAGCAGACAGATTTTAACCCACCTGTCGTATTCTGATGATCCCTCATGGAGCCCAACTTCCGTATTTTGAAGATCAGACACCTTAGGTCCTTTGTGGGAAAGTAACTCACCCAAAGTTAAACAGTAAGTTACACAACAAGTGGCAGAGTTAGAGCTGAAATTGGCCTTTCCAGCTTCCAGGCAGGCGCTCACAATGGGCTGAATTAATTGCAGTGACACGTGGACAGGTGGCCATGTCCAAATGGAAGGTCTGCCTCTGTGTTAAAGCACATCCACATGCTGCATACATTGATGTCTATAGAATTGTGATGTGTAGATGATTCCTCAAGTCTCCAGAGAATAAGTTGCTTTTCAGAGACCTAAGCAGAGTCATAAAGAATATTTTTTGGGAAAGGAACACGAACAGCCTGACAGTTAGCGAAGCATGAAAATGCTTGACTGAAAAACCACACATGGCTTGCTTCCTTAAAGACTATTTCAATCCTGGAAAACTGTTTCTATTGAATATTTATAACAGATATGATTGAATAAGAAGAATTTAAAGTAGAAAAAATCCTGTGTGTTGTGATTCCAAATTAAATCTTATTTTCATGGTTGCCAGTGTTTTGCATTCCCCATGTCTGCATTGTATAAAAAACCCATCTTGTTACAATGCCCTTTTCCAGCACCAAATAATAAGATTTCTAGATTAACACTTGAGTTGCCAACATCCATTTTCTGGTGGGGTTTCCCCTTTTCACAAAACTCATTTTCATTTGGAAGGAAGTGGAGGAAACGGGTCCCTAGGACATCCTAAACAGAGAAGTGGATCTGGGTTTCTCTTCGAGCACGTCTGTGGATGTCGCCTGGAAAGGCTTGGTAATCACTGCTGTGAAACTGACAGTCCAGAAAGACATGATTGATGAAAGGGAATTGGATGTTTGAGCCAAAATGGACCGTCATTAACTAACTGAACCAAGTAAACGAAATGGAGTTTCCAAGGGGCAGTGGGGCACATTCTTCTGGAAAAGGTGGGCCCAATGTTCAGGATGTGTTTCACCGAAGCGGGTGGGGGGAGTGGAGGGAGCCATTACTTAATGGCTCCCAGCTTGCGAAGGTGAAATAACCCACACTATATAGGTTTTCTTTCTTCAGCAGTTCTGTGTTGATGTTGATTCGCACATTTCTCACTGAATAGAAGAAGGTGCATCTTCTCACGTGTCACGCATTTTCTGGTCTTGAAATCACAAAAAAGGTTTCCATACTAATAAATGGAAATAAAATTCTGCTACTGTAATTGTTTTCTAGCTTAGGCGTTTTAAACCAAGTCGGTAAATCAAGCTGTATTATTTACTACTTTAGCTTGTGTGAGCAAACGAATTTGTATATACGCATAAGATAAAATTATGCACTTGCGTAAAGTCATGTTTTTTTAAAAAGGAGAAAAGAAATATTAATTGATCTTTTTAAAATATCTTGTGGGTTTTTAATTTTTATTTATTTATTAAAATTTTTTATTGTAGTTGATTAAAGTCATATTTTTATACTTGGTTCTCTTTTTTTGATCAAAATGACAGTAGATATTTTATAGATCTTATTTATTTTATTATACCTCATATTAGATCTTTAAAGTAAGAAAAAATAGTTTTATGATACAATAAAAAACAAATCCATACAATTATTGACATATTGGAGCATATAATTTTTTTTTTTTTTACGTTTTCTAATAAAAAGTTTGTCCTCTCTACCCCACGTCCCCAAAAGAAAAATCCACCAGATTACTTTAGGTCAAGGATAACAAAAGCATGAATGATTCAGATGAACAGCTTTTGAACTTTCCTCAGGAAGACTTGAGTGGTAGGATAACTTAAAATCTTGACCAGAATGCATGCAGGTGGCCATTTCTTGGCTTGAAACATCTTGAAACAGTTTCGGTGCCTGGAAAGGAGGCTCCTGGTGTCAGTGTGGTCTGCTCAAGAGGGAGGGAAAGAGAGTATGCAAATGAGCACATATGCATTAGTTCAAGAGCAAGACTGAGCACCTTAAAGGTTAGAAGCCCAGAATCACATTACCCTCCTCTCAAAAGATGGCCAGAGTACATCAAGTGACCAAAAATGCATTTTCATTATGTTTTATTAACTGAAGGAATTTTTGTTTTGGTTTCTGTAATAAACTATTAAGGAACACAGGACAGCCTGTAATATATTATTATTCTGCAAGAATAACAAAGACAAACAATTAGCAAACTACTGAATTAGAGTGGATTTACTATGGTGGAGGTTTGCCTAAACGAAAGTCTGTGCCTTGATTTTGTGTTAACGGATGAAAATCTTGGCTGACCTGTCTGAGCTATTCCTGTTTATAAAATAGAACTTGTGACAAATGTGTAAGACTTTGTAATATACATTTTTGTATTAACTTTATTCCTTGTTGCATGTTATAGTCATACTTTTTTTAAAGAAATCATGTTATCTTGAAGAATTTCATGTATCTTTAGAAATACTTTAGGTCTTTTTTGGAAATAGAAAGTTATATATATACACTGTGAATTTTACACAGTCATGGAAATTTAAAGACGTTATGATTCACTGATAGGCACAAATTATAAGAAAACCTGAAGTCGTTAGCTCAAATAAAGGATTAGAATTAACAATGGAATTGAACCTAGAGTATAATTAATGAAGTCTCTAATTGTTCTTCCTGTGTTAGTTCATTAAGCCTGACTATCGAGTGGATAGTTGGGCATCTGTCTCTAACATCTGTTGTCTCATTGATTCCCTGGGTTGAATGCTTCAATGCCTGGGAAGAAGGGTATGATTTCCCTCCAAAACTTGAACATGCTGGAAAAAACACAAAACCAATAACCATTCTCTAATATGATAGCATGATAAAGAACCACCTTGAGGGGAGTTTAGCTAACCTAAGACTTACGTGAAAAAATTAGAGATTATGTTAAATACATTCACTAAATGAAAAATATAAAATATAGTTTTCCCAAGAAGCTTCTTTTGAGTCCCCATTAGCTGAATTCAGTTGCAATCAAAAACACGTATCAAGCACCTACTTTGCACAATATGTTCTTGGCTAGTGATGGCTTTCATTGATTGAGCACTTATCTTTTTATTTGAATTTAATTTAATTTATTTTTTATAGAGCAGGTTCTTGTTAGTTATCTATTTTATACATATTTGTGTATATATATGTCAGTCCCAATCTCCCAATTCATCCCACCACTACCCCACCCCCACCGCTTCCGCCCTTGGTGTCCACACATTTGTGCTCTACATCTGTGTCTCTACTTCTGCCCTGCAAACCAGTTCCTCTGTACCATTTCTCTAGGTTCCACATATATGCGTTAACATACAATATTTGTTTTTCTCTTTCTGACTTACTTCACTCTGCATGACAGTCTCTAGATTCATCCACATCTCTACAAATGACCCAATTTCATTCCTTTTTATGGCTGAGTAATATTCCATTGTATATATGTATCACATCTTCTTTATCCATTTGTCTGTTGATGGGCATTTAGGTTGCTTCCATGACCTGGCTATTGTAAATAGTGCTGCAGTGAACATTGGGGTACATGTGTCTTTTTGTTTTTTTGTTTTTTTTAACATCTTTATTGAAGTATAATTGCTTTACAATGGTGTGTTAGTTTCTGCTTTATAACAAAGTGAATCAGTTATACATATACATATGTTCCCATATCTCTTCCCTCTTGCATCTCCCTCCCTCCCACCCTCCCTATCCCACCCCTCTAGGTGGTCACAAAGCACCGAGCTGATCTCCATGCTATGTGGCTGCTTCCCACTAGCTATCTATTTTACATTTGGTAGTGTATATATGTCCATGACACTCTCTCACCCTGTCACATCTCACTCCTCACCCTCCCCATATCCTCAAGTCCATTCTTTAGTAGGTCTGTGTCTTTATTCCCATCTTGCCACTAGGTTCTTCATGACCTTTTTTTTTCTTAGATTCCATATATATGTGTTAGCATACTGTATTTGTTTTTCTCTTTCTGACTTCCTTCACTCTGTATGACAGACTTTAACTCCATCCACCTCATTACAAATACCTCCATTTCATTTCTTTTTATGGCTGAGTAATATTCCATTGTATATATGTGCCACATCTTCTTTATCCATTCATCCGATGATGGACACTTAGGTTGCTTCCATGTCCTGGCTATTGTAAATAGAGCTGCAATGAACATTTTGGTACATGACTCTTTTTGAACTATGATTTTCTCAGGGTATATGCCCAGTAGTGGGATTGCTGGGTCGTATGGTAGTTCTATTTTTAGCTTTTTAAGGAACCTCCATACTGTTCTCCATAGTGGCTGTATCAATTTACATTCCCACCAACAGTGCAAGAGTGTTCCCTTTTCTCCACACCCTATCCAGCATTTATTGTTTGTAGATTTTTTGATGATGGCCATTCTGACCGGTGTGAGATGATACCTCATTGTAGTTTTGATTTGCATTTCTCTAATGATTAAGGATGTTGAGCATTCTTTCATGTGTCTGTTGGCCATCTGTATATCTTCTTTGGAGAAATGTCTATTTAGGTCTTCTGCCCATTTTTGGATTGGGTTGTTTGTTTTTTTGTTATTGAGCTGCATGAGCTGCTTGTAAATCTTGGAGATTAATCCTTTGTCAGTTGCTTCATTTGCAAATATTTTCTCCCATTCTGAGGATTGTCTTTTAGTCTTGCTTATGGTTTCCTTTGCTGTGCAAAAGCTTTTAAGTTTCATTAGATCCCATTTGTTTATTTGTGTTTTTATTTCCATTTCTCTAGGAGCTGGGTCAAAAAGGATCTTGCTGCGATTTATGTCATAGAGTGTTCTGCCTGTGTTTTCCTCTAAGAGTTTGATAGTGTCTGGCTTTACACTTAGGTCTTTAATCCATTTTGAGTTTATTTTTGTGTATGGTGTCAGGGAGTGTTCTAATTTCATACTTTTACATGTACCTGTCCAATTTTCCCAGCACCACTTATTGAAGAGGCTGTCTTTTCTCCACTGTATATGCTTGCCTCCTTTATCAAAGATAAGGTGACCATATGTGCGTGGGTTTATCTCTGGGCTGTCTATCCTGCTCCATTGATCTATATTTCTGTTTTTGTGCCAGTACCAAACTGTCTTGATTACTGTAGCTTTGTAATATAGTCTGAAGTCAGGGAGCCTGATTCCTCCAGCTCCATTTTTCGTTCTCAAGATTGCTTTGGCTATTCGGGGTCTTTTGTGTCTCCATACAAATTGTGAAATTTTTTGTTCTAGTTCTGTGAAAAATGCCTGTGGTAGTTTGATAGGGATTGCATTGAATCTGTAGATTGCTTTGGGTAGTAGAGTCATTTTCACAATGTTGATTCTTCCAATCCAAGAACATGGTATATCTCTCCATCTATTTGTATCATCTTTAATTTCTTTCATCAGTGTCCTATAATTTTCTGCATACAGGTCTTTTGTCTCCTTAGGTAGGTTTATTCCTAGATATTTTATTCTTTTTGTTGCAATGGTAAACGGGAGTGTTTTCTTAATTTCACTTTCAGATTTTTCATCATTACTATATAGGAATGCAAGAGATTTCTGTGCATTAATTTTGTATCCTGCTACTTTACCAAATTCATTGATTAGCTCTAGTAGTTTTCTGGTGGCAGTTTTAGGATTCTCTATGTATAGTATCATGTCATCTGCAAACAGTGACAGCTTTACTTCTTCTTTTCCGATTTGGATTCCTTTTATTTCTTTTTCTTCTCTGATTGCTGTGGCTAACACTTCCAAAACTATGTTGAATAATAGTGGTGAGAGTGGGCAACCTTGTCTTGTTCTTGATCTTAGTGGAAATGGTTTCAGTTTTTCACCATTGAGGACAATGTTGGCTGTGGGTTTGTCATATATGGCCTTTATTATGTTGAGGAAAGTTCCCTCTATGCCTACTTTCTGCAGGGCTTTTATCATAAATGGGTGTTGAATTTTGTCAAAAGCTTTCTCTGCATCTATTGAGATGATCATATGGTTTTTCTCCTTCAATTTGTTAATATGATGTATCACGTTGATTGATTTGCATATATTGAAGAATCCTTGCATTCCTGGAATAAACCCCACTTGATCATGGTGTATAATCCTTTTAATGTGCTGTTGGATTCTGTTTGCTAGTATTTTGTTGAGGATTTTTGCATCTATGTTCATCAGTGATATTGGCTTGTAGTTTTCTTTCTTTGTGACATCTTTGTCTGGTTTTGGTATCAGGGTGATGGTGGCCTCGTAGAATGAGTTGGGGAGTATTCCTCCCTCTGCAATATTTTGGAAGAGTTTGAGAAGGATAGGTGTTAACTCTTCTCTAAATGTTTGATAGAATTTGCCAGTGAAGCCATCTGGTCCTGGGCTTTTGTTTGTTGGAAGATTTTTAATCACAGTTTCAATTTCAGTGCTTGTGATTGGTCTGTTCATATTTTCTATTTCTTCCTGGTTCAGTCTCGCTAGGTTGCGCATTTCTAAGAATTTGTCCATTTCTTCCAAGTTGTCCATTTTATTGGCATAGAGTTGCTTGTAATAATCTCTCATGATCGTTTGTATTTCTGCAGTGTCAGTGGTTACTTCTCCTTTTTCGTTTCTAATTCTATTGATTTGAGTCTTCTCCCTTTTTCTCTTGATGAGTCTGGCTAATGGTTTATCAATTTTGTTTATCTTCTCGAAGAACCAGCTTTTAGTTTCATTGATTTTTGCTATTGTTTCCTTCATTGTCTTTTTGAATTATAGTTTTCTCTGGGTATATGTCCAGTAGTGGGATTGCTGGGTCATATGGTAATTCTATTTTTAGTTTTTTAAGGCACCTCCATACTGTTCTCCATAGTGGGTGTATCAATTTACATTCCCACCAACACTGCAAGAGGGTTCCCTTTTCTCCACACCCTCTCCAGCATTTGTTGTTTGTAGGTTTTCTGATGATGCTCATTCTAACCAGTGTGAGGTGATACCTCATTGCAGTTTTGATTTGCATATCTCTAATAATTAGGGATGTTGAGCAGTTTTTCATGTGCCTCTTGGCCATCTGTATGTCTTCTTTGGAGAAATGTCTATTTAGGTCTTCCACTCATTTTTTGATTGGGTTGTTTGTTTTTTTAATATTGAGCTGCATGAGCTATTTATATATTTTGGAGACTAATCATTTGTCCGTTGATTTGTTTACAAATATTTTCTCCCATTCTATGGGTTGTCTTTTCCTCTTGTTTATAATTTCCTTTGCTCTGCAAAAGCTTTTAAGTTTCATTAGGTCCCATTTATTTATTTTTGTTTTTATTTCCATTACTCTGGGAGGTGGCTCAAAAAAGATCTTGCTGTGATTTATGTCAGAGTGTTCTTCCTATGTTTTCCTCTATGAGTTTTATAGTGTCCGGTCTTACATTCAGGTCTTTAATCTATTTTGAGTTTATTTTTGTGTATGGTGTTAGGGAGTGTTCTAATTTCATTCTTTTACATGTAGCTGTCCAGTTTTCCCAACACCACTTATTGAAGAGACTGTCTTTTCTCCACTGTATATCCTTGCCTCCTTTGTCATAGATTAGTTGACCATAGGTGCGTGGGTTTATCTCTGGGCTTTCTATCCTGTTTCATTTGTCTATATTTCTGTTTTTGTGCCAGTACCATATTGTCTTGATTACTGTAGCTTTGTAGTATAGTCTGAAGTCAGGGACTCTGATTCCTCCAGCTCGGTTTTTTCCCTCAAGATTGCTTTGGCTATTCGTGGTCTTTTGGATCTCCATACAAATTTTAAGATTTTTTTGTTCTAGTTCTGTGAAAAATGTCATTGGTAATTTGATAGGGATTGCATTGAATGTGTAGATTGCTTTGGATAGTATAGTTATTTTCACAATACTGATTCTTCCAATCCAAGAACAAGGTATATCTCTCCATCTGTTTGTGTCATCTTTGATTTCTTTCATCAATGTCTTATAGTTTTTTGAGTACAGGCCTTTTACCTCCTTAGGTAGGTTTATTCCTAGATATTTTATTCTCTTTGTTGCAATGGAGAATGGGATTGTTTCCTTAATTTCTCTTTCTGATCTTTCATTTTTAGTGTATAGGAATGCAGGACATTTCTGTGAATTAATTTTGTATCCTACAACTTTACCAAATTCATTGATTAGATCTAGTAGTTTTCTGGTGACATCTTTAGGATTGTCTATGTATAGTATCATGTCATCTGCAAAGTGTGACAATTTTACTTCTTCTTTTCCAGTTTGTATTCCTTTTATTTCTTTTTCTTCTCTGATTGCTGTGACTAGGACCTCCAAAACTATGTTGACTAATAGTGGCAAGAGTAGACATCCTTGTCTTGTCCCTGATCTTAGAGGAAATGCTTTCAGTTTTTCACCATTGAGAATGATGTTTGCTGTGGGTTTGTCATATATGGCCTTTATTATGTTGAAGTAGGTTCCCTCTATGCCCACTTTCTGGAGAGTTTTTATCATAAATGGGTGTTGAATTTTGTCAAAAGCTTTTTCTGCATCTATTGAGATGATCATATGGTTTTTATTCTTCAGTTTGTTAATATGGTGTATCACATTGATTGATTTGCGTTTATTGAAGAATCCTTGCATCCCTGGGATAAATCCCACTTGATCATGGTGTATGATCCTTTTAATGTGTTGTTGGATTCTGTTTGTTAGTATTTTGTTAAGGATTTTTGCGTCTATATTCATCAGTGATATTGGTCTGTAATTTTCTTTTTTTGTAGTATCTCTTTCTGGTTTTGGTATCAGGGTGATGGTGACCTCATAGAATGAGTTTGGTAGTGTTCTTTCCTCTGAAATTTTTTGGAAGAGTTTGAGAAGGATGGGTGTAGCTCTTCTCTAAATGTTTGATGGAATTCACCTGTGAAGCCATCTGGTCCTGGACTTCTGTTTGTTGGAAGATTTTTAATCACAGTTTCAATTTCATTACTTGTGATTGGTCTGTTCATATTTTGTATTTCTTCCTGGTTCAGTCTTGGAAGGTTATACCTTTCTAAGAATTTTTCCATTTCTTCCAGGTTGTCCATTTTATTGGCATAGAGTTGCTTGTAGTAGTCTCTTATGATGCTTTGTATTTCTGTGGTGTCTGTGATAACTTCTCCTTTTCCATTTCTAATTTTATTGATTTGAGTCCTCTCCCTCTTTTTCTTGATGAATCTGGCTAAAGGTTTATCAATTTTGTTCATCTTCTCAAAGAACAGGCTTTTAGTTTTGTTGATCTTTGCTATTGTTTTCTTTGTTTCTATTTCATTTATTTCTGCTCTGATCTTTATGATTTCTTTCCTTCTAGTAACTTTGGGTTTTGTTTGTTCTTCTTTCTCTAGTTCCTTTAGGTATAAGGTTAGATTGTTTATTTGAGATTTTTCTTGTTTCTTGAGGTGGGAGTGTATTGCTATAAAATTCCCTCTTAGAACTGCTTTTGCTGCATCCCATAGGTTTTGGATCGTCGTGTTTTCATTGTCATTTGTCTCTAGGTATTTTTTGATTTCCTCAGTGATCTCTTGGTTATTAAGTAACATATTGTTTAGCCTCCATGTGTTTGTGTTTTTTACGGTTTTTTTTCCCTGTAATTGATTTCGAATCTCATAGTGTTGTGGTCAGAAAAGATGCATGATATAATTTCAGTTTTCTTAAATTTACCGAGGCTTGATTTGTGACCCAAGATGTGATCTATCCTGGAGAATGTTTCATATGCATTTGAGGAGAAAGTGTAATCTGCTGTTTTCGGATGGAATGTGCTATAAATATCAATTAAATTAAATTAAATATCAATTAAATTAAATTAAATATCAATTAAATTAAATATCAATTAAATCTATCTGGTTTATTGTGTCATTTAAAGCTTTCATTTCCTTATTAATTTTCTGTCTGGATGATCTGTCCATTGGTGAAGTGGGGTGTTAAAGTCCCTTTCTATTATTGTGTTACTATTGATTTCCTCTTTCATGGCTGTTAGCATTTGCATTATATATTGAGGTGCTCCTATGTTGGGTGCATAAATATTTACAATTGTTATATGTTCTTCTTGGATTGATCCCTTGATCATTATGTAGTGTCCTTCCTTGTCTCTTGTAACATTCTTTTTTTTAAACTCTCTTTTATCTGATATGAGTATTGCTACTCCAGCTTTCTTTTGATTTCCATTTGCATGGAATATCTTTATTCCATCCCCTCACTTTCGGTCTGTATGTGTCCCTGGGGGTCTGAAGTGGGTCTCTTGTAGACAGCATATGTATGGGTCTTGTTTTTGTATCCATTCAGCGAGCCTGTGTTTTTGGTTGAAGCATTTAATCCATTCACATTTAAGGTAATTATCAATATGTATGTTCCTATTACTATTTTCTTAATTGTTTTGTGTTTGGTTTTGTTGGTCCTTTTCTTCTCTTGTGTTTCCCACTTAGAGAAGTTCCTTTAGCATTTGCTGTAGAGCTGGTTTGGTGGTGCTGAATTCTTTTAGCTTTTGCTTGTCTGTAAAGCTTTTGATTTCTCCATCGAATGTGAATGAGATCCTTGCTGGGTAGAGTAATCTTGGTTGTAGGTTCTTCCCTTTCATAACTTTAAATATATCATGCCACTCCCTTCTGGCTTGTAGAATTTCTGCTGAGAAGTCAGCTGTTAACCTCATGGCAATTCCCTTGTATTTTATTTGTCATTTTTCCCTTGTTGCTTTTAATAATTTTTCTTTGTCTTTAATTTTTGTCAATTTGATTACTATGTGTCTCAGTGTGTTTCTCCCTGGATTTATCCTGCCTGGGACTCTCTGTGCTTCCTGAACTTGGGTGGCTATTTCCTTTCCCATGTTAGGGAATTTTTTGACTATAATCTCTTCAAATATTTTCTTGGGTTCTTTCTCTCTTCTCCTTCTGGGACCCCTATAATGTGAATGTTGTTGCGTTTAATGTTGTCCCAGAGGTCTCTTAGGCTGTCTTCATTTCTTTTCATTCTTTTTTCTTTATTCTGTTCTGCAGCAGTGAATTCCACCATTCTGTCTTCCAGGTCACTTATCACTTCTTCTGCCTCAGTTATTCTGCTATTGATTCCTTCTGGTGTATTTTTCACTTCAGTTATTGTATTGTTCATCTCTGTTTGTTTGTTCTTTAATTCTTCTAGGTCTTTGTTAAACATTTCTTGCATCTTCTCGATCTTTGCATCCATCCTTTTTCTCTCTGAGGTCCTGGATCCTCTTCACTGTCATTATTCTGAATTCCTTTTCTGGGAGGTTGCCTATCTCCCCTTCATTTAGTTGTTTTTCTGGGGTTTTATCTTGTTCCTTCATCTGGTACATAGTCCTCTGCCTTTTCATTTTGTCTGTCTTTCTGTGAATGTGGTTTTCATTCCACAGGCTGCAGGATTGTAGTTCTTGCTTCTGCTGTCTGCCTTCTGGTGGATGAGGCTATCTAAGAGGCTTGTGCAAGCTTCCTGATGGGAGGTACTGTTGACGGGTTGAGCTGGGTGTTGCTCTGGTGGGCAGAGCTCAGTAAAACTTTAATCTGCTTGTCTGCTGATGGGTGGGGCTGAGTTCCCTCCCTGTTGGTTGTTTGGCCTGAGGTGACCCAGCACTGGAGCCTACAGGCTCTTTTGTGGGGCTAATGGTGGACTCTGGGAGGGCTCATGCCAAGGAATACTTCCCAGAACTTCTGCTGTCAGTGTCCTTGTCCCCGTGGTGAGCCACAGCCACCCTCCGCCTCTGCAGGAGATCCTCCAACACTAGCAGGTAGGTGTGGTTCAGTCTCCTATGGGGTCACTGCTCCTTCCCCCTGGCTCTTGATGTGCACACTACTTTGTGTGTGCCCTCCAAGAAAGGAGTCTCTGTTTTCCCCAGTCCTGTAGAAGTCCTGCAATCAAATCCCACTAGCCTTCAGAGTCTGAGTCTCTGGGAATTCCTCCCCTCGTTGCTGGACCCCCAGGTTGGGGAACCTGATGTGGGGCAATTGAGCACTTATCTTGTATCAGGCTTGGTATCAAGGGTTTTACATACTTTATCAAATTTAATTTACTCCTGCCCTGAGGGCCAGTGATGGTATTCCCATTTAGAAATGAGTACACTGAGGCCCAGAGACTTCATTTGACTTGCCTGGTTTCAACCAGTAAATGATGAATGAGGCTCCCCCCTTGCTTCCAGCACTGAGCTTTTATCCACTACTCTGAGAATAAACTTGCTGTCTCCAGAAAGCTGTTTGTTGCATGGCTTAGCTCAGGCTGCTATAATAAAAATAGCATAGACTGGGTGGCTTAAACAATACACATTTATTTCTCACAGTACTGGAGGCTGGGAAGTTCAAGATCAAAATACTGGTAGATTCACAGTCTGCCCATGTCCTGGTTCATAGATGACTGTCTTTTTGCTGGGTCCTCACATTGGTGTTTTATAAAGGCACTAATTCCAGTCATAAGGGCTCCACCCTCATGACCTAATCACTGAGGGCCCCAGCTCCAAATACCATCTCATTGGGGTTTATATTTCAACATATGGATTTTGAGAGGTCACAAACATTCAGCCCATAACACAGAGGGCCTGCAAAGTTTTTTCCCCTTTTCTTTGATGGTCCGGGAATTAAACTGTGAATAAGGATTTGGGATGTCAAAGCTAAGACACAAAAATCTATTACTTGCTACTGATGGCCAGTGTTGAGGAAGGAAAGAGATACATTCAGAGATGTGTCTAGTTGCTTAGCTCATTTTAATCTCTGCTTATGTGGATTGTACATGGTCCACAGTGTGGCAGCCCCTGACTATTCATCATCTTTAGGTTCAGAGCTTTACTGGTGATGAGATAGGAGATGGGCAGATGTCGTCTCAGATAGATGACTATCAGCACCATGGACACATTTTTCAGAAACAAGAAGTTCACAGCCAGTGTATGGGCCTTACCACATGACCTTTTCCCAGTAGGAAGGCTCTTAATAGTCTCACTGTGCTCAGAGACTAACAGTGTAGAGAAGAAACGAGTTTATCTTTTTCTTGGTTTATGAAGACCTTTATTGGACTGGTGTTCTAGATAACACACTCATTAAGAATTGGAGAGCAGAAAGACCTAGAAGAAGGCAGAGGTACAGAAAGAAGCAAAAGATGTCTTTATCATTTGATCAGCTTGTTAAGTTCCAGGACTTTACATTAAAAAAACAAAAAAAGAATAGTTGCTTAGGCTATTATTGAAAGGGAACACTAAAACTTTAGCTGAAGAATAGTTGGCTAGCAAAAGCAATTCCAGGATAAGTTAAAACATACAGGCAGTATGCTGGGTTAAGATACTTTCCCTCCGATAAATAAACGTATAGTAAAGCTCACTGCTACTTTTAAAATAGGTTGGCTTCAGCTTACACTGGCAGATGGTTGTATGTATAAATATTTGCTCATGGCCATTACTATTATTAATGTATAACATTTGGGAAGTTTCAGAGTTCCAGTTACATGGATTTATTAGGAAATGTTCTCCTGTATGGAAGATGTTCATTGCTACAGTTTTCCCCTTTTGCAGTGAAACAAGTCCAGTAAAAAATCTGAGAGTGGACGCATTGAATAGGGTAGGAAGACCAGTTTTATTTTACCCATGTCATCCCTTCTCAAAGGTGACACAGCTTGGTACCAAAAGAGGACCCTAAGCCTGTGATTTCTCCCATGGGGGAAAATGAGAGCAAAGTGAGCACTTGGCTTCCCCATGCTCGCAGCATGATCCCCAGGAGGCCCACTTCCATCCTGCCCCATGCAGAACACTGCAGGGCATCAGTGGGGCTACATCATCTGGGGGCAGTCAGGAACAGCTAGGAGCAGAGAGAGAGGGGATGGGAATTCACAACAACAAGCATGTGGATCTCAAAAGTGTGGCCACAGTCCTTCTCATTGGCTTGCAGACTCTACCAAGAGGCCTGTCCATGGACCCTTCAGGACAACCTGCTTGCAGAACCCCCAATCAGCCAATGTACCCTGAATGCCCCTGTGCATGGCACCCTACATGCCCTTGCAAATGATCTATGTGAGGCCCCGCTGACAGCACACAGATCTCGGTAGTAGGGATGGATGTCAGCAGCCGACTGGAGTCAGCTGGACTGGACTGGGCATACAGCCTTGAAACTTCAGGGTATTGCCCTAGGGAACATGAACTGGAGCACCCAGTCTGGCTTTTTGGGATCAAGAGAAGGCACGCAGTCCTAAGACTTCCCCCCTTAGAGGGAACAAGAGGAGCAGAGCTGGTAGACCCATAGAAAATATCTTAGATACCCCAGAATCTCTAGCTGGGCTGACTGGTGAAGGTCATTCTTCCCTGAAGCCAGTCACTAAAAACTGGAGCTGGTGACAGCAACAGGAGGCTTCTAGGAACACAAAGATGCAAGGAAACATGGCACCTTCAAAGGAATGAAATCAAACTACATTGGTGGAGCACAAAGAAATGAAGATTGATGAATTTTCTGGCAAAGAATTCGAAATCATCATCTCAAAGTATTGGATTGGCCAACAAGTGCCTTCAGTTTTTAAGTAAAAATAAAAGACACATTTTTCATTTTCACCAAGAACTTTATCGAGCAATGTATTCACACTTTTGTTCCACTACCTTCTGCCATTTTTCAGGCAACTTCATAATTCCATCTTCCCAAAACTTTCTATCTTTTTGACAAAAGAACTGTTCCAGGTGCCTTTTACAGTCTTCCAGGGAACTGAAATTTTTTCCATTAAGAGACTCTTGTAAAGACCGAAATAAATGGAAATCTGAAGTTGCAGTGGCTGGTGAATACGGCGGATGAATCAGAATTTCCCAGCCAAGCTGTAACAGTTTTTGCCTGGTCTTGTGTTATCTTGATGGAAGATTATGCATTTTCTGTTGACTAATTCTGGATGCTTTTCATCAAGTGCTACTTTCGGTTGGTCTAACTGGGAGCGGTACTTGTTGGAATTAATCGTTTGGTTTTCCAGAAGGGGCTCATAATCAATGACTTCCTTTTAATCCCACCATATACGCAACATCACCTTCTTTGGAAGAAGTCTGGCCTTTGGTGTGGCTGGTGGGGGTTCATTTCGCTTGCCTCATGACCTCTTCTGTTCCACATTATTGTACAGTATCCACTTTTCATCTCCCATCACAATTTGCTTTAAAAACAGAACGTTTTTTTATTACATTTAGGTAGAGAATCACATGTGGAAATCCGGTCAAGAGGTTTTTATCGCTTGACTTTTGTGGAACCCAAACATCAAAGTGATTCACATAACCAAGCTGGTGCAAATGATTTTCAACGCTTGATTTGGATATTTTGAGTATGTCTGCTATCTCCTGCGTGGTATAACGTTGATTGTTCTCAGTTAATGTCTCGATTTGATGGCTCTCAACTTCAACTGGTCTACCGGACCGTGGGGTATCATCCAGCGAGAAATCTCCAGCACGAAACTTCGCAAACCACTTTTGACACATTCGATCAGTCATAGCACCTTCTCCATACACTGCATAAATCTTTTTTTTGCGTTTCAGTTGTGTTTTTACCTTTCTTGAAATAATAAAGCATAATATGCCGAAAATGTTGCTTTTTTTCTTCCATTTTCAATATTAAAGTGGCTACACAAAAATTCACCAATTTTGATAAGTCCTTTTTAAAATGCATGCTGATATGACAGCTGTCACATACAATCTAACAAAATTGTTTCGAATGAAGTTAAAGACAAATAAGTCATCTTATTTGGCATCTACTAGAGCTATCTTACGGATAAAAACAGAATGAACCTTTTGGCCAACCCAATAGCTCAGTGAGCTACAAGAAAACACAGACAATTAAATTAAATCAGGAAAACAGTACATGAACAAAATGAGAAATTTAATAAAGAAATAGTAACCGTAAAAAAAAAGAAACAAACTGAAATGTCTAAACTGAAGTATTCAACAGAGAGTTTCAGCAATAGAGGTTTGGAAAGACACTTCATCAACAAAGAAACACAATGGCAAATAAGTACATGAAAAGATGCTGAACATCATTAGACGTCAGGGAAGTGCAAATTAAAGATACAGTGAGATACCATTACATACCTATTAGAATGACTAAAATTAAAAAGGTGACTGTACCAAGTGCTGGTAAGGAGGAAGAGGAATTGGACCTCTAGTACACTGGTGGAAACGTCAAATGGAAGAACCAGTGTAAGACAGTTTGGCAGCTTCTGAAAATGTTAACTATTCACCTGCCATATGATCTAGCTATTCTACTAGGGGGTATTTACCCAAGAGAAATGAAAGCTTATCCATAGGAATACCTGTACAGGTTCACAGCAGATTTATTTTTAATAGCCAAGATCTAGAGACAACCAAAATGTCCATCAACAGGTGAATGAATAAACAAATTGTGGTATATCCATAGAATGAAATACTACTTAGCAATAAAAGAGGAATGAACTATTGATAGACACAACAACATGGATGGATCACAAAACAATAATACTGAATGAAAGAAAACAAACAAGAGTACATATTATATGATCCCATGAATATAAAACTCTAGGAAATGCAAACTAATTTACAGTGTCAGAAGGCAGGTCAGTAAGCACCTGGAGATGGAAATGGAGGGGTTTGAGAAAATTTTAGGGGTTATGGATAAGTTCATTATCTTGACTATGTTGAAAATATAGGTCAAAATTTATCAATTTGTGTGCCATTTATCGTATGCATGCTTTTTTAAAAAACAAGCAACACTAGGAAAGTATATTTACAGCAAATATGGTAATCATATCACATCTATAATAGATAAAAAGCTCATGTACATTGACATGAAAAATACTAATAGTCCAAAAGATAAATGGGCAAAGGTCATATACAGTTTTTAAAAAATAACAAAAATATAACTAGTGCTTTAAGAAAATGTGCAATTTCACAAAGAATTGAGGAAATGGGAATTAAAACAACTTAAAAATATCAATTTTTACTTTAGGAAATATCTTTAAGTGATTAAAAAGCATTCATCAAGGTATGATGAAATAGTCCCTCATATATTGCTAGTGAACATGTATATTTATATTTTTCTTTTGGACAAAGATTTGGCAATGTGCATTATCTACACAAAACAACATACAACCTGAGCCTTGAAAATGAACTTGACAGTGATCCAGTAATTCTACTATTGGGAACCTATCCTAAGAGAAAAAATTCCAAAAATGAAAACCACCCCTTTTCCCAAAGATATTCATGGCAATAATATTTATAATAAGGAAGTCTTGGAAACAGCCTAAAATTGAATCATAGAGATTTTTCTTTTATTGTACCAATTATTTGAAAAATTATACAGCCCTATACATTTACAAAGATTTTATAATAACTGGGGGAAAAGGATAAAAAGCCAAAAACAAATAAAAGTACACAAAATCACATTATTATTACAATTGTATTTTTTAAAAATATTTTTTATAAAGAAAAGACATAATAAAGTAAAGATTGGGTTTGAATACATCAAAGCGTTGACAATGGATTTCTTTGAGACTCTAAATTTAAAGCTGATTTTCTTCCCTTCTTTCTGATCTTTGGATGTTTCCAATTTTTTTAGTGAGTGTGTTATATTTTTTATTAAGGGAAAAAAAATTCTTAAAAAAAATACAGAAGCAGAATGTTGGCCCGTTATTTACAAATTTTATAGTTTGAGTATAAAAGTTTGAGTTTCATTTTTTTTAGTTATTTGTAGGCCACTAAATATGGGGTGTTTCCACCTGCAAAATGATATTTGGAAAGACCACTATCCAGTTCCCATTTTTGCCACCAACTATCTGTGTGGCAAAATTCTGTTTGTCTGAATCTGTTTCTTTCTCTTCTCACTGAGAGACCTGGACTAGTTTTGTACATTCTTACATCATGTATTTCTGGAGTACCTGTTCTGGGCAAGCCCCTCAAGGTGGGAGCAGGGGCTGGTGTCCGAGAGAACAAACACTCAGTGGTCTCTCTCACTGAAGAGTGAGAATAGGCTTCAGATCAACAGGTAAATGCACATTTATCTCAGAGGTACGTCCAGATCTAAGCCAAAAGGACAAGTAAGGTCAGACGAAAAATTTGAAAGATCAGACCAAAATAAAGCCTAATATTTCTTAGAGCCCTCATAATACGTCCACCATCAGCTCAGAGAAGCAAGAGAAAAAAACGGCAGTGTGTGGGGATAGTTCAGGAGGAGGTAAAGGCCAAATAGTAGTGATGTATGTGTTGAGGGCTCAACTCTGGACACTATGAACTCAAACTGTGTTTATAACACAGTTTAATTGGTCTGAAGAGTGAGGGTTTTATAATAACTGGGGAGGCCAGTTCTGAATGGGTCACAAGTTCTACTCTCACTGGAAGATGATGTTGATCTAACAAACACCTGGACCCCAGAACACGTCCTCCCTACCTCTGGACATCCTGTCTGCCTTTTCCATCCTGACTTTTTAATGCCGATGACTCCAGGGGAAGCCAGCTGCTACAGACACTCTTTGGGAAGAATGTGCTAGCTGCCTTTAGCCCAGATCAACTTTATGCTTCTGATTAAAGCCTGAAAAGAGAATCTATTTTGACTTCCTCCTATATGTAAAAAATGATCATTTGCTGATGGTTCCTGGTGCAATTCAAAAGGAAAATTATTAGATGTATGTAGGCAAGTACCAGCTTGCCATGACAGTTTCAGCGAAGATGTCGAAGGTAAAAAACATATTGCTAGGAGTATTCTGTTTGTTTTCATTATCTAATGTTCACTGGGTTGGCAGGAGGTGGGTGTGTGTATATGCATGTTTCCATGTAGGGAGAAAGTGCAAAGTTATTAACATTTTCATCTGCAGAAGCTGATTGAAATTGTGTTCACTGACTCACAAGTGAGATCCATTACAGGACGCTGGTTGGCACTGTCTTCTGAAAAGCACATGGTGAATAAGAGATGGTCAGGCGGGTATGGGGGTGGGGGCAGTAGTGGCCACTTCCGAGACAAGGGTTTTGAGGGGTAGTTTTAAAGGGGTTTGGCTCAAGTTGGAGGACCCTCCAGGCTCTGGCGAAGGGTTTGACAACTGTTAATGGGTCACACTCCGGCTTGTCATATCCTGAGGAAAAGCGGATCGGTTTTCAAAGTCCACGAGTGACAGGATTATTGTGTAAGTGCTTCCGAAATGCTTTCATCTTGACTATTCTCGTCTGAAGCTGTTGGAAGGGGCTTTGCCAAGAAAAGCAAAGAATAAAATCGAAACATGCCCGGTGCTAATGTCCTGGGTTTCACAAGTGCAGCGCAAGGGACTTCAATTCTGAATGGGATGCCCTCGGAGCAGGCCGGTGCTGGGATGCAAGCTCAGCAGAGGACTGTTCCCACAGCCGAAAGGAAGCAGTAGATCCAAACCACGTTTCTTCACCCCGGGCAGAGCCGTCATGCATGGAGATTTTCCACGCCAGCCGGGAGTGTCAGAACCTCAGCAGTGACAAACCCATCCAAGGGGTACATTCTGGGCCAGGGAAACGACCCAGTTTTGTGCACGACGCACGGGATAAGCGCGCTTTGTTCCCCAGCCCTCCCTTGAAGAGGCCCGACGCTTTCTCGGTGTTCCTCTCCATCCTAAAACGCTAAGTGATTCTTAAGTGTGGGGTTGTGATTCCCCTGCACCAACATTATCAGGAGCCGGCGTTAAAATGCAGATTCCTGCCTACAACCACCCCCAAACTTACTGAATCAAAATTTTGGGGATCCACACCCCGAATCTGTATTCTTAAGCACAGGGAGGTTTGAGGAGCCCCGAGAAAGGCCGAGAGGTGTGGTTTGACTTTTTTTCCTTTAGTTCTGCCTCAGCGGCAATCCTGCCCTGTGTGCTCCTCCTTCGGCCCCCAGACTGGAAACTGGGACACTAGGGGGCCAGGAACATGGGACCCCTTCACATCCAGCCACCTCCTGGGACTCGTTTTATGGAAGTCTTTGGTAATCAAGTATGGGCGCCTCATCACACCTGCCCACCTCAGTTTCTGTCCTGTTCACTCTGCCCTTTGTCTCTGATCCCCACCTACCCACCTTGGGTCCTCTCATGCAACCCTTTTCCCCTCGTCCCTAAGTGCCCTACAGACTGGGATCAGGGTACCTTTTTTTTGCTGTGAACAGACTGACTTTTGTCACTCGCAATTTCTTTGGAAATTCTTTCCTTCCTTATTGTAATTTCCATTCCGGCCAGGAGTGTCAGAATCTTTGCAGTGACAAATCCATGCGTAGACTACATTCTGGCCATCAGGACCCCCTGATGGCAAAACGTGTGGAGTGGGACGTTTGTCTCCAGCATGTCTACCTCCCCACTGACAAGTGTCCTGTATCCTGATCTACCGCCTGCAAGCTGGAGGCCCAGGGAAGCCAGTGGTGTAGATCCAACCTAAACCCCAAATCCAGAGAACCAGAGTAGCCAATGGTACGTGTCCTGTTCCAATGGCCCGAGAACCAGGAGTGCTGCCAGTGTCTGAGGGCAGAAGATGAATGTCTCAGTTCAAGCAGAGAGCAAATTCATCTTTCCTCTGCCTTTTTGTTCTAATCGGGCCCCAACAAATGGGAAGATACCCACTCACGCTGGGGAGGGCGATCTTCTTTATACAGTCGATCAATTCAAATGCTAATTTCTTCCAGAAACACCTTCACAGACACATCCAGTAAATAGTTTTACCACTTATCTGGGAATCCCTTAGCCCAGTCAAGTTGATATAAAATTAATGATCACAATGATCATAGGGGATAAAAATAAATGGATGGCATAGGAACGTTACGTGACTCAATTGCATCCTTAAGTGTAAAGAGTCTGGGATAAATCCGAGTTTTTGTTAGGGATGCCAATCCAGTAGTGGTCCTCTAATTTCAGGATGACACACAGAAGACTCCAAGTCCCACAACTCCCTCTTCCTGTGTCTCTGTGACTCTGAGCAGCGTAAAGCAGTGTAAACACAGTGATGTACTTTGTGGAGCTGAAGAAAGAGAAAAGGAATCAAGAGAGTAGATGGGAGAAAAACAATGTTCAGATCGAGATGATATATTGAGGCAAATTGAACAAGCCATTCATTCATGCCCCAGTGAATGGAATTGTGTTATCTGACTTAAGGGTTGCAAGATTACTGATACTTTTATTTCTACCAGCTCATGAAATTAGTTGATGTTGGAATAAATCTTTGTTAAAGTGAAGCAGAATGCTTGAGTTATTTGGGGACAGACTAGAAAATCACCATGACCTTTGAAAACATTGTTTAGGGCATCTCCTCTCACCTTGCCTAGTACCTCCATTGTCACAGAATGTTCTATTTAGAAGGAAACCTAAAAACTCTCATATGTGTCAATTACTATTAGAGTAGGTACCTGGTTTTTTAAAAATTGCAAACCTCATATCCTTTCAAGACCATTTCAGCTTGGAGTTAGCATTGTCTCTTCATGTGTGTAGTGTCATGAGAACATCTTGGGTGTAGTAGAAAAGAAATGGAATGTACAATCACCCAACTTCCCATGACATATTAGAGAACACTGATGTAGCATAAAGGTGTTTAGATAAACTCTGCCTCAGGTCCTAGATGATTTGGGGGAAGAATATCTCAGAGTCTCTAAAAAACCTTCAAGAACAGATTGTCTTCAAGATTATCTACCTTATGTTGTTTGTTTTGGGCACTAAACTGACCTGTTAGTGAGGGTTCATCTCATTGATGACTTACTTAGAAACTCAGATTGGGATGTCATTTTCTTCACTTCTTGTCTTTCACCCTTTTGCACCCACTTCCCTCCTCAACATTCATCTAAGCAAACACCAAGTCTAATTATATCCTGTATCCATCACTCCCTTTTCACTGTCATTCTCATAGTCCAAGTACCATCATCTTTTTCCCAGACCATGGCCATAGCCTCCCAGCTGCTCTCCCTATTTCTTCTTGTCTTCCTCTCCCTTCCCTATGCAATCTCCACACAGCAGCTAGGATGATGTTCTCAAGACACCAATCTGACTGTATCTTATCCCTGCTGAAGGCCCTTCTGTGAATTCCTCTGTGATACTTTAGCTTGGCCTCCAAGGCGTGATCTGACTTCTGCCCCGACGCCCACTGCCCTCCACTGCAGCACTTTTCAAGCGCTCCCACCCTCACCATGCCTTAACCTTGCAGACCTTCACCCCTTTCCTCAAGTGGGCCAAGATCCTGCTGATTCGAGATCTTCATTCATGCTGCCTTTTCTTTCTGGAACTACATAGATTCCCCCAGCTTTGCCTCAACCTCACAAATTTGCCTGGCCAGCTCATTTTCAACCTTCAGTCTTACCCTAAATGTCAGTTTCTCAGAAAGACCTGCCTGATCCCTGAGATTTAGATTTCTTCTGTGAGATGTGCTAGAGCTGATGTAGAAAACTTTGTCTATAAAGTGTCAGAGAGTAAGTATTTTTGGCTTTGCTGGCCATTTGGTCTCTGTAGCAATTACTCAACTCTGCAAGTGTAGTGGAAAGCAGCTGTAGACAATACCTGAATAAATGAGCATGGCTGTGTTTCAATAAAACTTTATTTATAAAAACAAGCAGTGGGCCAGATTGGGTCCACAGGCCATAATTTGACAACCCAGGCCTTAGAGCATCCTACTCTTTTGCTTCATAGTGTTTACAATAATATGTAACAAGGTCATTATATCTGAATGATTATGGGTTAATGTCTGTCTTTGCTCTCTAGACTGCTTTTTCATGAAGACAGAGATCAAACAGCAGTACCTGGGGGGACAAAATGTACCCAAATAAAACAGCATGTGGCTCAAGCCAAGCTGGTTTGTCTCATCCGACTTTACCCCAAGTCTTCAGCTTGAGAATGAGGAAGAGACTTGTGGAGGGCAGTAACCTCCACAGATACAAGTTGGAGTTGCTGCAACCTTCTTGGCATCATGCAGAGCCCGAGAATGGAGCCAGCACTGGGGAAGTAGGTCTGAGAAATGGAGAGAATAGATTGGATTGTGACTATATCATTAAGGCCCTGAATCAAGCCCTACCTGACATATTCTCTAGCTCTTGTTTATAAAGTTACATAAACCAATATATTCCCATTTTTTAAATTAAACACATTTAAATTAAAGTTTTCTGTCACATACAATGGAAAAATATTTATATAAGGCCTGATATTTTCTCATTTGCACAGTGGGAATAATAAAACATACCATGAAGGGCTATCATAAGCATTAAAAAAAATATATACATACATATAAATGACTGAGGATTGTACACAGAAACCACTCATGTTTATTAAATAAATGAGTAATTATTTTCACTAACAAATACATATGATTCTATGAAGGGTTATTTATAATAATATATCTTTACCCCCTCATCCCATTTAAAATTTTGATTATGGAAAATCTTGTCATTAGTGTCATTTGGAAAACAATCAAAACGGAGCTATCATCTCAATATATAGAACAAGTCACCATGAGAAGGGGATGCAATAATGATAATAATAATAATAACTTGTTTTATCCACAATTTTAACAATAGATATCTTATGTAAAAAGAGATTTGCAGATACCTCAACAAAAGAAGATATACAGATTGCAAATAAACATATGAAAAGATGTTCAACATCATATGTCATTAGGGAAATGCAAATTAAAACAACAATGAGATACTTTTATCCTCTATTACAGTGGTCAAAATCCAAAACACTGACAATACCAAATGCTGTCAAAGATGTTGAGCAACAGGAACTGTCATTATTTGCTGGTGGGAATGCAAAATGGTATGGTTACTTTGGAAGACAGTTTGGCGGTTTCTTATAAAACTAAACATACTCTTACTATAAAATCCAGCAATCAAGCTCCTTGGTATTTACCCAAATGAATTGAAAACTTATGTCCACTCGAAAACCTACACATGTACATTTATAGCAGCTTTATTCATAATTGCCAAAACTTGGAAGCACCCAAGATGTCCTTCAGTAGGTGAATGGGTAAAAAATACTGTGGTACATCCAGACAATGGAATATTATTTAGGGCTAAAAAGAAATAAGCTATCAAGCCATGAAAAGATATGGAGGAAACTTAAATGCATATTACCAAGTGAAAGAAGCCAATTTGAAAAGGCTATAGTCTGTATGATTTCAACTGTATGATATTCCAGAAAAGACAAAACTATGGAGACAGTAAAAAGATCGGTGGTTGCCAGGGCTTTGGTGGGAGGGAGGGATGAATAGGCCAAGCACAGAGGATTTTTAGGGCACTGAAAGTAATCTGTATGGTACTACAAAGGTGAATACTTGTCATACATTTGTTGGAACCTGCAGAATGTGCAACATCAAGTGTGAACCCCCATGTAAACTGTTGACTTTGGGTGATAATGATACACCAGCATACTTTCATGGATTGTAACAAATGCAGGACTGTGGTGTGCGGATGTCCACAGCGGGGGAAGTTGTGTCTTTGTGGGGACAGTGGGTTATCTGGGAACTGTCTATCCTTTCTGCTGAATTTTGCTACCAATCTAAAACTCTAAATAATAGTTTATTAATTTAAAAAAGTATTTTAAAAAAGAAGCTTGCCCATATAATGGTTCAAATAAAAATTATTCAGAAATCAGAAATTTCCTTCTTCCCCCAAGACAGTATTTTTGAAGAATCAGAAAAGAAACAGAGGAAAAAAAGAAAACAACTGACCAAATCTCCAAACACACCTGAGGATTGAGCACGCTGTGTCTTTGGTACCAGCTTTTCAATCTTCATCATGAGTAAGAAGAGAATAGTATTTGTTTTCTTCTGTTTTATGACCGAGGAGTGTGAATAACCATTGACAGATGCTTGCCAAGACATGAGAATAGTGGGAATGCATCTGACTCAGGGAGCAAATGATACAAAACTGAGAACAGAACAAAGGTGACAAGACCTAGAATATAAATGGGAGCCAGTTTCCCCCTTTGTGGAGCCACCCACTGGCGCCTCACACCACTTAGAATCAAAGCCCCAGTCCCTTCCAGGTACCAAAGAGGCCCTGCGTGAGCTGGCTCCAGGCTCCTTCTCCCACCTCATTTCCCACTACTCCTTCCCTACCATTCTGGCTTCCTTTTTGTTTCTGCCTCAGGGCCTTTGCACTTGCTGTTCTCTTTGCCCAGAAAATTCTCCTTCACCTGTATGACTTCCTGCTACTCATTCTATTCTCTGATCAAATGTCATTTCTGCAGAGAGGACACCTGTGGCCCCAGGACTTAAAATATCAACCTCCCTCCAACTCTCTATTTCTCTTCCCTGCTTGAAGTCTTTTCACATCACTAATCACATAAGTTATATATTGCTCTGTTCTTCTGTTCCATGTCTGTCTTCCCCACCTGAATGTGAGCTCCGGAGGACAGAGTTCTCTGTTGCTGGGCTCCCTTATCTTTGCCTCAGCATCTATGACAGCGACCGACGCACAGTAGCAACTCAATACATATTTATTGATTGAATTTGTTGCAACCAATTTCTATATGTCAACTTGGCAATCGCATTAAATCCATTGTTTGATTTTCTAACAATCCAAAGAAATCTCAGTAACTACAAACCTCCCTGGGACAGCTCACGTGTCTCCAGTGATGCAGGCGTAGGTGGCTGAGAGTGTTACCGGCCTCATTTATTCCAGATCAAACTCAAACACTCATAATGTAAAGAATATCACATGCTTCCTCATGGAACTGAGACATACTTTTCAAGAGGATTAGCTTATAAGAGTCAGATAATCCCCCTGGGTTGAATAAATAGATCTTATAGAAATTCCTGGGGCACGTTCAACATAAGGCCTTTCGCTAAAATTAAATTAGCAACAAAATGAGCTTTTCTTGGGGTAAATTCAAGTGGGTTTTCTCTTCCAAGCTGTTTTAAACTATCATAATCTGATAGGCACGGTCCTCCCCCAGACACACACGGTATTTCAAATGCCTCATTTTGGAAACATGTACCCCCAAGCCCAGGAAAGAGGGAAGGAAAGGAAGGCTGGAACTCCCAAAAGGCAGTAGCCAAGTTTGCAAAGAGAGGGAGATTTGGGACATATAAAAAAGAACCTAAGAATTTCAGTAATTTAGGAAAACTACTTGCTCAAATTGGTGCCTGTGACAACGTGAAACACACAGAAGAACAGTGATGAATAAAATAATCAGCCTGTCAGTTGCCTCCCGTCCCCTCAACAAACCGAAACCGAGACTGTGATTATGTCACAACTCAGCAGCGTTTGTCAATAACTGTCACTGGGGCGGTGACCTAACCCAGGGCACGTCCACAGAGCACACACAACGCTGAGGTTTGCTCGCCTCCTACAAAAATGTTGGTCCTGGCGAGGTCAGCAGAGTATCTTCCTCCCACTCGGGTGCAGCGCTGTCTGCTCCTGACTGAATCACACACTGTGCAAATATTTTACTTTCATACATCATCTGTAGCAAGTGTAATACTGAGATTTAAAGGTAAATAGCTAGAGAAATTGCAGTTGCATTATCGGGCTGACATTCCTATCATCGCAAATCAAATTCCACCGTGTGCAGCCCAAAGCAAATAGTGGTTTTAGTCAAAACCCTTTTTTTGTGGCTTCCTTCAGATCATATATACAAGGCTGTGATTTTGGTCAACAAATAATCAAATAAAGACATATTTTGTAAGGGTTATTCCCAGTGAAGGAGCTGAACTCTTTATTTTAAAATCATCCTGTTTTCTTCTCACTAGAAGGAGTCAGAACTAAACTGGGGAGAATTGATGTACTGGGTGTGATTTAGAACAAGAAGAGAGTAAACTTGAACTGAAATATTAAAGCACGCTTGGTCCCTGAAAGGATCTGGTTTAGCCACGGCAGACGGCTCAGCTGAAGGGCTTAGGCCTGAGGTGGCCTCTCTTCTGTGACAGTGCAGAAGGTGAAGCCTGGCGCCTGGAAGTGAAGGCAAAATTCCAGACCGAGAGACATTCACTTGTTCATTCAATCTTTATGAAGCCAACCTTGTGCCAAGTTCTGTGCTGGGACTTGGGGATATAAACCAGCCCTCCCGCCCAGTTACTTATATAAGAATCAGGACAAATGATGCATAGGCGCCTATGATTATGAAATAAAATTTATTACTTACACAGTAAACAGCGAAAGGATTCCCTAAGGATAAAGGCTCTGGAGTGAAGTAAGAGCAAAACTGGATGGGGGCTTTGAGGGCGTATCTGGGCTGGGGGTTCCCCAGCATGGGCTAGAGGTTGTGCTGTTTGACATTTCCATGGGCATAAAGGTGACAGTCCCTTACATGGGGTCACACAGGTGATAGGCAGGAGGGGCTATGCTACATTCTCCAAAGAGTGTCTTCCCTACTCTGCTAGAGGGCGGAAGCTATGTCTTAATCATCTTTACAAACTCCATTCTGCTAGCAATGAATTTACTCAGTCATTCTTACTGGCCTCCTGGTTCTGTTTCTCTGAGAGCCCTGATTGATTCTGTCTTTCACCACTGAGTATAATATTAGCTGTAGGTTTTTGTTAGATGTCCTTTACTCAAATTGAGAAAATTCCCTTCTATTTCTAGTTAGCTGAGACATTTTATCAGGAATGGATGTTGGATTTTGTCAAATGCTTTTCTTGCATGTATTGAGATGATGACTTTTGGTTTTTTACTTTGTTAATATGGTGAATTGTATTAGTTGATTTCCAATGTTAAACCAATCTTGCATGATGGTCACGATGTATTTTTTTTTGTATTTTTTAATATATATATTCTTGGATCAGTTTGCTAAAATTTTGTTTAAAATGTTTTCATCTATGTTCATGAGAGATATTGGTCTGTAGTTTTCCTTTCTTAGAGTGTCTTTATCTGGCTTTGATATAAGGGTAATGCTGGCCTCACAGTTGCAAAGTACTACCTCCTGCACAATTTTCTGGAAGAGTTTATGTAGCACTGGTATTATTTATTCTTTGATACAGAATTCACCATTGAAGCCATTCAAGACTGGAATTTTCTTTGTGGGAAGGTTTTTTTTTTTTTAATTTTTATTAGAGTATAGTTGCTTTACAACGTTGTGTTAGTTTCTGCTGTACAGCAAAGTGAATCAGCTATATGTATACATACATCCCCTCTTTTTTGGATTTTCTTCCCATTTAGGTCACCACAGAGCACTGAGTAGAGTTCCTTGTGCTATACAGCAGGTTCTCATTAGTTATCTATTTTATATATAGTAGTGTGTATATTTCAATCCCAGTCTCCCAATTCATCCCATCCACCCTTCCCACCTTGGTATCCATGTGGGAAGGTGTTTAACTACAAATTGAATTTCTCTAATAGATATCTATTAGAAATTGAATAGATTCAATTTCTCTGAATAGATTATCTATTTCTTTTAGAGTGAACTTCGATAATTTGTGTTCTTCAAGGAATTAGTTCACTTCATCTAAGCTCTGAAATTTATTGATATAAAGTTGTTCATACTATTTCCTTAGTATCTTCTTAATATCTCTAGATTCTTTAGAGATGACATCTCTCATCCTGATATTGATAATTTGTGTTTTCTCTGTTTCCTGATCAGCCACACTTATTAATCCTATCAAAGAACTAATTTTTGTTTTATTAACTTTATCTATTGTTTTTTTCTGACTTTTATTGCATTGACTTCTGCTCTGATCTTTATTATTTCCTTTCTTCTCCTTACTCTAAGATTAATTTGCTTTCTTCTAGTTTCTTAAGATAGGAAGCGAGGTCATTGATTTGAGACCTTTATTCCTTTCTGATATAGTATTTGTACTATGAATTTCCCTCTTAATACTGCTGTAGTGCATTCCCCAGCTCACAGAGTCTATGGGACTCTGCCTGAGCTTATCCTCTCTGCACTACTGCCTAGAAACTCTCTCAAGGCAGCAATCTGGGGCAATCATAGGGCCTATGTCATTTGCCTCATGTCTCTCAAGGATCACTGTCTGCTTTTGCTTAATGCACAGGGCCTTGAAAATTGTTTTTATATACATTTTGTCTCTTTATTTATTTATTTATATCGAGTGAGAGAGTAAATCTAGTCTATGTTCCTCCATCTTATCCAGAAGCAGAAGTTCTTTTGTTTGATTTTTAATTTGTGGAGTTTTTTTTACACAAATGCTTTTACTTTTATGTAGTTAAATATCTTGATCGATTTATTTACATTTTTTCTGTCTCTTTTATCATAAAAGTCTACCCTCCACTAGAAGCCTGAATCACACATACCTTTGTTTCTTCTTCTGATTTTCATTCATTCACAAACTTATCTGGATTTTAATGTACAATGTGAGATGAAGCTCTAAATTATTTCCCATGTGCCTTCCTCCCCCATCCAAATAGCCAACTGATTGTCCCAGCATCATTTGTTACAATGCTTCCATTAATTTGGGATAAACTCCTATCATTATATTTTTATAAAGAATATAATCCATTGCTGGGATATTCCTTATGTTACTCTGATCTTTTTTCTCTTCTCTCCCTTTCTTTTTCTTTCTCTCCTTTTAAAAAAAATAATAGTACGTTTAAAAATTGTTGTTTTACCATATTTTAAACATTGTTTTACAATACTGTTTTACTTGCTTCCATCAGTGATATGCAGAAGCTAGCTTTTACCAGCTCATACGAGCCAATTCTGTGCATGTCTTTCCAATGCCATGTTCAGTCATGTCATGTTGGTAGCTTGAAATTGACCCATAATGGACGTATTCACACCATAGAAACTGGCAAACACTGGACACCATGGTTTTTTGATTTTGTTTTTGTTTTTCCCTCTGAAAGCCAGTTTTGACAGCACACCATCGGGGCTTGTTCCTCCTCATAAATCTTTTTTCAAATTGTTCGTTATTCACATCTATTGTACCACATGAACTTTAGAGTGCTTTTAAGATTTTTGTTGGCATCATATTCAAGCTCATTTAATCTGGAAAGAATTGACATCTTCCAACTTATGACATTCAATCTTCCCATTCTAATTAAATGTCCATAACTTCATTTAAGTTTTTTCGAACAAATCCCTTCAAAAAACTGGTTAATAGTTTTCTCTGTATGGGTCATATAAATTTTATGGGGTACATTGTAAACAGTATTCTAGACTGAAATTGTGATAAATTTGCAAAATTGTTGACCCAAAAGAAATGAGAATGAGAAGAAATGTACTTAGATGTCCCTTGGAGTGTTGAATTTTATACTCATCTAGCACTAACGACATCCTGCCTCATCTGACCCCAAAGAGGCAACAGACAAACAACGTCTGGGATGCTCATTCTCAGAAAGCAAACCAAGGGACAGAAGGCAGGTCATACCAGGCAAAGCGAAAGGGTCTGGAAGCTTTATTTTAGAGAAGAGAAATCTAATGTATAATGATAAATAATATAAAGACTCTTCTGAAAAATATACTAAGGATTTCATCCAAGAATGAGCACTGGAAACAGTGGAGAGGAAATTCATACAACAGTCAGAATTAGATGAATGGACATTTCAGTTTCTTTTGATTCTTGTGGGCTAAGATTTAAATTTTCTCTGGTTATGGTGAACTAACATGAAGAAGCAGAAGTTTCAGCTTAATGTAAGGAGAATTCCAACTCTATTAATGCAAACAAACAACAAAAACAACAGAATAAACACTAGAAAAGGGTTTGAAGAAGGCTGGGTATTCTCCAGCTGAATATTTAGCAGCAATCCTGGGTCTGTGGCAGCAAATTGGGAGATGATGGTCTCAATATGGCAACAGGGGTATTTTATTTACCTGGCCAAGTAGCATCAAAAAACAAAATCACACTTGTGTGTCTCAGGTGGTGGAAGATGAATTCTCCCATCTGCCACAGGCCATCTACTCTCTATTGCTTTTTGTCCTTCTACTGCAAGCTGCTCTCATCACTTATACAACCTGGCTGTTTCTGAAGGCAGACACATATGAAACCTCTGGTTTAAGCATTCAGTACTCTGAAGTTGAGGTATTAAAAATCCAAAGCCAGTCTTAGAATTATAAAAACCTTACCACAGAATTTTAAGCTGAAAATGATTATTCACATCTTGGACTTTTAATCTTTTTTTTCTGTACTTGCTAGCATAATTCATGTTCATTAGCAATGATTCCAAAGTAGCACTTAGGGGCAGGTAATGTCTTCTGCTCCCAATTGAACGTGGTAACATTTCCACTTTTAGAGATGACTTTGCTGAACCACTTTCCTGGTTGATTAGGCCATTATGTATTGAATGGTGAGGCCCAAAGATCAATGATAAATAAAGAAATATTAATTTATATGTTCTTAAAATACATTTCTAGAGAATAAGACAATCTTTTTTTTTTTTTAATTATTTATTTATTTATTTATTTATGGCTGTGTTGGGTCTTCGTTTCTGTGCTAGGGTTTTCTCTGGTTGTGGCAAGTGGGGGCCACTCTTGATCGCGGTGCGAGGGCCTCTCACTATCACGGCCTCTCTTGTTGCGGAGCACAGGCTCCAGACGCGCAGGCTCACTAATTGTGGCTCACGGGGCTCGGCTGCTCCGCGGCATGTGGGATCTTCCCAGACTAGGGCTCGAACCCGTGTCCCCTGTGTTGGCAGGCAGACTCTCAACCACTGCGCCACCAGGGAAGCCCAAGACAATCTTTGTTTGTTTTCTGTGTATAGAGATGTCCTGGAGCCATTTTGACCATCACATAGACAAATGGATAAACAACAGTTCTAAAGGTTCAACTGCTACGATGCAGAAAGCGACCTTATAGAAATAAATCCTAATCATAGAGGCATATCATGATTATTGAACTTCTAACCATGGTTCTTGACCTTTTGCATCAAATGGTAACACAAATGTAAAAAAATAATATAAAATTGAGTACATGGACTCCTAAGAGGTCTGTGTCAATGTCTCAATCCACTTGGCAAGCTTGTTCTTGCTCTTGCCCTTAACTTCTTAGCTTCCACTTGGAATGAGAAAATAAGGAGAGAAACAGCCCAACGGAGAGCAAATGTCACACCCTCAACATGGCTTTAATATTTAATATATTAGAAACAATATAAATTTAGGTTGAATAAACTGTTTTTTCTTTTCCTTTATATGCAGCAGCAGAATTCCATACACAGTGTTTTGAAAACCAGAGCCTCCTGAATAAGAGTTTAAAGTTATTTCTTAGTATTTATTTAAGGAGTTTTGAATAGGGTCATATTTTAAACATATGTATAAAACAGCATTCCATAATTGATTTATTAACATATGAGGTCATATTTATGATTTCTTTCTGAAATATTTAAAAGCAAACTAAAACTTCATAATCCTATAAAATCTATTCATCACAAACCTGCTTCAAAAGTTCATAAAAAGCACAAAAAGAGCCAGCATATTGTATTTAGTTACGGTTGAAGTTTGTACTCCAAAGGATAAATGAATACGATTTGTATTTGCTATGGATAGAGCTGGGTTTTATTCACATTGTATTACATCTCAGGAGAGAGTTTGCTAAATAAGTCCAAATGGCAGAGATTCAGAAATCCAGAAAAATGCAAACATCACATTTTTTTTTCATGATGGACAAGACAGGAATGATTAAGAAATCCTTTAGAAAATATTGCATTTTCAAATGTTTTCAAAAGTCCACAAAATTCCTAAAAGCTAAATCCCTTCCCATCCTATTCATCTTTATCCTGTCATTGGATGTGATCTTTAAAAATATAATGTGCATGCTTTGCTCTGCTAAGCCCTTTTAATTTAGGTTTCATGTATCCTTTATATTCAGATACATTTACTTGTCACTGTTCCCTGCTGATCTCAATGGTTACCAGAGAAAACTAAGGCCCTGTGTTGGCTCAAAGATAGGATTGGTGATTTTTTTGTAGTATAATATCTGGGTTATCAGAAAACCCCTTCTTCCTGTAAAAGTACTCCCCCAAAATTGTATGTTAATATCTCACTTCCTTTATCAAGGGTGTCTGGAAGAGGGTGACATATTGAATTAAATTTATTCTAACTTGTAAATGATTGTTATTAGATCTCTTAATGAGAATAGGTTTTATTAGAGGGCAGGGTAGAGATCTGGCACTTATAGGAATCTTTATAAGGGGAAAGAGAACATTTCTGGGGAAAGGGCAAAGGTGAAGAAAAGAGAGTCTCGGGTTTTTTGTTTTTAATTGGAGTATAATTGCTTTACAATTTTGTGTTAGTTTCTGCTGTACAATGAAGTGAATCAGCTATATGCATACATAGTCTTGGGGTTTTAAAGATGAATAGCCTGTTTCACAATTTTCCTGAGAAAGGAAGTAAAGAAAGTGACAGTGCCTGAGCCCAACTAATTGCCACAGTGGCAGTGTCACACATATGGACCTGTTTACTCCAATTGTAACCTTGAGAGGCTATTTTTTTTCTTTTACAGATAGGAGAAGTAAAGCATAATTCTTTTCAAGTGGATAAAATCATGACTGTCGTGCAAATATACTTGTCAGTGGTTTTATTTAATTCATTCGTTAATGAGAGCACCAGCAAGATGTAATAGGTACAACGAAAAGCCTTTGAATAAAATTGATCAAGAGTGCTGAAATGGGGCTTCCCTGGTGGCGCAGTGGTTGAGAATCCGCCTGCCAATGCAGGGGACAGGGGTTCGAGCCCTGGTCTGGGAAGATCCCACATGCCGCGGAGCAACTAAGCCCGTGAGCCACAACTACTGAGCCTGCGCGTCTGGAGCCTGTGCTCCGCAACGAGAGAGGCCGCGATAGTGAGAGGCCCGCGCACCGCGATGAAGAGTGGCCCCCGCTCGCCGCAACTAGAGAAAGCCCTCGCACAGAAACGAAGACCCAACACAGCCAAAAATAAATAAAATAAATAAATAAAAATTAAAAAAAAAAAAAAAAAAAAAAAAAAAAGAATGCTGAAATGATTTTGCTCATAAATGCAAAACTGGTCAATAGCTACACGGTAATAACCACTTGCATCTCCACAGGGATAGAGTTCATTTACATCTGCATGGGCAAGAATCATTTGCGTCACTCTAAGATTCCTGCAATTTATAGAGTAGCAAAAAAACAAAGGTGTAGACCCCTAAGAATCAGATAACACCCTGGAGGATCTGTCTAGACCAGGTTTTCTTAACCTCATTTTGGGCCAAACAATTTTTCACAGTGAAAGCCTGTCTTGTGCGTGATAGGATGTTTCACAGCATCTCTGCTGTCTGTCCACTGGATTCCAGTAGCACCCCCCAAGTTGTGACAACCAAAAATGTCTGCAGAAATTGCCAAATATCTCTTGGGGGACAAGATCACCCCAGGTTGAGACACTGGTTTAAATAATGCCCACCATTCCATTGAAGGAATACCAGTCAACTCTGCCCATTTCCAGGTCTTCCACAATTTTTCTGGGTGGAATGAGACGGAGAAAAGTTAAGTACTTTGGTCAACATTACATTACTACAAGGTGGTGGAATGAATTACAAAATCATTCCAGAGCGTATTTCTTTTTTTCATTCCACCTCTGTGAAAATAGGAATTGGTGATATTTAGCTCCCTATGTGAAATTTTCCCTTAATAATTATAATCCAAATAATCCTGGACCTTCTTGCACTAAGAACCATTTCTGCTTGGTGTTACTATTAAGAGAAACACAAATCTAATCCAAAGGTCTAGAAAAATAATGTCTTCACTGAAGTCTGTTGACGAGGTAGAAAATGAGAATTTCATCACATAAGAAACAGCAAAACTTCTTAAACCTTTTGTAGGCATCTACCTACTGAAGCACCCTCACTTAGCTTTGTAGCTGCTTTCCTAATATCTCTTCTGTCTCTCTGAAACTCCAGCTTGCTTCTCTCACATCTCCTAGTCCCATGCTCCAGAGAGAAGCAGCGTTATGCCCTTAAACAAATTAATTTTGTCTCCCTACCTTTATTTTTCAATTTATTTCTTTACCCCTTACTCTGATCAGCACAAGAAAGAGGCTGAATGGGAGAATAAAAAGTAAAGCTGTAAATCCTTACATTTTTGTATTTTTGATGCTATGCAAAAATAAAAAATTCTTCTAAAATAAGAAAGTAGATAATAAAACATTTGAGGCTGTGTCTATTGAAAGAATCTAGAAGCAGTGATACTTCAGGAACAATGAGCACTGCTGGTGCCCAGATCTTGGCTTCTAAATACCATGATCTCCATTACAGGAACCAGGGCTCTTTAGAAAAATGTGCTGGGGGAGGAAAACACACAGAGTGAGCCTGGAACATCTTGAACCAGAAAGGGAGGAAGGGCTCAAAGATGAATGATGAGGACGTGTCAAAAAAAACGCAGGCGCCAGCTAAAGGAGTTCCCATTGCCAAATTTAAAACAATTTGAGCAGCAGAAAGAATAATGGCAGTTATGGATCATAGCACAAAGAATCCACGACTCCATAGTGATGCTCAAAACAAAAAGAAAAACAAAAACCTTTGGGTGCTGGGAAGAGAAGGAGAAGGAAAAGATTTTCTTTACCAAAAAATGCTAACTAATAAATGTAAAGGGAATGATAGAGATAGTATCTACAGTTTGTCTGCAATTATTTTAATTCCTCTAATTACCAAAGTAATTATATATTTTTTTTAACAAAAAATTCTATCTATCCATCCATGTATATATACCTGGAGTTTATACGAGTCTTTAGGTTCCCCTGCTAAACTAAGTTTGAAAACTATTGTTATACAGCTTATTTTATCTATTTTATTTATATGTCTACCTAGATTTCATTGCCTAGGTTTAAGAAATTTAACCATACTTTAATTGTGGTCAATTTAAAAAGTATTAATTATGTTAAAATGGACCTCCTCATTAGTAACTCTCTTTGTATATCTCGATTGTTTCCTCCAGATAAATTCAGAGAAGTGGAATGGCTGATTCAAAAGATGAAAACAGTTTTAGAATTTTTGGTATAGATTTTCCAGAAAACTAGGTACCAATGTCTCCTTTTGGCAGTGGGCTTGCATGATGTTGTGATTTATGAATAGTAACAGTAATGCTGGTTCCCATTTCCTGGGCGCCTGCACTATGCCCCACCGTTTGTAGACATCTCTCCTATAGTCCTTCCAACCACCTTGCCAGCTTGGTCATATTTTCCCCATAAAAACGAGGACCTGAAGCTGGAATTGGAGGTCCTTTCTCTGGGTCTCTAGAGCCTATGCTCTTTCCACTTGGCTGAGCTACCTGGCATGATGTGCTAAAAACAGGGTCTCATTTCCTGCGTCTCTGTGTCTCTCCATGTCTAATTTTCACAAACTATAACTTGCTTTTTACTCAGGAGAGGGAATAATCTGTTTTCTCATCCTATTTTCTTCAATGCCTAATTGGGATCCCATTCCCCAGAAGGCTAGCTCAACCTAATGCTCCCTTCTTCCCCCACACCTCATAAGAGGTGTATGAATAGGACACACACACACACACACACACACACACACACACACACTCATTTGATGTTTCCAAGTCTAATCCAAAATCATATGATTCTTTCTCTCCATTCCATATTCTTTATCTCCCTTTATCCACAGGGAGGACCCTGGTTCCCAACAATATCAGTATATTTATTTATTTTCTCAATCTTACGATACAATATTTCAGAATCACTCTATCAATACCACTATCAAACAACAAATCTACTGAGTCAAGTTGAATTCCTTGAAATTCCTTTATGTCCTTAGCCTATATCCCACTGAGGGTCTCCAGTCAGAGGAAGGTACTCAACACTTATTTAGATTAATTCTTTTTATTTATTCTGTGTGGTTATGTTATCAATTTCATATACAGTTAGATCAGTTTATTTCCATTTGTATTCAAACTTAGGATCGTCTCCATCTTTTCTAATTTAACTCTATATTGGAATATAAACATGATTCAGAAGTCAGAACTATAAACTTATCGAAATGTTACTTCCTGTCTATCTCTTCAATTATGTTCCCACCTACCTCTTATAAATAGCCAATTTGATTCACTTCTGGCTTATGCCAGAAATCTTATCTTTCCTTCTGTCTTATGTTTAAGTAGCACATTATATACATTCTTTTTCACCTTGCTTTTTTCTCACTTAATATATTTGGAAAATTATATCTATCAGTTCACAGAAATCTTTCTCATTTCTTTTTCTTAAACATCTGCATACTGCTCCTCTGTGTGGCTCTATCATTGCTTATTCAACCATTCTCCTAAATATTGGCATTTAGACAACTTCCAACAGTTTGCTATTATAAATCACAACTTCAACGCATAATTTTCTGCATAATTTTTTGTATTCCTACAGGTGTATCTTCAGAATAATTTCCTAGAAGTTGGATTTCTGGGCCAACAGGTAAATGCATACATCATTAGAAGTTGCCTCCTAGCAAGGTATGAGAGTCCATTTCCTCAAAGCCTCATCAAGGGGATGTTATCAAATTTTTGACATTTTGCCTGTCAGATTCAGGAGAAATTATATCTCTGTGAAGTTTAATTTGCATTTCTCTTATCATAAGTGAAGTTAAACATTTCAGTGTACAAGGGTCATGTGTATACATACATTTGAATACATTGTGTGTATGTATATACATCTATATATTTTTCTGAATTTTCTGTTTATCTCTTTTGCCCATTTTACTGTTAGTTTTTTTTCTTTTTCTCCCATAATTTTTAAGAGTTCTTTATATATAACGGGTATTAACCTTTTGTCTATGATATATGTTGCATGTATTTTATTCCAGTTTAACATTTGTGTTTTGACTTATGATCATTTTTTCACACACAAAATTTTTTTAACTCAATGTTTTATTTGTTGCATCTGGATTTGGAGTCATAGTTGGAAAACGTTTCTCCATGTCCAAGTTTTATAATGAAATTCACCTGTGTTTTTATTCCAGTACATATATGGTTTCATGTTTTACCTGTAAATCTCTCACCCATTTGGATTTATTTTTGTGTATGGTGTAAAGGAAAAGAAGATTTTAAAATTAATTTTAAGGTTGCCATTTGCCTGGCTTGTGATTTCCTTCAGGAACTTGCTAGAATGTACAACTTATAAAATGCAAGTGCTATGAGGACAGGGGACACTGAAGTGGTAGCATTAATGTGAGATTCTCATGCGTGGGAGATTCTCTTTCTGAAGGGGCTGGCTGGTCCTCAAGCATCACTGTTCAGAAGCCTACAGTATTCGCACTGAAGGCGTGAGTTGGGACCGGGCCGAATCATTGGTGGCCAGGCAAACTGCTTTCTGGCAAGAGGGTAAAAAAGCAATGAAGAGAAGTCAGGGAAGGGGGGAAATCTGAGCGGATCAGTGATGGGTTCAAAGGAAGGGGAGTTACCTCCTGCTGACCTGCGGAGGCTGAGAGGAGCATCAGAGGCTGCAGTTCTTCAAAGGGCCAAGAGATGGTCAGGGTAGAAGATGGGTGTCATGGGGTGACCAAGAAGCCAACCAGGAAGAAGGTGGGGCTGACGGGCGTGGTGTCCCCACCAAGATAGCTCTTGTTAGTCTGAGTTCTGTGCTCTAGATCTAAAGTGTTGGATTGAACCCAGCATTTAAAGTGATCTGTATTCTCCAAACTTGGGGGTGGGAAGAGAGAGAAACGTCAGCCATCTGAGGGAGTTTTATGGATAAGCCCCAGGAGCATTCAAACATGCATCGTACAGAATGAAACACAACTTATGAGGATTTAGAGAGATTTCTGACACAGACCATGAAATCTGGCTCGCGGAGACATCTATGAGTCAGGGGTATTCCTCTAAGCAAAAACAAACTAATTCCACTAAGTGAATTATTGCTGGATATGAGACCAAAAGAGAGTATTTTATTTTAATTGATAGAATTGCCACTGCTTCACCTATCATCTCCTGACCTCTCAGTGGCTGGGTCCTCTAACACCAGGATGCAAAGGTAACCCAGAAGACCTGTGCCGGCTTGTGGCTGAACCAGGATTGAGGAGCCCTGGTCTTATATTCATAAACTAAAGAAAGGCCCAATACAATACTTTTCACCTTAAAATGACATCACCTGTCAGTCAAAGTCAAGAGGGCCTGGTAATGGGTTCAAAATACCATTTTAAATATAAGGGAGTGGGGCAAGGAACCCCTGATAGGCTCAGGTAGCACTCTGGAAATGGGACCCAAACAGGTATAAAGGAAACAGAATAAGAGTGGTTACTTCCCCTCCTGAGTAAGAAACGGGCTATAGTCTGAGTGTGGGAAGCATCCTGGCATAAGGCAAGAGAGAACCAGAGAAAGGACCTCCAATGCCAGCATGCCTTGTTCCTTGCTTTGTACTTCTGGACAACTGTGTCTTTTTGAGCTGCAGGTCCTCGTTTGTAGGGGGAACAGATGACCAACCTTGCAAGGTGGTTGGGGGGACTAGAGGAGACATTTCTTTAAACTGTGGGGCAGCTGCCCGGAAAATGGGAACCAGCATGATTGTTACTGTTCATATATCATAATGACATGCAAGCCTGCTGCGGGAGGGAGGTATTGGTACATAGATTTTCTGGAAAATCTACACCAAAAGTTTTAAAACAGCCTCCACCCTTTGAAGGAGCCATTCCACTGCTTTGTCTTTTTTTTTTTTTAATTTATTTTATTTATTTATTTTTGGCTGCATTGGGTCTTCGTTGCTGTGAGAGGGCTTTCTCTAGTTGTGGCGAGCGGGGGCTACTCTTTGTTGCGGCGTGCGGGCTTCTCATTGCAGTAGCTTCTCGTTGTGTGTAGAGCACAGGCTCTAGGCATGCGGGCTTCAGTAGTTGTGGCACACGGGCTCAGTAGTTGTGGCTCGTGGGCTCTAGAGTGCAGGCTCAGTAGTTGTGGCACACGGGCTTAGTTGCTCCGCAGCATGTGGGATCTTCCCGGACCAGGGCTCAAACCCGTGTCCCCTGCATTGGCAGGCGGATTCTTAACCACTGCACCAACAGGGACGCCCCACTGCTTTGCCTTTATCTGGAAGAAACAATTGGGATGTACACAGAGGATTATGGATGAGGATGTCCATGTTAGCATCATAAATAAATAAATATTTTAAATTTAGCATAATAAGTTGGGAAACAATTAACATATGGTTAAGCTAAAATTTTCAAACTTAGACAATAAAAAGCTAGGCAGAAAAAAATTTATGAAACAATAGTTTTCAAACCTTTTTAGCAGAGAAACTCAAAAATCTTCTATGGAATCAAAACACATACACACACAAATATGTATACACACATATGTTCACACTCACGTGTATACACACATATATACATGTATATGTTCACATCCACATATATACACACACATATACATATATATAGGAAGATGGATATATAGAGGTATAGATAGAAATACAGACAGATTTATTATTAAATATATATTTCTTTACATTGGTAAGTAGGAAAAATTATTTAAAGTCATAGAGACAAACTGTAGATGAATTTGTACTAATATGTTGATAGCCATATGCAATATTGAGATAGTCTCTTACTATGTCTTTGCCCCACAGATATTTATTACAAGTATAATTGAAGTTGTCCTCTGCTAGGACAAAAATGCATGTTGGGCTTCTTAGTAAACATAACAAAAATCAATCTTGCTGTCTAATCCCAACTTGGCAGCCACAAGACATAAATTTCTTTCCAATCAGCATAGAGCTCTTTTCAATCACCTCTCACCAGACAGCTCATTTTTGAATTGACTGCTCTGTATTGCCCATCAAGGCATGATTGAGACTGCAGATGCTTGATGGAAATGTCTAAGGTTTTTCTTTTCAGTCCCTATGCTCCAATCTGATGTCACGTCGAAGAACCAGACCATAATGTAATGTAGACACAACCTCTGCTAAAAATTACTCCAATTAAACATTGTGTCTACCTTTCTATCATAGGTTGTTAGAAACATCAATAAAAATAATGTCTGCATCTTGCATAACCTACTTTTTGATGAGATTCATTACTCTATTAAATGTTATTTGATGAGGATATACATAGTAAACTCTAAGATTTAGTACAAGAAGTTTGCCCCTCCTGAAGAAGTGGTAAACTACTTTTTACCAGACAACCAAAGATATGTTTCTTGCTGGATTTTCCTTTTCACCTTGGCTATCAGGAAGATCAGGACTAGATTTAGTGTCCAACTAAAATACGTATTTCATTTTGGTATAATTATTTCACTTTTTTATGTAATTTCTGATCTTGCTTGACTTTATTTTAGCTATCCTGATTACAGATTGTTGTCATTCAAAAACACTGAGATAAAGAAATGTAATAGGCGTGCTCAGGCAGAGACTTCCCAAGATAGCTCTGTGATAGAAACTCAAACCAAGCCTGGTCCTCAGCCTTGTTGCTCTGGAAACTGGATGCTTTCTAGAACAATAAACCAGAGAAGATTATTCTCTTAAGGACTATGTTAAGCTAACCAAACTCATAAGAAACCAGTAGTAGTAATAATCATGATATTAATGGCTAACATTTTTTGAATGCCTATTTTGTTAAATATACTTGCAAGCAACCAAATACAGCAAATAGTTTATTGTAGAACAATAAACTAGAGTTCATTTGTCTCTTGGAGACTGGCCCAAGTCAACCAGATTCACAAGAGACCAACGGTGATTGCTAATAATCATGGTGACAGTTGTTCCCATTGTGAAATATTCTTACGAGCAGCCAAGACAATCAGTACAAATTGAATAGTGGTTAAGAGCAAAGTATTTGGGGGCATATACCCAGAGAAAACCATAATTCAAAAAGACACATGCACCCCAATGTTCACTGCAGCACTATTTACAATAGCCAGTTCATGGAAGCAACTTAAATGCCCACTGACAGACGAATGGATAAAGAAGATGTGGTACATATATACAATGGAATATTACTCAGCCATAAAAAGGAATGAAATTGGGTCATTTGTAGAGATGTGGATGAATCTAGAGACTGCTATACAGAGTGAAGTAAGTCAGAAAGAGAAAAACATATATCGTATATTAACGCATATATGTGGAATCTAGAAAAATGGTACAGATGAACTGGTTTGCAAGGCAGAAATAGAGACACAGATGTAGAGCACAAACGTATGGACACCTAAGGGGGAGAAAGTGGCGGGGTGGTGGTGGTGGTGGTGGTGTGATGAATTGGGAGGTTGGGATTGACATGTATACACTGATGTGTACAAAATGGATAACTAATGAGAACCTGCTGTATAAAAAAATAAATAAATAAAATAAAATAAAAATAAATTAAAAAACAAACAAACAAAAAGGCACTGAAAAACCAGAACCTAAAAAAAAAACGAACAAAGTATTTGGACTTGTGTCTGGGTTCAGGACCCAGCTCTGCTATTTAGTCAATGTGAGTTGGGGCAAATTACTTCACTTTTCTGTGCCAGTTTTCTCATCTATAAAATCGAGATGATTATAGTAGCTCTCTCTAAGGACTGTGGGGGGGATGATGCACATAGATACTCAGCACAGGGAATAGAAAATAAACAAATGGAAGTCTTGATGATGAAGGGTGTGGAGGTGATGATAAGGAGAATTCCCATGGGAAGCCAAGTCATAATCAAAAAGAGAATCCAGGAGTGAGGATGGATTCAGGAACCAAGGGAAGTAAAATATCTTAACAAAGTGTCTCCCAGCTCACCTGGCTTGACCAATCTCCCCATTCCTGGGCCTGAACCTTCAGGTCAGAGCATGAGGCCCATGGAGCCCCCTGCAGCACACAAATTACATCTGCGTTGGTTGTGTCTGCATCTCTTTTTGGCTGGAAGTTAAGCACAGCCGTAGACAACATAGCCTCCAGTGGAGGCTCACTCGTCCCACCCCTTGCATTCAGTTTCCTTTCACTGTACAGACTTCCTTTTTCTTGGGAAAGAGATTCAGGTATGTTGGCACCATAAGTTTTTCCTGGTCATGTTCATGGACAAGATTGTTGTCATGTTGCCTCAAGCAAGCATGCCATTTTTAAAAGGGATATCATTTTTAAAATTGTGTTGACTTTACCCATTTTGTGTTAATGGATAAACTTTTTTTGTCCACTTATTGTGATCATTTTAGCCCTTCATGCTGTCCGCCCAGGTGTCTATGTGATTTGGGGGTTTTTTTGTTTTGTTTTGTTTTTGTTTTACCGGAGTTTGCTTCATATTCTTTCTTTTCAACTTTGAAAATAAGCAGGTAGAGTGTTAATATTTTTAAAATATAATGATATTTGTAATAACATACTTCAAAAACTTTTAAATAACTAATGCATTGGCCAAAGGAAAAATAATTTTATTAATTTTAAAACCTACACACCTGCTTGATGGTGGGAAAAAGCAGAGGAAACAGCAGCTGGTTTAAAAGCAATAACGATGGTGACGCCATCATAGCAACACCATGTGGTTTTTCTTTGCAAATCCAAGAGGAAGAGCCAGACTCCAAGAAACCAGAGCTATTTGCCTTGATACAGAAGTCATAGATTATTTTCTTCTTCCAGTGAAACACTATTCAAATTATTTATATTCTTCCTTTCACTAAAGTGCAATTAAAAATGAATATGAATCTTGTGGGGATTTAAACACTGCATATTGTCTAGTTGACAGAGTCATTTATAAAAGTCGTGATATTTTATACCCCATCAGAGCTTAATTATGGTTTATAAAGATCGCTAGCGGTTGCAATAGAAATATTGTATTCTTCCTCCCCCCGATGACTTTCCCTAGTTATTTTATGGGGACCTTTAAAACTCATTTAAGTTTTGCTGAAGTTCTTCATAAAGATAGATACCAACCATTCTACAGGGGAATTTAATCCTCTGCACTTTCCCTCTTCCCCCCAGAATTTCTTGGAAAACCATAAGTAGGTCAGTTCCAAATTCTGTCCCTTCTCCTAATAGACTTTTGAAAGGAAATGCCCTCAAACAAGGCGATGATTGAAAATACACATGAAATGCAAGACATCTGCACTCACAGAATTTCAGCTGATTTAGGCCAAAGAATAAAAAATGAACTGCTTGGTAACTCCAAGCGATGGAAAATGCTGACAAAAGGTATCTTTGCACAGGAGATCTTAACACTCTGACTGTGAGGGTGAAAAACTGAACAGATGGCACCTCTAAATGCAAGGCTCATATAACCTATTTCCACTCGTGTTTTTCGTAAACTTTTATTTTAAATTTGGTGCTAAGAACAACAACAAAAAAAGTGTGTTAATGGCACCATCCAGGGACAAACTTGCACAAGCTTCTCTTTAAGAGCTTGATTAATGCAGTTCTAATTCAGCCTGTAGCTCTCATCTTTTTCCAGTTTTTAGTTTTTCTGGGAAGCAATTAAGGTGAGATTTCAGGGGAACCAGGCTATTCAGTCAGATAATGACTATACTAGGGTCTGTACTAGAGCGAGACCTCTGATGCACTTGACATCAAAATGGAAACCCCAAATGGTTCTCCCGCTGGCCTGTCTGCCTTGCCCCTTTGTAGATTTCATCAATGACAAGTTTATTGAGCTGCAAGTATGAAAAAGGGGCAAGACAAAAATCTTACTATATAATCGTTTATGTGTGAAAGACAATGGGTTGACGATGAACTATAACTTAATTGACAAAGCAAATTGTCAAAACATGTCCATCTTAAGTTTAGCTGTTAAGTTTTGAGCTGGAGTCTAATATAAGGATATTTTAGAATGTTGGGAATCTACAAATTCCGTCCCTCTGGTTATGTAATACAATGAGTTGGTTTTGTTGTGTTGCTCACAGGACAGGTATTCAGGGAACTGGGTTTTTATCTTGACACGTGTATATGTCTTATCTTCACAACCAAATCTTAAGGGTCCTCAGAGTAGGGACGTTTATTTACTTTTAGTAAAAGTATCTTTTCCTTCTGTACTTGTATCCCCGCTGCCCCAATTGTGTGGATCAGGTGAAGCACTCACCAAATGCGTGTCAACTGAACTCTAGTCAAGTTTCATGCGAGAGTGGAAAGATCACAGCAGGTAATTTACAAATATAAAAATCTAGAGACCAGATGTTCAGGAAAGTGAGGGCTGAGCAAAATAACTTTATGCAAAAGTGAACAAGCCACATTCTAAGTAAACTTCAGTTCTCTTCCTGTTGATGTATGTTGGGTGTCAGCTACTAGAAACATCATTATTTCTATGGAATAACTAGGTAACCCCGTGGGAGTTCAAATGCATCCATCAGAATCATCGCTCCGCTCTGTGCTGGCCCCAGAAAATCACTGCATCGGTCAGGTGTTTAGGTGCAAGCAAGGCACAGAAACTGACACTGGATAATTTAAACTGCAAAAGGTACTGGGCAAATTATAGTATTTCTGAAGGGCTCAGAAAGCATGGCTGGGGGCAGGAAGCCAAGAACAAGACCCAGGTGATGCTGCAGAACCAGGCTGGTGGATACCACTGTGGCAGTCACTGGGCACAGATGCCAAGGTTTGTCTCACCGTGCCCTCCACCACCAATGCTGGACGTTAGATGCTGCCCCTTGAACAGCTGCGATGCCCACCTGTGGAGACTCGATGCAACTTTTGCTGCTGATGCCAAATCCTAGCCCCTGGGTAGCACCTGCTTTGTTGCTGCACCAGCGTCTGATTCGAGATGGAGGGCTCCTCACCATGTGATGGGTGGAGATTAAGCTACGTGCTGTGCCCTAAAAGCCAGGGAAGGTGGCAAACAAGAACCAAGCACTTTGAGCTTCAATAGAAGGAAGAGGGCTGTGTGTCGTATGAAATGGGCCTGTTCTAGGGGAGTAGTGTTTTCCAACCATAGGAGGGGTTTCAAATAGCAGGCAAACAAAACTAATGACAAATATCCACCATATTCACCATTTGATCAAATCTGGAGTTCTCTGCAGGACTGGCTCTCCCCTTGCTCTCTCCAGTCTGTCCTGCTAAACCTCCATGTATCTCCTACTAAACTGATGCCTTGTAACACTCTGCTTACCCATTTATCTCCTCATTAACCCATTGCTCCCTGAGGATAATGGTCCTGCCCCTTCTCTCTTGTATTCTCAATGCCCAGCCCGGTCCCAAGCACAGTCAATAAAGAGTTGACTGATGGATACACATTTGTCTCCTTCGAAGCTGGTCTCTAGGACAGCTCCAAAGAAGGAGAGTTGGGGCAGCAAGAAAAACTCTTGTCTTTAAACTTCCTAACCACAGGTTTCAGAGCATCTGTGAGTCTGGAAAGTCTACGCAAATGTTTGTGTGCAGGTCTGTGTGTGTGCATTTCTTTGGGGAGAGAATCCATTGTTTACACCATTTTCTCAGAGACATTGAAGATGCCAGAAAGAACCCTTAATATGTCTGTTTATGTTTGATGCCTGCGTAAAGGTAGACAACGCTCGCTAAGAATACTTTGAAAACACATCAAAAATCCCACGATAGGGTGTTTTTGTGGAACAGGGCATCATGTTCCTTTCTGTCTTTTAATATATATTTTTAGAAAGATAAAATGTCAGTACATGTGCATTTATTGAACTATTAAAAATGTGGAATCAGTAGCAGGAAACGAGGCTGAGACACAAGTTTGAAGTCAGGGTCTACCGTTAGTTGCCCATCTTGGATAATTAGCCAACTTATCTGAACCTTGCCTTCTTCATGGAGAAAGTACATGTAACTCCTACTTCAGAAGGTTACTGGAAAGATTAAATGAGACGGCTTGAGTAAGCATTTGGCAAGGACTTAGAGCTCAACCAACAGCATTTCCTTTCTGCCTGTTCAAAATATCTAACAATCATGCAGGCAAGAATTCTGAGTTAAATTTGCTCCAGTATTAGAAAGAAGTCCAGTCTTAGAAGATTGCATTGTTCTTAGCCTCTGATGTCAGTGTTTGGGTATCTGGTGTTGGGATTTGTCTCTCCAATTTCAATGAGCACTAAGGAACAGAGTGGCACGTCAGCTGAGAGAAGAAGGGGTTTGATTTTCCCTACGGGGTCACTGAGATATTGGCAAGTGAAGGTCCTTAGAAAGTGAGTGGCCCTGGGGCCATCCCTCATGAAAGGAATGACCTGGGTAGTTTTGAAATGCCAACTAGAAAGGCCAGCGGGCTAGGCAAATTTCCTCCCCCTTCAGAGCAGAGAACCCTGAGATCCTCTCTTCCAGAGATTCCTCCCATCTTTTCTTGGCCCCGACCCCCGACCCCCAGCTTTCTTTCCCTTGGGCCGAATGTCCAATGGGTCTGAGAACCAGTCAGGGATTCATGAGAAAAAAAAGATGAAGAATTATCTCTATATTGGGTGGGCCAAAATGTGCGTTTGGGTTTTTCTGTAAGAGGTAACGGAAAAACCTGAATGAACTTTTTGCCCGGCCCAATATTTTGCCACCTTTAAGTCCTGACATATTCAATACTTTTGAAAAGCATTTTCATCAGAAGAGAGAAATAGTAATCAAACCACTAAAGGAGAATTCAAGTGAATGGTTCTGGTGTCAGTGGGATGAGTCAGGCATCCTCTGGCAAACTGAGTTCCCTAAGCCAACATGAGGAGAAATAGAATTCACCCTGGCTTCCTCAGGCCTGCGAGAGGGACACCCACTGCCTTAGAAAATAGAAGTAATTTATTCATGGGAACACAAGTAAGAAGTGACGGAACCAGGTGTCAACCCCAGGGTTTGGCTCCCATGTCCTGTTTTTAACCACTAAACCACGTGCCTTTGAAGCTCTGGAGTGAGTTTAGGATTCCCCGGAGGAAGCCTCCGTTTGCTGAATGGCACCTGTTAGAAGATCCAGTCCTGTCTGTTGGTTCTCTCTTGATGGATTCTGATGATCGAGAAAAGGGGACTGACTACAACCAGGGAACCTGAGTCTTCCTCTTGGGTGGGTCAGATCTCCCAAGTATAGAAAGAGTCCAAGACTCTCATCTATCAGAAGGATATACCAGCATCCAGACTCTGTCTTGAAGACCAGTGTCTCCTCCCAGCCAAAAAGTTCTGGAAGCAAAGTAGAAATGAGAGTTTTCTGCTATGTGTAAGCCACCAGAAGAAAAACCTATGTTAAGAAATTTTGTCATTTGTTTAAAAAAATGAGGGCAGAATAATTAGTATTAACTAAACAGGTTAAGTTTTGAAGTATTTGATTTGTGATCCAAAACATAGCACATATATTGTGATATAAATGGGATGGGTTTTAGATTACATTTTTCATCTTCAAAGAGTTACATTTCAAAACATCTTGGAAGAAGACTTCTTTTGTGGTTAAAAAAAAAAATCTGAGACACTTTAGGGTTGGGTAGGCCTCTAATACTTAGGAAGTGCCCCATCCCTCCCCAGCTGTACACGTACTCTCCTCACCTCTCATGAGGCCCGAGTCCCTCCTACACACTAGTTTCTCAAACTGGCCCCTAAACCAGTAGCATTGCCATCATCACTTGGGAGATTTTTAAACCTGTGGCTCTCAGACCTACTGATTGAGAGTCTGCATTCAGTCAGATCCCCAGGTAATTTGTACACACATTACAGTTTAAGAAACACCATCCTTAGCAAAAGTTCTCAGCCTTAATCATACACTGCAATCACCTGAGGAGTTTTTAAAACAATTGACATCTGAGCCTATCTCCAGTAATTCTGGTTTAATTGTTCCTGAGCAAGGGGAGTTTTAAATGTTTCCTGGATGATTCTAATGGGAGCACAATTTTTAAAAAAAATTAATTAATTAATTAATTAATTTATTTTTGGCTGCGTTGGGTCTTCGTTTCTGTGCGAGGGCTTTTTCTAGTTACGGCAAGCGGGGACCACTCTTCATCGCGGTGCGCGGGCTTCTCACTGTCACAGCCTCTCTTGTTGCGGAGCACAGGCTCCAAACGTGCAGGCTCAGTAGTTGTGGCTCACGGACCTAGTTGCTCCGCGGCATGTGGGATCTTCCCAGACCAGGGCTCGAGCCCGTGTCCCCTGCATTGGCAGGCAGACTCTCAACCACTGCGCCATCAGGGAAGCCCTGGGAGCACAATTTGAGAGCCACTGCTCTTTTGCACATTGAACATGTGGTCGCCCTACCTTTTCTTGAATATTTTCAGAGGTGGCAACCGGTCCATTCCATGATAGTGCAATGTGCCACTTGATGTTAAATTGGAGAAATATGCCTTTTGGTAACTTTTATTCTCTTGGCCCAGCTCTGTCCTTGGAGGATTTACAGAAAGTGTCACATTCCCTCTAGGGTGACCAACTCATCCTGGTTTGCCCAGAACTTTCCAAACATTAGCACTGATAGTCCCTTGTCCTGGAAAACCCTCAGTCCCTGACAAACCAAGATGGTGGGGATAATGTCCTCCATCTAGGTCTGTTCTTCCTCAGGCTAAAGATGAATGTTTTCTTAATTGCATTTATCAGTCCTTAGCTTGCTAGGGAAACATCTACATCTGTTGTCCTGTGGTACCGGATCCACCAACACAACTCAGAATGGCATGGAAAGCTTAGGCTGCAAGCTCCAAAAGGAATTGTGATCCATGCAAAATAAACTGGCTTTTGAGGAACTTCTGTTTTTTTAAAAAGAAGATTGAGTTTAAGAGATGCTGCTTTGAAAATAAACAATGATCAATTACCTCCTTCCAAAAGCATCCCTTGTGTTATTTTCACAAATTTTAGGTGCAGAATACAACACATCGCTATTATTTTGTTTCTCTATCATCTTCCAATGTAATCACTGGTCATAATTAAAGAACAATGAAAGCACTATAAATTGTAGAATCAAAATTTTAAACCAAAAATAATCAACCACAGGTAATTATTTTGTTTTAAATTATTGGGTTGGCCAAAAAGTTCGTTCTGGTTTGTTCATTCGGGTAACATCTTACAGAAAAAACCCAAATGAAATTTTTGGTCAACCCAATAATTAAAAAAACAGTACTACTAAAAATAAAATGCCACATGAATAAATCTGTTTATTGCAGTGTAACTTATAACTGTGAAGAAAATTGGAAACAATGTTAATATATAATAATAAGGGTAAGTAAATTACAAACTAATCACTTGATAAAATGCTATTCCACAATTTTAAAATATAGTTGTGATGACTAGGTAGCAGTATAGAAATGCTTATGATATAATATTAATTGAAAAAATCAAAACACAAAATTAAATCCGTGCTGTGATTACAACATGTACTCAAATTACAGTTTTAGATGAACAGAGATGGAAAGGAAATAGACATTTTAAGTCATGACAGAAAGGGTGGTACGAGTGCTCATGACCTTATCCTTTATTTTAATTAGGCTTCTGTTCCTGTTATTAGGGTAAAATATTATAATAAAACATGTATTCTCTCAAACTGTAGTGATTATTTTAATTTATTTGCACTTATTTAGAACATTTCTATCCACAAGAGATGGCGGAGGAGAGTGGGTGAGTCCATGTGCTTACAGCTGACACGGAACACCTCTGGACCTCAGCTTCCTCTTCCAGGAAATGGGCATAACAAAAGCTGCCTCACAGCGCTGTGGTGAGGGTTAAATCAATGAGTCAAATAATACTTATAGAACAGTGCCTGGCACATAATAGTATTACAGTAGATACATATATAACAGTAAATTATTATATATAATTATTATATATTATATATATTACACATTATATATCTCTATATCTATCTATCTGTATTTTTTAGAAGACTAAGAAGAAAAACAATCCAAAATACAGCTTCCTGGGGTTGGCTCTCCTCAAGGGGTGTGTGTGTGCTTCACTTCCAGTGTGTCTATGGTCCACGCAGGTGGATGCGGATGTACACCTGTCTGTAAAGTTACCTACGTACCTGTGGGTGGGACTTTAGGATCATCTACTCAAATCCTTTCATTTTATCAAGGAGGATGCCGCAGCCCAGAGCTGGGGTGCGACCCTCAGCAGATCACAGAGTGAGAGCAGAGCAGGTGGGAATCTGGGCAGCCCCGCTGGTGTCCCTGAGCACCAAGCAGGGCCCTCGCTGGACAGCATCGCCTGGGGGCGAACAGGGTGGGCTCCGTGGTGAGAGGGCTCAGGCTTGAGTCTTGGCTTTTCTATTCCAGGCAAGTGGCTGAACCTCACTACACCTTGGTTTCTTCACTTGAAGACCAAGGATAATAATACCCATCTCATGCTTGTCGTGAATATCAAAAAAATAAGATGCACAGCGCCTCACACCTAGTGAGAACCAATAAATGTCTGTTATGATTTGATTAGACAGAGTTTCCAAGGGGCTGGAATTCAACACTGTTTCATTAAATAGAGAAAAATTTAAAAATTGTAAGTTGTCCTTATGTTTAATCCCAAGGAAATAAAGAATAGTCACACTTCTTATGTGTGTAGAAATTTATATAAGCGAACTCAATTAATTCCTAAAACTACCCTCCTAGCGGGAGCAGTATTATTATACCCATTTTACAGATAAGGAAGATGAGTCTAAGAAAGATTCACTTATTCAATAAAAAATTTATATTAGAAGAAATAAAATTGTTCATGAACATGAAAACATAATCAAATTCACTAATAATCAAAGAGATGTATACAAAATACCAATGAGATATCACTTTTAATACGTCAATTTTTTTCCTTATTGTTTTTGAATAAGATTACTCAAAACTTAGGCAGTTGGAGTGAAATGAGAATTCTTATATACTACTTACTAGTAGGAATGTAATTTGGTACAACTCTTCTGGAGAGCAATTTGGTGATGTGATTCATGAGATTTAAATTCATGTTCATACCTTTTGGTACAATATTTTTATCTCTTAAAAATCTATGCCAAAGAAATAACCCAAAATGTCAGTAAAGATTGACACACAAAGATGTTTATCAAGTGTTATTTATAACAGCAAAGAAAGAGAAAGAAACCATATAAATGGTCAGCAGTAGACCAATGATTAAGTATATTTCATGTAATATTATACAACTGTTAAATGTGATGTTTATTAAAGCATGGGGAAAGGCTGGTATGATGACACTGAGGGAAAAACAAGGTACAAAATTATAGATACAGTATTATTACTGTATTTATATTAAGAAATCATAGAAAAATTAAGGATAATATACTTACATATTATAGTTATTAAACTAGATGATTCCTTTTATCCACTTTATACGCTTCTTTACCTTCAGTCACTCTAAAATGATCATGCATTGATTTAGAATTAGAAAAAGTAAAATGAATCTTGTCCAGCACATAATCCAGGGCAGAGCCAAGATTTAAATCAGGCCCATGAGACACCGAAGCTGCATTTTTTCTACCACATCAGGGATCTCAAAGTCAGAAGCTACAGGAATTATCAGGTATGCTCAATGAGCTAAGGGGGATAGTGTGTGAGCCCTAGGAAATGGTGGGGCTTTTGGGGCCCTGGAGGCCACGTGCTCCCCCTAAATGGGGTGGCCACTCCTCTCTTCCAGCCGATCTCTGCCATGAGGAGAAGCCAGGCCCAGTGTTGACAGATCTTTGGATTTTTAAAGAAAAGCCAGAAACTCAACTTTGAATGTTAAATGTTGATAACTAATCCAAAATATTTGAAAGCACCATGCAGGCTACAAGAAGCTGATTTGGAATATCTGCTCTATATCACACTCCCCTACCTACAGCCAGGTTTCTGTCACCTGAGTGAATCAATCACCTATCCTTGTCCTGTTCCCTTAGGTCCATCCAAGCCATGCCAAGTAACCCCCATATCCAAATCTCTGGCAAGGTGCAATGAGCTTTGATCAAATCACTTACATGTGACACACCATAAAAGTGAAACTGACTTCAAACCGTTTTTCATAATAATATTTCCCTGAGACATGGTTTAATCTCAACTTTAAATTTAATCAGAAGTAAAAAGTGATGACACGGCCCAGGCAATCATTTAATCACAATGTAGAAGTGGACATTTTTCTGGGTAGAAAGTTCGGGTATCAATATCTTTTCCCTGAATGATACTTTACAGGTTATATCATGTCATAGATGAACAAAGACAGAATCAGGTGGAATCTTGTATATACAAAAAAGATGCCTGGTAAAATTCTGGGAGAAAAAAATAAGCATTCTTGCAAAAATGTTTACAAGGCTGCAATTCAAACGCCTAGCCAAGCATAAAAATGTTATGCTTCTGGGAAAATCTCACCCTCTCTTTACGCACCTCCTTTCTCAATTTTTGTTTTGAGTTTTAATTAAGAAGTTAGAATCTGGGCTTCCCTGGTGGCTCAGTGGTTGAGAGTCTGCCTGCCAATGCAGGGGACACGGGTTCGAGCCCTGGTCTGGGAGGATCCCGCATGCCGCGGAGCAGCTGGGCCCGTGAGCCACAATTGCTGAGCCTGCGTGTCTGGAGCCTGTGCTCCGCAACAAGAGAGGCCGCGATGGTGAGAGGCCCGCGCACCGCGATGAAGAGTGGTCCCCGCTTGCCACAGCTAGGGAAAGCCCTCGCACAGAAACGAAGACCCAACACAGTCATAAATAAATAAATAAATAAAAGAACGTGAATTTCTTTAAAAAAAAAAAAAAAAAAAGAAGTTAGAATCTGTCCCTGTCCCCTAACCTGTAACAACAAGGACCTGATGGAATCAGTAGCATTTTCTATAATGTAGGAGAGGGTCTTTGCCTACTTTTACCCAGTAAATCTCAATTCACTGGCAGAGAACTTTGCAAATATTTTGTAGACTGAAATGTTTAGGCGTTTTCCAAGATTAATTATTTGCTAATATCCCAAATTACCCTCTGTAGGTACAGGCTGCTGTTTTTCTTCCTTTGGCATAGTGCTTTTATTTTGACAAGATTGTGACAAAGGATTAATTGGACCCATTTTATTCTGCAAATGTTGAACTCTCAGGAAATTCACTAGTTCCACTTCTAATCATAGAGCTAAACTGGCAAGTGGGCAGTTAGCAAAGTCGACCGCACATCTGCAAATATCAAATGTCTGCGAACAAGACGAAGAATGCTCTCTCTCCTTTCTGGTCAGATGGTTTCATTTAAGATCCAAAGGGTCAAGGGTCACAGCATGACCTCATCAAATTAGACCCAACTGAGAGAGGTGTTTAGCACAACAGAAAGGAAATAATCTGAAGGACATTAAATGCAAATGAAATTGCCATCTGCAAACTTCAAAAAACACCTGACCTAAAAAAATAAATCTCCCACTTAGAGCTGAAACCTTGCCTCCTTCCCTCGTCCAGAGTGGACACAGAAGTTTGTTCTTGTAGCCTCCTGACAATCCCTCAACCTGCCAAAGTCCATTTGCATTTAATATTCCCTTCTCGTTTTTTTCTAGTTGAAAAATTTGACAGTGATCTCCGAGGAACAAGAAGAGGGAAGTTCAAGCATGAATAGTACTCCTTTGCCTCTTGTGTCTGGGTGATCAAATTGGTCACAGGAACCTTTGATTTCTAGAACTAGAAACCTGTCACTTTGGGGCAAATTTGTGTGACCATTAATGGGAGACTGTGTAAATTCATGGAATGAAGCTATGAGACAGAGGTTCTGAGGGAGATGGGAACTATAGTTTATTTTATTTATTTATTTATTTATTTATTTATGACTGTGTTGGGTCTTCGTTGCTGCCCGCGGGCTTCCTCTAGTTGCGGCGAGCGGGGGCAGCTCTTCATTGCGGTGCGCGGGGTTCTCATTGCGGTGGCTCCTCTTGTTGTGGAGCACGGGCTCTAGAGCGCAGGCTCAGTAGTTGTGGCGCACGGGCTTAGTTGCCCCGCGGCATGTGGGATCTTCCCGGACCAGGGCTCGAACCCGTGTCCCCTGCCTTGGCAGGCGGATTCTTAACCACTGTGCCACCAGGGAAGTCCCTATTTTTTATTTATTCAGAATATGCCAGGAACAGCGCAGGTCCTAGGGATGTACACTGCTAAGCCAGGCAGACATGGTCCCTGTCCTCACAGAGCTCACAGACAAATAATGACTAGAAATTGTGACAAATACTGGTTCATCACAGTGGTCACTCAGAAATACCCAAACACCACCCAGGCGGTCTTGTCCTGCCCAGATCCAATCCAGACAGAGAGGAGAACAAGGCACAGTATGTGAGCCCTTGCTCTTGCCTAGGGCACAGGAGTCAGAAAGGCCCTTGGGTGATAGTGCTGCTGGCCCTGTCAGCCCTGCCAGGAGCCTGACCTGTGCAGGACCCCTCGCCTGTGCCTGTCTGGCCCTGGTTTCTTCATCAGGCTGATAAGATCGGAGTAGGGCTGTTCTATTTGTACAGAACTTTCTAACAACATAGACTTCTGGCAAAATCCAGCCCACAGCTCCATGAGGTGAGCTTCTCCTTACTGGCTCTGTTCCAGAAAGGGATGGAAAACCAGTAGCTAGGAACGCTGGGGCACATGGGTGCGGGTAGATGACAGCTAAGGCCAGGTCCAGTTTCAGCATCACAGAAGACTGAGAGAGGGTTTGGTTTTGTTTTTCTGTTGTAAAACTATGATCCTATTCATTTTAATAAAAATCACTGTGAACATTTCACCCACATTACATTAGGGAAAGACTCTCATTTTCTCAAAGACATCAGGTGGATGGTGGTGCTTCCTGGAGTCATTCATGGCTATGAACCTGAGTAACTTAAAACCAGCATCCCCTTTGACAAAATGTAGAGTTCCTTGAGAGACTATGCCTAATAAGTTCTTCAGACATCCTCCGATGCCTCTCGTGGGACCGACATGATCAATAAACACCTGTGATTTTGATCAAGGTCTGTGAGATTTCTCCTGGGGACGTGTAGGGCTTGTCCTTGTGGCACTGCTGTCACACACAACAGTGGGAACTGGGAGCCTGTAGGGTCAATGGCTCTGTCACTTGCAGGCTGTTTTATCTTAGGCAAATTCCCTAAGGTTTCTGAAACTCAGTTCTATTATTTATAAATGGGACTGTAAAAAAAATTGGCCTGCAAGGATTTTATAACTGTAAAGAACTGTAGAAATGAGAGGGTCTACCATTGTTCCTTATCAATGTTGGGCACCACATTTCCCTTGAATTACGAGGAAGAAATACTGGAAATGGGAGGAGCGATTTTCTGGCATCAAGACTCTTAGGTGTCTTTTTGTTGCCAAAGTGAACCGAGGGTTGAACAATGATCAAACGTGCTTCAGAGACAATAATAACCTCACAGTTCTGCCTCACTTTTTTTTTCAGAACTGTATAGAAGGCAAGTAGAGATCAAGGTTCATCAGAAAAAGTGAAAAAAAAAGAAAAAAAGATTACTGTCCTGAGCAGTGTCTTGTTTGTCCACTGACCAGGGTCCACATCCATTACATCATAGTAACTTATTCCTTAGAACTTGCTAATTTATCCTGCGAAAGAATCTGAGGGTCAGAAAGAGAGAAGTCTATAGATGTCATGGAGCTAAATGTGAGAGACAGGGGAGGTTCCCTTGACGATTTCACCGCCACAGCATTTGGGGTACGTAGGACCTTGGACTTCGCATAGCAGTTTTTGCTAAGACCCGTGCCAGGAGCACAGGCGGCCATGCACGCTGTGCGGGTACACAGAACAGGGAAGGGGACAGCAGGGCAGTGCCAGGAGCAGAGGGGAGGAGAAGAAGGTGTGGTCGGAGAGCAAGAAGGACCGCCCCCCCCAGCTCTACTTGGGGGCTCAGTTCACTCATCAAGAAAAGGACTGAACCAGATGCCCTCCAAAGACTTGGTAATGATACAGTGGAAACTTCACAGGCTTAGGCAGTGGAGGGTCTGGGTCTGGAGAAGCAGCCCTATCATGCGTGGGTTATGTGATATTCTACAAGTCACTTTCACCTCTCGGAGCCTCGTTATTCTCATCTGTAAAATATACCACTAATACCTATCTCACAGGGCTGTAGAGAGGGTTAAGTGAGAAAATCAAGATGGCAATCCTTCATTAAGTGCTATACAAATGTCAACTTGTTTGTGGCCCCAGAAGTGAAGGGAAAAGAATGAGGGAGCAGAAACTGTGCCCTGAAGTATATCAGTGGCTTCTCTCTAGGAAGATGGATATGAAATATTCGTAGCTAAAACTGGCTTTCCTGGAGCTAATACGCTATATTCCAGTATTTTTCATCACTAAGCATTTTTAATGCATCAATAGATAAGAGAAGCCAGATGGAAAAATCTAGACCCGGCTGACGAATAAAGGGACTGGATATCCACGATGGTGTTTTGGCCCTCGTGGATGAGACACAAAAATACATCCCATGTTGCTGGGGATCAAATATTGCAATACATTTTTGGAGCCAGTGGTGATATAGGGTAACTTCATCATCCTGGTGCTTGCTAGGAAAGGAGAAGGAGGATCTGGGCATGAGGCCTGACTGTCATCTTCTTGGATTTGGAGATGATGACACCTCATTCATCTTATGTCATTTCAGAAAATGGCCTATCGCCTCCCTACCTTGGAACTGGGTCAGGGAGCCGTGGTCCAAAGAGGCATTTGTTAGTGGCAAGAAAGCAGTCAGTGCGTGGAGCAGGGGATTTATGAATTTGAGGCCAGGAACGCTGGGCGTGGGGCGCACATCTGGCCACAAGATGCTTTCTGGCCGCCTCGTGAATGAAGAGGTTTGGTCAAAGGAGGTCACGGCGGGTTCAGTGGGATTGCGAAGGGTGGCGGGTGCAGTGAAAGTAAACAAGGTGCCCTCATGGCTTCAGGCTTCTCCGGAGGCAAGCGGAGAAGAGGGCTGTGCTCATATTTATCTCCAACATCGCTGCACTATTTCTAAGCTCTTGGAAATCCAAAGCTGACAAATCGCTCTCATCAATCGAGATTGAAAGTTTTATATGAGGACAACGACAGCTGAGACGCTGCCTAAATAAAAGAATACTGCTCTAAAGTAGTTACTAAAAGGGTTAAAGGAAAAATCTATCCCTATGCTATCAATCCTACAAAGTAAGTCGACAATCAATTCCACGTAATTTCTGCATAATAACTATCGCTGTTTTCCTAGATTAATTTAAAACATTATACTGGTAAAATTTTAAGTGAATTTCATAGGAGTTTTTTGGTGGTTTTTTTGGGGGGGTGGGTAGCAGAAGACAGCTCTGTTATATACAGAAGATAGACCTACTGTCTATAGAAAACAGAAGACAGATCAACTCATTTTTGAGAACCATAAAAATAAGAGTCTTTCAATGAGATAGAAAGGACTTTTTATTAAGGCAGAAAAAAGTCATATTCTCCTGGTATTTCTTGTACAGGAGCATTGAGTGTGGTTATCTATGCCTACCGTGGTCTGGCACAGTACGTGTCTCTTATACCGATTTCTGTGGATTGCATCACCAAATGGAAGCCTAGCTCTAGTTCCACCTGGACCGACATGCCTGACTACATATGCAACTTCAGCCTAATGCTAAGTTTTCCCATCAAGTATTCCCTCTTGAGCATCCTCTTTCATCAGGCTAGATAAATGTCTTTACTGGAGCATTGGAGCTCCCCATATGTAAGGGGAAAACATTTAGTATCAGAGTATAAAGTACATTTTTTAAAAAGACAATGTGTAATTCATCAAAAATCTGGGGCCTGGAGTCACCCAGAAAGAGGCGCTCTCATCCACTTCCCCACACATAGAAGAGGAAATGGGAAACGTTTTCATACCATCACTGCGTTCTCTTTTCTTGGGTGACACCTAAGAGAAAATGCCTTGGTTATCATATACTTTGGTCCAGATGTAAAACGTCTTCAGATTCCTTCTTAGGAATTTTTCCATTTGGAAGAAGAGATGAGCATGAGAAGGATTATCTTTCTAAGAAATGACTACTGGTTGGGTCACTCCAGGCAGAACAATGGACCCCAGGGAAAGAAGGGGTCAGGTTGCTCTAAATGCTTCATGCAAATGCATGCTCTTCAGAAAATACACTTAGGAGCAGCAAACAAGTAGGTAAAATTTCAAATACTCTCAAGGATTTCTGATTCAGATATAACTACCCAATACTAATCTCCCCAAATTAGAATAGTCATCCCTGAAGTTTCAGGCTGGTGGCATTCTTCAAGACCTTTCTCAATTCTCATCACATAATTTGTTTTCTCATTTTACACTCATGAAAGAAAACCATCACTCCTTCAAAATGAAACTGGTCAAAGTTTTGAAAATCTACTTCATAGTTAACTATTAAGTTTAAAACAGCAATTGATATTTCCCAGAAGAGTAATACTAACACTCTATAGGACAGCTTAAAAACTTATGAAATATACACCCAGAAGAGTTGCTTGGCCCTTGTTTAGGATAACATGAATTTGGGACGTAGATGACATTTCAAGGAGAAAATTTTTTTAAAATGTTATCCTTGGACTTTTTAAGTTGATGTGAATTCTTTATAATAAGCATGTATCCCTTTTACAAAAAGTGGTAATTTTTCTTAACAAGTGAGGAGCAAATATATTAATAATGTTTAATTCTAGGTACTGGAAATATACAGGATTGTTATTTTCTCCTATACACTGTTCGATATCTTCTAAATTTCCCAAAGTTAAGCACGTTTTAAGAGTAACACTGAAGAGGAGATAATGTAATAACAACATAATCATCGTTGTCTATAATTTTAGGCAGCTTTTTAAAGAGACACTTTATTGAATGTCATCAATTAACTAAACGTACAAATATGTAAGCTTTCAAAATCTATCTTGTTAAGTCTTGAGTGATAGATTTTCATCACAAAGATATAAGAAATTTTTAAGCTCAAATAATTTATGTGTTTTAATTTAAGACATCTGTTTTTCATCTGACTAGTTAAAATACCTTCTGTACAATATTTAGATTTTTTTTTTACTCAGCATCATTTAGTTAGACCATCTTTTGAGTTTGAGAAACTTTAAAAGTCCCAATACACTGAATGTATAAATCATTAAAAAAATGCAAATTGACAACTCTGTCCTGTCACACCACATCATTCCCCGAGCTGCAGGGCTGAGTTCTCAAGAGAGATCATTCGTTAGGTCCATAAAACTGTTCTCTTCCTCAACAACAGGAGAATAGAAAACTAGTTCAGATTTTCACAAAGTTATCTTTCTTTCCTTTGTGCCTCTTTGAGTGTTTGCTTTACCTCTTTAGATTCAAGCCCTTCTACAGAAGGCAATAACATGTAATCAACATGTACAAGCACCCCACAGGGTACCAGGCCTTATTCTTGGTACAGAAGCGGAGTATGAATAAGACACAGTTAAGTCATCAAGGAGCTTATAATTTACTAAGGGAGACAGAGCTGTACATAATTCATCTAATAATGACCACATGTAGTAAGTGCTTTGATAAAGCCACAAGGAAAAATGGGAGTATGACTCAAGAAGAGATTAATTCAAGTGTGGAAGGGGGAGTAAAGGAGGAGAAGTCATCTGAGCCAGGGTTTGAAGGGTGGTCAGTAGGGGATGCACATTCCAAAATGAAAGACTGTAACGAGCACAAAGGACTAAAGTGATGGGGACAGGACAACTTACAGCGCGTACAAAGAATCACAAGAAGACGGTTGTGGTTGGTGCTTGGAAGTACATTTGGGAGAGTTGTAGTGAAACATAAAGTTTGAAAGACACTTTGGGTCAGAATAAGGAAAGACATGAATAACATATTAAGGAGTTTCAAGTTTATTTTAGATAATAGGGGAGGATGGGTATTGAAGGTTTTTAGGCATAAAAATTACATGACCGTATCTGTACTTAGGAGGCTAACTCTGGCCAGCAGTGCAGCAGATGAGTTAGAAGAGAAATACACTGGAGACAGAGACCAGTTAAGAGCATATTGCGCTGTCCAAGTAAAATTTAAAAAAATGGCCTGAATTAAGATAGCAGAAGAGGACATGGGAGGATATTTCAGATCTTGAAGAAGATGGATGGAAGGATAACGTAGAGACCTATTCGATGCTGGAAAAGGAGAGATCAAAGATGATCCCCAGCTTTCACATGGAAGGAACCAGAGCATGGTTTTACCATCAACTGAAATAATTGAGGCTGTTAAGGAAAAACTTTTAAAACTGTAAAGAAGTTAAAAAAATTATTTCATGCCTTTTCAATGTCCTATTGGAGCATTGTCTAACAATCTCTGATTCTTGAGGGAAATGTAATTTTGTTTGACTTACTCTTTTTTATTGATTAGGGCCCAGAATCAAGAAATTATGTTAACTTTTAGTCTTTTATAAGTTGCAAGTGATCTTTGTGTGGTAGAGATACAAATGATTTCTGTCCAGTGTAAAGGAAAAACCTAAAGGTCATGGTTGTGTTGACCTATAGGACATTAAACAGTTTTGCATCTGACTTAGTAATCTTACTTCAGCATTTTTTTTCATATCCTCTTTGAACCAGGTTTGCCATCTTGTAGTTCCCTCATTAATTATTTATATAAATACTTGACACATGCTCACTATATAGTAGTACTATATATTTTTATGAAAAATATGTTTTTAACTTCTTGATAATTATACATTGAGAAAGCCTAACTTATAACATGGAAATACCAAGGCTCTCCTTGTGTTAACAAAACAATATATTAAAATTACCCCAAATGAGGATGTTTAACAACAGACAAAGTATGACAGACAAGTATATTTTGGTTGGAAAGATAGCATATCTTAAGTACTTCGATTTTCCAAAACCCTACACGTGGCTCACTTAAAAATATTTCCCATTAGTGCAATTTATCACCCTCCAGTATTGCAATGATGTTAGCCACATTCTAACCCACATCTTTTATTATTTATTTAAGGTAAATTTCCAGGCTAGAATTGCCTGTTTGAAGGGTATACACATTTTTCTAAGGCTTTTGATATGAATTATCAAATCGAACTACAGTTTATATTCCTATCAAACGGGATATGTGAATACTCATATTCTTGAAAAGTTGGCAATAATGAGAATTGTCTTTTCTTTCTTTAATCTATACCACTTTTGTAATAAAAAAATGGTTTCAGGTATGTCAGCTGACATAGAGAAAACCTCACCTACTCCAAGTGTATTATTTAAAAGCTGATAAAATAAAAATAATAAATGCATAATTGAGCCAGACACTAACAAAGGAAAGCACCAGAACCAGTTCTCGCAAACACAGCAGTGAGTAAAAGCAGCAGCTGAGGAGCTCATGGGAATGGGAAGTGGGCATGGCTGGGGAGGGAGCTTCAGTGTTGTCCCTGGAAGGCAAGTGTAGAGTACAGGCCATCAGCACAACCAGAGTTTGAATGATGCTATGTGCATAAGTCAGGAATTTCCCATATAATGTTATGTGGGAAACTTTCTTATCCCTCCCTTGAAAGAGGGATAAGAAAGTTTCCCACAAGCCCATGAGATAGTCAGTAAGCCCATCAGCATGTGGGACCACGGTGGGAAATAATGTCACCCTCAGGAATTAGAACAAGACTGTCTCACACACCACTGTGGTGTCAGACTTCATGCACCATTGTGGGAAAGGCATTCTTTTTTTAAAAAAAAAATTTATTTATTTGTCCATGTCAGGTCTTAGCTGCTGCACATGGGATCTTCCTTGTGGCATGTGGGATCTTTTAGTTGCGTCATGCGGACTCTGAGTTGTGGCATGTGGGATCTAGTTCCCTGATCAGGGATTGAACCTGGGCCCCCTGCATTGGAGTGTGGACTCTTAGCCACTGGACCACCAGGGAAGTCCCCGGGAAAGGCATTCTTACTGAAAATTAATTTAAAAAGTGATCCTGGACCAGCAAAACCTGTAGGAACCTACAGAAATGAGAGCGAAACCACTATGTAGGAATGCTTTTACAAACTAGGTAATGAGACTTCAAGGAAAACAACCACTGCTAAAGATGAGCTCACAATGGAAAATTACAAACCACATGAGGAAACCAACCACCATGAAGGAGAGTCAGGACACATAATAATGGAAAACATGTACTCAACATACTGGATATAAGAGAATAATTTGAAATAGTCTTTAGAATATTTAAGATGTTAAGGAAGTAAAAAAAAAAAAAAAAAAGCCATAATACAGAAGCATAACACTATTAAAAAAGAGAGAGGGAAAGCTAGTTTGAAAACTGACCAAAATAGAATTTTCAAAAACATATGGAGTCTGGATCCCACCACCAGCATTGTGCCAGTGTATCATAAAAACAATAAATACTTGTTGAATGAGAAAAAAACCAATTTACAAGATAAATGGTATATTAGACACAGCTATACTAAAGCTTGTATCCAGAAAATTGATAGCATACAACTCAGTTATCTGATCTCAAAGCAATTAAGTCATAAGTCAAGTACAAAAAGATGGTTTCAAAAATTGGAAATGAAAAACCAATCCCAATTGTAAATCAGATATAGATTACAGAAGAAATCACAATGGAGATTATGAAATATTTAGATCTAAATAATAGCAAAATTCTCCATATTAAAATATGTGGGATGCAGCTTAAAGAAGTACTTAGAGTATCTTTTTGTGACTGGCTTATTTCTCTTAGCATAATGTCCTCAAGTTTCATCCATGTGGAACAATGTGTCAGAATTTCCTTCCTTTTTAAGGTTGAATAATATTTAATTGTGTGCATATGTATATATATATACCCACACATATATAATTATACATACATATAGAGATATATTAAATATACACATATATAATTATACATATATAGTTAATATTTTATATATATATACACACACACACACACACACACACCCCATATTTTGCTTATCTATTCATCCATGAGGGACACTTGGGTTGCTTTCACGTTTTATTGTCTCATTTATGAATTGTAGACCTACTCAGCATCCCTAAGAAAGAGATTTGATTTTATTTATGTCTGAACTGTTAAAATAGCTGAAAAATAAAATTATGACTGAGTTAGAGGGCTGAATCCCAGATCTCATTCAGAAGTACCTAAGGACACCCCTTACTCCTTCCCATATACCACAAGAATGGCCTGAGTGTTGAATGTTCATAGTCAGAATTTTGAGGTATGCGTGGCCCTTTTTTTCTGAATGAACTTGAGATTAATTTCTATTAAAAGATTAACAACTCAAATTTAATTAAATTCTATATTTTGAGTCTGTGAATCATATTGTTTAAGAAACACTTAATCATTTTATTTTGTTGTTTTGGATTAGCTGTTTAAAGACAAAAGACTTGAGGTTCCAATTATTGCTGCCAAAAATTAATTTAAGTAAACTAATTGACTACATGCTGTAAGCTACATACAGTCTTGGTGTTTAAATCATTCAATTCCTTGCAAAAGTGCGTGTGAGCTTTGTACCCTCTTATAAAACAATGCTAGATCAATCCATTACTAAATACTCACCGAGCATCTATCCAGTTAAGCTCTGTCCTGGCACTGGGTGTGCCCATAGCCCGAACTATTATCTTTCACATGTAACAGGTGCTCCAGAAATACTTGCTTTTGACTTGTGGAGGACACAAACCAAGCCAAGACTCAGCTTTACTATCAAGGAGTGAATATGGGGAAGACAAAGCTTATGAGAGATATAAAAGGCCAGATATGATTAATACTCAAACAAATGACTCAGGCCATGAGTTCAGAGGGGAGAGAGTAGGATCACTATGGATGCAAAGGTCTGGAAAATCTTCTTGGAAAAGAAACAAACTGATCAAGCTAAGTGTCCTTGGCTTTGAAGGAAGGATAAGAGAAAGGAATGGGAGGAAAGGAAAGAGAAAGCATGGGGAGAGGAAATAACATGACATTTGGTACTTCGTACATACTCTTTATGCTGTTTGCTATTTTTTATGTGCCTATGATTTGAATCTCCAACTGAGGGGAGGAATAGTACATAAAGATGATGATGATAGTGATGGTGACAGTGATACCTACTGAGCTCTTACTATGACACAGGGACCCAAATGAGCACTTTACATGTATTATCTCGTCTAATCTTCACAAGAATTCTATCAGGAAGTACACATAAAAGAGGTCCAAACAGCTTAGGTAACCTGCTCTGATCATATAATTAGAAAAACAAAAAGCATGGGCCTGAATACAAACCATCAGGGTTCCAGGGCCCATGGTCTCTCGTTGAGTGGTTCTCCTTTGCATTTCCTAAAGCTGTTAACACAGGGCTTAAACACAAGAGGTGCCTGGTGGATTTTCATCTGTTAAATTCTGAGCTACCGAAGCTAAGGGTGTTTGATGGAAAGCAATACAAAGGGAAAGAAAAGCCAGAGAAGAAGAGGGGTTCCAGAATCTGGAGGACGTTGAAGGCGGAGTTGAGGAATTTAGGGAATAAGGAACCTTCGAAGATTTTGAATCTAAATTTGCATGAAAGTCTGCCTCTTTGTCCTCAGCTTTGTCATTCAATTTTCCACCTTAGAGACTACTCTTTGCCTCCATATAAAAGGAGGAGAAACAAGAAATCTACTTTGCACGAATAACAATAATATCAGCTGCTCTTAGTGGGGTGGCCCTTCCTGGTTTCCCAAGCATTTCACTGCAGTGTCCTGAGCAGGTATGTCAATTTCTAACAGCCTGTTTGTTTCCCCAGAGCCAATTTCTTCAAAGAGGAAGAAACACTTCCACTTTTCTATTTCTCTTCTAAAATCCTATCATCATCCCCTGTTTCCCTAAGTTGATTTTTCCCCCAAATAATTCATAGGTTCATGTCAATCATTTGAATCACTTATTTATTCAACAGATATTTCCTGAGGGCCTACTGTGTGTCAGATACTGTTCTCAATACTAGAGACACAAAATTAAACAAGAGAGGGAGAGTCTCTGCTCTTGTAGAGTTCCCAGTTTAGCTGGGAATACAAGCATTAACCAAGGAATTAAAATACACAGTGAAGAATGTTTGGGAGGTGAAATGCAAGGGCGCTGGGGAAGCTTATGTTGGGCAGAGGCCAAGGAAGTTAGGGAGAACTGATTTTCTGTGGGCCATGCCATTGAAACCAAAATATGGAGGAGAAGCAAGAGTTAGGCAGGCCAAAGAGGTGAGAGAGTGTGTGTGTGTGTGTGTGTGTGTGTGTGTGTGTGTGTGTGAGAGCGAGAGAGAGAGAGAGAGAAAGAGAGAGAGATGGAGAGATGGAGAGATGGAGAGATGGAGAGATGGAGAGAGAGTTGTTCAGAGGTAGGAGCACCGGCAGATGTAGGGAGATAAAGCATGAGGGTGTTCCAAGCTAGGGGAAGAGTCTATGCAAAGGCCTGGGCATGAGGTAGAGCCTAGTGTTTTCAAGGAAAGTCAAGTGGGTGGCCTTGCAGAGAACAAAGATGAGAGTGGCTTGAAAGCGAATGATTGGGTCCATGGGTCTGGCACCTACAGGCCTTATAAACCACATGAAAGGGTTTAGACTTGATTCCCATGTAATGGGAAGGCACCGAAGAGCTTCAGGCTGGGATGACATGATCCGATTTGCATTTTTGAGCATGGCTGGCTATTGAATGGAGAATGGCTGGAGAAAGGCGTGAATGGAGGTTTGGGGACCAGGCAGAAGGTGGTCTGTCATTCAGGGGAGAGATGTTGGGGGCAGAGGGGAAGGGAGGAATGGATGGAGCCCAGACAAGGCTAGACTCAATAGGAAGTGATGACAGATGACATGGGCGAGGGGGTCCTTGCTGTCTGCCAGGCTTCTGGCTCCAGCAGTTGGATTTTCACTCTTCACACACCTCACTGTTTGCATGATTTCCCCACCTTTCTACTGCATACGGGAGAGATCTACCCAGAAACGTGGAGCAGGAAGGTGGGCCATTTGCCGAAGAATTCATTCTTGCTGTAATATTAACTATCAATAGTTTCCTCTGGCAGTCCCTAAAAATTCTTATTCAAGAATTTATAGTCCAAGAAATGAGAATATTGTGTGCTTCCCTTTCAAAGGGCCCTCCACAGTGCAGAGATTTACTGAAAACAAACTTCAAACATTCCTGGTGTCCTTCCACCCATTGAGATCAAAGTCCTCAAGAGTCATTGGCTTGGGTTATAATGACCACTCAGAGTTTAGGTAAAAATTAATGAAACACATATTTTGGTTCAATGTAAGGAAGGACTTTTCAAAGAGGAAATGAGCTGCCTCAGGGGCACGCATTACTCACATCTAAGACTCAGCTCCAACGCCACCTCTCGAGATGCCAGCCCTGAGTCCTCTGGGCAGAGGCCATTATTCCAGCCTCGATGCCCCAGTGCACTGTGTCCTTCTCCACTGTAACGTTCACCTCCTCTTACTGCATCTCATTACAAAAGACTGTCAACTCCTAGTCTTATCCATGATTGTGGTCTGACGTGTGGAAGGCACTCAAATATTGAATGGATGAGTGAATGAATGAACAATGTGAGAGGTTTTTAGAGGTTGGGTGATGACACGGCTGTGAGTTGAGGAGATTCAAGTGAACAGTTAAGGGGTTGGATTATAAGACTTTAAAGATACTTTCTATAAAAATCACACCCTTCTTAGCCATGAACAACCTCCACATTTTACCTGAAGCCCTCAATCTCAATGATCATGGGCCAATGCCTCAGGAATTTCTTCTGAGCCTGAATCTTTCCACCTTGTGACCCCCACTTATACAGCTTTCACTTCATAATTGGCTTTCATTTCTGATTCAGATTTGGCCATCAGGACAGACCTTTTCAGTTCTTACAAGGGGTGCCAGGGACACTGTTTTCCCTCTTCCTTGCTCTATACTCTCCAGCCAAGGACTAGTTTCCTCCAAGACATAAGCCTAGTCTCAGCATAGACAATCCAGGTGAGGGCCCCAGAGCTCTCCTAAGAGTGGGGTTTAAATACATTTCACATTATAGTCTCTGAGTGCTACATCAGGATGGATGTTTTGTTGAGGATGCTTAATTAACTCTCAAGTCTTGTGCTTGTCCCTCTGTAAAAGTTTCCCTATGAATATTACAGGAAAATGCAGCAGAAGATGTATTTTGTGGTATAACCAGGTATATTAGTTTCCTGTGGCTATTGGAACAAATTATTAGAAACTGGGTGGCTTAAAATCAGAGGAATATATTCTCTTACAGTGCTGGAGGTCAGAAGTCTGAAATCAAGGTGTTCGCTGGGCCATGGTCCCTCTGAGAGTTCTAGAGGAAAATCTGTTCCTTGGCTCTTCTAGCTTCTGGTGGCTCTAGGCATTCCTTGGCTTGTGGCCTCATCACTCCAATCTCTGCCTCCATGATCAATGGTCTCTTCTTCTGTCTCAAAACTCCCTCTGCCTCTCTCTTGCACGGATACATTTGATTATATTTAAGGCCCACCCAGATAATCTAGGGCACATTCCTCCTCTCAAGATCCTTAACTTCATATTTTTCCCATACAAGGAATATTCACTCATTTACCATAAAGGATAATATTCACAGGTTCCAGGCAGGAATGAGGACATGGATATATCCTCTGGAAGACCTACTACACTAGGTAAAACTTACTTTGTCCTATCATTTTTGGAAGATGTTAATGTTATTGAGAAGGCCATTATATACTAGAGATGGCAAGCCACTGAGAAAGCAGGTAAAGGATCCTGAGCCCAGAGAGATTAAGTGACTTGCCAAAGGTCACCCAGTTGTAGAACTAGAACCAGGAGGTCCCCAGGCATCCAGCCCAGGGAGCTTGAGTTCCATATTATGCAATAATCCCAGTAGAAATGTTATATATGTGCTCATTTAGTTTAAAAAATTAATCTCTATATTGAGTTTGTGTGGGTGACAGGGTGACCTTTTGAAAGGGAAGCCACTTGATACAAAGCAAGGCTGAAGCCATTTCATTTATTACCATCCCTCTGTCACTGGTGGGGAATAAAATGCACATGGCTTAATATCTCACCCTGTGGTACTTAAGAGTGATGTGAGCAAATTCCGTAGAAAAAATTTGCAGAGAGAACAGAGCTTATCATTTTCATAGAAAAGTGAATGGAGGAGGCTTTGGAAATAAACCAATACAGGCTTGAACTGCAGTTCTTCCAGTTCAATGGTGGATCTCCAGGAAGGTGATTAACATCATCAGCAAATGGAGAAAATACCCACCACAGTGGGTTCAAATCTAAAAATCCATAAAGCACCAAGCACAAGGACTGGCATGTGGCAGACTCTTTATCAGCAATCGTAGTATTATTATCACCCCTATACTGATACATTGGAGGGGAGAGCCATGTACTTTCTAAGCAAATTATGTATGTCTATCTGAAAACAACAAGAAAAACATAAGATGATCTGAAAAAGACAAGAAAAACATGTGGAAATACTTCGAAACTCATTTTAACACACTGTTTGTTTATTTTTTTACCAAAGTTATAAAAATTTGGCTATTTTTGGAACTAAAATTATTTTCAAACTTCACAGGTCTTAAGTACTCTTGGGCCATATTTTATTCTCCCAAAACATGCAATATGTTTACTTACGTCAACAAAACTTCACTGAACGCTTAGCATGTGCAAAGAATTATACTGGGATTTACAAGTGCCAATTTTAAAATTATATTAAGAACAAAGAGCTATTTGGCCAAATAAATGAGTGTTCTAAACGTACCTAGACATTTAAGGATAGAACCACTTTAACAGCACTGCGGAGCACACGACTTCCGTAGAAGTCATTATTTCTGCTTTTGCCTGCAATGGAATAAGGCAAGAATCACTATATTTAATAACATAGTCACTGGATCAGATCAGAAGCTTAGGCTAAAGAACACTGTATAACTTAACATAGTAAAAAATACAGTATGATTTTCAAAATAAGGTATGAAAATCAAAACAGAACAAAATTGGAAATAATTGAATTCATTTCAAAAGAGGCCATATGAAATAGCAAAGAGCACAGCTTTGGAGTCAGACAGCTGGGTTTGAAACCTGGTTTTGTCCCTCACCTCATGACTGAGGACATGTTACTTCTCTTTGCTGAGCCTCAATTTCCTCATCTGTAAAATGGGGATAAGGATGACTGTTTCACAGGACTGCTATGAAAAGTAGTGCTGAGGATTAGGCTTAGGGAGTATCAGGTACACAGTACATGCTCAATAAATGCTGTCTATCTATGAAAAGAGTCGGTAGCAGAATTGACATCATTAAAAGAAGCATCAGACCACTGTTTGTGTCCAAATTTTTAAAAGGCATCTCTCCTTATCATTTGTGTTCTATTTATTTGTGTTAGTCAAGATATATTGTTGCCAACTAGAAAGGTTTGTTTCATTGTTAGTCTCATTCATATATTCATTTCAGGTATTAACGGAAGTGTAAATATCCTTACACACTTACCTATGCACCTACCACAGTGGACTTTCCTCTGAGCTCTTTGCACTGAAAAGCACACTCATCTAAATGTTAGGTCTAAAACACTCTGACATAGCTCCCCTCCTCTGACATTCTTCCCCTTTACACACCAAAAAGGAATCAGCCTGCATTGTTCACTATAAACCCTGGCAGGGAGTTCAGAATTTTCTTGGAGGAAAACATGTTCTTTCCTTTTTATAGTTTGAACTTGATGGAAGACAGCCCAAATATTCAATACAATAGCTTGAGCTATTTTTTTCTGATAGAACCTACATTCCCAAGTGTGAGCTAATCCATATTTTCCCATGGTCCTTGGACAGAAATAAAATGGATAAATCAACAAATCTCATTTTGACCCATTCATTATAACAACCCTTTCATGAAAATGTATGCTAAAGTTATTCCAAAGGAAAACCCAGTGGGCCTGAGGTACAGCTCCACCCATTCCCTTTTCATAACTGGTACTAATAAGAATTAGTAGCTTGTTTGTGTTTGGGGGCAGACCTAATGGAGAAATGAGCACACTTGGGTAATAATGTAATGGGATTTTTAAAAAACTTATGGGAATTAAAAAAAAAATTACCCCAGGGCCTATGCTCTGAATAAGGGAAAAATAAATTTCTGACTGCCTTCATTCTGTCACAAAAGTTGATGTACTGGCCAAAAATTCTGCCTAAGAATACAAACTGGAGCAAATTATAGGAAAAAATCAAATCGCAAAGCTTCTGCTAATGTTTTGCCTTGTTAAGGGTGTAGGATCTTTTGCGTAACAAAATACCTTGATAGGCTTTCTTGAATGATGAGAAGTCTGAAAGGAGATGGTTGATACAAAAGGCCCAAATTATATCAGATAACAAAGTTGTAAACAACAACCACCATGGCTAGGAGATGTTTCTCAGCAGTAGATGGGAAGGAAGCTTGGGGGGTAATTTCTCTGATCTGGGAAGAGTGGGAGCAAGCTTGGGCAACATGGCAGCCTGTTAAGCAGATCCTGAGGAGGAAGATGGTCAGTGAGACATCCCTAGTGACAAGGTTGGCAAAGGGTCTTTTAAGAAAAAGCAATGACTACTGTTTAATTTTAAGCAGTTTCTTGTTGTGCATGAGATTGTCAGCTTCTCTAATATTATCAACCTTCTGTAAACATCTGTGTCACACAGCAACCTTGAGTTTGTGGTATTTTGGAGAATAAACTTAAGGAGACAGTGACCACATAGGAGATAAAGTAGATGGAGAGAGGATGGCAACAGGAGGCAAGATGGGAAGTCAATGGGATCAGGAATCTGGAATGGAAATTTAGTAGAGTGTATGTTACATAGTATACGTGATAAATATGCTCTTTTTTTTTCACATCTTTATTGGAGTATAAATGCTTTACAATGTTGTGTTAGTTTCTGCTGTACAACGCAGTGAATCAGCTATATGTATACATATATCCCCATATCCCATCCCTCTTGAGCGTCCCTCCCACCGTCCCTATCCCATCCCTCTATGTCATCACAAAGCATCGAGTTGATCTCCCTGCACTATGCAGCAGCTTCCCACTAGTCATCCATTTTACATTTGGTAGTGTATATAAGTCAGTGCTACTCTCTCACTTCATCCCAGCTTCGCCTTCCCCCCCGTGCCCTCAAGTCCGTTCTCCACATCTGCGTCTTTATTCCTGCCCTGCCACTAGGTTCAGCAGTACCGCTTGGAGGCAAAAGACCTGTACTCAGAAAACTATAAAACACTGATGAAAGAAATCAAAGATAACATAAACAGATGGAGAGATACACCATGCTCCTGGATTGGAAGAATCAACATTGTGAAAATGACTATACTACCCAAAGCAATCTACAAGTTCAATGCAATCCCCATCAAATTACCAATGGCATTTTTCACAGAACTAGAACAAGAAATTGTACAATGTGTATGGAAACACAAAAGACCCCGAATAGCCAAAGCAATCTTAAGAAAGAAAAACAGAGCTGGAGGAATCAGGCTCCCTGACTTCAGACTATACTACAAAGCTACAGTAATCAAGACAGTATGGTACTGGCACAAAAACAGAAATATAGATCAATGGAACAGGATAGAAAGCCCAGAAAGAAACCCACACACATATAGTCACCTTATCTTTGACAAAGGTGGCAAGAATATACAATGGAGAAACGATAAATACATTCTTAATGAATGAATGGAGCTCTGGAAATACTGGGATAGGAATGCTTGACTTCCAAGAGCCTGAAGTATTAGGGGTGTATCGAGTCATTGTATTTGGATATTAACTTAAAAATGCTCTCAGGAGCTTGTAGGAGTTGGGGACACCCAGGCTACATTTGTTAAGACCTAGATATTAGAAGATCAATGTGAAGATGCTTTAAGGTGGAGGATGAGAAAGATGAGAAGTTGGGGATGCCAGTTCTAGAGAACTATGTATGTATTTCTCATCTTGCTTATGTGTTTCTGGGAGGGAGATATGGGAAAATTTCCTTAGACATTTCTTTAATCTCTCCATTACATTTGAAGTGGAGAGGCCCAGTTCCATTAGTGAGAACAAACACTCAATGACATTTTGTTTCTCTCAAACAAAAGAAGACATTATGATAAAAAAAAAAGGTATCATGTGACACCTAGGATGGGGTAGACATGGGTCATGAAATCTCATAGCCTGGGACTCTTGGGACTTGGGCTGTTTAAAATTATAAGGACATTCCACTAAACCATCCAAGGGCAGAGAACATGGAAAAGACAGCTGAATTGCAAGTCCAACTTCTTGATGATGACAGAATATATGAAGCTGCCATTTTTGTTCTCTGTCTTGGAACTGTGGCATTTAGCCAAACTCAGATCAATGGCTCAAGAAAAGACTGGTATTGTGTTCCTTGATGAAATGAACATTATCTTCCCAAACTAGCAAACATTATGTTCTCCACTAAAAAGTCCTCAAAATAAAACATGTAAAGGGTAAAATGAATTAATAACTGACAGTATTTATTATTAAATTCCTAGATTTGAGCAATACATTTGCCTATTTTTACTTATCAAAATATTTCACCTTTTAGAATAACCCCGTTTCAGGCTGAATCCACCCAAAAGAGAAACTCAGAGGAGAGAAAACAAGAATTCCTTTAGCTCTGTGGTTATCAGTGAGGAGTAATTTTGTCCACCAGGGGTCATTTGGTAATGTCTAGAGACATTTTTAGTTGTCACAACTCGGGGTGGGGGGGGGTACGACTGGCATCTAGTGGGTAGAGGCTAAGGATGCTGTTAAACATACACAATGCACAGGATGGTCCCCCACAGCAAAGACTCCCCCAGCCCCAAATGTGAATAATGCCAAGGCTGAGAAACCCTACCTTAGTACTAAAGGTTTGAGGCACTTCCAATCATTTTTAATTTAACAATAAGATCTTAATGAAGCTTAATGTATGCCCAGGGTGTTCTGAGTACTGTGAGTTCAGAGTTCTACTCTGGAAGACCTCACAGCCCAGAAGGAGAAACAGGTAAAAAAAATGGAACCAAATACAACAAGGAAAGAGTGTTTGCAAAGGCGTATATGATGCATTTTGGCAGCGTAGGAGAGGCTGAGAGTAATTGACAATGAGAAGCAGTGAAGTGTTGCCAGGGATTGAGTTGTTACCTTTTGTTCATTTATTCATTCAGCAAAATTTACTAAAGCTTGGCCAAGATGTGCCCAGCTTTGCCCTAGCTGGAGATAATACTGTTCTGTGAGTCCTTGACCAGAGATTTTAAAGGTGGATGAAGCCAAGCCTATGAAAACCCATTGGACTGAAATCTCTTCCTCTATGCAGATAGATGTAAGGTGGTTTTCCTTGTGCACAAGTAATGATATTTGAGACTGATTTCCTGATGTGCTGGGTTTCTTGGATTTGCCTTAGAGACTGCCCAGGGTGGGGGCAGAAGATGGGGGGGAGTTGTTAATATGGTGGGTTTCAAGTTCTTCTACGCCCACCGCTGCCCAACTGCAGAGTAGTTGTTTCTTACCTGTGTACATATAATGAAGTACATTAGAGGATCCCTTTTTAAAAGGTTTAAAAATCATTGGTTTAAGGAATTCACTTTGCCATAGTGGAAACCAAGAAATGACACTGCTGTGAATTAAGGCAACATGGTATAAAGGGAGCAATATTACACAGGCAGACAGGAAGCCCAAGTTCTCATTTAACTCTGCTGTCGACAAGCTGAGTGACCTTGGGCAAGGTACTTCATCCCCTGGGCCTCAGTTTCTTCACCTACAAAAGGCAATGATTATTCTAAATGATCTCTGAGGTAACTCTCAGCTGTAAGAAGCTATTATGTAATTATATGATAATACTGATGAAATAAACAGGCAGAGAAATGGTTTGATTGCACAGACGACAAGAGTAAATAAAATTCTGGGAGTCCTTTTCTGAGAGAACGGACACTTCAAATTTGAATCAATGTAGTAGGTGGGCATATAAAGAGTTAAAGCTTCCTAGCGTTCTGAGTTCAAGGTCTGAGAAGCATCCCTGGATCTTTCCTTAGTCTCACTAGATATGCAAATGAGAAAGAATTCACTGCTCTCAAGGTCCCATGTAAATATCAAGTAGCAATGGAAGACGTTTATAAGAGAACTCTGCATTCAACCTACAAAGCATATAGCTCAGTGGGTTCATCAGGTATCTAGCAAAATACCAGATGCTCAACACAACCTTTTTTACTGGTGATCTGGTCTACGCAGGAGGAGAAATAACTGAACAGCAGGGAAGGGGAGCCTTATTCCCCCTTCCCTTTCCCTTAACAGGTGGCATGGCCTTTTTAAGCCACAGGACTTCACTTGCAACTGCACTGACTTCAGTTCATCCGATGAGCAGGTTTCTGATAATAAGAAATATAACGCCTTTCATTCATCCGTTCAGTCAACAAAGATTTATTGAACACCTGCTCTGTGCCCTAGAGGTGCGGCGCTCTCTTGTTCCTAGTACCACCTCTAAAGATGAAGATGGTTTTAAAACGACGCCACCTGTCCTTCCTGTAATCTCTGTTGTCCAGAAGCATTCCATTTTCTGAAACCACGAGTTACTGAACCTTAGCATTGCAATTTTCCCAGCATTTCCCCTCTTTGTGTTTTATAACTCCATGAAGTCACATCTCCCCCAGGCTATTGGAACAATTCAGCTGAGCCTGAAACCTACCGAGAAAAAAGAAACGAGAAAAAAGGAGAGGGGGAAAGTTAATGGTAAAAGCTATTAGCATGGCGCCACACCCACGGGTCCAACAAGTTCTGTGATATCCTTACAAGCTTGGTTAGTGAGGCTTGCCTCCCCAGGGACGTGCTGGGACGTCCAGTTTCTCTAAAGGACCCGCCAGGCCAAACTTCCTGGAGAAAACCCCACTATCCATAAAACGCATTTTGAGTCACACCAAAGTGCACAGTGACCCTTAGCTTTCCTCTTCTGAACAAATTGTTTAAAGACCAAGATGTGTTGGGGAGATACCGGGCACTGGAGAATTAGCCGCAGGTGCTATTTATAGAGCCACTGGGCTCTGCAGAGTTCCCTCTGCCCAGGGAAAGCCATTAATCTTCTCCAGCAAAAGAAAAAAGAGGTAATAAACATAATAATGATTTAAAGTAAAGGAGGGAGAGAAAGCACTGAGTCTAATACTAAGGTGGATCTAAGCCAAGAGATTAGTTACTCCCTGTGGAAAACAACATGCTCACACACACGCGTGCAAGCATGCACACACACGTAGGAACATTAAAAAATGCAGGCCAGCCTGGTCCCTGCCACCTCCCTAAACCACCGCTGCGGTTTAGCCTCTCAAAAGAAGCCGTTAAATGGCTTTTCTTTTTCCGAGGCTGACAGACATATGTCTCCAAATCTCTCACTGCTACAGAGAATACTCTCTAGATACGCTGCTCTTGAAACAGAAAAGTGAAGCCATTCGAGGTTTATTAAACCCTACTGTGCCCAATAAATGGAATAGAAAAGAATTAATTCCTAATTGATTACCTTTATCAATAAAAAAATGCCAAGACGTATTTTTAAACATTTCTATTTTAGCATCGTTTCACTCACGCTCCAGTGTGAACACCTGGCAGGTCTCAAGAAGCTTGAGAAAAACGTTTCTGTTTTCGTAGATAAAAGAAATTTTGACCAGTGTATATATGAACATGAAAACTCCTAGTCAATAAAGGGTCTTTTGCATTCAGAAATTCTCCTTTTCGTAAAGTTCTCATGGATGGGAAAACATAAATTATGATGAGCAAGATACCCAAAGAGATCACTTTTTTCCAGAAAAGATGCGTAAAAATAAATATGCTTCCAAAGGAAGTGACCGTCCTCATTTGAGTCTTTAAAGTTCTCAGAGAGTGCCAGTTAGCGGGAAGTATTTTCATTACAAACAATTCTGCCTTTTTAAATGGTAAGTATCCTTTATTCCTGGACACCAACCAGAGACAATAGAAAGAAAGAGAGACCTAGGCATCCAGGCAGAAAACGGGCCTTGTAACGCAGCCAAAATGAATTTAGAATTCTTGTGCAATACAATGTTAAGGCAGGAGTGTTGAGTCGAAATGTGTAATGAACTCTAAGTGGCTGCCTTTCACATCTCAAGAGCTGAAACTGACTTGACGCCGGGACCTTGCTTCCCTTGCTCAAGTATTCGAGTGGCACAAGAATAACAATGAGAACGGCACAAAGACCACCACTTCAGCATGGTGTTCACGGATGGAGACCGGCCAAATGTGCGGGGGCAACAGACCCCCCCAAACACATTGTGGGTAACAATTGCTCAAATTTGGTATCGCCTAGGGAAAAAAAATCAGGGACAGGCGGCCATTGAGTAAGCTCATGTCACTTCGGGGAAGCTCTTTGAATGCAAAAACACTAGGTACTTTTCATTAATATCACATAGGAAAGGGAAGAGTATATTCCAGGACTTTGTTAAGTAAAACATCTCTTATTAGACATGAGATTGTCATTATGTTGACTAAATTGTTAGTGATGTGAAAAACATCATCTCCTAATTTATTTATGTTAATAATGCCTGTTGTTGCAAAGACTCTTCATTATGGCAAACCTGTAAAGTAGATATTGCAGGTATTATCATCCTTGCTCTGCAGTAGGAAACTGTAGCGTGGAACATTGATCACTGCATGTGAACGGGATGGTAATCGAACTTGTGCTAGAACCTGGGTCTCCTAATCTCTATTTTACTCATCATTGCGCCATAGCAAAGGTAACACGGACCCAAAGTCTCTAAATGCAGGTATGGTATCATTGGGTCAACTAGTTGGAACGTAGTCCTAATAAATCAAAGGCAATAAAAACTGTATGCTGAACTGTAAAAAGGAACAACTAGTATTGCTCCATTTCATGGCTACAAACCACATCCCTAACTTCGTTCAGCTCCTTTGCAAATATGTACCCGAGATCAAAAGTATTTGAAATAAGGTAAGAGGATAGATAGACCAGCAGAGATTTCTTATTATAAATGGGGGGAAGAAAAAAAAACCGAGAAAATTTTGAATTACTTGTAAGTCAATGATGAATTTTCACAATAAAAGACATTGCACTGTCATAAGGTTGGAAGAATATAGCTAACTTTGAATTTTTCTGCCCGTATGGGAGAACAGAAAACCACACCACTAGGGTGGCCCCCATCTTTACACTCCACCCAGCGACCACCCAGCCTTTACACTTCACAGATTCTCCAAATTACAATTACTCTGGTATTTTGTGCCTATCACAACCCAAAGGATGGAATTCAGATAAGGCAGAATTGCCTTTGTTCCCATTTAAAGCAGTTTAGAACTTTCTCCTTATAAAAGTTTTAACAACTACAAGGACCCGTGACCCAGATCCACATTAAAGTGACATTATTATAGTGACCCAGGTGGCATTATAGTGAGGCTCCACTGATGTCTAGTCCACGGTGCCACTGGCTTTCCATGAGATTTTTCTCTGACAGTTCCTTTATTTTCTGTGTAATACCCGATGCCTCTAATTTGCATTTCCCCCTTTTGAAAATGCCCTTTTAAAAACTTGCTGACTAAACAGAAACGTTCCAGAAACTTGTGAATGAAGGATAAGAAACATTCCGTTTTCACTTCTTCTAATACAAGACGATCTGTTTCTGAACACACTTTTTCAAGGCTATTAACGAACCATATCCAACTTCCAGCATGTGAGGTTTATTTTGTTGGAGTTTGTTTTGTTGGCTCCTTTATCATAAACATATGAGCAATATGCATTTTTACCTCCTCAGGTTTGTATGATGCAGGATTCTACAGAGGGAGAGAGGAAAAGTGGGGAGAGTTGAAAGGGTGACATACTCTGGATACGAGAATTATATGAAATTGCAGAATATCCCTATTCTAGAAGAAAACCCCAATGATGGGTAAAATTGCAACATAATGTATGAAACCCTGAGAGCCCACTTTTCAAATGTCCTATCTCTTCCTGAATCACAGAACTAGTTAGAGACAGTGAGCAGATTAGCCTCCATAGTCTTTAGCCCTAATTTTTTTTTTTTAGGGCAGTGAAATGAGTCTGTATGATATTATGGTGGATACATGACTTTATACATTTGTCCAAACCTATAGAATGCCCAACACCAAGAGTGAGCCCTTATGAAGACTGTGGACTTTAGTTAATAATAAATCAATATTGGCTCCTTCATTATAATAAATGTATCACGCTAATGCAAGATGTTCATGATGGGGAAACTCTGTGTGTGCTGGGGGGCTATGGGAACTTGACTACCACGCTATTATATCAACAAGATTTTATGGTAATATCTAATGAGCAATGTTTTGCATCAAAGTTTCCTCATTTATCTCTCAGTGGTTCCACCACTGATTACAGAAAAAAAAGTAGCTTTGATGATTCGTTCTTCTGACAGTCACTTCTTAGATATCGGAGGGTCACTAGGCCGTGCGTGAATATGCTACTATTCACACAATAAGGACTACACTAAGAGGAATTCCACCTGAAGGAAAAAAAGACAAGCTAAGGTTCTGAGTTTCTTGTTAAAAGAATAGCTGAAACCAATGACATTTAATTCTCTCTTTGTTTAATCTCCCAGTTCTTGCCATTTCCACATATATATATCAACATTTGTTCTAGGTGAAAATAAGCAAAAACAGCAAAATTACACTTGGCCATCCAACACTGTAGTTAAGATTTGTTGCGCAGAAAGACATTTTTTTATAAGACCAGTGAATAATATTATGAAACAAGTTCCTATGCTGAGGAGAGCCTGTTTTTCTTAAAATGGGGAAAGTGTATGGTCTAGATGACTTGCAAATAATGGTCTCTGGGTTGTCATTGAGACTTTGACAGTATGGAGATGAGTGCCCCTCACAAAAGGGTGGTCACCTTCAATAGACCATAAGAGGCTACTGGTCCACCCACCCCAATGAGGGTTGAGGTCACACTGAGGAAGCAAAGTCCTTGACGCAACAAAGCTACTGAGAAGATAATAAGTTTTTCATCTGGCAAGGAGGTGGCCCAGGTGTCCCGCTTTGCTTTCCCAGGCACAGTCCCAACCGGAAAAACAGGACTGGTGGCACCTAGCCTGACAACACCAGGGTTCTTTACTATTTGGCCCCAAGCAGGTGGGTGAGTGCCTGTTTGGAAGGCTGATTAATCAGTAATTCAAGGAGATCAAAATCACAAAATTAAAAGACAGAGTTCAATCATATCCCTTAACAGAAGGAATGTCCTAATTGCTACATGCCCAAGGCAGGATATGAAGAGAGTGTGGAAGGCAAAGAGAACCCCTCCTCCACTAACCCGGTGGAGGTGATTAGCAAGTCATTTTATACCAAAGCCCGAAAGACTCCCTACCCCAATCCTCCCCCAAACTGCAGTTCACCAAGTTTTCCCTCCTACTGCTAAGTAAGGCTGCCATGCCAGCGAACTGCTAGGATTTACTTTCGTAAGAATTGTAGGACAGACGTATCAGAATTCACACACTGCCTCCCAGAGGACACGCTCATTTATAATTTGGCAGGGTCCCGCTTGACACTCACCAGTGGCAGATTTGTGAAGACAGGACTTCTCCTACAAGCGGTACCTAGTTCAGCGTAAGGGAAGAGTTGACAACACTCATGCAGTCTTCCATCAGGGCTGTCCAGAGTTTCATGACAGCCACCCTACAAGGCGTGATCACTGAGACAGCTCTGACGTCTGGTCCAGGAGGGAAGGGTGCCCTCCATCCTGGCTGAGGCTCTTAGCTGCACGGTGTCATCAGCACCCACATGGTGGCCACTGCTCTTCCTGCCTCATGTTCTGTAAGCTGCATCCTCAGGTCAGAATACAGTGAAGCAGTTTAGGCCAATGCTCTGCTCCCAGGCAGCTTTCAAAGGATCTGGATTCTAAACCTTCCTCGGGATGTATTTATTTCTGGCTTAAAGAAGATTCTTTCATGACTCTCTGAGTTAAGATGTTATCACAACAATTATGAACTTAACTTGGTGAATCATGTAGAATATTTACTTGGGCTTTCTACACACTGCTCCGAACAACATCAAGTCCCTCGTACACATAACTTAAACAACTTTAGCTTTCTCAGTGATGTCACGTAAGATGTTTTTAAAAACCTTTGTGTCCCCAGATGTAGAGAACAAACATATGGACACCAAAGGGGGAAAGTGGCGGGGTGGGTGGTGGTGGTGTGATGAATTGGGAGGTTGGGGTTGACATATACACACTAATATGTATAAAATGGATAACTAATAAGAACCTGCTGTAAAGGGCTTCCCTGGTGGCACAGTGGTTAAGAATCTGCCTGCCAATGCAGGGGACATGGGTTCGAGCCCTGGTCTGGGAAGATCCCACATGCCGCGGAGCAACTAAGCCCGTGTGCCACAACTACTGAGCGTGTGCTCTAGAGCCTGCTAAGCCCTCATGCTGCAACTACTGAAGCCCGTGCACCTAGAGCACGTGCTCCACAACAAGCACAACAAGCCACTGCATTGAGAAGCCTGCGCACCGCAACGAAGAGTGGCCCCCACTCGCCACAACTAGAGAAAGCCCGCGCGCAGCAACGAAGACCCAACACAGCCAAAAATAAATAAATAAAATAAATAAAATTTTTAAAAAAGGAAAAAAACCCACAAACCTGCTGTATTAAAAAAATAAATAAAATTCTAAAATTAAAAAAAAAAATCTTTGTGTCCCACAACTACCTTCTACTGGGACAAGCCAGATGCTCGATTGCTTCTGTCCCTCTGAAGGTGTTGTGAATGAGAAAGCAGAGTTAATACTAAACCTTAGCTAAGTAAAGCCTACAAGGTATTACTGGATAACCCTACACCTGGTAAAGAACACCATATTTATTTTCCCTATTATAAAGAGGTCACTGACTCCAATTTTTTTCTCAGGCAAGGTTTTATGATCATTTTCTAATTTCCAGGGAATGTAGAAAACTCCAAGGGTATTCTGATAAATGTTATTATTACTGCTTCCAGATGAGGAAACCATGGACCTTGTTGTTGAGGAAAGCACAGCCCATCCCTGGCAGAGCTGGGTAAGGTCATGTGAAAATCCAGCAATCTGCTTGTTAAAACCCAGCTAAATGTGAGTCCGTCCTCACTGTGACAAGACCAGAGCCCAGCGCCCAATCAACCCGTCCCCAAAGGAAGGGCCTGATGGGCTGATAAGCATTTCAGTACAATCATCATAGAAAAACTCCAGTTGTACAAGGCAAACTCTGCCACAGGAATATTTTCCTCACTTGGATTTTTTTTTTAATCTGGTGTTTTTCATCTTTACCACTTTCTTAATTCAGTTACTTTCAGTGTCTTTTGGAGTTAAGTGACTCTTGTAGTTTGATAATGGGAGATGATAAAAAAAATCAGGAGTAGTAGATCTTCAAAGTTTCATCACAAGAAAAAAAGATTCTATCTATGTTGTGCCGATGGATGTTAACTAAACTTATTGTGGTAATCATCTCACAATATATACATATATCAAGTCATTATGTTGACACCTAAAATTAATACAATGTTATATATAATAAAAATTCCCAAAATTAAAAAACCAGGAATAAACCAAGGAGGTTGAAAATTTGCAGTCCTATAAATTAAAAAAAATTTTATATATGTATATGAATGAACAAGTCAGTAATGGGAGCATTTCTTGTTTGTCTTAAAAAAAATCTTTATACCTTATTAGCAGTTGAAATATAAAGACAGATGAATACACTTAGCACAATGTCTGGCACATTTAGGTGCTCAGGAAGTAGTTGTTTTTATGAATCTCAGTGTATTTGGGGTATGGGATCTTTGTGAGCCTGTATGATATTTGACAGCAATGTTAAGAGCATAGCTCTTGTGCTCTGCATAGAACTGTAGTGGCTCTGGCCGATGTCCCCTTGCTTCCAATTTCATACTTCTCTCAACCCTACCCAACAAGTCTGCTAGATGCAATTTGTAAATTTGCATAAACAAATGTAATATTTAAGAAAACTGAGCAATAACCTATATTAATATACTATATTATATAGCATACAGAATAATAATATAAAACTGAAAGCTATGTTGCAAAAGAGAAAAATACAAAAATTATATTGACCTTAGAGCTGGATTAAAAGCGGCTCTTAAAGCTACACTCTGGTGAGCCTACACTTCCCAAGCACTATGGGTTTCACGGACATTTCATGATCATTAGCCTTTAAGGGCACTTAGTTATTGCGGCCATGGGAGCCCGGGAAGCCCACGACAATGATTCACCAGAAAGGAGGGGTAAGATTTTTCTGGTCAGAGGAGTTTTGCTCAAAATGGAAAACCTCTTGAGATCCGTTGATTGGATATTTTAAAATTATTTAACGATTTGCTTATACAGCACTTAAATTGGAAGAAGGAAAGTCCTCAGTGGCCAAATATATTATCACTGAATTTCACAGGAAAAAAAGGAAGAAAAAAATTCTTGTTTTTATTTGTCTCTTGTCAATCGACAGATCAGTAGCATATGCTGATGACAGATTTCACTTTGTGGTACTGTTGCTCAGGTATAACTGCTTATGTCTTTAAAACAGAATACATGTCAGAAAAAACCTAAGTAGGTCACCATCAGAGCTACTCAGAGAGGATGCTAGGGGCGTCTTTTCAAATGACCTTACTTCAACACTCATCTTTTATTGACGTCTGAGTGTTCACTCAGCGCAGAGAATAGCTCCTTGAATCGAAAGGCTGTAACTGTTTTTGTGAAGGAACAATTGATTTTTGTTTCTGACTTCACATATCATACTGAGTTTCACAGCCCACGTACATCAATACAAAGTGATTTTTAAAGAGCTCAGATAGCAGTCATGTGTGGGCCACGTATGTACATAAATAGATCATTTTTATTCCTAACAGGACAAAGAATAAGGAGCATAGCATAATAAAGTTAACTTATTTATTTGATGAAAAGGCTTTCTACTTTACACCATGCGATGTTCTTTCCATGCAGAAAGCACCAGTTACTACCAGCCCCATGGGAAAAGTGGACACTGGGACATGGATTTCCCGTTTGATTTTTTAAAAATTGCATGTTGATGGAAATTATGACTCCATCTTTCAATTAAAGAAGAACCTTGTTCTCCAAATGCTCTCCTGCACATCCTTCTGGGCTAGGCAGCCTGAACACAGTTTGAGATTGGAAAGAGGCCGCCCAGTGTGCTTATTAGGGAACTTTCCTGGCAGACCACTGAAAAATATCATAAAGTGTGACTCATCACATCTGCATCAAGTTATGAAAAAAGTAAGGCTTGTTAACCTGCTGTTTGGAAACCAGAACACTTTTATCAGTTCATATAATTGCTAACCCCTTATTCACTGCTCAGCACTGGAGAGTTCTTTACCTCCTAAGATCCCACTAATTGCTGACAGATTTGATTTCTCCCTGACAGCAGGAGTCCTGTTTCTGGCCTTTACATCAAGTAATTGCTTTATTTTTCTCCCTCTGCTCTAAAAAACGGAATTCCCTTCTCCCCTGCTTGAACCCCTTTAATGGCTTCTTTCTCTGTTATTAAATCCTTGCCATTTAAATCACATTTAGCGATGTTTTGAATAACTGATTCCAATTACTAAAGCTCTTACCAAGAAGCAGCTGAAAACGCAAGTCATTACTTGCCCACAGACAAGCGGCTCTACCTTGCAGCCAAGTCTCTGGTGAACTGTATTGTGTTTCTTCTCAGTACGGGGCAATTTAGATGCTCAGCAAATAGACAGCTGCCGGAGCGCTCCTCCACTATCATCTGTGCATAGGAGATATTAGACTTTATATTTATTTTATAAATAGCCCAATTCCTTAAAGAAATCATTCCCTCCTTCCCATAGTGGCTGGGGTGGGCCACGTGGAAGCGCAGAGATGCACAGCTGACCGCTCTGTGACCCGCCGTGAGGCTGCTCTTCAAAGGTCTAGTGCAACCCGCGGTGGGGCTCACACTCAACAGCGACCCGGCCACCATGATGCCAGACCCAGGGCTCAGCTGCATCAGATTTGGCTTCGACAGTCCACAGTTTGTTTTCCCTTGACGTTGTGGAGTTTTTTTAAAAAAAATCTCTGCCGTCTTGTCTTCCCCCTCTTCCCACGCTGTTGGGTGCTGCCGTCCTGTTTGTGTTTTTATTTACTTGGCAAAGAGACGCATCTGGTACATTTTATGACATGACCATATTTCTGTTATCATCACATCATTTCAGGCTTTGCGTAGATCCTGTTTCTCAATCACATTGGATGTAAGATGATCAGAAATTTTACTCTGTTCCTTTAGGTAAATCTAATCTGACACACTGTTTTGGCCTCACTCATATTGTATATTTTCTTGCCCTGTTTGTCCTAATGAAACGTGATTTCGTTGGGCACAGTACTGCATGCAGGAAAACCTCTCTTACGGAAGGAAATTCAGCAGGCGTGGCATTCTTTATGTGTCTTTGGCATTCTTATTTGAAACACTGAATAACCAATTAATTGTGTAAACACTTGTATAACGCGTTGGGTTTAAGTGGTTCACCATGTAATCTTGACATGGCCTGGTCGTCACAGCTCTCGGGCGTATCTAACTTAATGAACGGACAAATGTGAAGGCAGACTCGTACCTCTAATTTTATTAACTAACTGGATGTCTCCGCTATGACTGGGGCTAAGGAAGGTTATCACTAATTTCAAACTTGGGATTGTTAGAGAAAGTAAAAGGTTTCTCAATTTTATATATTACATCTAGATGTGAAAAGAGTTTTGTGTGGGAGGCTGTATTCAAAAGGCTTAATCAACATCATCACTATAAAAATAAATGATTCATGGGAAAGTTAATTAATTCTGCTCTGTATTGTACTAGACTTTTCTCTACTTTGGTGGGGCTCCAACAGATCTATACAAGTCAATCCTATACCAGATAGTGATCACGTTTCTTCCTAAAATTAGGAACATTTTGGTTTCCATCTTTTTATTAAAGCAGGCAATTTAACTTGGAATCCATTATTCTATTATTTGACCCCCTTCAAAACAGTGACAAAAACACAAGCGTCTAAAAGAATTTAAATGAGGTGTCAGAGTGTTTCAAAGTCCTCCCGCCCATGGAGATGCAAGAAGGCAGGGGCACATAGGTAAGCAGCAAATTCACTTGGGATTTTGTCTTTCCCATTTTTAAACATTGCCTCTTAAATGATTTATGCTTGATATTTGTGAAAAGTGCTACCTTGGATGGCCCAGAGACCCCAGTCTTCTATTTTATGTGGAAAAGGAAACTGGGATAGTGGCACTGCCCATCCTAGAGACTGTATTATTAATGTGCTTCAAATCTAAGGCTATTACTTCGTTTCCCTCATTCAGCCTCGGAACCAGGGTGGTGCTTATTCATCCACAGAGACCAAAGCCTTGTTATGATTCTGGGACTGAGTACATATCAGTGGAAATTGTCCAGCCTCCCCCGGCATCTATTATGATAGGTAGCCCTCCATTTCTGTGCAGCACGCCTCCTAGCTCTCACCTCCTATCAACTCTTTGTCCAGGAATTCATTTGCAGAGAGGCTGCCAAAGCCTCAGTGCTTCTCTTACGAAAGTTCCCAAAGGAGCTCTCTGGGGCAAACAGTGTACCGTAGGGATCGTCAAGACAGCGTAGCTTTGGGCTTTAAGTGCCAAACTCATCAGGTCAAGCAGATGGGGGGCAGGGGATAGTCTTATTAGAGCCATTTCAGTGGTGATAAAAACAAGATGAATCAAAATTTAATGTAGATAAACAGTTAGTATAGTAGTTTAGGGCTCAGACTCTAGAGCCAGACTGCCTGGATTTGAAATCTGCTATTTATCAGCTGTGTAACTTTGGGTGAGTTGTCTAATCTCTCTGTCTCTGTGTCTCCAATGGGGATGATTCTAATAGTATCTGTCCCATAAGATGGAGGATTATATGAATTAAGCTTGGAGAGCACTGAGAATAGGTCCTAGCATGCTGTAAAGACTCCAGAAGTACAGCTTTCATTAGTCAGCCTCTGCACTGCATCTCCCCAGTCATCTCCCCTCCCTGAATGATATTCCCTTTTCCTTAACTGCCAGAAGCATCCAGAATCCTCTGGTAGTGCACTCTTTTTCCTTCCCTATGAAAACTCATGCTCCAAGACTTTATGTAGTCTTGGCTGATAAAAAGGTTATTCTTACCAGGGATACTTGTGCTTAATAAGGATCTAAAACGAGCTTGAAGAAGATGTGAATGGTGTCCTTTTAGATTCTAGCCAAGAGGTTTGTGATGTAGGAGTGTAGGAGGGATCTTCCCAGGGCCCTAAATCATGCCATTCTGGGGGTTGCCTCCTCTGTCACCCTGACCATTGGACACTCCTTGTGGAAAGAGAAAGATGTCTGCTCATCACAATATTTTGCTGAACAGCCCTGACCAGCTCACGGTGATTTTTGATCTTCCTGTCTGCACGTAGAAAACCATCTGAGAATGAGGAGATGAATTGGTGAGCTGCTTCCTGGGCATGGAGTCAGCACCATCTTTCCCTTGGTTGAAAACATGCAACTTGACATTCAGATCCTACTCATGGGGCTCCTGACAAGGGTAAAGGACAGTGTACAAAATGCTTTGCATTTCATCATGACAGTTTCACAAAAGTGTCAGCATTCCATCCAGCAAAGTTTCTTTTGACCCTAACTATCTCCATGGAGTCATATCTACAAGGATGGAGGAACTTGCACCTCTTCTCAAAACACGGGCTTTTCCCCAAAGAACTTTCATGTAAGTGGCATTTTGTTTTTTTTAATCTAGTATAGGTGATGTGGACCAGCGAAGGGTGGCCATGAAGGAGCTGGTCCATGCTGTCTCTCCTCAGGACAGCGGAGCCATCCTGCTGGTCTTGGGGAAATGAGCCCTGAACTAGGATTCGGAAAATCTGGCTTCCCACTGATGAGCTGGCTGGCCTTGGGCAAGTCCTTTCCTTCTTGCCTGAGTCTCCTTAGTCACGGAGCATTGAATTGGATGATTTCCACAGTCCTTTCAATCTTCAAGGTTTAAACGTCTTCTGTTTCCAGGAATCCAAGGTATGCTTGCTTATCATATTTATGACTAGGTAGTCTCCTAGAGAGAGAAACTCATATAGTATCATTAAAAGTTATGTTAAATATTCCAAAGAATTGTATCTGGCTGTGTGTGTGTGTGCATGTGTGTGCATATACATATTCATCCCTAGTTACTCACTCTAAGCTAGATCTACTAAAACCATCATTGTTGCTATAGAGCAGGTCTTTGTCAAATATTTTAAAAGAGTATACAGGGCTTCCCTGGTGGCGCAGTGGTTGAAAATCTGCCTGCCAATGCAGGGGACACAGGTTTGCGCCCTGGTCTGGGAAGATCCCACATGCCACAGAGCAACTAAGCCCGTGAGCCACAACTACTGAGCCTGTGCATCTGGAGCCTGTGCTCCGCAACAAGAGAGGCCACGATAGTGAGAGGCCCGCGCACCGCGATGAAGAGTGGCCCCCGCTTGCCGCAACTAGAGAAAGCCCTAGCACAGAAACGAAAACCCAACATAGCAATCAATCAAACAATCAATCAATCAATAAAAAAAACTTAAAAAAAAAAAAAAAGAGTATACAAGAGGGACTCTAAGCTTATCAAAGTGCCTCAGAGTTACAATGTTTCCTTAAATATTTGATGCCATTCATGAGAAGGAAGGAGACTGATAAGACTATTGCATCTTTACCTCTGGAGTTCTCCAACGAGATAGTTCTGTGCAGCCTTCATGTTTGAAATCAACCTTGGAACTCATCAGGAAGATACATTTTTACCCAATGCTAAATATATTTTTTACTTGAATTTAAAAAGAAACCAGACAATAAAACACAGCATTATTATTTATTAATGGTAATTATAAGTTATTAATACTATATATTAATATTATACTGGACATAATATACTGTTAAGTATTATCATATATTATGTTATATATATTATTGTGTATTAAATGTTATATATATGTGACATTATATGTAATATGCAATATTACATGTACTATAATGTTGTTAATAATAATAATATTAATATAGCATCAACATTGACCAAAATAATTGGATTCCTGTGAGTTTGTAAGTTCTTAATAACCTGGTAAAACTATCATGAAATTCATTTAGAGCATTTCATTTACCAGACCACATCTGTGCCCTTAATGAATAGTAATTAAAACTCACAGCAGCATTCCCATTAGGTGACAGAGGGTTATTATACACACTTTCTAAAATAGATAGACTTTAGACCATGTAATCTACCCTTCTATGTGGGTGTCAGCATTCAGGAGGAAATTGCGACTTAATTCTAAATTTTCCATTTCTAGAGGACTAGGTACTCTTTTAAAAACAACTGTTATATCTGAGAGTCAAATTCTAACTTGACCACTTGTCACTCTAGCAGGGAGTGGTGGGAAAGTACTGTGGCAGATTCCAGTCCTGGTTCTTTAACTTAGGGTGATTGCCCTAGCATAAGACATCCATCCTCTCTGATCCTCGGTTCCTCATCTTCAGAATGAGAGGTTGGACTATATCCTGCCCAAGATCATGTTTAGCTCAAGAAGCACTGAATTTCTCTCTGCCCCAATATTCCCGACATCAGCCACTGTGGCCAGCAACATACTCTGTAGACCCCAAGCCACCTCTTCTTGAGAACAGACTCTTGCTATTAAAGAAAGTACAAACAGTCCCTGAGTACCCTACTCCTTCACCTCAGAGCTTCAGCTCCTTCTTGTTAGTGGGCTAATGCCTCTTCCTCCCCCTTACCATGCCTGACCTGTGGCCCCTGACTTCCTGGATGATGGATGCTCAACTGCCTTCTGTAATAAATGTCTTTAGGGTCCAGTCTGCTGTCCATGAGCACACTCACCTACTGTTTCTGGTGAATTTCTTATCTATCATGAGACTTCATGAGTCTAAACTCTTTTTATCTTCCTGGTCCTTTTCTTCACTTCCTTGGTCCCTGGTCCAACTTCTACAGGCTGTTGCTATTCCCTAAGGTGGCAACGATTGCCCTCAGCAAGACGGGTCTTATTTTAGTTCCTGCAGAAGCCAACTCTGAAACAAGGATTCATGTGCAAGTAGTTTATTTGGGAGGTGAAGGAAACATGTAGGGGAGTGGGGAAAAGAGACAAGGAGGTAATTCAACCCCAAAAGGAGCATTATCAAGCAAGTTACCAGAGTGAATAACTGGACCTTAATCTCCACAGGGAATTCTGGGAACCAATGTTGAATATGTGCTCAGAGTTACACTTCTGAGGGGTGAGAGAGCTGGGATATTTATACACCAACTGCCACTGTCATTCAAATGAAAGGAGGGTTTTAATTCTCATGTACTTCCTGCCCACCCATGCTTAGCCGAGTGGGTTCTGCTCACCAGAAAAGGCCCTCAGGTAGAGAGGTGCCAGGGTTAGCAGTTGGGAGACAAGGAGTGTGCAGGCCAATAGTAAGACTGGAAGAAGTATGTGCAGGTGCTCAGAGCACACCTGGGTTCAAATATAGCCACCGGAATTCCATCACTTCAAGGATTCCAACCATCATGTAAAGGGAACTCTGTGACAAAACCATGTCTGTCAGATCTTAGCAGCAGCCTGTACCCCAGCTTGGCCTCTTCTGTGCCCACCTTTTCCTTCTTCCCAGCCCCTCACTTCTTCAGCTACTTTCCCTTCCTGTGGCCTTGTTCTTCTGGCTGCTGACTCAACACTTCTTTTCCCAACTAATGACCAGTTGCTGTCTTACAGCTGAGTTTTCTGCTCCCAAAATCTGGTATATTGCTACTGTTTCTCCTTGCTCTCTCTCCTGAACTATTCTATGAAAAGTCCAGTGGTTTAAATTTCCAATATTTCCCCTACTTTTCCTGGCTTTGGCCTCAGAAGGTCAAAAATAAGGTTTAAGGGATGTGATAATGTGACACCTCACATTTGTAAGGCACTTTACAGTTTATAAAGAATTTCATGGCAACTTATTGGGAGAGCATGAAGGTTAGAGTGAAAAGCGTTGAATTTGCATCTTGGCTCTCATACATACTCTGTGATGATGGACAAGTCATTCCTTCTTATTGTGTCAGTTTCCTTATCTGGAAAATAGGCATAACAATGGTGATACCTGCCCTCCTCACATCGCAAGTGTTGTTGCATGGTTGAGCAGGGCACTGGGTTGCAGACAGCTATCAAGGGTTTGATCTACATGTTGGTTATCTGATTTTTCACGATTTTACTATCTGATTTTCACTATTTACTATTTTCACAGCAGCCTTGTGAGAAAGTGGGCAGGGTAATGTTTTCTTTGTTTTGAGGGTAAAGGAACTGAGACTCTCTTCTGACGCTAATGCCAGCATCTGTAGTTCCCAAATGCATGCAAAGAATTATTGTAGCTTCGAATCACATCGCATTTAAATACATTTGTAACGTTACATTCTTGAAGAGAAAAGCAAATACATGACATTCTTTGAATAAGTACAGTCACAAATCTGAGATCTTGGAACAACTGAAAGAGTATGAGACTTGGATCCTTAGAAAAAGTTTTGCTTTCTCTCTTAAAATTTGCCATGTAGTTAACTGGATTAGTCATTTGAGATTCTAAAATGTACAAATAGGATTGGGCTAAGAAACCAAGAACCATGTACTTATCTGTTATTGCTTCTTTAAAAAAATTCTCCCCAATGACTTTTAATTTCCTAGATAGGGGGCAGCCAGCCTTTTGAAGAAACTCATTTACTTTAGCGTCACTCCAAGTTTCTAATGTAAACGTCTTAAGGGCTGATTTGGAGGAACTAGGACAAGACATTTCCACTATTGCCTGAAGACAATTTGCATCTCTTAAAGATGAAGAGGCAGAGGGTAAACATAAGCTGAAACTCATCATGACTTACATAGCATGGAATTTTTTTATATATCATTTCACACAAATCCATTTTTAAAAGTTGAATTATGTGATTTTTAAAGTCAGATATCTGCAAGGGAAATTGGACTGACCCGACTCTGCCTCCAAGGTTTAAGGGTAAAATATGTTGTGAAATTTGAAGCAATTTTGTTTTCCATGCACATATTCCTTTTTTAGGAAGAAAATCTTTCTTTGCTCCACATTCCTCTTTGTGCCCACAGAAATGCTTGATTTGGTTTGGTATGAGTCAAACAAACTGTTCTCATCACAGTGGAGCAAAGGAAAAAAAGAGCTTTTCATTCAAGTTATGGGTTCTGGAAAAATGTGTGTAAAAGCATTCTATGTAAGTGTAGTTGTTGGCCACTCTTTTGTGAGTTATCTGTAGAATAGTCATTGTCTCCTGCACCCAACCAGAAAATAATGGAGTGTGAGAAAATTCAGCCTATTAAAGTGTAGGGAGTATAGAAAAGTGCTTATAGCACTCCTTTTTTTCTCCATCATATGAATGTTCATGCACATCTATGGAGAATTCTTTCCCTTCTATCTTTCCATGCTTACCCCAAGATTGTGCCCTGTCAGCCCAGCAGGTTTAAGAGATGAACTACAAGATGGAAACCATATCTAATGCCAATTTCATCTGATGATGTGCCGTACATATTAACTCTCATCTACCACTCATGCTATGATTTGGGTAACATGGTTTATATAAATAATTATCATTCTTAAACCACAATATGTAAAGTGTGGATATTTAACAACAAAAAAAAAGAAGTTAAAATGAGCCAAAGATAGAAATTAGACAATTAGCCATTTCTTCTAATACAGAAAGCTTCTCAGCAAATGAAAAAAATACCATCATGATCACAGGGGAATGAAAAAAGACCTCAACAAACCCTCTTAGAGATTGTTAAAACCCAATCATCCAGTATAATAATTTGGAGATGATAGAATAACTTCTTTGATGCACTAGGACACAACTAATGTCAACTCTGAAGCTCTTTAAAATATCTAGTGTAACAGGCAAAGCTGAGATATTAAAACTAGAGCATGAACGGGCCTGATAAATCAAAGGAGACTGGAGCCCTGAAGGTTTCAGTGGTAGTGGTATTGGGGGGCTAATGCAGCCTCGTCATGAGTTCCAGGAAATGACCTGAGAAAAAACTCTTAGGATCCTAGGTCCAGGAGGAAACTGGAGATCCCATCCAGTCTGCCCACCTGCCTCAAAGCTAGACCACAAGAAAACTTTTAAAAATCCCATGGAGTTTACACATTGCAAATTAGCAGCATTGTTGTATAAGAAACCTTAAAAAAGAGATAATCCGTTTGTTTTCCCTTCTGAAAAACTGACATCAACCTAAAGGAGTTAGTTCACGGCTCTAAAATTGTTGTTGATTCTCAGGTAGAATATTGTACAGAAGTGTCAGGCATCATCGCTCACAATGCCTCTGTTCCCTTTCAAAATCAGCTTTGGAAACACTTAAGTCTTGGATGGTTTGTCATTCTGGTTTGAGATCTAGCATGACTTAAAAAGACTAACCAACAAGTAAATGTCAAAAGATGAAAAAAATCTACCACATTCTGTTTTTCATAAAAATATAGATTTAATAAATTTCTAAAGGAGAACAGAATGGTCACGTTAGAACACTGCCAAAGTTATAAACTTTGACAGTCCCACATACTGAGATGAACAGGAAAATGCATTTCACAAGAAATAAAATACATTTTTTATCCGCTGGGTTCTCTGAAGAAGAAGAGAAGCACATCTGTCCCAAATTTCTTCGAAGGAACTGAATACATTCAGTTTTCCTGAGAGAATAGGCTTACTCTTTCTACTGGGTTACCTTAGAAGGCTTTTAAAAAATAATTTCAAAGCTCTAATCAAACAATCAAGGAGACAAATTGAACAATCTTTATCTCAATTAACATCTCAAAGCTGGAAATAAAAATTTCCTCAGATGTAGGAAGAATATCAATATGAGTAATTAAATATCTGTAGGGTTGTTTACCACAGGGTTGTATGAAATAATTATAGCATTTTGTGATGTTATTGTATCATTTTAAAAATGGGGTAGTCATAGCCATTTCATAGCTCTTGTGTCTGACAGTACTAAACATGCTGGAAGATGTTTCTACTTCTATTGTTTCTGCTGTTGTGGTCAACATTGTTGTTGCTGTTATCATTTGTGTTATAATTCCGTTCTAACTGGCCTCTTTGGGGACAAGCTGTAGGAACCTCAGTGGCCAAGGTTACAGACAAGGATGTCTGAAAGCAAATTTCAGGTCTCACATTCTCTGGATTTCTAAGTAGGAGGTGTAATGAATAGGAGTAGGTTACCACATCCGAAAGGGACAGGACAAGAAGGGCCATGACTGAAACCGAGAAGTGCAGGGCAGCGTACAGGAAAGCCCAGTCTGAAGACACTTCCTGTCCCGCTGTCATGCACCAGGGCTTCTTTGAGTCTGGGTCCTGAGGCTGCAGTCAGGGGGTGTCCCCAAGTGCCTAAGGGCAAGACGCTGGGAGCAGACACATTCCATCACTTCACCACCTTCTGAAGGATTTTAAAGCATACTCTGGAAAAAATATTACAAAAGAGCAAATATTGAAAACATTTAAAAACGATTCTCCAAAATGGCAAGAAAGTCTGAATTTGATGTTCAGATAAATAATGCTCTTTGTAGGTGTAAATGACATATCAGGATCTCAAAGGACCAATTCAAGCAACCTCTTCAGATAAGGTGCAGACTCTGGTCCACCGGGGTACCATATTCTTCAATCTACCAGTGCCCGATCCAGAAGAGAGTCTTCACAACAATCTGTGTTCACAATCTTCACAACCTGTGTCTATGTTGCTAATTCAGTAAATGTAGGAAAAAGTCAAATTATCAAAGACATCACGGAAACAAACTGGCGTTTTGGCTCTATGTAAACAAAAGGTCTGAAGAGTTGATTTTCAACTAGTTGTTTTGTTCCTGAATAAAGTTACTCTGTAGACACTTTCCTTGTGCTCCTTCTAGGAGAAAAATCCTTCAAAAGTCAGTGGCATTGCAAAGTTTTATTTCTTTTTACTTTTCTTTTGAGAAAAAGAGGGGAATATTTCTTTCGGAACGTGCCTCTCTAACCCCAGCCTGCTCCAGAAATGTTCAGGGTGCTGGTTTAAAAGCAGATTTCTGGAACTCATGAATGAGTCAGCATTTTTGACCTGTGGGAAAAAGTGAAAAGGTACATAAAAACATAGGGTAAGAAATGTCTTTCCGGAAAATGAATAATATGTGGAGTGCCTCTTAATTCACAAAATTAGAAAAGGAGTCTAATGCTTAAATGTATTATATTTAGATTTTCTGATATAACTATCTCCAAGCCTAGTTCCAAAACCACACTCTATATAACTCTATATCAGTCTTTGTTACATATTTTTGTCTGATTATACAAGTTCTGTTTTTCATAAAATATAGATTTAATTATTTCTAAAGAAGAGCATAGTTTCATGGTAATCTGCCTTTTTTGGGGAATTAATTAGTATATAAACAAAGGAAAGTATGCCTAGAAAAAATACAAGAAGTATGAGTGGGAAAATGTTAGCTGGAGAAAGGATTTTTCTCCCTTTTTAATATCTATGTTTTACATAACAGGAAATCCTCTAGTTTATTTTTAGAAGGATGTTACATACATGCCTAAAGAAATAACCATAATCTGCTCTTTCATGAGAATACAGATAAGACCTACTGAAATTCCTAAATACTAGATTTTCTGGAAAGTTCCCAGCAATCACAAAGATAGCCTAGTATGAACAAAACTGACACCATCAAAGGGCAGAGCTATTGAGATCTTTAGATTCATAATCACCATACATTCTATTACTTGAAGTTTCTAAAGAGTAGACTATTCCTTGAATTAAAATCTTCCTTCTCTTCTACTTTTGATAAGTAAATCTAACCTGATGACTACCCAAGAACAATAATATCTGTGCACCAGGTACCCTCCTCTAGCTTTTTGGCACCCATCCTAATAGTCTTTCTGTCTCTCTGTCTAGTTTACATCTGAGCTTTGAAGACAGCCTCTCTCCCTTTCCTTCCTCTGTTATTCCCCAGTCTTTAAACACTTACCAACTCTCCATCTGATAGAGGGAAATTGAGCTTGGTTACATTCAGAATTATTGATGTGCTTTTGATATGTCCAAAATGGATGTAAATGTGCCTTACATCTGCAAAGAAAATTAAATACTTGGATGATACAGTTAAGTAGAAATTATATTAGTATGTCATCATGTTTGATAACTGAGCCATGTTAACTGTTATTATAAGATATCAAAAATCATTATTCTTTTCTTACAAAAGGCTGTTATACGTCTTTCCAGATTTCATGTATCTTAAGTTCCTAACCTTGCATATTATTATCACTATTACCTAAAAAATGAGAGCCAAAATTTGATGGATGTGGAAGACATTTACTTAGATACATCCAAAAGCAGAGATGAACAGACAGAGGCAATTTTGGGAACAAACGTCTGTATCTTAATTGATACAATAGTTTCTCGATATAAAAAGGCTGATCAAAGAATTAAGTCATTTGAGGTCATGATTTACATTTCCCCTGCCCATAGATTGGAGATGATACAGCAAGGAGAAAAACAGTACTGGAACAGAGTTAGGAGGCCTGGGTCCTAAGTCTGACTTTATGACCAATTAGTTCTATAGCATTGGGAAAATAATTTATATTCTGTTGAATTCAGTTTCCTCATTTGCAAAATAAATGGGTTGGGTTGAATAATCCCTAAAGTCACCTCTGGTGTTAAGGCTTTAAAATGGACATGAATCACTCTATACATATATAGTGATTATATATATGATTATATATATATATATGATTAAGACTCTCATTTCCTTCTTTACAAAAATTCCAGATAAAGACTTTTCTGCAACAATAAAGCCAGCTAACAATGAGAAGGCAAGTAACCAATAACATTTTTCAATTTGTCCAAATGAACGATAAACAAAACTCTATGCAGATGTTTATTGTTTCAGAGAAATATCTCTTGTCTGTGAGGTACAGAAATGGAGCAGCAGAAAAAAGTTAGGTATCTGTCTCTTAGTCAAACTAAACCCACAAATAAAATTAGATTGACATAAATGATAGAAAGCTTCTTGGAGCTATCTGTTCAGAAAGCCCTGGCAGGAAGAAGCAGGAACTAAGTGTGCTTTCCCCAGAGGGTCCTTTGCAACAACAGTGGAGAGTTTGCCTTAAGAAATCACTTTTATGCTTCCAAAGTAGTTTAAATAACCAAGTGAAAAATATACAGAAGTGCTCTCGCTGCTGAGAGAAATTCTTATTCCACACTGAATGATCCACTGACTCAATTCCTCACTGTAAATGGAAAACCCTTTGTTCTTTAGAGCCTTAGAGAAAGTAAAGAGAATCACACCAGCCAATAAGCACATTAAAGTGACATGGATTTTCCTTTTGAAGTAAAATGTACATAAGAACTTGTGTGATATACCCAGATTTGCTACTGCTGCAGTAATTTCTATTCAATGCCCTAAAAATGATGAGATGTGCTCCTTCTTATTGGAGAAATGTTGAAAATATACCCATCATTGTTGGTCTTTCCTCTTTTCTATAATCTTGGACTCAACTAGGCTGCTAAAAGCCTCACTAAGATTTTTCCATTGGAAGGTGCCAGAGTCGCATCAAGAATTAACCCTGGGATTAAAAAGCTCTAGTCACATTCATTTGCACTTCCTGCCTTGCAAGAATATGAGCGGAAGGGGACACGAGGTAAACCTTCCCAAGAGTCCCAAGGACTAACTGACTTAGTGAGTTGGTTAGTGAGTTGAATAGGAGTGTCATGTAGGGAGAGGAAACCAGACAGGAAGAAGGCAGTTTGGCAGCACCAGCTCTATCAGAGGCATCGCCATGGTAGGTCAGCAATCACGTTCTCCTCCAAGATGACCAATAAGCTCTCGGACTCCAGGAATACCCCCCAACCTAACAGGGCACAGAGTTTGCATCTTACCAGATGATGGATCTTGAACCAATGTTAAATTTTTGACAGAAATGTAGCTTTGCAAGGCACGCAGGCTGACTTTGTACTTCTGAACAATGCCAAAGATGAGGAAATAGTTCTGGAGTAAAAATACAAGATGGATTTGTTCCAAGGTGGTAGATCATTTGAAGACAGTGACATAAAAGAATCTGCCATGGCTTATCATATCTATCATCTGCTAGTGGCTTCTGGAAAACAGTTAAGTTATAGGATCTCGGATTTTCTCTTCTATTTTTAATTTTTAGAACAAAATTTTTTGATTATCCTTATTAAAGTTCAATAATTAGTATATTAAGGAATTGTTAGCACAGGCAATAGGGAGAAATGAATAATTAGTCTGTTTAGAGAAGTGATATTAGACAATCTGGGTGATACAGGAAAAGAATATGTTTCCCTTAATAGTAGGAGACTTTGTCCAATTTAGTCATCTAATTACATCACATTTTAGTCAGAAAGTGGTAAGAGTTATTTTGGAAGCCTTGCCATCTTTGCTTTTTGCAATTGGAACTGTAGTCTTGGTATGTACAAAGATGTAATATCCACAGGTTTTATTCTACCTTCTTTTCTTTGAAAACATTAATATTATAAGCTGCTATACAATAAAGTTTACAAAAAGCTCTGTATAAAAAGTAGTTCTACGTCATATGGTAGTTCTATTTTTAGTTTTTTAAGGAACCTCCATATTGTTCTCCATAGTGGCTATACCAATTTACATTTCTATACCTGGAGAAAACCATAATTCAAAAAGTTACATGCACCCCAATGTTAACTGCAGCACTGTTTACAATGGTCAGGACATTGAAGCAACCTAATGTCCATCAACAGAGGATTGCATAAAGAAGATGTGGTACATATACACAATGGAATATTACTCAGCCATAAAAAAAGAACAAAATAATGCCATTTGCAGCAACATGGATAGACCTAGAGATTGCCATACTGAGTGAAGTAAGTCAGACACAGAAAGACAAATATCATATGACATTGCTTATATGTGGAATCTAAAAAAATAAGGTGCGAATGAAATTACTTACAAAACAGAAGTAGAGTCACAGATGTAGAAAACAAACTTATGGTTACCAGGGGATGGGGGGGGGAGGGATAAACTGGGAGATTGGGATGGACATATACACACTACTGTATACAAAATAGGTAACTAATAAGAACCTGCTGTATAGCACAGGGAACTCATCAATACTCTGTAATGGCCTATGTGGGAAAAGAATCTTAAAAAAAAGAGTGGATATATATATATATATAACTGATTCACTTTGCTGTACCCCTGAAACTAACACAACATTGTAAATCAACTATACTCCAATAAAAATTTTAAAAAATAAAAATAAAAAGTAGTTCTGCAAGTCAAATTATTTTAAATGAAACAACTAATCATTGCTCCTTAAACAAAACATAAAAATTCTTGCTCTCTGGCCCTTGCTTAGGTTGTTTCTTCCACCCAGGCTGCCCTCTTGATATTGCTGGCTGCATAAACAAATCATAGTATTGTTTAATTCAACAATTATTTATTGAAACCATATTATGTACAAGACATAGTTCTAGGTGGTGGATGATGAACAAAAACAGACAAAAATAGCTACCCTCATGGAGTTTCCATGTTGGTGGAAAAGATGGATAATATCAAGTTGAAATGGAAATAGCTAGATGAGACTTGGTGAGAGGAAGTTCATCTATTCGTCCCATGTTTAGGATCCATCTCGGCCACCATGTCCCCCACCCCATCCCCATTTCATTCACCCCTTGCACCAGGACTAGGTGGCCAAGGAAAGGAACTTCCTGGCAGGCACAGGTCCAGTGTTTTGTCAGCCCAGGGACTGGCTCTTTCCTCTGTAGTGAATTCTCTCTGGGGCTCATTACTGTGAGACGCAAGGGTGCTTTTTCCCCTTTTCCAAAGGTCCATCCACATGCCCCTTCCAGATTTTTTGGCCTCCAATATTTTAATATTAGTCATTCTAGGCTCCTGACCAAATAGTGAAACCATTTGCTTCTGCCCAGAAATTTGTGTCTATCCATTCTTTAGGCCAATTCTGCCTCCATACAAACTGAACGAGCAAGCATACTGCTCACAGCTGCGTCTACTAGAAGGCCTTTCCTTCTCCACTGACTTTAGGGCCACCCTTGACTGGGGCAGTAGTCCTTTTTAGGCTAACAGCAACATATCATGCCAAGCCATCTGTGAACTAAGCCTAAATTTTTTCCTGTAAGTAGGTTATACCTTTCTACTTCCACCCCATGATGTCATAGGTATGAGCTGAAGGAAAGGTGTTGGTGCAACAAAGGTAAATGCCATGGACATCTGGACTATTTATATAATCTACTTGTGCCTTCTTGACACAATTCCAAATGTACCCTTTCATCACAATGGATTGCCACTGTGCCTGCCCACCTCTATGACACAGAGGATCAAGATTATGATGGACAGTTCCACCTGCACAGTCACTTTGATGTCCCACAGTCAAGTGCTCAGTATTACTAGGGCCAAGAAACAACATCAGGAGCTAATTTACAAACGACAAATGGTTCTCTGTCATAAGAGGCAGCCTCCTGCTCCAGAACTTTAGAGAGCTACGATGTGACCCTCCAAAGGGCTTTCCAGAGATGATGCAGAGCATCCTTACACACAACAGAAACCACCTTCACAATATGTTTCATCCTCTGGGCCAAGCCACAGATCAGTTGCACCATTGTTAGGACCTTAGTGAGGGGCAGTAAATTCCCAGTCCTCTCCAGCTCTCATCACCTACAGGTCAAGCAGTCTTCTGTAACCCAAGGACCATCCTCCAAAGAAGAACTTCAGATGCTGGATTTTCAAAGCAAAAACACACTAAGATGCTAGAGGGATTGCACAAAAGAGGGATGAAGAGCACTGAGGGGATCAGAGGGGAACACCAACATTATCCACCACGTCCACTGTATTCACCAAGGTCCGTCATATTTTGCCAGACAGGCGAAATGTACAGGGGTATAATGGAGACCACTAGCCCTGTGACCTGAGGTCTTTGCAGGTGATCCTAGCAACTCCCCCTGAGATGTAGTATTACTTCTGATGTACTGTTTGCTATTTCAGCAGTTTGCCTAGCCTGTACCCACTAGAAGCCAGTGGCATCCCGTTCCATCCCTCCCCCAGTTATTACAATCAAAAATGTCTTTAGACATGGCCAGATAGCCTTTGGGGTCCCCAGTTGAAAACAACTGTTCTAGGGGACCCAGCCTCCTTTTAATCAAAGGTCTCTGTGTCCGTGAACTGACTTAGATCTGGAATTCGGGTGAGGGACCATGATTTTCCAAAGCAGTGGCTGATATCAGCTTTCTGCTTGCCAGCTCATGTTTTTGAACTATTATTTTTACATCAGCCATGTAACTGACTAGTTGAGCTTTCACATATTGCCACAGGTTCCTGTAAGGTCCAGGCATCCTGATTGCCACTCCAGCCTTTCAGCTCATTTTAATAATCACATCTATCTTGTCTCTATTGACCAAGGGCCTCTGCCAGTCCAGATTTCCATGGTTCTCCGGGAGCTCATTTCCATGAAGCATCTCCCACCATCCTTCCAGCCTGAAATGGTTAAATGCTTTTCCTGAGTGAACAGGTTAGAGATGCACTTCATAAGGTTCTCATGAAGGTCCTGCAGGATTGAGGTATCCAGAGCGTTTTTTCCCTCCTTCCCCTGTTTTACTGTCCTTGTCCCTTACTCCCAATTCCTGGGGATCACATTTCAATGTGAAAGTCATTTCACAAGTCAAGGTTATTTCAATGACCTTGGTTTTTAGGGTCATTTTTTGAGGAGTCCAGGCTGACTCTTGTTATCAAGAGTGACCCTAGGAAGCAGGCCCTCTGGGTAGGATATTAAAGCTGGATCACCCACCAAACATATGATAATAAGAATCCCATTGCTCGTGGTAAGTGGGGTGGTGATAATCCCTGGCATGTAGACATAGGTGAAAAGTATCTGTGGCACTTGAATGTTCTGGGGGCAATAGTAATTATGTGGATTATGGAGTGGACTGGCTTTTGTTAAAGTTTTTAGAAATCTGGGGAAGGGGGGAAACAATGAGGTCAGATCACCAACTATCAACTTAAGGCATGCAGTGAAATCCTGAAGGACACCTGGCACATTAAGAAGCTCTACATCTTCAACAGCCACAGAAGAGGCTGCAGAAAATTAGACCTAGGATCTGTTTGTGATGGGACAGAGCTATAAAGGAACCTGTTTTGGCTGTGCATTTAGGCTTGTTTATAGCTCTGCTTCATATCAAGAATCTTAACCTTGACTCCTTTAAAGAAGAGACTGAAACAAAGGCTCATCATTGGTGGTTTGCTTTGGAATATGGACCCCATAAAGCAGGAGTAAGGGATAAGTACAGGAAAACACAGGCGGAGGGAAAAAACACTCTGCATGGCTCTATCTGGTAGGACTTTCACAAAAGTCTTATGAAATGCATCTCCAAACTGTCTGCTCAGGGAAGAATGGAAAAAGCATTTACCCATTGGCTTCTATCCCTGATTGATCAAGGATTGCTCCAAGGAATGTGAACTCCCCCAAACTTCTGGATCATGCATGAGTTAGGTCCACCTGCATCTTATAAGATGTCCCATTCCATGGTGTCAGAGAAGCCCCAGGGCAGAAAGCAAGAGAGGCAAGACAGCTTGCACATCTGCAAAGCTGGTTGAAGCCTTCATGTAACTGTTCCCCAGAGCAATGGCTAGAGTAAGATGTGGGGCCCATATAGTTTAAAGTAATGCACAATATATATGTGATAAAGCTAGAAAAGGCAGCTTTTCAGGGAACAGGAAATGATCCATTGTGTCAGATGCCATTAATAAGTAGGATGAGAACTGACTTTCAGCAACATTGAAGGTCATGATCACCTTGACAAGAGCAGTTCTAATGGAGTGGTGGCGGGCAAAGCCTGATTCGTTCACCTAGACTCAGCTCCTCTTTGATATTTCAGGCTACGAAAATGTAAGTCACAAAATAGATATTCCTCAATTTCTGCCGTGTAACTTTCAAATCTACCTTGGCCACCAGCCTTGGCTTCTTCCCTTTACATGCAAGGGAAGAGGCAGTCTCTTCCTGCCTAAGGGTTATCCTGTTCTCTCCCGGCCTTTTAGGTCTCTTCATTATTCACTTTTCCTTCTAGATATTCAATATCTCCTTCCCCGTTCAGTTTTTCCCACCCTGAAGCCACCACAGACTCTGGCCTATTCACTAAACAATGCCCAGAGTCTAGGACAAGCCTTGGTATACAGTAGACCCTAAATATACATTTGTTGAATGATCAGATAAATGAATTTTAACCACTTCTTTACCTGTATTTTGCTCACAGTAATCCCTGACTAAGTACATGTGTAAATCAATCAGTGTATAAATGAGTGAATATTTTCTTGGTTACCCCAGCTGGAAGAAATCTCTCTTTCCTCTGAACTCATATGTAACATCTCTTTCAATGTCAACACATTATTTTATCTTTAATTCATTTCGATATGCATCTCTCTTACTGACTATAAACTCCTTGAGCTCAAGAACAGGATCTCTTTTATCTTTATTTCCCACCTAACATATATTACCAGACATTACGGAGAGCAGTACTTCAATAGATATTTGGTGATTGACTGCATGAATGAATGAATAAACAAATGACTAAAAAGGACAAAATCTGACAACTTGTAAACTTCTACATGCTTAAGACTATTGAATCCTCCCATACTTGTCCCAGATCTGCTACAGCTCTCCACCAAATCCACCACTTGAGGTTTCAGAGACTCAGAAAACTTCATTTCTTCCCTCTGAGCAGTGGCTACAAGAAGCAGCAAGTAGCAAAGCACTCATGATACCCATGGGCCTATTGGACTCTTTTTCTTGGCCACTAACTCAATTTGGTATCGTTTAGCACATTACAAGATTGTTCAAGAGTACTATAAAAGATGTCAGACACCATCAGAAACCACTTCAGAAAATCATTGCCTTGTAGCTGGATCAAAAGGTGAACTCCTGGAAACTAGCAATGCTAGAAAAACAGAATAAATCATTTTTCTTCTCTACCTTTTAGAGATTTGCACCTTTTTGCCCCAAAGAATGGCCATATTTTCTGAAATTTGAAGCTTCCATAGTATATTTATAAAGCATTTGTGCAATAATAAAACATCTACCTGATTGAAGAGGAATAATCCTGGGTTCTCACTCCTCTTTGCAATTATTTTGGCCTATTTTCAGGTCATTTTATTTATTCAGGTCAATTATTCAGGTTATTTTATTCTGATGCCATTTTCAAAATGTTAATGTAACGACAATCATGTTTATCCAAATTATCATCAAGATCATCGCCATCCTCTTGAATTTTCAATAAACTTTATTGAATGAAAATATTTTAAGTTGACTTTAAAAAGCAAGGTGGTAAATGTTTAACTGCTTTAAGCATATTAATTTAGGCAAAATGCAAGGCTCAGAATGGTGATACTTTTATATTTTTATTTATTTTTCTTTCTCTCTCAGAGGAGAGTTGCAAGAACAGTTTGGTCAGAGTTCTTATGTGAAAGTGCACCCCAATCTTTTTTATTTTATTTAATTAATTAATTTATTTATTTTTGGCTGCATTGGGTGTTTGTTGCTGCTCACAGGCTTTCTCTAGTTGCGGCAAGCGGGGTCTACTCTTCGTTGTGGAGTGCCGGCTTCTCACTGAGGTGGCTTCTCTTGTTGTGGAGCATGGGCTGTAGGCACACGGGCTTCAGTAGTTGTGGCACTCGGGCTCAGTAGTTGTGGCTTGCAGGCTCTAGAGCGCAGGCTCAGTAGTTGGGGCGCATGGGCTCAGCTGTTCCGCGGCATGTGGGATCTTTCTGGACCAGGGCTCGAACCCGTGTCCCCTGCATTGGCAGGCAGATTCTTAACCAGTGCGCCACCAGGGAAGCCCTGTGCACCCCAATTTTAACCCATTTATTTCTTGGAGTCTCCAGTTGCTTCCTGCTGTCTACCCCTTGCCTCATGAACTGGTTGGTATTTGTGGTTGAGATGACCTCACCTCAGCCTGTCAGGTAACTCACACTAAATTGTGAATAGATTCAGCCAGCATACAACAGTATATGTGTCTGCAGCAACTCCTCTTACTAAAGACACACCAAAGCTGGGCTTTCTTAAAGGAGTGTGGGAAAGGGAAATGAGATGTGTGAAAAATTAGGACTTTTTTTTCCGGTCATTTTTATAGCTTGAACGTGGTTTATCTGAAATTTTGTGAACTTGATATGCTATTGGGTTAATGCATCAAGGCTGCAGAGTTCAAAAAGAGATGGTTTGTTTGAAATTATGGCACCAAAATGTGTTTCCACTTAGGATTTTACAAAACAAATGCTTTGGAGATTTGGAGAAGGGTACAGCAAGGAAAGAAAGAACTTTCAAATTTTATTTTAACATTCAGTTCTCTGTACTAGAGGAATTCGGTCCCAGTACACTATGACAATCGCATCTGTCAAGCCCCTTTCGGATTCATCTCAGTCTTGAATGCAACATTAAAAAATGCCCATGAGGGTTTTGTTCCTCTGAAAAATGAATGTGCTTTGCTCTGGAGATGCTTCTTAAAACATTGTTACTTTCTTGAAATGTTACTAGACCAAAATATATTATGAACTATACCTTGGACTCCCTTGTTCAAAAAATGTAAAACTACAGAATTAATCAACTAAACAAAAATGTATTTCCAAGTGGACAGTTTTGTCTGAAGATCTTTTTTTCCTACTTTATATTGAATGACCTGCAATATATCAGATAAGGAACGTGTGTGGTTGTGCAGTGTGTATATGGGGGGTGCTTTGTTGTGGCTGATATTTTCTGCCTTCCCTGGACCTGTATGAAACAGGATTCATTCATTCATTACTCTACCTTCACACCATTCACAGAGGGACTAATGGAGGGTACAGAGACCTGGCAGAATGTTCGAGAGGGAGAGGTGACCAGGGGACTCGTGCAATTTGAAAAAGTCAGTTCTGCTAGGAATACACACCCGTACTCTTCAGAATCACTCCCTTACACTGTTAAGCTTCAAAAGGCTGAAATATAAACACACAAACAGAAACTCTTTATGGGAATAAATTTCCTAAACTTGTCATTCGTATACGACCTTCAGAATTTTGGCATATTCAAGTATCCTGTTCCTTGATCCTCGTTAGCAAATTTAATCTTTTTTTTAAAGAAAACTTAAATTTATTTTGCTAAGGGGAAATTTCTTTCACTACCATCCATAGATGTGCTGCTCACATATATATTTTTATATTTCTGTGTTTTTATATATTATGTTATAATCTATAAATATCTAATAATAATATTTATATATTATAGTTATATGCGATGTATATTTTTCTGAAACATTACATATTAAGTATATAAATGCTCTAGAAAAAATTTTGTGATCTGAAAGCATCTCATTTTGGGAAGCACTGTTTTGAAGTATCCAAAAGTAGAAAGATTTTGAATAGGAAATCGAAAGATTTAGGTGAGGAAGCCAACAGGATCCCGCGTGCGGGGGAGCCTCTCGTGGATGCCACCCTTTTTTTGCTTGATGGCTCCCTTCTCTTTCTTTTTGTTCCCTCTGTCATGACTTTTTCCAGCATTTCTTCCAACAACTGTGTTTCCCCCTCCTTCTATCCCTTACCTCACAGAGGTTACTCATAATCTGTGTTTCCCCCCACCAAAAAAAAACAGGCATGAAACAGTCACATACCCAAAGGAGAGTAAGCAGACTGTTACACAGAGACCTTATTTCACTGTTGAGAAAAGGATCCCCAAATCTTATTCAACGTCCAGTCTTCCATGATATTGTGCGTGTTAGTTACATGTACTTTTCAACATATTGGAAACATGAAACCATATTGTAAAATTAGAGTTGACTCTTTTTTAATATGTTCACTGCAATAATAAATTAAGGCAAACCTTTTTCTTTTTAGACAGTGATAAGAAGTCCATCTTGTTAACAACAAAAAAAATTAAAGCTATCATTTATCTCTGGGAAATTAACCCTCCATTTCACTTCATTTGAGTACGTAGAAAGCTAGAGCTGAACTTAGAAATATGGCACTTCTCAGATACTAATACAGAAAAATTAAAAGTGAGTATCATTTATTCCCTTTAGTTTTCTTAATTTAGCTAGAAAATGGCTGCATGACAAAATGGGGATTTTTTTGGTTTCGATTTGATTTGTTTTTAAGATGAAGATTATACCTAAAAGATATGTCAAAAACAAGTAGTTTTAAAGTGTTTTAAACTTAGGACTTTTAAACGTAACATTTATTTTGTTTAGCAAGCTTGCTGACACTGATGATTTTATGCATAATAGAGGAGGTGTTAGTAGGATACAAGGATCCTGTTTTAAATAAACCCTAAATATAATAGTCTGCTCGTACAAAAATCCTGATTCAGGCAAAAGACAACTGACTCTACCCATGCCGGTCCTCAGTTTCCTCATTTGTAAAAGGAGTGGGTCCAGTGAAAGGGTCTCCAAGCCCCTTTTAGCTCTAAAAGTTTATAATTCTGAGCTCCTATATTTTTCAAAGATATCAAATATTATATGTTAGTGTTGAGCAGATTACTAAAGAAGCGAACACAAATTAAAATACTAGAAAAATTATGTACCTATTAATTCATTAATGAATTGTAGACCTTACCCTAAATATTTGTATAGTCACAATTTTCTGCCTTAAAATGATTTCAAGTCCAGTGACTAGCTCAGTTGTGTCATTTTTAAATTTGTAATAAAAAATAGTAACTATTCGATGTTGTCACTTACCAAAATTGCATTCTGTGAACAAAAAATTAATGAGTTAAATTGTAGCCACATCATATGTCTTATTTCAGGGCTTGATTCCAGTCTGAGACAGATACATATGGCTGCCTACCTTTAAACTCAAAAAAAAAAAAAAAAAAATTGCAACTGTGTCTCTTTCTGATTTAAGGCTTTAATGTTAATATGCTGTTTTATATGCTCCTTAAACTAAAAAACTTAGTCTACATGAAATACAAATTATAAGTCTAAGCAGGTTATCCTGAACAAAGGCTGAGAGGGAAAGAAGAAGTGTCATTGTTTCGGCTGATAAAGGGCAGATGAGTTGATGGGTTTCTATTTAAGGCTGGGATTTTAACACAGGCTTGGGGTGGGGTAAGGGTGAGGTTGGGGTTTGTAGGAGTCCCTTAAGGCCCAAGCTGGGGCCTTGCATTTCCACTTTGGAGGTTATTTCTAAACGAGATTAAACATACTGTTATTCTACTTATTTTATGCTGTAAGTATTAATTTGTTAAATATAATCATCTAAAGTTCACTAAAGTTTATAGAAACTGATTTGCCATTTCTTCATTTTTTTTTTTTTTTAAATGTATTCAGAAGCCTGGAGAAACACAAGTGACTTGATTGTGACTCTGTTATTGGCTTCTGGATGTTTACACCTCGGTGACCACCAGAACCCAAGTTCCACAAAAGCTTGGATGTTTGTCTATCTCACTCACTGGAGTATCTCCAGTGCCTAGAACAGTCCCTGACACATGTAGACACTCGAACAAAATTTAATGAATGAATAAAGGGAATGAATATATTTTGAATTTGTGTTCTCAAAATGTCCATATTCTTCCTCTCAATCTCTCTCTTTCTTTCTCTCTCTCTCTCAGGCTTTGGGAAAACATGCAGGGATTAATTGATAAACAATGTAATCTTTTCAGTCTTTCTACAGAATATCCCTCAAATTGTGCTCTAATCTTACCTTTAAAACCAGCAAAAAGTGAAATAGCAAATCCCAGGAAAGTTAGGCAGCAGCAATAAAAAGCCCAAATAAACAAGGAAGCATTTTTTTTTTTCTCAACTTGACCAGTTAACTCTCAAACTCTCTCTCACTCAAGGCTGCTTATATTGGGCAGAAGAAAACGAATGACTGAATGACTGACTGAATAAGGTTGGGGAAAATTATTTTATCTCCTCTTTGGAAACATAATAATTATAGTAATAATAGTTAATATATACAAGGTGTTTATGTCAGGGTCTGTTCCAAGGGCTTCATATATATCAACTCAAGTGGTTCTCAAAATTGCCCTGAGGGATAGACCCTACTTATAGTTCTATTTTGCAGATGAAGAAACTGAGGTGCAGAGAGATTGAGGGACTTGAGTCTTAGTGGTGGAGTCAGGAGTCAAAGCCAGCAGGAGCTCCAGAGTTCAGACTATTGACTGCTTTGACCTACTGCCTCTGAGACTCGTTAAAGAAATGTCTTTAGCTTTCTTTAACCCAGTGTTTCCAAACTTGTGTGACCATGACATACCAATCAATATGTTTAGAATAAAACATGGCAAACACTGAAGCAGAATATTTCTTTGGTTCCTTACAAGTCAAAATGTTGTAATAGGAAAATGAGTTATAATCATAAATGTTCTCCTAATTTCAGGAGGAAGTGAACATGGATTGAGTTTCAATTCTCATCCTTCCCATGCCATGTAACTCACTTATCAAACAAGGGAAGGAGGCGAGATAGTCTTTGCCATCTCTTAAAAATAAAACTTAACTTCTTTGATTGCTATTCATGAGATACAAACCAAATAGAACTATTCAAAAAGTGCCTCGCTGGCAAAACAACGTGACAGATGAAACCATGAAGTTCATGATGAAAGAATGCTAAGAAATGTTTAGTTCTTCAAAGTAATTGAAACCTGGGCTTTACCATGTAACCATGAGCCATTCCAGCTGCCAGAATCCTTCTCAGAGCCACCAGAGGGATCTAAATGGGCCCCACTGCAAAAAGTCGAATGAACAACACTGCTTGTTTGCACACGCTTGCATATGACCCTAAGTGGGGGAAGTAGGTTTGGCTAGGTAAGAATGTATTTTTTTAGGAGACTACAGAAGATGAGCTTGTCCCTTGAGAGGCACGCAGGCCAGGCCTGCCACATGGAACAGGAGTTTGAGCATCTTTAGCTGTATTTTGAACCCCTATTCCCATCCACCGAGATTAAGTTTAAGGTGGGGAAGGGTGCAGGTGGGAATGATGGGAGAGTAAGTCCCACAGGTAGAAAAAGAAGCTGCCAAGTCACTCCCTCTTCACGCCCAGTCATCTGAGACAGCCATCAATGCCATCTTTGTCCTAAACGAGAGAGCTTTAGGCCAAGCAAAGGCCTCTTGCAACACATGGACAGGTTTGGTTGACTTTCATCACTACTCACTGCAGGATGGGAGTCAACGTGCTCTCAAAAGGAAAGGGTTTGGTGAGCTGAGGCTGTCTGAGTTTTCCTCGAAGGTTTTTTTTTTTTGATTCTGATTCTTGCTGATCTACAAATCAGATAGTATCAGAATCCAGAATATAGGCCCTGCTCTGTAATGCTCAGCATACAAACTATACTGTCAATCCTACTATTTTAAATAACGAGTAGAGGAAAACTGTTTCTTTAAATTATTTCACTACTAAGCTCTAAGGTTTATTTTACTAAATATCACGTTTAATGTTATAAGTTGACATAACTTTTGAACAAAGGAAATCTCTTATATTGATGGCTGTAAGGAATCACACGCACATCCATTCTCACAGTCTTCCAGAGTTAAAGGTACAGTATGAGATATATCATTGGAATCCATAATGGAATCCTTGAATGGTTCAATGCATGGCTTGAATTAATAAAAACATAGGGAAATTATTCTTTAAAACCATGAATTCACAACTACAAAGCCTATTTTTGCTTTGCTATTATTAATACAATAAGAGGTTTGACTTTGACCTTGGAATCATAAACGTGGAAAACATTAACAGTATTATATTGACATGTTCTGAGCCTCTCTTTTTCTGTATTAAACTGAGGCTTCTGATAAGTTTGGTGGAGTCACTGTGGCACCAAATAAAACTAAACAATTCATACAGACTAAGATCAAGGAGGTCTAGTGAACCGAAAGATTCCAGCTCCTCGATAAAAGGAGGTCTGTTTGGAACCATTGGCAATTATTAATGTTTTAAAACTGTAATTTAAGAAATCATTCTTTGTAAGAATAAATATTAACCTTTTGGAAAATCTGTCCTTTATAATAAGCTATATAGCAGGGTTTTCAAAGATATTTCAGACTCATGTTGATAAAAATGTCTTCGTATTATTAACTTAGCTTTTTCCTTTTAGCCATGATGCTTTTAAACTGTCTAAGAACTAATTGGAAGGCTGCAGTTTTCTTTAATGTAATAGCACATTCCTTATAATAAAATAAGACACCTTTTAAGATGTTATGAGTTTTTCCTAGAAGTATTTAATACTTAAGGTTGGGTTTTGACAACATAAAATAAAATGAGATTTTTGTCCTCCAGGTTGTCAGTCTCCTCTGGGGTAATAGAGTGGCAGTTGGTTGCAGGCTGTGAGTTTTGCAAGGCTGCTCTGTACCTTTGCAACAGGAAAACTGCATGTGGTGTCACAGCTTGTAAAGGAAGACACAATGCTGTTTCTCTCTTGCTTTTCAACCTAAATAGGCCAATAGCCATGAATCAGGCTTGGATGGAACATATTCCAGAGATAGGTATATAACAAAGAGAAGGGGGCTTCCCTGGTGGCGCAGTGGTTAAGAATCCGCCTGCCAATGCAGGGGACACGGGTTCGAGCCCTGGTCCGGGAAGATCCCACGTGCCGTGGAGCAACTCAGCCCGTGCGCCACAACTACTGAGCCTGTGCTCTAGAGCCCACGTGCCACAACTACTGAAGCCCACGCACCTAGAGTCCGTGCTCTGCAACAAGAGATGCCACCGCAGTGAGAAGCCCACGCACCGCAATGAAGAGTAGTCCCCGCTCACAACTAGAGAAAGCCCGCGCACAGCAACAAAGACCCAATGCAGCCAAAAATAAATAAATAAAATAAATAAAAATTTTAAAAAATGTTATAAAAAAACAAAGAGAAGTAGCGAGGAAGCCATTGTCACTGGTCATCTGGTCATGATATCTCAAGCAAGTATCCAGTACTAGCTTTCCCCAAATAGGATAACAGGCTGAAGGCTTGGTTTGAAGCCTATCGTAGCCTCAAAAGAGCTTGCATGAATCCAAGTGTTTATAAATATTGCCGACTACACCTCAATGGTTCTTTAGACTTCACGTTTTCTTCGACTTCCTGCAGAAATTACCACTTTGGGAAAGTTGGCAGGATGAACCACATTTCTGTAGATAATTTTTGTCAGAGAAAAGGCAAAAAAAAAAAAAAAAAATCATGAGCTTTAAGAGGATATTTTCTTTTTGCTTTTCCAGAATTTATTACATTTATTTCATAATTCCAAAATCAAAAGTCACTGATCCTTATGTGATTATTACATGCCATCAGAATGTTATCACATGTTAACATTTTGCCATCATTCACAGGATTCTATAAAAATTAAGTGTTTTTACAAGTGACAGTTAAAAATGAAAATATCTCTGTGGAAATGAATATAAATAATTTAGAAATACAGAAGCCACAAAACAGATGACAAAGGAAAAGATCAACAGACTTGACTACATAATTATTTAAAACATGAATATGACAAAAGCCACCAAGACAAGTACACAAGGAGAAAATATCTGCTACATAAAATCAACACAATAACATCTAGAATACAGAGAAACTACTATTCAGTAAGAAACTCTTATTATTGACTAGTTCACAAGGATATATGTTTCAAGGATGGAATTTTTTTTTATAATAGCAAAAAACTGGAAACAAGTATCCATCATTAGGAGGACCATTAAAAAATTAAGGCAATAAAAAATAATGAAGTCTATAAGAGGATATTTTCTTTTCAACCTGGTCAAAATATATGCAATTTTAAAATAAACTGTAGTGCTGTGTACAAAACTGTAGTGCTGTGTACAAATTATCAAAATGGGCTTTTGAGCCTGTTTGGTCTTTAATCACATTACAGAGGCAGCACTCCATCAAGAGAAGACGAGGGTGGAATCCACTTTTTAGCTGAAAATGTTAGTAAATGTTGGTTTCTTAACAGTTAAGCTAAGCTGTCTCAAAACAACAACAAAAAAAGCAATTTGGATTGATCTCCTCAGTCTCAAAAAGGATGTGCTTTCATCCCAAATGTGTGTATATTTATGGTAATTGATGTGTTCTATTGATTAACTTGACAACTGTTAATGGGCCCATGTTACCAGGATAATCTGACTCCTTTTGAAACGCCACTAAATGGAGATATTCTCAAACATCTTGGGTTACAGTTGATGTCAGTTCTTGGTGTCCTTTAGAATAGCTTTAGTATATCCAAAAGACTGTTTCTCAATTTATTTTGGTTTAAACCACTGGCATTCAATATACCTAAGGAAAACATTATGCTTAAGGTTGGGTTGTTGCAACACAAATGAAATGGGATTTTTGTCTTCCAGATCGTCAGTTAGTCTCTTCTGCATCAATAGACTATAAGGGTAGCTCACAAATCTCTTTAGTCTATGTATAGGTATAGGAAATATTAAGTTTCTAAAGGGGTTTTGAATAACGTTTGGTTTCATTAGTTAAAAACCTTCAAACATTTTAAACTTTGTTTTTACATTTAATATATTATATTTTCATTTTAAGTACTTCAATTACCTGAACTACAGAAAGCCCAATATATACTTATATAGCTTTTATATATTTAGTACATTAAAGACACAGTGACACTAAAGTTCTCTTAAATGATACAATATTGTATATGAGTTTAGTAAGATTTCATTTGAAAAACTCTAGTCAAAATAAAATGACCAATTACACTAAACTGAAGGGTGTCGAGGATGCAGGACTTTCAGTTTTAAAACAAAGACAGTCTCGAGTAAAACCAGGACAAGCTGGTCACCCGGAGTAAAAATCACGATTACAATTTTCAATTGAAGTTATAAGACTGTCATTCCAAATAGGCCAAATACATAAAATAACAAATCTGAATGACCCCCTTCATAGCCCCCAAGCATTAATACTTCAATTTTAATCATTGTAATCCTTTCTATACTTAATTCTAAATCTTCCCAGAGTTAAAAGACTCTTACCCACTGAAGGAAGCTTGTTGCCATACCAAGTAATGTAGGTTACTTGTGAACAGAGATTTTGGCCTAAACGGGGACTGGAATTTTGTTAAAGACTCTGATGAGTCTCACTGAATCTTGTTTTATGGCTGAAATATCATGGGCTTCAAATCATAAAGGTGAGCTCAACATCACTAATCATTAGGGAAATGCAAATAAAAACCACAATAAGATATACTTTACATCCACTATGATGGCTAGTGTCAAAACCAAACAAACAGAAAATAACAAGTGCTGGCAAGAATGGGAAGAAATTGGAACACTTGTGCACTGTTGGTGGGAATGTGAAATGGTGCAGCCACTATGGAAAACAGTATGGCTGTTCCTCAAAAAATTTGAAATAGAATTATACTACATGATCCAACAATTTCACTTCTGGGTGCATACGTAAAAGAACTGAAAGCAGGGTCTCTAAGAGATATTTGAACACCCATATTCATGGCAATATTATTCATAATAACCAAAAAGTAGAAGCAACATATGTGTCCATTGATGGATGAATGGATAAATAAAATGTGGTATATACATACAATGGAATATTATTCAGTCTTAAAAAGGAAGGAAAGTTTGATACGTGCCTCAACATGGGTGGACCTTGAGAACATTATTCTAGGTGAAATAACCCAGTCACAAAAAGGAAAAATATTATATGATTCTACTTATACGAGGTACTTAGAGTAGTCAAATTCATAGAGGCAAAAAGTATGAACTGTGGTTTCCAGGGAGACGGGAGGTTGACATTTAATGGGTATAGAGAGTTCTGGTTTTACAAGATAGAAAGAGTTCTGGAGACTAGCTTCTTAACAATGTTAATGTACTTAAGATTACTGAACTGTACACTTAAACATGGTTGCTACGGTAAATTTTATGTTATGTATATTTTACCACAATTAAAAAGTGTTTTTAATTATGTTAAGAATCAAAAAGTTTGATAACGACCAGCAATGATGAAGATGTGTGGAAATAAGAACCCTCCTGCACCGCTGATGAGAAAGTAAAACAGCCTAGCAGTTCCTCAGATGACTAAATGTAGAGTTACCGTATGCGGATATGTCAATAGAAACTTCCCAAACTGAAAAGCAAAGAGCAAAAACACTGAAGATGGAACAGAATATTCAAGGACCATGAGCAACTACCAAAGGTGTAATATATGCACAATGGTAATATCAGAAAGAGAAGAGAGAAAGGAACAGAAGACACTTTGGAAGCAATAATGACTATGAATTTCCCCAAATTAATGTCAGATATCCAGGAAGCTTAGAGAATACCAAGCAGGATAAATGCCCCAAATCTAGGCATATCCTATGCTAACTGTAGAAAATCAAAGATAAAAAACACTTGAAGCCAGAAGAAAAATGAAGTACTGATACATGCTAATAACATGGATGAACCTTGAAAACATCATGCTAAGTGAAAGAAGTCAGTCACAAAAAAAAATATGTCATATGATTCTATTCATATGAAAATCCAGAACAGGAAAAAATTTATAGAGATAGAAAGTAGATTAGTGGTTGCTTGGGGCTGGGGGGGAGAATTATGCGGAGATAGGGGGCTGATAGCTAAAGGTTCAAGGTTTCTTTTTGAGATGATGAAATTGTTCCAAAATTGACTGTGGTGATGATTGCATATATCTGCAAATAAACTAAAAGCCACTGAATTGTACATTTTAAATGAATGAATTGTATCATAAGGAAATTATAAGTCAATAAGGCTCTGAAAAATATTTTTTTAAATGTGAAGGTGATTGGTCTCAGTTCATATTGCCTAGTTCTTTGTCTACTCACAGAACTCTGAAACGCTTGCCCAAGTTGAGCCCTTGACTAGATTTTTCATTTCTTTGGCTCTTATGGTTTATACACATGTTTCAAAATACTAAAGACCTTTGGATCCAATGAGAGCCTTAGCTATACAATGCCTTTTCTATCTAACCTGATAGAATCTTGCATTCTTTCCTATTCTTAGGACCATACAGCTCTTAGGGATATTTAAAATGAGATCCAAAAAATTCTGGAGGCCTCATGTAGCCACCACCACACACAAGAGCATTGGGCTGCCAAATGTGCTATTGGTGAGACTACTACTATTCCTAATGTACTTCTCTGTGGCCAAAGGATAATTTACAAATAGTAATAATTCTCTGAATTACCAACTTGCCAAATCTATAAAATTTACCACCAAAACTTTTCAAAATTTGATATTATTGCCTATCATAAAGTTTATATAAATTGGTGATGGAGGGGATGATTTCTACAGTTTTAACAGGAATGTTAAATTTATCAAAACCTAGAGATCATAGGGTGATTTAGTCTTGTGAATATTCTTAATATTTGGAAAAGGAACCAAAATTTTCAGTAACTATTGGTTAAGCAATAAATGAATACAGGTGACTGTGGGACTTATGACTTTTAATACAGAAATGTTGTAGTTCATACTGTTATGGGCTGAATCGTATCTCCAACAAATTTATAGGGTGAAGCCCTAACCCCTAGTTGGACTGTATTTAGAGATGGGGCCTCTAAGGAGGTAATTAAGGTAAAATAAGGTCCTAAGGAAGGATTCCTAATCTAATAGGACTAGTGTCCTTACAAGAAGAGGAAGAGACCCCAGGAATGTTCACACACGGAGGAAAGGCTACGTGAGACCAGTGACAAGGTGCTACCTGCAAGCAAGGAAGAAAGATCTCATAAAAAACCAAGTCTGCCAGAACCTTGATTTTAGATTTCCAGTCACCAGACCTATGAGAAGATAAATTTCTGTATTTAAATTACCCAGTCTGTGGTATTCTGTTATGGCAGCCCAAGCAGACTAACACAATACAAGTTTAAAAAGTATTTTTTAAAAATTTATTTATTTTATTTTTTTGGCTGCGTTGGATCTTCGTAGCTGCACCTGGGCTTTCTCTAGTTGCAGTGAGCAGGGGCTATTCTTTGTTGCAGAGCACGGGCTCTAGGCACACGGGCTTCAGTAGTTGCAGCACGTGGGCTCAGTAGTTGTGGCTCGCGGACTCTAGAGCGCAGGCTCAGTAGTTGTGGCGCACGGGCTGGGTGGCTCCGTGGCATGTGGAATCTTCCCAGACCAGGGCTCGAACCCGTGTCCCCTGCATTGGCAGGCGGATTCTTAACCACTCTGCCACTTTAAGGAAGCCCTAAAAAGTTTTTTATAAATTCCTTTTTTCTATTCTGACTGACCCTTGAGCCTTTCTTAGATGATTTTACTAACTTCCTGTCACACAGCAACTTCAACTTGTTATGTTTATCAACTAGAGGCCAAAATGTAATTTACAATGTGGTGGCCCCTGTATCTTCCTAGTTATTTGTTTGTTTGTTTTGGCCTTACTTTTTTCATCTTTTAGTGTTCTTTAAGGATTTGTTACCAGGTTACTCTTTCTTGCATAATTATTTATGGCTAATGTATTTTGAATTTGAGGTTCTTCCACTCACAGTAAGTATAGTAACCCCCTCTTTGTATCTTCACTTCACTCCTGCATGTGGACACGCTGTCCAGAGGACATGACCCCATGGTTTCTGTTAGGAAGCAAGATTTCAGCAAATCACGTGGCTCAAGTGTTCAAGAGTTTATCAAAGTTTTGGTTTTAGTTCAGTTTTAGTTTTGTTGTATTTTTTTTTCACCCTGGCCATTTGCAGTGGACTTGTCAGTGCAGTTCAGTTATAGGTCAAGTTTCAGGTGTCTAATATTTGAGACATTGAGCACTTCACAGAAGCTTAAAGCACATGCAAAATGTTCATGTTGACTGATTAACAGCGAATTAAGAGAAGCAGAGAAGGCTGGCTTGAAAATATGTTAAAATAAAAACCCATCCCATTGTTTATAAATCATAAGAAGTCAATACAATTACATTCGTAATTTGAAATACACAAGATATTTTTCTTTCTTAAAGTCAGACTATGGTAAAACCTATGATATTCTGGTTTGGCTAACCACTGCAGCTGCAGAAAATCTAAAGCCAAATGAAAGTTTTGAAAGAAAAAAAAATCCCTAAAGGTATTGCAACCATCTCATGCATCATGGTTACTGATAGTATTAGACAAAGTTAATGGAAATGATTTGATTTTCAGCAAATTGCTCACTTGACAAACTGGTTTTCCAGCAAGTTGATTTTCTCCTCTCCCTTTCTGAATGTGTGCGCCATAAATATGCATCCATACAGAAGTTTAAGCAGTAAGGTAAATGCATTCGGTAACTGTGAGTTTTTTTTTTTTACTACATTATCATCTCTATAGCTAAAACAAAAGGAAACCACCTCTCTGTCAAATAACATGATACATTTGTCATCTGAAAGGACAGCCTTCAAGTTGGAAAAGTTTTTAAGCTTAATGGAGGTTACTAGTGACAAATTTAATCTCAATGGAAACATTTTTTTGTGTGTTATATACTAACTAGAAAGATCGCTTTATTCATCTGGACATTTTAAAGCACTTAGTAAAACAGCTACTTGACATTTAACATTTTTCCCTCTTGAAAACAAATTTATCTTTATAACGGTTTGAAGTGATAAATATACTGAATGGAAATGAATACTTCACATGGCACCGTTAATGGGAAATAAATAGATGTTTTAAATATTTGCTCCTAGAGGTCTCTTCTTGAACTTAAGCATAAGTTATCTAAACAGTTGAAAAAAGATTTATAGTTATGAAGAGGCCTATATGTCAAGGAAAGTTTTATGATATGTTCCATAATAAATTAGCAATAAATGGATACAGGTGACTGTGGAATTTATGACCTTTAATGCTTTAATACTGCACTAAAGAAAAACTAATTATTAAGGTCCTAAAGGGTAATATAAGAATACCATCTACAAATTGTCAAATTAAACCGTTAGCGCTAGGTATTGGAGGTAGTTGCTTTTTATGTGGCTCATCCTGTGAGGCAGATATAGATAAATACAAAAAACTTCAGTGCCATCAAGTAGTAGAACAGCAGCTGTCAGGCTTTCTAGCTGAAACTAAAGAATTACTTCTAAAATTTGTTTCTTCTGCTTAAAAATAATCATTCTTTTAGCACTTTAGTGAAGGGCTATGTCATACTGGAAAAAAAATGATTAATTTCACTAGATCCTCTCATAGCATTTCTTGTCCATTTCCCCCTCAAGCACCCCATGAAGATGTCTGAACACAAGAGGTCCCGGAAAAAGTTGTCTGACGAAAAAAAAAATCAAATTTAAGCGAGTTGCAGTTTTTAGAACTGTCCTTAACGTAAGAAATTTCAATTAAAGCACCCGTTGTGGTGAAGCATCTCCACTTTCATCCTTAGTTTTTCACAGGAAAAAAAAAGAACTCACCCTTTTCTTCCTAATTTGAGCCTCACCAGGAGGTAGATGAGTTTATTTCCTAGAGGGAAGAGGCTATTGTAAAAGTTGGCCTCTAAAGCGATCTTCCAGTTTCCAATCTCTCACCCTTTTAATCCATTCTCCACACTAACACCAGAATGGTCTTTATTTTCAGGGGGAAAAATGTGATTATATCACATCTCTGCTTAAAATCCTTTGCCGGGCTTCGGCTGCTTAGCCCAACTCCTAAGCGAGGCAGAGGCCCTTTTGTGATTTGGTCCCCCCTGTCTCTCCGGGCTCCCTGCCTCCGGTCGGGAGCGCTCGGCTCCGCGTGATGGACCACTGGCGGCGCGTGCGTGGCTTGCCCGTGATGCTCAGCGTTCTCACCCTTTGCTTCTGCTGCTTGAACAACTTTTCTCCTTATTCTTCCTTTTCTTTCAAGGACCAGCTCAAACGCCACTTCACGTGTCCTGTCATAAGAGTAACTATGGTCCTGTCGGCATCCATCGCTTTCGCAATGATTCCATTTCATCTGATCCTTTTCCTCGCATTACGGTTAATTGTCTAGGTGCCTGTCTTGTTACTCAAGTGAAAATCGTGGACGTCAAGGATCTCGTCTTGCTTCTTTTCATTCCCAGCATCTAAGTCTATAGGGATATAATAGTGTTCAATAAAGTTTTATTGAATAAAAAGGCTGGGGAAAGGGAATTGGGGGGGGGGGAGGTGACTGGAGATGGATTATGAGTCTGAGACAGGGGTCAGTAAACCTTTCTTGCTTGTAAGTCCAGAGTTAAGAGGAAGTCTTGGATAGAAACCAAGTTAGCCTTTGCCCAGGTTTCAGCATTTCCTTAAGAGGGTACTAAATAATAGCATAGAAAAGAATATACATTATCTGAGATTGAAAGATGGGGGAAAGTTAATAAGGAAATTATAACTATAATAACAAGGAAAACAAGGAGGTAAGATCTCTCAATCTGGGAGACTACTGTATCACAGGGAAAAGGACTTAAAACTAAAACTAGAATCAGAAGACTGAAATGAAATCTCACCTCACTCTGTGATCTAATGGAAAGTGTTTATTTTTTCTTACCTTGTTTCCACTTCTGTGAAAATGGGGATAATAATGGATACTTCCCAATGTTTTCAGGTGGATTAAAGGAGATAATATAAATAAAATGATGATAATAATACCTACCATTTATTGAAGATCTGCTATATGAGAGGCTTTGTGCTTTATATACATTACATTTAATTTCATTTTGAAAAATGTACATTGTTTTTGTAACCACCCTGTTTATCACTTAGACATTGGTACTCTTTTCCAAACAGTCATGAGAAGTCTGACTTCTTTAGATTTTGTGATATCAGATTCTTAGTGGAGAGACGGGCTCACCGAGTGTCTTTACCTTAGACAAAAACATTCCATAAATGTTTCTAGTGTGTGCAAGTGGTTGATGTCTAGCATTTTAACCATGTGCTTCCTTAAAAAGAAGGCCAGTTATAGTCAAACTGTGAAAGAGGCAAAGATATCTGTCATTTTCATATTTCTGTCTGTCTCTCCCTGTCCCCAATGACTGCAGTGTTTGTGCCCCAGGGTCCCCTGTGACCTACCCAAGGACTCCATATCTGGTGCTCAAAAATGACCTCTTATCCTCCCCACAACCTAGTAAAAGATCCAGAGAAGCTGATGAAACTAATTCACCCCATGGCTAACTAAGTGTCTGCTTAAGTCTTTCTGGGTGGGTATTTATAATTTTAAAGAAGTATACAAATTAATGAATCTATTTAGTTAAGAATTCTTCATTTAAAGACTAGTCCAGAGGCAGATTCACTTAACTTTCAGGGCCCTTCATTTGCTTGATCCCCCTTCTAAATGAATATTTACCCAAGTCATTTATGTTTAAGCCCCACAGAACTTGTAATAACCCCTAACAAGTCCTATCTAAAAGGTTCCAGCACAATTCTTCTTGGCTTATGGCTTTGCCTCTGGGATTGGCTCATTTTCTTCTCAACCATTTTCCATGATCTCTCATTCACTGACTCTCCCATGATCTTTGATTCACCATCCATACCTTGGGTAAATCTAAGGCTGGGCAAGGCAGTAAGGGTATCACCAGAAACTCCAATGTTACTCCAGCTCTCTATGGCTCAAAGTGTACCCTCCAATTCCAGCTCTCAGAAAATTCCACCCTTCACCTCTTGAGTTTAAATGAATATGGTTATGATCACCCTATGCTAATAAAACATATTATTAAAAATTTGCAATGTAAAGGGGTACCCAAGAGTGTTTCATTGTGGTGATGGAATGCTTCTGTACTGGATAGTGTTGGTGGTTACATGAACCTATACATGTGATATAATACTACACATCAAAAAAAGGGGGGGGGGTACATGTAAAAACTGATAAAATCTGAACAGGGCCTATAGTTTAGTTAATAGCATTGTACCAATGTCAGTTCCCTAAGGTACTATGGTTATATAAGGTATTATCATTGGGGCAAGATAGGTGAAGGATATATGGGAACTCCACTATTTTTGCAAATTCCTGTGATTCTTAAATTATTTCCAAATAAAAAGTTAAAATATAAAATGGGTTATTTCTAAATTCATCTGAATAATCTTTTCAAGTTTGGGGTTTAGTTGGAAATACTGGGAAAAACCACCTTTGACATACACCCACTCTTACCCTCTGCCCAAAATGGAAGAATGAAACAACAAAGAGTGCAGAAAAGTCTCAGTTTTCACTAGCACCTTGTTTTAATATATATTCCACTGCAGAATAAAAAGCCTTGCTTTCTTTTACACATCTGCCTTTCTCTAAGTGCCAGAAGGGTAGACGGCAGATTTTGGGGGACCTCCCACTGCGATCCTTTTCCCCACCTATCACTAATCTCAAGCAAGAGTCAGGAAACTGTCTGAAGGCTGATGTGAAACAAGCATATCTTATCCAAGGTGGTTTAAAGAGGATGCTTTCATTGAGTGGAAGGTCAGACTACCTCAGTGATTTCTAAAATACACAGACTGTGCCAGTACAATATGAAGATTTCAGCTGCCTGCTGCTAAATGAGAAAAGCAAGGAGAATAAAATACACAAATTATTTTAAAGTTGACATATCTGCTTGGGGGAAGGACCAATCTTTTATCCTGACATTATGTCCTTTGAATTTTGTTTGTGCATGTTGAACTTTATTTATAAACCCCATTTTGTTTTTATACTGTGTTTTATGAAATGATGATAGAAGATAATTGTTCGTTTATACTTCTTGGCAAAATAAAAACTGGCAATTCTAAGTCACCCACCTTCTAATTTCCCCAATCTGTGAAATCTGACATCCAAGAAGCACTGGATTAAATGTCTTTAAAGCATCTTTAACGTTTAATAGGTACTCATATACTTAGTCACTTATTTTGCTTATTATTTGCAAAGTGTAGTTCCAGGAATTATGGGATTCAGCTCTCCAAAAACTAAAGATAAGACAGGTGCAGAAATAATAATAATAATGCAAGGCAGAAAGTGAAAAGTGTGTGCAATTTTGGAAAATAAGCTGGAAATTTATTCTGACACCTATAAATACAGGCAAAGTTGGAAAAGGTGAGAACCGAGATGTCAAGTGGCATGGAATTCGTTGTCTAGACCTTTTGGGCAGAAAGGGAGTCTCATATCAAGATTGACAAGAGTGAAAGCTGGAGAAAGGCAAAGACTGTTAAACTTGAAATAAACATGCACTACACTAGAGCAAGTTTAAAGGGGCTCAGACATGAACCAGAACACATGTCTCAGGGGAATCCTCATAGCACAAAGGGAATGAAGTCATTTATCTCTGTACCTTAAGCAGTTTAACAATGACACTTTTTTTAACATGCTGAATCTGAAAAAATATCGTCTGACCACAGAATTATTTGATATTAGATTTTTTAAAGCTGAATCCTTAAAGCTAGTAAATTTTTTAAAAAAACAGTATCTCAGTATTTGGATTTATATACATGATGAGCAAAAGGGAGGGAAAAAGCAAGAAAGAAAAGGAAAATGTGAAATGAAAGACAAATCAGGAAAGTTATCACTGAGAGAAATAGGGGGTTGGGGAGGGGGGAGCAGAGGAAGGCTGGTGATGGAAGAGAGTTAGAAATTCCTCTGTTGAAAAGAAGATTTTGTTTTCTCACTTCTTATTGTCAGTTACAGCTTTGTCCATGAAACATATAAATAGCTGTGAGTCTGAAAGCTCCAGTGTGGTGGCTGTATTTGTTTTAATGTCTACATAGGTGAAATACCACTAGTTAGACTCATCATTAATTATGCTAGGCATTTTATCCAACATATTTCCAGGAATTTTAAAACTTAGTCTATCAGTTTCCCCTAGTTTCTAGGCTTCCTCTAATACATTAACAGTATAATACAATCTTGAAACTACATTATAAGGGCTAGGAAAAGATAACAATTTCCTTTTTCATAAAGCATTATACTTTATGGCACAGCTTTCTAATATGATTATGTATAGTGCCAAAGAACTGATAATTCAATTCTCTAGTCCTTACCACTTTTTTTTCCCTAAAGATATCTGGGTGTATTTCAAATGTGGGTGCTATTTTAGCTACCTATTGCTGTGTAACAAACTACTACAAACACAGCAGTTTAAAGCAATACATGTTTATTATTTTAAAGTTTCTGTGGTTTAGGAGTCTGGCATAGCATAGCTGCTCTGCTAAGAGTCTTAACAAGGCTACAGTCAAAGTACTAGCTAGGTTGTGATCTCATCTGGAGACTCGACTGGGGAAGAATCTGTTTCCATTCTCATTCTGGTGGTTGACAGAATTCATTTCTTGGTGCTGTATGACTGACATCCTTAGTTCCTAGAGGCTGTCCATGCTACTTGCCACATGAACTTCTCCATAGGCAGTTCACAACATGGCAGCTTAATTCTTCAAGAGCAGCATGAGACTGAGATCTAGAAAGAAATTCATATAATGTGATGTAATGGGAGTCACATCCCATCGCCCTTGCCATATTCTAAGAGTTAAAAGCAAGTCACAGGTCCTGCCCACACTCAAAGGGAGGAGATTATATAAGGATGTGAACATCAGAAGGCAGGGTTCATTGGGGGTCACCTTAGGGTCTGTCTGCCACAGGTGTTAAAATAAACCTTTCATATTTTGATATCCTTTTACATAGACAAAATTTAAAAGGTGAAAGTGATAATATGGAACAGTGTTTTTAATAGGGAAAGAGTTAAGGTCTAGAGAAAAAACTTTAAAAGGTACTTTGAACAAACTCAGAGTATAATAAATAAAATTCAAGTTTAGGTTTTAAAAATTATTTAACTAATGTGGAACTGAATATATATATATATATATATATATATATATATGTCAGCTAACTGATTTCTTGAAATGTTTAAGTGCTAGCAATAGTTTTACATGCTCCAACAGTATTCAAAAATAAACAAAGCAAAAAAAAAAAAGAAAAAAAGACTAGTAGAAAATACTTGCAACAAAGTTAACAGAGAGAAGATTAAATCCAAAATACATAAAAGCTTCAACAAATTACTGAAGATAAATTAAAAAAAAGAAAAATGGACAAAATAGGAATAGGCAATTCACAAAGAAACTGTATATTAAATAAAGAAATAAATGCTCAATTAAGTTTACTTATAATTAAGTAAATAAATTATCAAAACAATAATAAAATATAAATGTTCACTCACACAATTGAAAAGATAAAACAAACCAGAAAAGATGTGTAGTCTCAAGGGCTTTTAAGGAGGTGAGAAAACAGGCACGCATACATTTAGTGAAAAGATAAGCTTTTTGGAAGGCAGTTTAGCAAAACCTATAAAATTTTAAAAAGGCTTACTATTCGACCCAGCAATTTCATTTCTGGGAAACTATCCTAAAGAAATACTCCCACTTTTTAAAAAGCAATTCACAGGGATATTCACCGTAGAATTTTATAACAGTAAAACACTGGAAATAACTACAGTGTACTATAATAGAGAACTGAATAATGATAGATTCATGCTATGAAATTCTATGAGGCCAATAAAAAGTAAGAAGTTGACTTATGTGTACTTGCCTAAAATGAGCTCCATGACATACGGAGTTTAAGAAACTGAAGAATTTATATACATATATATATATATATATGTGTTGATCTTATGTATATAAACAAGATATGTATAGATAGGTACATATATGTGTGAAACACATAGAAAAGGACTGAGGGCTTCCCTGGTGGCGCAGTGGTTGAGAATCTGCCTGCCAATGCAGGGGACACGGGTTCGAGCCCTGGTCTGGGAAGATCCCACGTGCCGCAGAGCAACTAGGCCCGTGAGCCACAACTACTGAGCCTGCGCGTCTGGAGCCTGTGCTCCGCAACAAGAGAGGCCGCGATAGTGAGGGGCCCGCGCACCGCGATGAAGAGTGGTCCCCGCTTGCCGCAACTAGAGAAAGCCCTCGCACAGAGACGAAGACCCAACACAGCCAATAAATAAATGAATAAGTAAATAATTAAAAAAAAAAAAAAAAAGAAAAAAAAGAAAAGGACGGAAAGAATGTACACCCACCTCTGACCACGCCCCCCTTTGAGTGGGACACAAGAGTAGGAGGGTGATCAGAGACGCTCATGCTTTGTTTTGTGTCACTTGATTTGTTTGTCTCGTGCACTAAGAATGCACAAGAGTAGAAGTTAATGAAGTGCTACCACATTTTTGCCATTCTAAATGGAAAAAAACACTTCAATAATTAAAAATAATAAATATTTTTAAGCCAACCATCTAAATTTATTTATGTCCTTCCTTGAAAACTTCTTGCTAAGTCAGCTAATTTTCCAGCATATGATAAATACAAACAAGAGATTCAAAATTAAGGGTCACCATCTATTTATCATCTATCTATCTATCTAATCTGTCATCTAACATCTACCTATCTACCTACTTATCCAACAATTTTCTATCCCTGTTATTTATACTCTCTGCCTTCCCTAAATAGTTTGTACTGCCCTTCATGCTGGTCCTAAAATGTATAGCTTTTTCCCCACAGAACATTTAGTTTTCAGGAGCCAAGAAATGACACGAATAGAACAGAAAAATAACAAGAATGCATAACAAAAATAACAATATTAAAGTAGTCCTGTGTCAACATACAGCTCTAGAATTTTGGCATCATCTGTAAAACCTTTCTTGCCTATGTTCAGGTTTTCCATCTAAAAGGTTCAGTAGCTCTGTTTTCTTAGCAAAATGATAACAAGCTGTAAAGCGTTCTGATTTATTTTGTCACAGTGAGGAACTTTTTAATATGACCTCATGTCACTTTTTGCTGATATGAATGTGTGTTGCCGTAGTCAGTGCATTCTATTATGCATTCTATACCAGCTTGCAAGCAACATTTTTTATAAAGGTTAATCCAACTTCTTTTACATCAAAAAAGCAACGAAAGAGCTTAAAAATTAAAGCAAAAATGAAAAACATCTGGTTTGGGGTCTTTGCATTTGATTGGGTAAATATGTATATAAATTATACTTAGACCTGAAGGTAGTTACTGCCCATTTTTACTTTATGATTACCTCAAGTCAATGTCGTGTCTTGTAAAAACATACCTATGCTGCAGTTATTCCATAAACTCTATGAAATAAAACACATCTTTCTGGCTCAGTGAAGTTCAGAAAATCTGGGTCTTCGCTCCTATAAATGTATCATATTGCATTTACTGGCTAATAAAGTCTCAAAGAACAAGATTGCCCTTCTTCTCACAACTTGATCCTTTACAAATTTACAAATGTAATGCTTTAACCTACTTGAACTCAACTCTGGCTCCCTGAGGGAAGATCCTAACCAAGTGGGAGTGTCTGTTCTCGGTTAGCTGGGCCTGGGCTCCCAGCAGCGGCTGCATCGGGAGGGGGCAGCCGTGTGCCCGAAGGGTACAGTTGGCCTCCGCTAGAGGTTTGTGTAGCCTGAGTTAATGAGGTTAATAAACCAAGGTCAAAACAAGCAGACAAAAGGAGAGAGTGGGCACTGAGGAGGCAGAACACAGGGACCAGGTACCAGAAGGTTTGGTCACAAGACAAGGGCAAGACCTGTTATCAAACCGGAGGCCAACTCCCCAAAAACCAAACAGAGATAAAAGCTGAGGAATAGGTGACATTCTTCAGAATCAAAGTATTCGTTCCCTCCTAGCCATCAAATGCTTGGAGAAATATTTCTTTGCAGAGCTTCTGTATCTAGACAATCACAGCCCCCTTACCTGAAAAGCCTTTGTGACATTCATGTGGCGTTATGGAGGGTCTCATGATAAAAGGCCCTTATTCAAAGCCCACCCAGAACAAGTCATTTTAGTTTGTTTTTTGGTTAAAAGGGTATAGTTTGAAAAGGGAAGCTCCAAAGGAGGTAAATATATAAGAAACTGTAATGACACTGTAGGCAGTAACTTCAACGTGACCTTGTATAAAAATGGCAATTTCTTTATCAAACAAAGAAATGTTTTGTCTATACAACTCCAAGCATTCTGAACTAGGAACAATAAAACAATGAGTTTGCACTGGAAGTAGAGGGAAAGTGGAGAAAAGTAAAAACCAAAGAAGAGAGAAGAAATGAGAGGTAGGGAGAGGGAGGGTTAATGTGTTTTCTCTCCAAAGCAGGGAAGCATGCTTCACCTGTCAGATAAAAAGAGCCCATTTCTGTTGCAAATTATCCTCATGCAAGACCGGATTTTTTTCTGAATTCCCTGCATGTTTGTCGTTGAGTCTGATCACTTAATAAAATGGATAATTAAAGCTGTTTGCTAAATAACTCCAAAAATTGCTTCAGTTTCGACACCACCACAAAAATGCAACCCATACATTTTCTAGGTAATTTGAAATCAAAGCTTTGGGATCTAAAAGAATTACCTGGTTCTCCATTCTGCTCTGCTAGTTGATCTTCATTGGAGAAAGAACAAACGGTTTCTTAGAGTCTGCAATGCACACGCTCCATTTGTTTTGAAGTTTTTAACTGGGCAGATGCACTATCCATTACCCGTGGTTAAGAACCACTCCTAACTACCTCGCTGCCTCCTCAAAGAAGAAGCAGTGAGCGATCATCATCGAAATGCTGACAGTAAAATGTCTGTTTCACTAAATTTCAAAATAAACCACTAAAAGCACCGTGACCACTGGCCACCTTGTGCTCGTTTCCTTCATCTTTTAACAGTTCAAAATTTTATGGAAAACAAGTACTCTTCATGAAAATGGTTGGAGCTCTGGCTGTCCCTAGATGAATGTGGGACCCTCCGGAAATAACATCGCATAAGGTCCCCAATTGCCAGCATTTTAATCCAGGTAAGAAAATCAAGTGATGTGAGTCTTTGTGGCAACCCTAAAGAGCAAAAGGCCAGCCAGAAGGTCTGCAGGTGGTCTGTGGAGGTGAGGAGGGGCAGCTAAGGAGCATTGAAAGGCTACAGCTTCTGAAGAATGTTCTCAGGAAAACAAGTACCCGCCCCCCCCAACACACACACACATTTTTCCATCCTCACTCCACTCCCTATAAGAGGTTTTGTTTGTTTGTTTTGTTTTATTTAGCATATTTGGGGACCAACCGCCACCATCTCAAGAGTTGGCTGAAACGACCATCTTTGATTAACATATGGAGAAAATCCACCCTCTGTTTTGGAGCTGAAATGCCAGTTGGTCTTTGTTTTACAAATGTGTCTGTAGTTTTATCTTTACTTCTGATGCAGATGAGGCACTGTGACTTTTTTTTTTTTAAGATTTTGAATGTAAGAGAAAAACTTCCCAGTGAAATATCTGTTTGCAGTGGTAATGTGCTTGCCTGAACATTTTGGGAAATATTTGCTTATTCTTTACAACAAATATTTGGCAGAGCAACTGTGTTTTAAATAGTAGCTAAAACTCTGTAGTGGAGATATGATTACCCAAGGAGTGGTAAACATTTCAATTCAATTCAATGTAGTATTGCTTTCCTAGTCTATGCTTAGCACCCTCTAAGTGCTGGAAGATATCAAAGAAGTGTAAGAAGCAGCTCCAGCTTTTTGCAATGTTATTGAAGAGAAAAGACAGAAATAACAGACGGTGCAAGAGAGCATGAAACGAAGTACCAAGATGCGTCCTGCCAAGGACATATTCTTGTTTTAAGCACTAAAGGAAAAAATAAATTGTACTGAAGCTCTGCTAAGAAAAATGGCTTAGCTCTACTTTCATTGCAGGTAGTACGGTACAGTGGGGAAAAAAAAAACAAAAACAGATTTTTAAGGTCAGAGCGTAGCAACCCAGGTCAGTGGGGTGGCAAATATCTAAGCCAGAGGGTTCTTACGCAGACCTGGGTTTGAATCCGGACTCTTCCTCTGATTCGTTTTGTGATCTTGGACAAGGTTAGTTTCCAATTGCAATTGAGAATAATGATATAGTACAACTGATTTATTTCAAAGTCTCAATGAAGTGGGGTATAAACTGGATTTATGTTTATCCAATCACTGCTTTTAACATTGTTTTGGGAAAGCCTATCTTTCTCATTGGAAGGCTTGTAATTTCTTATCCGTGGGATAAGTAGTACTGACGCCAGGAAAAATGTCCGGTCCCCGTGTTAAACATTACTGAGATCAAGCAAAATCACTAGGCAGTTTGGTCCGGAAAACACTTGTTTTGGAAGATAACATCATAAACCCATTCTGGAAGACAAGAGTCAACTAAATAGCTTACTGATCAAGACTAGCTACTTGCTCAACAAGGTTCATTCCAAGACTGGAGTCTTGATTTGCACTTAGCCAAAGCTGTTACGTCACAGACTGCCCGGGCTCACCCAGTGACCCCTACTCCTGCCTCGCAAAACCTGCCCCAGCATCACCAGCCCAGACCCTTAGGCCCCTTCCCAACTCCCCACTTTGAGGCACCCCTGAGACTTTGTCAAGGTGGTGTTCTCTCTTATTGCAGTAGGTCTAATAAACTTCTCCTGGCTTGATCAATTGGTTTTCTGGTGGTTTTTTAAGAAGTTAATGATCAACACATCCCTTCAGAATATCTTCAGCAGCTCTCATAATATTCTGGCCACTCTGGAGTTTAAACACAAACCTATCTGGTCTGGCTTATAAAGTTCAATTTACATCTTCTTCAAAGCACTCACCCAACCTTACCTTACCCCAGATGTGTGGCTCAAGGGACCTGGGAGGGCAAGGCGGGTTGGCCTTCCTTTTAAGTGGGAGTGAGGCAAGAGGGGGAGGGGACATGGCTTGAGATGACCCTTCCCCCTTTGAAGAACTCACACCCCTGGGAAGAGGAAGGTAACTGGTCACTAGCTGGTTGTATGGAGAGGTTTTTCTCATATTGCTGCTCTAGCTGGTTCCCTGGGTCCCTATGTCCACGAGTACGGTGGCCCCTGTGTGGATGGTGCCCATGGCTTTCTCTGGGCACAATCAGCATCACGCTGCCCCCTCCATCACTGATGTCCTTTTCAAAGAAGAGAATCCCATCCATCACACCTGCCTCACAAAACCTTTCTTGGTACAGTGTTACCCTGCTCTGCCCCCTCTTATAAACTTTCTGCTCCTTCATATGGAGCCACCAAGAAAATGAGAATAAAACAGAACATTGTAGTGAGAATTAAACACACTTCTAAAATATATGGCCTACAGACAATAACTAGAAATCTTCTTTCTTCCCTGTTAATACAGGATACATTGTGATGGTGAGACTACCTTTGTAATTAAGAATGAAATATGAGAATATTATCTAAATTTACCGTTTTCAAGTATATAAGAAAAGGTTCACAAACATTTAGACTTCAAAACCAAACTACAAACTAATGCAAATTTACCAGCAAGTATTTAAAAATTCTTGTCCAGACCAATAAGGAAAAAAATTTTGGTGCCAGAGTGATGCTCTATTTTGACTTTTTGTTGTTGTTGCCTCTTAATAAATAAACTTTAATTCCATGTCTTAAAAATGGATACGTCGTTGTTGATGTGGTTAGACTCTATTCAAGGTGTGAAATTAGTATGTGCCAACATGAAAGCGGGATAGTTTTCTTAATAACGCTTTCCATGACATGTCTTAAAGACTATTGCTATTTGGGGGAGAGCCAAAAGAGCAGAGTGAGAAATATTTACAGCATATGACTGTAATAAAAAAATGTAATCATGAACAAACAATACGTTAAACTGGTAGGACATAGTTTACATTAGATCACAGGAATGAATATCAAAAATACAGGCAATATTTTTGAAAAAACAACCAGCAGTGAAAAATTTATTTATAATGCAAACCAGACACTCCAAAATAATTTGTGGTTTACTTAATTCTTACCGTTCATCCTATGTTCTTTTGAATAAGCTGAAGGAAGGCACCCGAGTAACTACCTCAGCTGTTTCTGATTTTGATTCTGAATTTTCAGTGAGATGAAAACTCTAGTCTATACAACAAAAAGAGATGGCATGTCATTTTTAGAAATTTAGATTTTTTCCCCCCTCATTGTAGATACATATTAAAAAGAAATGTATTACAATAAATTACTGTATTTCCAAATTATCTCATTATTTCTGGGCAAACAATAATTACATATAAATTCTGAATAAAGGAATATCACATTGCATCTTATGCGTTCTGCAATAGGCACACATAGAAAATCATTACAGTAATAAAACCAGCTGTATGTAATAGAAAGCAAATGATTTACAATGTTACTATGAGAAACTACTTTATTTCATATTATCATAAAAAGAGTAGAGCTGAATATTTGCATGACAAACAGAAGAATCCAGGAAATTCCAAATGCAACTCAGTTTTTTTTTTAATAGGTATTAATGCTGGGAGGTGATTTGAAAGCTTTCTACTCTAGAGAATATTAGCAATTATAATTTGCAGTCATTATTAGTCCAACAATTGAAAGAAAAAAATCTAAACACTAATAGAATATAGAAATAAATGCTTGGGGTAATATGGGCTTCGATCATACAACATCGACGTTACGAGAGCTTACATTTAGTGATTGTGAACACTTTATTTCATTAAGCTGAGAAGTAGAATGCATTTTTGTTCCTAAATGAAGCTTGACCCTGAAATTTGACCCACACCAAAAGTCTTCAATGTCTGTGTTTTAATGTTTTATATGTCATTCATCGTAGCTGCCTACCAACAGCCTACTACTCCAAGAGAATTGGCTCTGTCCACTTCCCTAATGAAGGCGAAATCCTCTACAGACTGTGGGGTCCCAGATCTCTCCCTCCATCCAGCCACAGCCATGGGGATAGAGTCAGAGCTACTCTGATATGCCCTGCCTCAAGAAAAGTTGAATTGGGCCTGTGAGACTCTTAACATCACCAAACCAGAGAAAGGTCCCAGGATGCAGATATTTACACCTGAAGTCCAAGCTCCAAGTCCCTTGTTAGAGCTACCAAATAAGAGTTGTCTTTAGTGATCATGCTTTTTAGAGAAGCACCGAGTATAGGCTGTTTGATAACTTTTATGGTGGAAGCAGTGGGTGGATATAAAACATATTTTAAACATAATTGAAAAAATACACTAAATGAGTACAGGAAACTAGCTCTTGGTTTATATTTTCATTACTAAGCATCATATATCACAATGACATTAAACTATAATACATCCAATACTACAACAGAGTAGGCCATCACTTTGAACCTTGGTGTTGTTCTAAGACGTCTTTGCTCCCTAAATTCTAACATCAGTTTTACCTCATGGATGAAAGAAAGCTCTAAGTGATTAACTGTATCAAATGTTGCTAATCTGTCCAATAAGATGAGGACTGAACATTGACTCTGGCAACATGTAGGTGTAGAGTAGGGAAGACAAAATCTGATTGGAGCACTTTCAGTAGAAAATGGGAGAAAGAGAGAGCAAATCTTGACAAGACTTTCAGGAAGTTTTCCTCCAAAAAGAAATAGAAAAGTGGGGTGGTAGCTGGAGGGGATGTAAGGTCAAATGAGCGATTGTTGTTTTAATATGAGAAGTATTAGAGAATACGTATATTGATGAGATTTGATCCAGTAGAGAAGAAAACAGCTCAGATGCAGGAGGGAGAAGGAAGAATGGAAGACGCAAAACCTTGAGATGACAAGGGATGAGACGCATTACCTGCACAGAGGAAATGTCCTCAGGCTGGGGCACAGATCAGTGATCTGCTGCAACAGGAGAGGAGAGTGAAGGAGAATACTGGAGCACCTTCATGAACTATATTTCCATTAATGAATGCAAAATTTGCATTAACTTTGCAAAAAGCTACACCACAATATCAATTTCAACTGCCATTGGAATCAACCAAGGCTCTACATCTTTTCTCTGTTTGCTGTTGAGAGGTCAGGTGTCCAATCCACCGCAGGTGATTTTTAGGACCAAGTTCACTAGAGACATCACTTCAGGTTAATACATTTGTTGTGTTTGTTATATATGCTAATACATTTTAACATTTAGTCCTAATGTACCACCATAAGCTGATAGAAAAGGGGATCCAACACCATCTTATAACATCATGGAGGAATCCCTCAAATCCATGGGCTCTGGCAATCACTTCACTTTGCTTATAACGTATTACCCCTTGTAGTGAGTATAGTATTTTAGGCCACAGCCTCGGGTGATATGTATGTAACTATTTTCCCTATTATTCAACTTAATCTCTGTTTTGATTCTCCCATTTCTATCCCTGTCAAAATTCATCCAGAAAACATAACTGGATAAATTTAATAATTTCAGGTTTTAAACTCAGGTAATAATTTCTGCCTCCCTACCCTTCTCCTTGGGACAGAACCCAGGGGGTTACCTTGGATCTTCTCTACCTAGGGTTCCCCTGCCCTGATGTTCTACTGCTACAGTTGCTGCTCCAAGGCAGCGTGGTGCAAGGGATTGGGGAGCTCTAGTACCTTGCTCACTTTCAAGGACCCTCCCAGGAGACAAGATACAAGTGATAACCGCTTTTGGTCTGGAGGCTCTGTCAACAATATGCCCAATTCTTATGCTCAACAAGAGCAGGAAGAGAAATGTCATGGAGACATTAAAAAACGTCAAACAAGCTTGACCTTCTGTGCCAGTATTCTTATTTTTTTCCCTTCTCCCTGACCAGTAAAATCTTCGTCTAGTCTAATTCTTCCATCAATTGTATTCTTCCAAAATTCTTTGTTTACTGCATAAACCTTGGCTTTTGTTACCTCTTCCCTTACTGGTTACTTTGACATGGCAAAGCTGATACTGGACCCTGGTGCAGTAAGTCTGGTTTTCCTAGCTGCTGCCTGAAACTAGGAGGAAAGTCGCAAGGGGACCAGGTATAACTAAGAATGAGAAGCACATAAGGTGTTATCAACATATTATCAACCTTACAACCACATGAGCTTGCTAAGGTGTGTTTTTCCAAGAGGGCACTGGGATTCTCATTCCATAATAAATTTAAATTTAGTCTGTCTAAGTACGGTATATTTGACCCATCACATATATTTATCTATGTAGCTTTCAAGTTGTTATTTATTCATTACCTTATAAATTTGATTGAGTTGAACTTAGCTTGAATGATGGTAAACTAGAATTTTCTTTCTTTTAAATCTGTCCAACACCTATCCTTCTAAGCAACTATTGATGCTAGAAGAAAAAGTGTGAATGCTAGTAGGTACGCATGTAAGAGACACAGGACTAAAAAATATGATAAAATTTCATATTTGTAAAATTCTTTATAGTTTACAGCATGTTTTTCCATGCACTATTGTGTTTTACTCTCCAGCAAATGTCTAATAAACATAATCAGTAGGCTGAGGTGGTATGTGAGCCTTGGTCTCCTGAATGAAAACCCAACAATTTCCCAAAATTGGGTTATGAAAGCAGAAGAATGAAGTGATATCAGAAGTGACTTTTTTTTTCAAAGGATAGGGTTCACTAATGCACTACAATCCCTCTGCAGTTTATGGATGCCAAACACCACAGAACAGACTGCTGCCCCAGGGAGTATGCCATGAGCTGCAAAATAGACCAATTGTCTTTTGTTTGTCTCTGCGCTTTCACTAAAGCAGTGTTAGGCTCTGGGATTGTGTCAAGGATGCTATGATAATGCTTAAAGCCAATTGAGGTACAAGAGTTGTTCAAAGGATATGAAGGATTTGGTTTCCAAGTTTCCTGCCTCATCCTGATGTGAGCGATGCCTAAGAGGACTGTCTACCGTACAACCTTCCTCCTTCTTTGTGATGGGATAGGAAAAGGCAATGGTGATGTCTGTGTTGGCTGTAGCTTTATCTCTTTCCAATTAAATGAGAATGCAATGTTAAAGAATTTAGCGTAAGGTGAGCAATCAGTAAATATTAGCTATTATTATTAGTACAGAGATAACATGCTTAAAATTAGAGTGGTACATGGGAGTTCGAAAACACTGATTAGTCGCTGAATGTTTATGTTACTAGGTGTACCAAAGGATGTCATACTTTTGTTTTTAAATTCATCACAATTCTAAGTAAAAATATAGTATATTACAATATTATGTGGTATATGATCTATTACTTAAGTTTCTAATTCAGCTACTTGTAGAGATAGAAGGTACATAATTTAGGGAGTCTTCGTTATTTTTCTGCAACTCAAAATCTGTCTAATTAAGTTGTTAAAATGATACTTTAAAAAGTCAGTATTAAATATTAAATGAAGGTCTGAAATATTAAGGAGTTATTTTATTTTTATTTGGAAAAAACTGTCTAACGACATTGGGTTTGGCTTGAAACTAAAGTAACTCAGGGTCTCCACTGGCTGGCTCTCTCAGCTTCTCCGCTGAGCTAGAGAAGCACCTGCTGCAGCTCCAGATCCTTAACCCCCTGGTGAAGAATAGCCCAGAACAACCGCGCTGCTAGCCGTTGTCTTCAGATATGAGGAAACCCGTTGCAAAGAGAAGTGGAATTGTACCACCAACCCAATAGCAATGAACATCTTTTGAGAACTTCCTATGTGCCAGGCCCTCTCTGAACTTTACATGACCCCTCATTTCATCCTCCCAACAACCCATTTGGCAGATGAGCAAACCTAAATTTAGAGAGTTTACATCATTTTCCAAAGGTCACACTGGTAGTGCCTAAGGGACAAAACCTTTCCTGGGATGGGCACTCAGTGAAAGTTGAGTGAACATTTCTGAGTGAGTGCCTGTATCCCAGGAGCTTTGGAGAAAGTCTTGTTTTAGAAAATGTTGCAAGCCCTTGATTTCCTGAGGTGCCTAATGCACCGGACTTCATTTTTACAAAGCTAGTTTGCTCCATTCCTTTCCAATGTCCAAGTGTATGTAGAAAAGGAAAACAAAACCCCTTGAAATTACAAAGATGATTTAGTCAAAACTTGAGCTTAGAAATTCATACAATGCACTTTGTAGTTTGGACAGGAGTTTTTTAAAAAAAACTTCCTTAAGTTTTCTTAAGACCTCAGGTTACAAGAGCACAGTTACAGGCACAAATTACACAATCTAAATACCTTATCCTCCTGGGTAAGCCTGATAAACAACCACGGTAAAACACAGTTGCTTGTTGATGTGAGTCCATTGGGAAGTAGTTCTGGATAACCTGAGATCCAAGTTTGGAAGTAGAAGAAATGTACAAGTTGCTATTTTACTAAAGAAGAATTTAAGTTGCTCAAGGTCATACATGCTGTTGGTTGGTTGACCCAGATGGCCTCTCTCAGTCCAATGTTCTTTCCATTATTCCTTTACTTTTTGGAAGCAACTACTACTTTTAGGTCTACTTTGCCAAACTAAGTTTGATGCTTAATTTTGGCTACATAGATCATCAATGATCATTTCAATAACTAGAAAATGATTATAATATGGTTTCGAAATCATCATTCCCTATATCATAACCTATAAGTGCTCGGAAGGTGACCTAATCCAGACCATGTAAAAGATAAGCACCCGGTTGTAAGCCAAAACTATTTTTATTATCAGACATTCAGATGGACTAAAACATTGTTCAGGCTGACTGAAAACTGCTTAGCAGAAATCTGACCTTGGAACAAGAAGAGTTGGGTCTAGCCCTCAAAATGAAATGCTTTTCCCCAGGCTTTATATCAAACACACAAAATATAACAAATACTTTTAAAGTCCTCTACTTTGTTTTGGGTAGATTAAATAAGTAGAAAGGGAGAGAGAGCTCTAGATCTTATGTGGGGGGAGAAAAACGTCCCATCAAATGGTTTTGCCAGCTGCTCGCCAGTTTAATGCTCTCCAAAAGAACATATATATTAGTTCCCGAAATATTGTAATTCTAATCCCTTATTATTTGTTTTGAAAAATCCTCCATCTTGGATTTTAACTGGTCATGAAAAAATATTAACAGATGTTTACAAAGTACAAGGATGATAAGTTTATGTAACTCTGATAAACATTTCTTTCAATAATAATCAAAGTTATCCTGTCCTTGTTAACTTCCACATATATCCATAAAAGTAGCAATGTTCTGGAAGATTTCAGTAAGACTCATGATGGTGAGACAATCACAACTTGAAAACAGATACCTGTGTTTTTGTAAAATCTTTCTCCGATAGCAATAATCTCTGCTTTTCAGTAATTGTATACATATATAAACTTAGTTTATTTTATCAATATATACAATATATGTATACATAGAAACAAATCATATATATTAACATATAACATTATTATACATTATATTATATTATAAATTATACATATTATGTATGCATATATGATGTTATTAGATATTATATACTATATACAACATGTAAAATTTATAATATGTTATATACTTATTATATATGTAATATATAATATATTATGTAAAGTATTTTATCTATTTATTTTTATATATAACTTTGAGAATTCTGGAGGTGGAAGGGGCCTCAGAGGCACAGAAAGATTATGACTTGTCACGTCTACAACTCCTTAGTTGCAGAGCCAGAATTAGAACTCATGTCTTCTGATGCTCAGGCCCATGGGTTTTTCACACTATCATTCACAAACTCCTAATAATTTCATTGTCAGTTGTCAAAAAGAGGCATGATTACCAAAAAAAAAATTCCCTGCACATGTGCATAGGAGACATATATGGATATCTCTGCAGCATTGTCTATGATACTGAAAAATTAGAAACAATTTAAACATCCTTTGGAAGGAGAAAAGATCAAATTGGGCTTATTCATTTGACCCAATACCATAAAGTATTAAAGTAAATCAGTTCACGTTCTGTTCATTAACATGTATTGACTTTTTTGAGGAAACAAAAATTGCACAACATAATAGTAAGATACCATGAAGAGGAAATTAAAAAACATCCATACAAAACATTTTTATGTACAAATATGTATTCTGGTCCACAAATTCTTACCCTTCTCAGCATGTCTTCATAGATTGAAAAAGCTACAACTAATATGAATAGAAGTTAGGTTTATTACTACAAATGAAAAGTTTAATACTTTTCAAAACCCCTTTATGTAATTTCTTCCAAATCTTGAGTTGTTAGTGTCAATTTCCTCATTCAGAGTCTATAAATAAAAGTTATATTTACTTCCTTTCTGTGATGATCATTTTCATCTGGGAGAGAGAGCTCTCATTTTGAAGATCTTTTTCTCCTGAATTAGAAAATCCTTCATTAATAAATTACATAAAAAGGGGATCTGCTTTAGTATATTGACCAAATTCAATTAGATAATGATAATGCAATTTGCTTCTTTGTGTTATGGATGTACTACTTAAAATTATTAAATGATAGAAAATGCTTTAAGTGCTTCCTATTATAGACTCTTACTTTACAAATGAATAAACAGAGGTCCAAAGAAGGAAAATTACTTCCCTAAAGATATGTAGCTAGGAATCCGTAGCCCTGGGATTAAGACACAGGCTGTTGACTAGAGCACTTTAAACTACACACCACACTGCTTCTCCTGCAACACAAACTGTGTCCATACACTGCCCAATCCCAGAGACAAATTAATCAGTGATAAAAACAAAACAATCACCAAAAAACCCCAATACTAGTTAATAGCTATTATAATTTCTAATCGGCTTGCCAAGTTTACTTTTCGACTGATTATGTGGAGTTTATCTATGTACATATCTCCAACATAACCCTGAGTTTTGCCATATTGTATATGTATATACATTTTATATATATTGAGTTGTATGTACATTTGCAGCATGTGTGTGTGTGTATCTGAAGTCTGAAGATTGTAATGGTACATTGGGAAAGCTTCTTGTTGCCCTATGTTTCTGAACCTCCATGTGGAAAACAATATCTGGTACATAATGTATATGTTACGCAATGTATATGTGGGCTATTTAAAAACTAAGAGCACTATAATTGTCCTACAATAGATTTGCAAGTCTTAATTTTGAAGATGCTGATGCCCAAAGGGGGAAAAAAATGGAAAGATTCACGATGATGCTTAGAATAAGTCTCCTTATGGGATTTTATTAAAGGTGCAGCACTTAGTAAATATTTTCATCTGTGGAATCCTCCACGATGGAAGAATAAATATTGATTATTTTTACTTTCTGGCCAAATCATTTTTATTCATTGCAGCAGTATTGTTAACAGTTGGAAATTTCAGCATTTTCCTCCTTGAAGATATGTTATTTTCCCAAGCCCTTGATTTTTGGAATTACACCAAACATATCTGGACATATCATTAGTCATAGGATAATTTTTAAAAAGTGACTCCTTTAATTCTGGTATGTTGTCCTTATGAATGCAATCCTTTTTCCCTGTTTAAATTATGGTCCTTGTATATTTTAAAATTAGTAAAAAGAATCTTTAAACTGTAAGACAATAAACATTTTTGTAGAACCACTTTGATCTCAGATCTTACATAATTACCATTATATTTCACAATGAGCCAACCATATATTTGACTCGACTGACATGTTTTTACTCTTAATACAAATAATCAAAAAAGAAAAAAACCCACTTTCTTATAGAAAAACACTTTTATAATGCAATTCAAGATTCTATTTAGTTCATTTTGATTTGTTTGTTTATTTGCTTTCTCCAGGGCAAGAATATGCTATTTTCTTATTTTGGCTTAGAACATTAAGTCATGACTTCTGATTTTTCCAGATAGTAAAACTAAACAATTTTGGATCTAGCCAAGTTTTGGGAAAACTCAAAAGAAATTTAGGTGCAACAGGGAGAGATGTTGGTAATTCCATTTATTCAGCTCTTGCTTTTAGAGTATTCCCTGAATTTTGTTGGAGTCTGTTACTGCATTGCTGTGAACCATTGCTGCCAACTTCTACCCTAGAGATGGCTATATTTCAGATGGGTGAAATGATACTTGTAAACAAGTTTATAATTATTAATAAAGCTTACCAAACAATTTTAAACTCTTTAGAAACACACATTCACTATTATAGTTGCCTATTTCTTATTTAATTACAACTTTTAATAGAGACATGAGGACTTTTAAAATGCAATTTATAACAATTCTACACTTAAGTTTTTTTCATGATGTTTATCTTGTTTTTGTAAGTTTCAGGTGTCAATTTATTTCTCCCTGGACATCCTGGTTGAAATTTCACTGTTGACTATTCCAATGCACCCTTTAAAAATCCCTGAGAATATTTTTCTTTCAGGTTGACAGCTGCCCACTCTGGGATCCAGGTGCAATATTAACAGTATGATGATTTTGTTCTGTTTTCTACACATGGCTTTTTCATATACTGTCTCTCAGAGATGGAAAATTCTGCCTCTTTTTTACATTTTATAGTAAACTTTCATCAGAATGACCTAAAACCAGGTCTTTTCATTCTAGATGGCTCAAGATTATTCAAGATTCATCTGTAGTTTGGTTCCCTGAATGTCTTGGTGGTAAATTAATCTAATGTCTCTTTTTAGAGTGCCTACTTCATGCAGAGCATACACCAGCCACTGTGTGTAAGCAGCACTAAAAAACTGTGGTTTCCAATAAATGAAATCTATAGATGCGAGCAAGTGTCAGTGGGTCCTTGAAAGAATGTGCTGGAATCTGAGTAGTTTTGAGGTTTGTGGTGCTGTCCTTTAGAGTCAGGAGAGTATCTTCTTTCCACAAGATTAAAATAAAATATAACGTTATCCCCTCTCCCCCTAAGGTTTTCCAACTGTATGGTTGCTCTTCTGACACAAATGCATTGGTCCCTCCCACACCTCCATTCAAAAAATAATGAAAAGACCCTTGTTGCTTAAGAGTTTTAAGTGCTGCAGCTAGTATCCATGAGGATAGCGAGAAAACATGGAGAACACAATGTTCTCCCCAAATTGAAAAGTTTTAAACATTGCCTGAAAATAATAAACACAATACACTTTTATAGTCATTTTAAGTTGGAAAAGTGTATGCACATGTATCATATTGTTTTACTCTCAAAATTAGTCTTGTAAAGGGAGAAGGGCATTCAATAATTGAGCGTCTACTGCCTGCTAAACACTGGGAAGGAATGATCCATGATACACAAGGCAATCCAGAGAGGTTAGACTTTCCTTGGGAAGATAAGACATGAACAGAAATAAATACAATAACGATAGAATGTCTCTTGTAATAAATAGAGGGAGGAAGGGAGACTTAGAATTATGTTCCATACTACGCCAGGAAATGAATATGTATAATCTCTTAATACCCCTCCCAACTCTATAGTAGCAATTTTATCAACAATTTATGGACTAGGAAATCCAGGCTCCCAGAATCTAAGTTCCTTGTCTCAGGAAGCTAAGTGCCCATCACAAGCTTTGTACTGAATTTCTGGCAGTCGGGACATCAAGCAAGCCTCCTGACTCATCAGCCATTACCCAAACTTTTCCCATTAGATCAGGCTGGTTTCAGAAAAAATGCAGTATTAACACATCCACATTTTCTTAACACCGTCCCTTGCATTCCAACAGCGCTGGTGTCCCTCAGGACTTGACCTCAGGGCAGGTAAGGAACTTGTCGGTTGCCCTTGGTGAGGGAGGCTGTTTGCTTTTCTTAGTTGACTTAGCTGAATACGACCAGAATCACCTCTGTGTTTGGCTTCTGAAGTTAGATAGACTAACAGACTGTGAGTGTCCAAGGGGGTCCTTTGGACGCGTAAGCCCACAGAGTGGCGATGGCGTCTCAGACTTTATGGAGACCTGTTTTACCTGTGAAGAAAACGAGGCTCAGGGAGGGGAAATGACTTGACCAAGGTCATACATTCGATGGTGGCAGATGTGGGATCAGAACCAGGTCTTCTGACTCCAGCCCAGTGCCTCCCGGGATCTAATTTATTAAGCCCTGTGTTAGCTTTGGAATCTTTTATCCGCTTCCCTTTCTCCTGTCGTCTGAGTGGGGGATGTCATTCCAGGCAATTAGCAGCCTTCTCTCGTTTCAAAAAGAGAAGAGTGGATAAGGGGTTGGGGAAAAGTATGTTTTCGGCCAGTTAAAGGGACTGATTTATTTCACCACCATTCATCCAACGCCCGCTCGGTGCCAGGCACTGGGCATCCACGGTACAGCAAAGACAGCTTCCAAAGATTGAAACTGGGTCTCTCCCAAGACCGGGCGTGCCCCGGGCCTTGACTGCCTCCTCTCGGAGCAGTCTCCTCTCTCTGTCCCCAGAGCCCCCCTGCCGGCCCGTGCAGATCCCCACGTTCCCAGCGCCCAGCACGGTGCCAGGCCCAAAGCGGGTACGAAACTGCTCGAGGAACATCCAGCACTGGACGCCCAGCTCATGGCCTCAGCGCCCGCGCGACACGCCCCCGGTCACCACGGCAACCGGGGAGGTGCTGACCCTTGACCCCGGGGCCCCGCCCGGCCCTGCCCCGCCCCGTCGCATTCCCGAGATCAAGATGGAGAAGGACAACCCGGAAGTGCCGCCGCCCGCCCGGTGCTAGGAGCCGCCGGCGCGGCGAGGCCGAACCCCGCGCCCGCCGTCCTTCCGCCAGCGGCCCACCCCGTGGTCCTCCCGCGCCGGAGCGGCAGCGTCCCCCGCCCCCCGTCCCACTCCACCCCACAGCGACCCGCCCCCGCCCCCAGGCCCGCCCGAGAGGAGGAGCCGAGGCGAGGGGGAGGAGGAGGGAGAGGTTTGCGAGAGGGAGCGAGGCCGCACGAGCCGCCGGCGGTTCGTATTACCGGGGTCGGGAGGAGGAGCCCAGCCGGGCCCGCGGACTAGCGCCGGCCGGGCGGGAGGCGCGGAGGAGGCGGGCGGGAAGCCCGGGGCTGCGAATTGGGGCGGGGGCGCTCTCCCACCTCCGCCGCCCTCCGTTCGGGCCTTGGCGGCCTGGCCTCACCTGCCCGGAGGCCTGGGAGCCACCAGTCGCCGCCGAGGGCCAGTCCCGGGGGCCGGCGGAGCGTGGAGGTGCGGACGCGAGGCGCGGGCCTCCGCGCGGAGGCCTGGACTGCGCGGCCAGGTGATGGTGGGCCCCTGTGCTTCTCCAGAGGAAAGGGGACCCCCACAGCAGCTGTGCCCCCAGGCTGCCCTAGCAAGGCGTTTGGACTTCAGCCATAGGGAAGTCGGGCAGCTGTGAGTTTGCCTGTCTCCGTTAAGTGTCCTTAGGATGCAGTGATTAAGGAGTCAGGCTCTCCCTGCGGGAGGGGCCCTGCCTGCGCTGGTGAACTCGGTGCAGAGAAAAAAGGACAGAATGATGCTTTCCGAGCAAGCCCAAAAGTGGTTTCCGACCCACGTGCAGGTCACAGTGCTCCAAGCCAAAGCTCTTAAGCCAAAAGGCAAAAGTGGCACCAATGACACGTACACTATAATTCAGCTGGGCAAGGAGAAGTACTCCACCTCGGTAGCTGAGAAAACCCTTGAGCCAGTCTGGAAGGAAGAGGCCTCTTTTGAGCTGCCTGGTTTGCTAATGCAGGGGAATTCAGAGAAATACATCCTTTTCCTCGTAGTTATGCACAGGTCCCTGGTGGGTCTGGATAAGTTTTTAGGGCAGGTGGCCATCAATCTCAATGACATCTTTGAGGACAAACAAAGAAGGAAAACAGAGTAAGTTATGTAATTTATTTTGAATTGGGGGGAGTTTAAGTATTATCTCATTTATGGATTTCCTGTTCTTGGAAGTTATTTGTCTATCTGGGGCATTGGTTTTTGGACTGAAATATGACCCAGTTTTAAACACCATATTTGCATGAGTCTGAAGTAAAAATAGCCCTTGTGAAGAAACATTTTTTAAGTGGAGTCTTTGATGATCCATTGCTCTCTCATTTGTTTGAGGTAAACATCTTCAATAATTGAATATTTTGCGCAGGATTTTAAGTAAACATTGTTTCACTACTTAATAAGAGGACTGGACCATAGTGTTGACCAGTTAAAACAACATGTATGTAAATTATTACAAACTTTAAACATTAACAGTTTTTCAGAAAATGGAACATCAGAAAATTAAGTCTGCCAATATGACGTCTTTTATATATATATATATATTTTTAATTGAATTCTGAAGCTGTCAAGTGGTAAATTACCAAATTTAGAACTCAGTGTTTTATTTCATCATTATAAACACAGTTGGCTTTTATTTTAGCTCAAATTTAAGGGTCAGTACATCTTGATGGAGTCTAAAGCTATTAAAAGAAAAAAGCTTTAAAAGTATGTACAGATATCCTCAACCTTGAATGCAATTACTTCAAAGTTAGTTCTGTAAAGCCAGTGTGTTTAGACCATATAAAATGCTGGTCAGATCGGAGACAGTGATTAAATTCTTGTGATGAAATGATTTAATGACATCTTCAATAAAAACATGGGCTTTTTAATATGACTTCCAAACTTAGGTTAGATATATTCTAATTTAAAAAACCATAATATAAGTTAAAAGTAGGATATATGTCTTAATTTGAAAATAGTATGTTTTCTGAGATAGAGATACTCACCCCTTGCTTAAACTTATAATTTCTCTAGTCTGAGAGAACATTAAAGTTGATGGAATTAGTGAGAAAAGTATAGGTTGAATTTATAAGAGGACTTCAGATTTCAAAATAGCTTTGCTGTTTTAGTTGTAACTGAAATTTATTTATGCTTTTAAGAAGAACTTCTATAATAACTTTCTAGAAGTTCATGTTCTTATATTTTAAAACAGCCATCTCATGTTCTTTCTGTACATATCTTCCTGCAAGCTTCTGTTGATTGGAGTTTTTATTGAAAAAAATTTTTTTTAATCAGGTCTTTACCTAAGGTTTAATATATGTAGGGTAAAAGGGTAGAGAGCTAAGTAATACTAGGAATGCTGGAGGAAAATGGTAAATATTTAACTGAAGAGATGAAAATATTTTAAAAGGAGAGAAAAAGGTTTAAAGAAAGTGTAAAGTTGAATATATATCAATGATTTTAATAACACTGTTTGATACCTACAAAGTAGCATTCAGTTACTTCTGAGGAGTTCTTCATCAAATTTAAACTGAAAAATGGATAATCACCAAATAATTTATTTCAAATTGCCAATTTTAGATGACCTTACTAAATAATATTTAGAAGTGTTTTGAATGTAGACTTTTAAGTGTATTGCATCTTCAAATTTCATACTGCATTTACAGTACTTTTAGAGTGAATGGATGATATACTACAGGCCTTCTCTGAAATATAAGTTTTCCAAGTGAAAGTAGGCCCAACTCTGTGAACCCAGAGATTCTGAGGATGAAATAAGCTTTTAAAGTTTCTTCTTGTTTTATTCCTTATCTTTGGCAGGATCACAATTACAATAAAGTTGGCTGTAAGCGATACTCCAATATCGTAGTCTCCCTACAGAAATTCTCTATTGGCTACTATGTGGAATGGATTAGAACTTTCGGGGAGGAAAATGCTTCTAAATGTTATCAAGAGCGCTTGTGATGTTATTGCATTCAAAGTGATTTTCATATGTTATTAAATCCCTAACATTTTCTTTCTTTGTGGATAAATGGGGACCACATATTTGATGAGATCTCTTTATTGGTAATATTTCTAGTTTTTTAATATAGTTAATAGCTTCCTTTTCCAGCACAGCTGTACATATGGCCCAGTAAGAGACAGACTTAAGTCACCGGTGTATTGCAGGAAAGATATTTAATATTCTGCACATTGCTGAGCCTTGTCAGCATATTCCCAAGTGCTTTTTAGAAAACCGGTATGAGTGATGAAGGCTACCAGCTGATTTAGAAGTCCCATGGAACTGCTGGGTGTGACACTTTCTACTCTTGACGCTGAAGACAAGTATTTACAGCTTGTCTTCCAGTTGTGTTATGATAGGCCAAGAAGTGTGGTGGCTAAAACTATCATTTTACTTATTTTTATACCTTGAAATTAAAAGCCTTTTTTTTTCTTTCAAGGAGAGGGGAAGAGGGGCCTGAGCCAGAACACTTTGAGTGGGGCATGGAAAGAGAACTTCTGTATCTCCCACTTTAATGGGTGTCTGGGTCGGTTCTGGCACGAGATTTAAGGAAACAATACAGTATTTAATAATAGAATGGTAAAATAGTTCATGCTGTTATGTAATACTGATTGATTTTTTTTTTTTAACAGCAGAAGTGGGTGATGTTGATTTTTTTTTTAACAGCAGAAGTGGGTGATGTTGATTTTTTTAAAAAATGCTCATGAAAAGTAGTAACCATCAGAGTCCCTAGAGTTAGGTATGACTCAAACACATGCAGATTTTAGGACTTTTGTGTGCAGCTCTGCAGTGCACCTGCGTCCTGGCCTCTGGCACCCTTACTGCCAATCTTGTCCCATTTCTGACCACACAGTACCAATTGCTTGGGAATAGTTCCCACATGTGTGGTGGTTTTTGAACATGGACCTGTGCCCACTAAAAATTGAATAGAGGCCATATACAGTTTAAATCCAGCACTCCAGAGGTGAAAAAAAAATCAGCATTAATCCACTAAGCCTCAAATGCGATGTCTTCATTTTATCTTTTTGAAGCCTGGGAAAACAAGTGCTATCTCTGGAATGATTCTTGAAGGTCTCATTAAGACTTCCCTATTATATCACTTTCAAAACAAAGCAGCTAGAGTTATTTGTCATGCCTATATTTTCAGTTGGTATATTTGTTAAAGTTCTTCGCAGTTGGGTTTTTGGAGGGTTTTTTTTTTTTGACTAGGAGGAAGGAAAATACTGTTTTTACAGTTTATATTCAAACACTGACTTGCTTTATCCATTAAAGCTTACCTAAGTCTTTATCTTTCCTTACCAAAGAACAAAACAGTGCAACACATACACACACACACACACACACACACACACACACGCACACAGAGTTGTAGCATGGCTGTTTTAAGAATATAGTTCTAGAAATGAAAATTCAGTAAACATTTATTTAGTGCAAGGCAAACTGCCTTCAAGGAGCTTACACTCTAGCAGGACAAAACCTACATTGCCTTCTTTGTTGGCTCTCCTGTCTCCTGATTAAATACAGTGTCCTGTAAGGTACAACCTGGTATGCGTTTAACCTTATTAACATATGTGATTCATTAGATACAAAAGAACTACTATTTTCATGCAGCCGTTATTCATCAATTTTGGCTATTTTCCTTGTTGACTCCAATCTGACATTGAGAAGTTACTTCTTCTCTGTGCCTCAGTTTCCTCATCTGTGAAATAAGGATGTTAGACTGGATGATTTATTTGGTCTCATTTCTAAAATTCTATGAATTTCGATTACCCTTACTCCCTTACATTTATTGGGTTATTGCTTCATTTTTTCCTCAGATTTGCTTTGACTTGTTATACACATGCAAACCCTATATGCTTGGAGTTTTTGTTTGGTTCGTTTTGTTTGGGGATTCGTGGGGTTGGGGGGTGCATTTCTTGCAAAGTGGATTCACCTATTTTCTATATAACCTGAGTTGTTAATAGAGCATTTCTCATGGGCCATCCATCGGAAGGATTTCTCCCCCATGGAAAATGCTCTGTTTCCCCAAACTGTGAGTTAATAATTGGGTATATAACCTTACTTCATTTCCAGGCTTTTCGAGTGCTCAGCTTTGTTTTGTTGAAGGTTCTCTATGCCACAGAATTTATTGCTGTAATTTTTTATTTCTAGTCTCTGAGTTTTCGGATTTCACCATTTGCCTCAGATAAGGGATTTTCTCTAGGGTCTCAGGTTAATGCTTTCTATTATAAGATATTCTCTTTTAAAAAAGTTGCTTGTTTTGATGCAACTAGATCTTAATTGATTGAATTGCTTCAAATTAAATAGAAAGTATTTCTCTTGCATGTTACTTGCTAAGATGTAGCTGGTATATATATTATGTGCCAGTTTTCTTTTGCCTGGAAAGGCCTTTGAACCAGTCTTCCAATTGATAGTAAATGTAGCTTCTTCTGGTATATCCTGTAAAATTAGATCAGAGTTCCTTTTGTAGCTAAGAAAATTTAACACTTGCAGAGCTGTATTTAAATGATGACCTGTCTCAGGGACGGATAATATACTTCATGGTTAAGTAATGTGAAAACATTGTGGAAACTCTCTTCTAGGCTGGAGTTTGTAGTTTTTTTGGCTGTTTGCCCTGTAGACTGACCAGTTGTGACACCAACAGCTGGAGAAGTTCTCATGGATAAAAATACTGTAAACAAAACCAAAATAAACTTTGCTTCTTACACATCATTTAAAAATGGACAGTATAATTCACTGGAGTGACTAAAAGCATAAGATATGGCTCCAGTTAAAATAAGTTTTATTTGGTATTGTCACAGTAGCAATAGTTAATGAAACAAACAAATAGATTCTAAAAGGAAGCATGTAAGCTTTCTGTTTTCATCAAAAATGCTTTACAAGATTTACTACTATTTGTCACTTCTTGCATTTTATTTAATTTGCATATTTTATTCAGGAAGAGGCTTTGACCCATTTTATATGAATGTAAATTATATCATATGCGATTTTCATGATTAGCAAACTATATGGAGTAGTCTCCCATATTAACAAAATTCTTTTAATAGCTTTTGCAGAGGAACTATTTTGAGATAGAGGCTAAATATTTATTATTTTATTAAAAAATTAGTCATTATCATTTTATGGTGCTCAAGAATAGTTTGTATTGATGAATTATTTCAGGGTCTCTATCTTAGTGTCTTTTAATGCTAAAAAATGTTCTTCAGCCACTAGCAACACTTACCCCAGATGGAAACATAATAGGCTATGGTTGGTAAGAATTTTCGATGATGAGTGATTTTCAAATCATGAAAGAAAAAGTTGTCTAAGTAGCTTTTCAAAAAAGACTGATTCCTTCTGTATATGCCACATGACAGAGACTTACCTGTTTTTTAAATGAAGCACTGAATAAAACCAGAAGCACTCTGGCTGACAATTTCTCCTTTAGTGCTTAGATTGCCTTGATGTAGAGTAACTTTACCTAAAAAGCTATATGTATACAACAGAGCTGAATAATCCTCTCTTCATTACATGTTACAACCCAGTTTTTCCTTCTCTTTAAGGTGGTTTAGTTTAGAATCCAAACAAGGAAAAAGAGCCAAAAACAGGGGTGAGATAAAGGTCAATATTCAATTTATGAGGAACAATATGACAGCAAGTATGTTTGACTTATCAATGAAGGACAAAACAAGATCTCCTTTTGCAAAATTAAAAGATAAGATGAAAGGTAGAAAAAATGATGGGACATTTTCTGATACATCTTCTGCAATCATTCCAAGTTCTCACATGCCTGATGCCAGTACTGAATTTTCAAGTAGTGAAATACAGATGAAATCTAAACCAAAAAAGCCTTTCCTTTTGGGTCCTCAGCGACTCTCTTCGGCGCATTCAATGTCTGATTTAACTGGGGCCCATGTATCCTCGGAGAAGCTGAAGTCTGGCACCATTGCTCAAACGCATCTTCTCGGACACCAGATAGATTCCTTTGGAGCAGTTCCGGAAAGTGGTAAGTGACTCATGCATTCTTTCTTGTTGATTCTCCGTGGTTTGAACTACCCTCTTAATTTTTAAAGTTTGACTTCAAAGTTAGAGAATAAAAATTGGAGTTTCTTGCTAGTATTTTCTAAATTTAGTCATCAAATAGTTATTGAGTACCTACTGTACTCAAAATTGGTAAGTTTATTAAAGGCAGAGCTTGTCTGCATTCAGTACTGTATTTATATTATTAGAGAATAAAAATGAGTCTTGGTTTCTTTTCATGGCCAGGCTTCTTTTTCTTAACTGCCGTTTCTCCTGTCTCAAAAGCCTGAAGCATAAATGAATATTCCGTTTCATCAGAAAGTTCCTAGAAAAGAAACCTTTAATGTTCAGAAGTAAGAAAGTAAATTTAATGCTAATGATGAAAAAAGTCTGAGAATTTATAGCGCTATGATGCCAAGCAGAACCTTTAGTTTTGACATTATAATTTGTTTATGTGATTGTTTCTTTCTGAGCTGAGTAAATTACTAATTGTCTAGCAAGATACTAATTGTTATTAGCCTACATAACGCTGTACCTTAGCATTTTAAGGTTGTTTTCCTTGATTATTTTAAAAGGTTAATATCTTTAAATAGCTAATTGCTCTCATTCTAAAAACAGCAGTATGCACACAGAACATGTCAAATAGTGTGATGTAATGTGTCACTGATTATGTACTAACTACAAAATTGTTTGCAGGAAGTCTCAGATCTCCACACAGAAGAACATTAAGCTTTGATACTTCTAAAATGAACCAACCTGACAGCACTGTGGGTGAAGGTGAATCGTCTTTCGGAAGACAAAATGACCCATTTACAAATGTGACTGCTTCATTACCCCAAAAATTTGCAACACTGCCAAGGAAGAAAAATCCATTTGAAGAAAGCAGCGAATCATGGGACAGCAGCATGAATTTATTTTCAAAATCAACTGAAGTAAGAAAAGAAAATAAAAGAGAAAAAAGGGAGAAAGTTAGCCTGTTTGAAAGAGTGACTGGAAAAAAAGACAGCAGAAGATCTGATAGACTTAACAGTGGGGGATCTGATAGCCCTTGTGACTTGAAATCACCTAATGCATTTAGTGAAAATCGTCAGGACTATTTTGATTATGAGTCAACTAATCCGTTTACAACAAAATTCAGGGCTTCAAATACAATGCCATCTTCAAGGTAAGCTTAACGGGGGGAAATTGTGCTATTTTGGAAAATATTGTACTTGAAAGTATCAAATATCCTTTTTAAATTCCTTTTATTTTACTTGAAAAAAAATTCTTATCTTATTTTTATAATTAATTTTGTAGCCGGGCAGTGTTGCATACATCTTTGGAATTGAACTTTTTATCTTAGAAGGATAAAAGATTCTTAATCCCCACTGTAGTTTATTTCTACTTATGTTAGCCAGAAGCTCACCGAAACTTACAGAGAAAACAGCATAGCTTTTGATGAGACGTAGTGGGAGTGAATCACCAGTAGGTGTTAATTCAAGCCAGAAATTTAGGTGATAAGTTGTGTTTCTAGATGTTATTTTCCGGAGATTAGTTATGGACCAGTAGCAGCCTATGGACTATTCTTTAAGAAATGCTGGCTTAAGTATTAATGGATTTCATAATAGGTGTTAACTATCCTTATTAAATGGCTACTTAGAGTAGTTTTTATTTGTGAATGTTTATTGGAATTCAGTGAACCTTGTGGGTACTATAAATACATCAAAGAGTATCTGTAATGATGACTTATAGAAATAATCTATCATGATAAGGTTTAGATTTTCAAAATCTGTTCTCAGTTATGTAATAGTACTTTTCTAATTTCTTAGTACAGGTTGGAACTGTATGGTTTAAATAAAGTGATAGATTTTGCAGAAGTGAATGGTGGAATAGCTGGTTAAGGAAACCTCAAGCAAAGAGTAAGATGAATTTATTGGAATCTTAAGCAGTCATCATGGAAGAGCATGGTAGACTGTTTGCCATGTAACATAGACGTTCTTTCCCAAGGCAAGGACGTATGATGTTCGGACCCCAGTGGGATACCTGGCTTAGTAGCTCTGCGACCTCTCTCAACCTCAGCATCTCCATCTTTGAAATAAGAAAACGATACCTACTTGATAGGATTGGGAGACGATAAATGATAAAGTACATGGTATAAAGCCAGGCCCCAAATAGGGAACCCATAAATGGTGGTTGCTGTTTACATTGCCATGTCATACTTTGTTCAAGAACAGTGCTTTGTTTTGTCCCACTATAAACAGAAAATAGTACTAACAATTGCCCTTTTAGGCTTGTGATCTCCTGCCTGTCTTCTGATCTTCTAAAACATGCATTTAGAGTTTTCCAGGGAAAGTTTGTGTTTCTTTTATCAATAAATGGGTATTTGCTGTGGCTTTAGAAAGTATTGTTCAGTTTTCTTTATAGACCGTCCTCCAAAGAAATATGTTTTTATCATATGGTATTAATATTTTATTGAAGAGTCCATGGTTTTGTTATGCTATTCTCAGACATTTCATTTTGGTATTTTACATAGTGTACTTCACATATTGCGTTAAGTCTTAAACTACAGAGGTAAATAGAAATGTATTTGCTTTTTTCCCTTCTTTAACTGAGCTTTTTTTGAAGAGAATTACTGTAAAGAACTGAGATAACTTAGAGATTGGATAATTTACATAATGTTAGAGTCAAAGAAAAGCAAGAAAAATGGGAAATGATAGGAAAATAATTTTTAAATTATGGCAGCATATGGAAAAATAGGTATCCTCAAATTTTTAATTGTCTTATACTTGGGCTTATTTACGTGGACTTAAAAATTAATGTTTTAAAAGTGAGTGTGGCATTTTGTGAAATTCAGGCTTTGTTTTGGGTTACTTCAATATTAATACTGTATCAAAATTAGAGCTGTTTCATGATGTTTGTATAAAATGATTGCAAATATGTGAAAAACAATAGGTTTTTTTAACTTTAAGAATTTCTCTTCTTCATATTCATGAGATGCCAGCTATGAGGACAAAAACATTTGTAGATTCCTGCGAAGTTACTCTTCCTTTTTGTGTCACAAACCATCTTTGTGATAAATGTAAAACATTTGCAATAAAGGGGTAGGTCTAATTAATAGCATAAAAAAAGAAGGATTGAATATAAATAGATCTAGGAAGAAAGTGCAGTTCAAATTTTTGGAAAGCAACTTTGTCTCGAGTGGAATTAGGAAGGATATAGTCTGAGGTAGTTTGGTCTATTCATATTTATCCTCCCAGTATCATTCCTCAGTTATATGGGACATTTTATATTTCTCACCTTAACATCTAAACCAAATGCACTTTTGAAGCTATAGACTCACATCACTAGGACACATGCTGTGAATTATTTTTTTTCTGTAGTGCTAAATAGATCCATTTACAGAGTCTCCTGGACTCTTTTTTTTTTTTAATTTATTTTCATTAATTTATTTTTTTGGCTGTGTTGGGTCTTCATTGCTGCACGTGGGCTTTCTCTAGTTGTGGCGAGCGGGGGCTATTCTTTGTTGCGGTGCGTGGGCTTCTCAATGCAGTGGCTTCTCTTGTTGTGGAGCACGGGCTCTAGGCGCACGGGCTTCAGTAGTTGTGGCACGTGGGCTCAGTAGTTGTGGCTTGCGGGCTCTAGAGTGCAGGCTCAGTAGTTGTGGCGCACGGGCTTAGTTGCTCCACGGAATGTGGGAATCTTCCTGGACGAGGGCTTGAACTCGTGTCCCCTGCATTGGCAGGCGGATTCTTAACCACTTGGCGCCACCAGGGAAGTCCTCTTCTGAACACTTGTGACTGATGTTTTTGAGAATGCTGAACAAAGTGAAGGGTAAAATATGTAGCTGTGGAACTGGATTTTTTTCTTTAGTGAACTGTCTCCGCTGTGATTGCAGGTACACAGGAACCATATTTATTACCCTCTGGGTGAATAATGTGTATGATTACAACCAGAGAATTTTCCTTATGCCAAAAAAATTTTAAATACTAAGGAACACTTTCTTGAAAGTTAAGAGTTTTTATTTCTTTGTAAGTAAAGTCCACCTGAAGAAATCACGTAGTAATCACAAAAATTACTGCATTTTGGTTCTGTTCTTGGAATAGATCCCATAGTCTTACACAAAACTGAGAGAGGAAATGAGTTAGGCTTTTTGTTGGGTTACTTCAACAAAGAGCAGGGCTCTTTGAAACACTTTTCCCTGCAGTTACTAATTCTCAGTCTCTTTCCTCTTACCTACCCCCACTTCTTTGAAGCCTCTCTTACTCTTGTAGGAAGAGGTAGCTGTTCCTTGTGCTGCAGCATGTTCCTACCTAGATCTTCCTTTCTGTGGGCATCTCATTGTTCACTAATGTGACCAGCCACTTTTTTTCCCTCTCACCTCCATGAACAACATGAGGGCAGGGCCTGCATTTCATTCATCTTTCAACCCTTCATCTCCAGCATGATGGGAGGTAGCTGGTATTGGAAAGCATTTTTTGAATAAATGAACACGGTATAGCAGATGGATTTCCTAAAATGCTACTTTCGTTGTCTCATTCCCTTAGTCTCCTGCTTCCAGCTCAGTGTGGGCTATGAAGGTCTTTCTGATAGACCAACAACAGATCCATAAAGACAGGTGTGTGCATTTTTTATATACAACTAAACATGATTAGAAATCTAAGTGAGTTTTAAGGGACTACCAAAATTTAATATTCATATCCTAATTAACATATTTCTGGAGTTTGTTAAGAACGCTGTATTAATTAGAACAGGTTATCAGCTGCAATAAACAACCTCAGATCTTACTGGTTTGTTCCAGTAAAAGCTTATTTTTCCTTGTTGTCACAATCGAGTTCTCTGAGACGGGGCTGGAAGAAGTGGCTGCTTTGTTCTGTGCTATTGCTCAGCTCCACGCAGTTGCTCAGGAACCAGGCGCCTTCCTTCTTGTGATGCCACCCTTCAACACCCATCCTCCAAGGCCGTGCAGCAGGGAGAGAGGGTGGAGGGTCACATGTGGGACGTCTTTATGTGCCAGGCCTGGCAGTGGTACCCGTTACTTCCACGTGTGTCCCATTGGGCAGTGCTCAGTCATGTCCCAACCTGAGTGCAGCCAGTTAAGAAACATGGTTTAGCTGTGGACCCAGAGAACACTGAATTGGGTGTGGTGAGTGTACCGTATTGTGTGTGTCCTGGAGGCCAGTCCTAAGAAGTGTGGACACTGTCTAACACTTGGCATGCTGTAAAAGTCCTACTACACATGTATGTGAAAGGGTAGCTGGGATTCTTATAATTTTCAGGAAAATGTTTTCTTAATTTACTATTGGTATTGAGTTGTTTGTATTTTAAAATTGCTGTTCCTCTTGCTTTTTAATTACAAATCACAGGTAGTTTAGCAGAATCAGTATCAACTAATTTGTTACGTGGTTAACCCTACAATTTGTAAAATAATGATTTTTTTGCATCAGCAGTAATTAACTTTCCAAAAACAAATATTCCTGAATGTTTGTTATACCATTTTCAGTAATTTGTTCACAACCAGTTCTTCTTTAATACTGGGTTATTTTCGCTCTGGAAAGTGGAAATAGGTGGGTATGTTCACCAAACCAGATTTCCCTTTTTTTACAGAGACGCAGCTAGACCGTTCACTTAGGTGGGGACATGTGACCAAGTTCTGGCTTATTGAAGACTTAGTGGAAGAGATGTACGGTGGGCCCTCCATATCCCCAGGTTCCGCATTCGTGGAATCAATCTCGGGTCGAAAGTACTTGGGGGAAAAAATTCTAGAACGTTCCAAACAGTAAAACTTGAATTTGCTGCATGCTGCCAGCTACTTACATAGCCTTTACATTGTATTTACAGTATTCACATAGCACTTACATTGTATTGGGTGTTGTTAGTAATCTAGAGGTGACTAACAAAGTATATGGGAAGGATGTGTGTAGGTTACTTGCAAATACTACGCCATTTTATAAAAGGGACTTGAGCATCCAGAGAGTTGAGTAATTTCCTGGGGTCCTAGAACCAGTATCCCACAGATACTGAGGGATGACTGTATACCAGTTTCAGGTCTAGTCCCATGAAAACCTCCTATACAGTCCTCCATATTGCCTGTCTTCCTCCATACCCTAGGCTGAAGGTTGCCAAATCTGGCTTGCTGCCTGTTTTCGCAAATAAGGTTTTCTTGTAGTGCAGTTCGCCCATTTGTTTATGGCTGCTTTTGTGCTATAATGGTAGAGTTGACTAGTTATGACAGAGACTGTATGACCTACAAAGCCAAAAATATTTATTATTTGACCTTTTACAGAGATAGTTTGCTGAACCCTGTACTAGCTGGATGGAGGTCTTTAAGAAGGGCAGAGCCATAAGATAGGGACAACCTGGGTCCCCGAATGCATGTGGAAGGCCACCTGATAAACAAGAATAACTGTTGAACCTTGTCTTGAATGATAAATTTTCAGAATATTAAGTTACTGTGATTTTTGCATTTATTTATTATAGCACTTAGCATCATTATTATTTATCATTTACGGCACAGAGGCCATAGTGCCTCTTGTTCTTTTTAAGAAAGCCTAATTCAAAAACCTTTCAGAACCACTGGTGTGCAACACCAAATCCAAACTTCTGTTCCTAATTTTCAAGGATTATTGAATTTTAGGCTTTTCTTAACTACCCAACTTTTCTTTTACAATTCCTCACCTTTCTGTGCCAGGTGAGTTCATTTCCTTACTGCACCTCTCTACCCTGAGGTCCCTATAAGCCTGGCCAACTCTATTCCTTGGCTCAGCTGTGGAATGCCCTCTTCACTCATCTCTGAGTGTCCTAAGCCTAGCTGTCCTTGATGTTGAAAACTCTTTAATCCTATTTTGATTGATAACATAGTGTTCCCTTCTGTGGAATTCTGCTGATATAGAACATAATTGCTGTACGATATTCACTGTGTCTCAGTTTTAGTTGTCCCAACTAACCTGTATCAACTGCTGAACAGTTGTGCTGAATCTTCTTTTGTGGGTGCCTGCAGCACCTAGATCACTGCATGTCATCAGTGCTGATCATTGAGGGCACCTGGGGATTTTGTTTTTTAAACTACGGTTTGTTGGGTCCTACCTCAGACTGAATTAGAATCTTCAGTGAGTAGGCCCTGAAATAAAAGTCAACATTTAAAGAAAAAAAACTTCCTGCTGATTCTCAGGCTTAAAAATTGTTGATCTAAATCATGTCATCTATTTCATAAAAGTTCAGTAAGTACTTATTTATGAATAGGAATCAGGAGTTGTGCTGGTAAAGTCATAGTTGAATGGACAGTTTAGTCATATTAGCTTTGTCTACAGGGCCCTAACTAAGTAAAGGGATCAGTGAGGAGATCGGCTTGACTAAAACAGGGGTGTGGAGAAGAGTATGGATTTGGTTGAATGGCTAAGAAACATCTAAATTCACTTAGGCGTTGAAGACCAGGCAGAAATGTCTGACTGTTAAATATTTATGGCATCTGTGGATGGATTGTTTTTCAGGATTCAGGTAACACCAAGGCATCAGTAGTGATGAACAACATTTTAAAAATATGCTTGTGTTTGTATGCTACCTATAATAAATTGAAGAGAGACTACATTTGTGAGGTATATTCTTCTGAGGTTCCAGTTTAGGACGGAAGAATACCTCCTGGTTAATTAAGAGAGTTCATTGGTATAAGGAGAAACTTTGTGGTGTACGTCTTATTCTGAAATTTAAAAAAACATAGTCAATAATATAAGCATCCTCTGTAGGAGGAGCTAATGTTTGATGGTACAGGTAGCTCATAAGAGAGCAGGACCTTACGGGAGATATTTTTACCAGAGAATTTTGTTTTGGGAACATCCTTCTGTTTATGACCCGCACAAAGAACACACTTTCCCTTCATTATTTTCTGCCTTGTTGTAGTTGTGAATACCATATAGCAAACTCCTAGCTGTGCTACTAGAACTTAATGGTATGTTGTATAATAACATGCCTAGTATCATTGATCTTATTAGAGCATGTATGCATATATTTCCTTTTGCAGTATTTGCTGTGGAAGAACCTGTCTACTTCTTTGCTCTGAACTTAGGCCAAACAGGTATTTTTTACGGCAGTACATAAATAGTGTCTGAGGGCTTCCCTGGTGGTGCAGTGGTTGAGAATCTGCCTGCCAATGCAGGCGACACGGGTTCGAGCCCTGATCTGGGAAGATCCCACATGCCGCGGAGCGGCTGGGCCCGTGAGCCACAACTACTGAGCCTGCGCGTCTGGAGCTTGTGCTCCACAACAAGAGAGGCCGCGACAGTGAGAGGCCCGCGCACCGCGATGAAGAGTGGACCCCGCTCGCCGCAACTAGAGAAAGCCCTCGCACAGAAAAGAAGACCCAACACAGCCAAAAATAAATAAATAAACAAAGAAGCTTTCATTAAAAAAAAAAAAAAATAGTGTCTGAGGTGACGCTCTCATATTTATCACTAATATTTTATAGTTTTGCGTGACAGTATGCCTTTTCCTTTCCGGATCAGGTTAACCTACTTCTCTTTTCCCTTCCTCCGTCCCTGCTTTCTGTAATCAATTCCGGTGATGATTGTACCATACCTTTCTTAAAAGCTGCAAAAAAATTAGTTATCTAGAATGTATATTTAAATGTGTCTCTAATTTTCTCAAATCAAAAATCACCATAGGCTTTTAAGCATGTAACCATTATTATGAAGTTGTATAATATGTCCATAAAAAAGACTTTACTGTAGACTTATATTTTAAAAAGTTATAGTAAACAGATGATCCTAAAGAAAAGACCTATTCATAGTTTTAAAACCTTCATTTTTATAATGATCCTTACGGACATTTTTTTTTTTTTGTCCTGTATAAGTTTAAAGCTCAGTCTTTGGCTTAATAAACCTTATCCTGCATAAGGTTTACTTTAATAGCAATATTTATTTTTTATCCTTATTTGTCTAATATTAAAGATAATCTCCCTGTTACTCATAGCAGCCGATAACTCTTACACAGCTGAAAATTTGTAGCTTCATTTATGAGACAGAAAACAAAAACTTGACATGATTTTTGGAGCCATTAATCCATTAGTGCCCAGGGATTTACAGAATGTATCTAATGAAACAATGACTAGGAGCATGAAATATGTGATGTGATTAGTTCCCTTAACACTAACTAGAACTTTTATGCTTAACTCCCCAGACACTACTGGAAACTTTTTTACCCTTTGTCATCCTAATGCTCATTCTAATAGCTCTCGTTAATTGGTGCATATCCCCGTGGGTTAATTTGCAGACACCAGCCATGCCACCCTTTTGCTAACTTACTAATGCAAATTGATATTTATAGACTTCAAAATTGAAAACAATAAAAGCTCTAACAAAAAGACAGACTTTGCTAAGTTATTATCATTATTATTATTTTAAGCTGAGAGATTGAGATACACAGAGAATCTGTGAGAGAAGAAAACAAGCCAAAAAAATCCACAGAAACTACTGTAGGCTAATAAACTGATGTGAAAATTTCTCAATTTACAGCACTTGACAGGTGCTAAAAGAAAAGCATCTTTAATTTTAATGTGTTGTTAGGACCTCTTTAGAGAGACTGTACAAGTTATTAACAAGGTCCTCTGAGACAGGAGACGGGTAATTAACAAGACCTATGGAGATATAGTTTAGGTAATTAACGAGCTCTTAGGCACTGGACACAGGATAGCACATAGCGAGTCCAATAGTTAAAGAGAACAGGTTGTTATGATATGATCAAATACAAGATGTAGTATGTAAGTCTTCTTGAAGTTTCTGATAGAGTATTAAGATTATATTCCAGTGACCTTAGTGCACTAATTTTTGTAAATCATATATAATTTTTTAGCTTTAAGATATAATTTGAGAGGATTATTTCTTTGTAAAATCAACAAGCAGAGAAGCTTGTTACATGTAGATTAATAATCTTCGTTAATTGCCATTAATGAACATGTATATTTTAAGAGCAATACATTGGAGAGACATAAATTACGCGATTCTAAATTTAGACTTTTATTCTGTTTACTTTTCACCTGTGGCCTCTTGGCTAAAATTGTCTATTCCAAATTGGCAGTCTACTTTCCTTGTCCAGTTTAAGACTGTCAGGATCTAGGGCAGAGAGAAGACTGTCCTTCCTCAGTTTGGTTTTTACATAATATGCACAGGTCCCTCCGGTCATGCTCTTATGGTACCTTTAAGTCTGAGACTCGAGAGTCCCAATTTCAGATACTTGGTCTAATTATTTCCAGTGTAAATTTGAAATTGTTGGGGTATGAATCGAGTTCTGGTTCAGAAAACTCCCAGTCAGCGAACCTTTACTATAAACATGTTATACTCCGAAGATTAAGAATATGAAGAAAGCCCCGCAGGTCTGATTCATTCCATTGCTTCCGGTGTGTGGCTGCTCCAGGCCATCAGTATGACTTTTTCCGAATTTCAGATCTGATAATCAAATGATATTTTCATTTTCATTATTTTTGGATGAACAGCAGTACTTGAATAAGATAGAGCAATACTTGCTATAGACAAGGACAGCAGAGGTTATTAAGATATAAATCCTGCTCTTAGAGCTCATAAAAGCAGGCATGTGAATATTAGGTCTGAATTCCATGCTCAGGACTGGACATTGTATAGGCATTGGGGTACTATGAAAGACTTTTCAGTTGGGTTGTGATATGATCAGAGTAATATCTTAGATAACTCTGTAGCATGGGGGGGGGCGGCGTCTGCTGGGGCCAGGAGTAGGGACAGGGAGGAGGCTTTGGGGCAAGAGAACAAGTTAGGAAGTTACTATGATTGTTGAGGTGAGAGTTGATGGAGGTCACTTGACAGTGAGGATGGAGAAGAAGGGAACATCTCTGAGATACATCTCTGGGCTAATATAGATGGGATTTAACCATTCTGCGTGTGTGTGTGTGTGTGTGTGTGTGTGTGTGTGTGTGTGTGTGTGTGTGGAGGGGAGGGATGGTGGGGGACTAGTAAAGGAGAAAAAACAAGGGGGATTATTCCAATGATGTGTCTTCAATCGGTGTCTTCCATTTGATGAATCACAGTACTGTAAAAACTGTATTACAGCAATGTCAGATCTGTAGTCTTGAATCAAACTTGGCATTTCAGTCTTGATGGAGATGGTTACTTTTTTTGTGTTTTTAATGAGGTGCTGTCTTATTTATTTTAGAATTTTGTTTTTAGAGAATAGGAATTATGTGTTTTGAGTTATTCGAGACAAGCAAGTTAGTATCAACATAATAAGAGTTCTTGAGAATTTGTTTTTGAAAGCTGGAAAATATTTTGGCTTCTTTGAACCCAAGAATGCAAATTTCTGTAACTGCTTGTGGACTTAATGCATTTAAAATGTGTTCACCTTAACACTGTAATTACTCCATGTATTTCTCTCCAGTGGTTTTGGCTTTACCAAACCTTGCCCCCTTTTGTTAGCTTCTCACTAAGAGAATAACTTCTTTCTTTTATACTTTTCCCTTACTTCTGTATACCACTTTTCCAGGCCTCCTGCTTCTATGTTTAGAACATTTCCTTTTGGACTCCTGTGACCATATCACCTATGGTTACCTTTTTTCATAGCAATAAAGCTTTAATTTTTAAAATACAGGTGCTGTTTCTATATATTTAATATATGGTGGTAGTGTTACCTGATTATTTGATGCGTTAAATATAATTCAGTATTATTATATGACATAATAATTATAATGTAAATGTGTAAGAATTAATATAAATATTAAACTACAGTATTATGTAACTTTTTGAATATATTATACATCAAGTAAAAATGTTTTATGTATTTTATATATTTATTTTAAGCTTAGATATCTTTCTGACAAAAGTGCTAATACCACTTAAATAGCAATTACATGGATCAACTTGTCCAGGATAAAACTTAATTCAAATTGCCAATTTTTAAAATTATTTTCACAAACATGTTTGTAAAACTCTACTAGGGCTAGGGGTGGATGGGTTGAAGATAAGATTCATAGGTTACTAGTAGCCTCATAAACTAGGGAGAGGGATGTGTAAGCAGTGACCTGTAATCCAGGCAGAGTGAACTGGGTTGAACACAGCATTTGCTGCGGGAAGCGAGAGGAACAGCTTGCTAGAAATTGGGAAATGCTTCTTCACGGAAGAGGCCTTTGAACTTTTGTTCCTGACCATTGAACATGATTTTTTACGTTGGGGAATGAGTAGATAGACAATTGTTTTAGTAAATAGCAAGAAAGCTTATTTTAAAAATTGTGAGATGCGTTTTGAAGGAATGTTTTATAAATTGTGACTGTGTACTATTATATCATTAGTTGTCTGCTAACTACTTAGTAATTTTACCATTGCTTTTCTAGTTGGAGCTATAGTCTTTGTCTGTCATTCCCTGCCTGGTAGGTTCCTGAGGAAGTATGTTTGCTATACTTTAGGCTACCAGGAGCCAATTAGTGAGTGCCCTGCAGCAGCTCTGCATTAAATATAACAACCTCTTTGTTATGGAGCCTGGTGTGGGAATGGGGGTATTCAGGTTAATCACATATTTTGTTTACTTGAGGTGTACAATATATTGTTTCATGTAGATTTTTTTCACTTTAAAAGAAATTAAATGCCCCAAATAAATTTAAAATGGAAATCATACCAAACGTAATTTAATATTTGATTCAGAAGGTATATTTGATTAACTACTTCTACCTGAGGATTTTTCAGTGTTACATGAAAGTATAAATATAGTAATAGAATATCTAAATACAGTAATAGTAGAATATCCTAAAGTGAGTATAGGATAGGTTTAAGAATTCAGGTTTAGGACTCAGGTCTGGATTTGAGTCTTTGGAATAGCTATATGACCTTACTTAGCCTTTCTAAGCCTCATTGTAAAATGGAATAATAGCCTTGGTGTTGTGGAAGAGATTAAATGATGTAAGGCACATAAAGTGCTGAAGGTAGGTTTGCCACATCGTGAACCTGGAAATGGTAGCTCTTGCTATGATCTTATTACAAAGCATCTACAGAATCTGTAACAATTGCTTTAAATAAGTTAAATGAAATTATTTACAAGTAACAATATATTCTCAACTTTAAAAACCGTAAATAAAAGAACTTAGGAGCTCATGTTTTTCACTGACTGATAAAGGACATACATTTGGTAGAAAACAATAAACTGGATAAAAGTTTTTTTCAAGATGTATGTTCAGTAATAATCTTTGATGAAATAAACTAAACCACATTGAAATTAAGTAAAAGTATTCCCTGTATTAAGTAGAAAATTTATTTTATGACTTTCAAGGCAAAGGTATTCTAATTAGTATTGCTATAAAATCCTGTGTTCAGAAATTATCGCATAGCACTAATAAGGACAGTGCAGGGTAAATATCTAAGTTGTGGCTTTACCTTAAAGCATGATGAGGTTTTCATAAACTCACATGACTTGAGTTCAAATTAAATTGTTCAAAACTATCATACTAAGAAGGATAAATGCCGCTTACTAAAAACTCCTCAGAGTCCCCTTTGGGAAAAGGGTCCCTGCCTTAGGAAATTCACACAGGTAGTAGTATATCCCTTCTAACCAAGGTTTAGAGGTTGGCGCTTTCATTTCTTTGTCAGTGAAAGTACACTCTTTTGTCTTTGTTGTTTAACCAAGAGTATAAGATTCTACTTGAGTAGTCTCCGAGCTCAGTGTTCTGAGAGATAGTATAATGTACAGTTTCCAGTAAAATCATTGTACTTAACCCGTTTTGGGGAGGGGGCTGGAGAGTGTATCTTTACACAAAACAGTAAATTGTTTTCTAGGAAAGTTTTATTAATTTTGTAGCCCTGCGAAACCAGCTCTTACTTGCCAAGAATGTTTTAAGGCTGGGCTTTTCAGCCTAGGGTGTAGCATGGCCAGAAATCCCCCAGTCACCCCAGCAGCTCTGCTTCCAAGGAGGATACACAGGAGTTTGGGGTTTGTGTCACCCAATGGAGTGGCCCCAGGAAGTCTGGTTGCCTTGAGTGCCTCTCCTTGAAGAGTCTGCAGAGATGACAGGTTAAGGAAGCAGTTGCTTTCTGGCCAGGGGCCTCATTGCAGGGTGTCCTTGAACATTTGAGGCCTTCCTGGTGACCAGAGGGCACCAAGGCTTCTTTTCCAGAACTTGGCTTTGTCCTGGGTACAGAGCCAGCTTGTGGTACTTTTGGCCAAGGGTGTTGTGGGCCAACTTGCTTCGCCCCCCACCTTCCTGGAAGAGTTACCTCTGCCCAGGTTGTCCTCAACCTCTCCTCACGGGAAAAGGCTGATCAAGGATGCTGGGTTGGCCTTGATCTCAGACAGAACTGGTGCTCCGTCAGGCCCTGTCAAGGGCCCTGGTGCCTTGTTCTCATCGCTTCTGTCCAGTTTCACTGTTTGGCTTCCAAAGTAAACAGAACTTGCTTTCCACTCTCCTGTACCCTCAAGTAGACTCTGGTGGATATATGGCAGACAGTGGACCAGGGTCTCCTCAGAGCAACAGGATAATCACAACACAATTTCCCAGAGTGACAAGGTTCCTAAAGATTTAAGGAGAAAAGATTCTTTTTCTATTAAGAGAAGCACAATTATGATAGGGAGTAAAACGTAAAAATCTACCTGAATTTGAGATGTCAAGGCAATTTTATGCTTGTTGTCCGATTTATTCTCATGGATCAGGGGTACTAAAGAGAACAAAGTTTGAGAAGCTTAGTTTTAAAGAAATGGAGAATTTTTGGAATTCATAGAGATTATGTTTGGAAATTTGGGAATTGATTGACTGTATTTTAAATAATCATTTCTTTTCTTCACCAGGAGAAAATAGTAAGTTAAACTTGATTGAACGTGATATTCTTGATGAAACATGCCTTAATTTCATGGATATCTTTCAGTCTTCAAGTTTTAGGACTTCTTCAACAGTATCGTCATTACCATTTCATGATGGAAAAGCAGCTAGGTCTGAATTTGCTGTCCATGATCTTTGGTGTCACTGACCACAATTTCCTAATTGTCTTAACTACAAGATCTCATAAAAGATATCCTGTGAGAATAGTAATAAGTAAATTACTGTTAATCCCCATAGACATTTATGAATTAGGTTCTGTTTTGCCATCGCGGTATTAGTGTGCATGCCCAGTCCCAGGAGAGATAATGGAGTATTTTAATCTATAATAGCATTAATTTGATTTGGTACTCACTGCCCCCCTCCCAAAAAAAAAAAACAGAAAGGAAAAAAGCAGTATTGAGTTGCACTGTGGCTCTTAAGCCCCATTTGCATGTGTAATAGACATAATTGAAATGTGCTAAAGGTTGAGTTTACTAGTGGAATCTCTCTTTGGACACTTCATTTTTTAGGGCTTTTATAAAAGGAATCATTAAGAACATTTCTTTAAGCTCCTTTAACATTGAACCTCTATGGAATAAATGTTTTCAGGATTTACCAGAAAATTTTCAATTGAATCTGTATTGTGGTCAAATACCTAAACTGGTAGACCTGGTTGGTAAACTGGATAAACTGGCTAGTTGAATGGATTATATTAGAAGTCACCAATTTGAAACTTATTTCAATTCATATGGGCAGTTTTAAGTATCAGAGTAATTCTTTCTGTCTTAAAAAGAATGGAAAAATATTCCATTAATATGCTGTCAGGTCTAGATAAAAGTAATCTTTTTTATTCAGAAAAACGATATCCTCTGCTCTTTGGGGACTTGATACCTTGTTGTTGAAACCTGTATTGACCTACTATTGATTTACTCAGTCAGCTATTAGCCCAATTTTTATTAAGCACTGGCTGTTAATTTGTTCAGCATACATTTGTTAAGCATCTGCCATACCCTAGGTACTATGTCAGATGCTAGGACTGAAAAGATTGAGATATTCCTTCCTTTAAGCAGTTTGTAGTAGAAAGAGGTGGGGAGGCCAGGGATTAGGATAGAGACCCAAAATGCAAACTTTAAAAAAAATTCATTTTTAGAGCAGTTTGAAATCACAGCAGAATTGAGCAAAGGTATGAGATTTCCCATATACATCTTACCTGGACACACATAGCCTCTCCCATTAGCAACATTCCCCACGAGAGTGGTACATTTGCTAAAATTGATGGACCTATGTTGACACGTCATAATTATACGTAGTCCATAGTTTACATTAGGGTTCACTCTTGGTGTGGTATATTCTGTGGCTTTTGACAAATGTATTAATATAATGGTGTGTGTTCATCATTATAGTATCATGCAGAGTATTTCTACTGCCCTAAAAATCTTTAGTGCTCTGCCTGTTGACTGGTCCCTCCCCCCAAACCCTTGGAAACCACTGATGTTTTTACTGTCTCCATAGTTTTTGCCTTTTCCAGAATGTCATATAGTTGGAATCATACAGTCTGTAGCCTTTTCGGATTGGCTTTTTTCACTAAGTAATATGCATTTAAAGTACCTCCATGTCTTTTCATGGTTTGAGAGTTCATTCTTTTTTTAAGCACTGGATAATATTCCAATGTCTGGATGTACTAGTTTATCCATTTACCTACTGAAGGACATCTTGGGTGCTTGAAAGCTTTGGCAGTTATGAATAAAGCTTCTATAAACATTTGTGTGTAGGTTTTTGTGTGGACATAAATTTCAACTCCTTTGAGTAAATACCATGGAGTGCAATGGCTGGATCCTATGGTACAAATTCCTGTTGCTCCATATCTTTGTCAGCATTAGGTGGTGTCAGTGTTGCGGATTTTGGCCATGGCAGTAGGTGTGTGGTGGTATCTCATTGTTTTAATTTGCTTTTCCTTGATAGCATATGACGTGGAACACCTTTTTATGCCTATTGCCATCTGTATATCTTTATATCTGTTGGGATCTTTGGCCCATTTTTAAATTGGATTGGTTTTTTTTCTTATTGTTTACTTTTAAGAGTTCTTTGTATATTTTGGGTAACAGTCCTTTATCAGATATGTCTTTTTCATATATCTTCTCCCAGTCTGTGGCTTGTCTTTTCATTCTATTTAACAGTGTTTTTCGCACAGCAGAAATTTTTCATTTTAATGAAGTCCAGCTTATAAATTCTTTGTTTCGTGGATCCTGCCTTTGGTGTTGTATCTAAAAAATTATTACCATACCCAAGATCATCTACATTTTCTCTGTGTTATCTTCTAGGAGTTTTATAGTTTTGTGCTTTACATTTGGGTCTGTGATCAATTTTGAGTTGGTTTTTATGTAAGGTCTGTATCTAGGTTCATATATCTGACATTGGAATAGCACTTTGTCATACAAAACATTCCATTTTAACTCTCTTTTAATCCTAATTCTTTGAAACAGGTGGTGAAATTTCTATTTCTTGATTAAAAATAAAATATGAAATTTAGAGCAATTTAATAGGTTGTACCTGGGTACTGGGTGGTGGGCAGTAAGCTTGGAAAGATAAATATAGTCAAGCCCAGTAGGCTTTGTAAGCCAGGCGAAGAAATTTTGTTATTGCTCCAGAGGAAGGTGGAGGCCAGAAGTTTTTTGACGGAAGAATAATGAGGTTAGACTTCAGCTTTAGAATGTCCTACCCAGCCATGTTGCATAGGCTGGATGGGGCAAAGGAGGAGTGACAGAGACTGAGAGGAAGCTGTCACAGTGGTCCGGGCTGTCAGTCCAGGTGGTCGTGTGGTCTCGTGAGCAGAAAGGTAGCTGTGAGAATGAGTAGTGAGGAAACGGTGAGAGACCCACGTCCAGAAGCTGAATGGCGAGAATCTGGCAGCTTGTTGATGAGGCTACACGCTGGAGGCTGGAGTCAAGGGTGCCTCTGAGACTTCACCGTTGGTGACCAGGAGACTGGTTGTACCTGAAGGAAGAAAATCAGACAGAACTGATAGAAACGTCAAGATGATGACTGGTTTGGGAGAACTTTGAGGTAAGTTAAGTGCAGGTAAGATATCCAGTCTGAGACTTTAAACAGACATGTGTAAAGGCGGTATTGCAAAGGATAAAGTGATTGTGGTTGAAGATTAAAGATTTAGCAGTCATCCGTCCATATAGTCGTGGCAGTTGAAGTAGTGATTTCCAAGATAGAGTGGAAAAAGAGGTTTGAAAACAGAACGTTAAGAAATAGCTGGTGTTTCCCACCTAGGGTGAAACGGGGAAGAAGACAGGTAATCAGAAACATAGGAGAAAATTTGGGCCACCACATATCACAGAGGGGGAGAGTCTCAGAAAGAACAGTCATCAAAGGGAGCTGAGAGGTTAAAGAGAATGAGGCTGTTACCTTAAGTAAAAGTCGTTTGTTGGCAGTGAGTATCGGTGGCGGGGGACGTGTTTCAGGTTACAGAAGGTGAGGCAGTGAAGGTGAGGCAGTGAAGTAACGAAGACAGCGGGAGTTACTTGGGAGGGACCTGGGAGGGATTAGAGATGGGCAAGATAAAAGTGGTGGAACATCTGAGGGGTAATGGCTATAAGTATGCTCTGGTGAGCCGGGTGAAGAAATGCAAACAGGTTAGGAAACAACTGGGATGACAGCGGGGTTCCGCAGAGCAGGTCTGATGGGGCGAGGGAGTGGGAGAATCGGAAGGTGAGGTGGATCAGGTGGAATTTCAGTTGTATGAGGTCTTACTGTGAGTGATCGCATCCCACCTTATTGGTTGCTGTTCCTCAGTTGAGAGAAACTCCGTTTGTGAAGACATGTTATAAATTGTAAGGCAGTGTATAAACGTGCAGCGGTACTATTCAAATCCCAGCCACTTCGGTTATACCATTTCAAAACTGCAGTTTTTCTTTGGCTTCCTTTCTTTCTCTCCTATTTTAAATTATTATGTGAATAGTTTTGGGCATTTATTATATATTCTTGTATCAGTTAAAGTCCTAGCAGGAGACAAATGACACACTCAAAACGAATAATTGAAGAAAGTTTAGCGAAGATATCATTTATAGAGGGGTGGCCAGGGTTAGGACACCAAGGAAGGGATAGTAGAGCACTAGGGACCAGCAGTGTCTGGAAGGGGCTGCCATGCTTCGGTGTGAAGGAGCCGCTGCGGCTGTCTGTACAGAAGCTACTGGTAAAGCTGCAGTGCCGCAGGGGGGCTGAAGAGGTTGGTAGGATGGGGCTGGAATAATACCCTGTCTCCCCTTCTTTCTGTCCTCAGTCTCTTGCAGGTGCCTCCCAGTGGCAGAGCACAACTGGAAGCCAATGGGCAAGGGGACCCAGGCGATGCCCTTTCCAGAGATCAGCCTTCTGGGGTGCAGGGAGGGGCAGAATGGAGCAGGAGGGGCAAACAGAAAAAAAATTCAATACCTGTTGCTTTTCAGCCTTTGTTCTATCTCTTTAAGATTGTCTAAGTCTTGCACTTTTCTTAGTCATTCTGATTGGAAGAATCCTCAGGAAATTGTGTTGGCCTCCTTGAATCCAGCTGTCTCTGAGCTCCCAGTAGGACTGAGGACGTTGGAACCCCCGTGTGGGAGAGGTGCAGTTTATGGCTAAAGAGCTTGGATGGTGGTCTTTGGCTGCTTGTCTTTGAATCCTGACTCTGCCCCTTAGTAACTGTTACCTTGAGCAAGCTTCTTGACTTTGCTGTGCCTGTTTCCTCTTCCGTAATTCACATGGTAAGATTGTTTAAGGATTAAGTGGGTTAACATGCAAAGTCCTCCCAAAGGTGCTTGGTACCATGGTTAAAGTCCAGTAATACCAGTCGTTGCTAGGCCGGTGTCATTACTCTCTGCCCTTGCTTCGCTGTAAATGGTGTATTTTTCTTTTCCTTTTTTCAGACTTATTAAAGGTTTTGTATTACGTTATAGTTCTCAGTTTACATCCCTCCCCCTCAACTACATTTGTCACCAAAGTGAAGCTCCAGGTCTCCAGAGCCCACTCTGTCAGCTAAACAAGAAGATCAGTAGGATACTCTCCTTTGAAAAGAATTAATGTCCAAAGTTCTTCTGTGATAAAGTTATACTTATTTCCTATACACCATAAGAAATTGAATGGTGTTTAAGAAAGTTACTCCTCCACTCCGCTTTCCTCTCTTTGCCCCCCCTCCCAGACAAGCAGGACACCTCCTGAATTTTGCAAATAACTTGAATTGACTTATTAAATACAAAATGAGTCAAGTTGTAGGCCAAAGTGGACTTAGCTTTGTAATTCCAGCAGTAACAGGGCTTGGAAAGAGGTAACATGGAAGATGTAATAATAGTTGTTTTTAAATGCCTTGGAAAGAACTTCAGGTGGTGTTACGTGACTTCTCCTTGAAAGATTTAAAATCCTAGAGCCAGGAATTTACACAGTTTGCATTGTCTTATACTGACAAGGCAGTTAGTTAATCAGTTTTAAAGATCTTTGTTCTTCTGTGGGCTTTTTTTTTTTTTTTTTTGTCATGACGGACTTTTCACTGTTAATAGTCTCTTCCCTTTCTTAGGTATTCTTGCTTCAAAAGAGAGCAAAAAGAGTTTTAAAAAGAGAAAAGGAAGGACATAGAAGAAAGCTCTGATCACTGACAAATGCTTTAGTGATTTCTGTAGTGGTCAGTTTTATCACTTTATAAATGTTGGTTTGCTTTTCTGGCTTATCTGTGGAAGACCAGTCCATAGCAGAAATTGAAGGACAGTTTCAAGTTTCACCAATTTACTTACTCAGTATTTATCCTAACTTCAGAGTAAATTAATGTGACGTTATTGAAGAGATACTAATGATTCCTTGAAATACATTTGAGTACTGTTAATTTTAAAATTTAGAGTTTACCAGGAAAAATTCTTTAAAATTTGGAAATAGCACAAGGTAAAAAATAAGCTTTTATTAAACCTAAAAACTTCAGAATGTTAAGGTAAAAGCATTTTATTAGTTTAAACTATTTTTAAAAATACGAATTTAAAAATATTTTTATCAGTCTCAAAGTTACTTTAAAATCCTCTGCTGCCACCAAACTCTTTCAGTTCTGATTTCAAAAATTAATTTTTTTGAATTCTGAAGTTTAAATCTGTGTAGACTTTTTCAGTGTGAGCATGTCTAAGTTTATTTTTATACCTGATTAAAAACACCGTTTTCCTTAACCTGTCAGCAACTCAGTTGAGCAGACTACGTTATTCAGTATCTTGTCTGACATGAGGAAGCAGTCCAAAAAGAAAGATAGCACAAATTGGTGCCACACTTCGATAGAGACATTTTTCCCCAAGCTAATTCATCCAGTTCAGTTAACTCTTTTTTCCCACTTAAGGACAGATCAAAAAAAGCAGCTGTGAATGACTGAGTTGGTCATGTATTTGACACGTCAGTTTGTGAGTATAAAGCCGAACACAGGGGAGGGGTTCTGCCTTTAGATTCCAGACAATGGCCAGTACCAGAGCCCTGGCCTCAGATCGCGGCACTGGGCTGCTGGAGAGTGTGGGCGAGCTTAGGTTACACCCAGGTACAATGGCAAAGAGCTGGGGCTCGCTGTGCTCCATACCTCTTTCCCTTACAGTTGTGACCATTCTTGAGAATTCTCAGACACTTTGCAGGTTGTCACTGAGTTTCACTTTAGTCCCACAGGCTAAAGCTGTTGGATAGTACATACGGTTAGGTTTGTGATTTTGATAAAATTTTTGTCCTAAATGTCTGTTCCTTCGAAACTCTTATTATAATAAATATAATACCAGCATTTCTATTTCTCAGTTCAATAATTTCTTCCTGAGACATATAATGAAATTTATACAGTCATAATACTGTTTACTCTTCAAGGATGTGATAGGATAGATATGAAACATCTAAATAACATTTATGAAAGGTTAAATTTGTCAAAAATGGCCTATTGCTCTATGGACCCGCTCTAAGAGCCTCATCTTCTGCATGACAGCCCTTCAAGGGCTCCCTCCCATCCTGCTGCCTGCGTGCCAGGCTCCTCCGTGTCCTGCAGTGGCACCGCTGTCCGGCAGCCCCAGACAGCATGTGTCTTCAGAGGCCTCTTTCTCTGGCCTGCCGAACCTAACCGTCATGTCATTTTAAGTTCTACTTTTTCCTTGACTTAGTAGACCTTCCTTGACTAATGCTGCGATGGAACGTTTCCTTCCTCTGGGTGGTCTAAGAATTTAACTCTCAGGAGTGCTCTCGCCCTGCAAGGGCACCTCTCCTGTGTGCTTACTCAAAACATCGGATTAATCCGCGTGTCCTGTGTGTGCAGGGCTTCAGCAGTGCGGCCTGTGCTCACTAGGTAGATCTGTGAGCAGAACACAGGGCTAGGACTGTGTCACCTCCAGCACTCACCCACTGGACGACCTCACACAAGCTACCTAACCTCTCTGTGATTCATTTCCTTCTTTTGAAAATGAAGATCATACCTACCTTAAGGGTTGTGAAGATTAAATGAGTTAATTTTGGTAAAGTGCTTAGCACAGTATCTGGCACTTTCTAAGTGCTATGCAGATGTTTATTAAATAAAATAATTTACTGAACATGTTCTGTCCGTTAACCACTGTGCTGAGTGCTTTACATGTGGTCAACTCATTTAATCTTCCCAGTAGTCCTACATGGTAGATCCTGTTACCATCCCCATTTTACAGAGGAAGGAACCCAGACACACTCAAAGGCAAGTAAGTAGAGGGCAGAACCAGGATTTGAGTTCACACCACCTGGTTCCAGGGCCCTCAAGCACTTCTCTGCCTGTAACCAGCATGGTGTGCCGTTACACTGAATGTAAATCAGTTTGTCCTCGAGAATGTCACAGTCGGATGGAGAGAGATGCAGCAGAATGCGTTTCTTGACCTATTAGAGAGCAACGTGCTGTGAGATCACGGGGCAAGGAGAGATTAGTCCCACTGGTCCCTGATGTTGACCTCCTTGGACTGAAAATCAGGGAGGCTGGGAACCGTGCGTGTTATCAGCTGCTCCCCCGGCACTCTAGGCCTAGGGGTACCACAGGATAATGTATTTTGGGTTTGTATTTGTTTTCTTTTAAGTCACTTTTCTGTCAGGCTTTTGAGACTTTGCCGGTACAGTGACTCTAGTCTGGGACCATACAGAACACCATAAACACGGTGAGGTACAGGGAATGAGAAAATGTGTCAGCCGAGTCGGCCTGTAAATGGTTCATCGTAGGTATTTAAAACATGTTTCAATCTTCCCTACCATGTCACCCAGCTCTACTGAAGTACCAAATTTATCCACAGGAGTTCTAGGTAGAAAAGGTCAGCAACCGGTTCTGGAAGCTAGTACTACAAATCTTAGTCATAACAACTGAAACCTTGGATATGTGAGAAATTCTCTTGAGGTGGTTGTACATGCCTGCATGCCCTGTAGGTTTACAGCTGGGGATGTGTACTTGTAATAATAGGTATTTCTCCGTGTCCAGACTTTTTGTGCATACAGTCAAAAGTTTTAAAAGTGAATTTCTTCAAAGGATTCCAGTTATTTGGCTGATAAAGCACAGATAATGAAAAAATATATTTTACAGTTAAGTCTTTTTTTTTGGAATAAAAAGGTTCCTAGGACAGTAATGCTTTGTAGAGGTTCTAATGGCTAATACTCTTAAGTGCCGGGTAAAAATTAAACTTGAATAGCAACGATGAAATATTTACTCACCAGATGGCTTTGAAGTTTAGCTTCTTTTTGGTTCCAGTTGCCTTCCTAATGGACATGTTTCAAAGAAGAAAACGATTATAGCATTCAGCTGTGATGTTTTCGTCCTGTGTGCATGCAAGAAATCCATTTTGTTTTGGTCCATTTGGGTATTTAAATTTTGAAGACCAGCTACTTAGAAATTCATTAATGACAGAAATGGTTCACACAGCTCCGAATTCATTCTCCTTGATAGGATAACATTTAAAGGTTAATTTTTCTAGTACCTATAGAAATAATTGTTTTAAAAGATTGCTTCAACTCTTTTAGTCTACAGTCTTCCTAACCTAAATTTATTTAAGTCTCTATAGTTTTATATCAGAAGGCCTAAGGTAAGTGGGTGTGTGTATATAAAATGAATAATAACATTATAGAATTTAATTTTATAAAATATCTCACTAGGTAAAATCGCTTATATTTAAAGATGTTTAGAAACTACATGTTAGAGGTACAGTTCTTCAGTTCTAATAATACTGAAGGGTTTTCCTTCAAAGTTGAAAATTGTAGCTGCTTTAGATTGTTTAGTAAATATTGTTTTTCTTTTACATCCTGGATTAAATTTCACTCAGGTAATATAGGAGTTTAGAAATTGTTATTGCAATGTTGGTTAAAATGTTCTGTTTTTGTTTCCTCCCACGTGTACTATGATACGCTTTTAACATTTATGTTTGTCTTTTATTGCTCAGTTTTCATATGAATCCGACAAGTAATGAAGACCTCAGGAAAATCCCGGTAAGTTGCAGAGGGGGTTAGAGAATTACCAAAAACCAAGCCACAAGCTGTCTTTCTGTCTGGGGCACATTTCTAAAAAGGCCTCTGTCTCCTTGAATCCCTCAGTTACCCACAGATTATAGCTTAATGTGATGATTTAGGGAGAAAGAAAAAAAGCAAAATTCAAACTTTTATCTTTAATATACCATAGGGTGTGACTTATGTATGATCTATGGAAGTGTACGCAAACATTATAGTTATAATTGAAGCCAATTTAGAATATACAGATTTTGTTTGCAGACTGTTTAAAAATCGATATGAAAGCTGTATGTCAGGTCAACATTATAGTTGTGAAATAAGAGCATGTGGAGAAAGCTAGCATTTTGTTACTGTTGTTGTAAATCATGTTGAGGGGAGAATAAACCTGCTTGTGAACATTTAACAGTAGGAAGAGCTTCCTGGCCAGAGACCCATTTAACCAGGAGTGTGTGTGAAAGATCCTTTAGGACACTTACCTTCCAAGTCAGAACAAAACCAAATATATTAACAGGCTTCGTAGCGACCAGCTAAATTAACTCACATATTTTGCAAGGATTATTCAGATATCTTAACTTCATTTCATTGTTATTTGAAATCCGGTTTTCGACCTCTGTTCCGAGTTTCAGTACATCTTCAGTCTATTCTAAATACTATACTAAGCCTAGAGAGAATAAGTTGCTTTACAAAAATATGGTCACATGTCTTGGTAGGAAACTAAATTCTCACTGAATAACAGAAAAATAGAGCCTTTATTCCAGGAGGCTGGTGGTTGCTGTTTGAACCATCTGTCCTTAATGTGTGTGATCCAGATGTATAATAAGAATTTTTCAAAGCAATAACATATCACAGTCTTCTATGGTGTGATAGGCTGAGAAGAAACCATGGTGTTGTGTAAACCGTTCTAAATGCAGTCATTTGTCTTTAAAATGGTAGAAAACATTAAGAGGCAGAGGACTTTGTACTGTGTTTTTGCTGTTTTAATGTACATGATGTGTACGTTTTGATGTTTCATAAATACTCAAGTCTTTATATTATGGCAGACTGGCGAGAAACGTCAGAATATATGAAGTCAGCCTTTGATCAGATAGTAAAATGAATTCTATCAGGCGGTTACTTAATCTCAAACAAAATGAGACATCAAAAAATCGATTTAATGTGCAGCTATTGTTTATTAAGTAACCTTAATTACAATTTCTATGTGCTTGTAAATGTACTTTTCCAAATCTTGTAATTTATTGCTGTAAAAGCATCCTTAGAATTCTTTAAAGAAATAAAATGTGAAAATTGTTTTAGTTAAGGGATTTAAAGGTGATAAAAGAATCCTTGATGTGTGATTATTTTCCTCTGGAATACTAACTATTCTAAATGACAGTTAAAGGATTACTAGGTGTTGTTAATTTACTGCAAGATACAATTAAGAGGAGAAAGCTCATCCTCATACTGATCGCTATTGAAAAAAAGTATTTGAACAAGTTTTATGTTGAAGATTATAAGATGTTTGAAGTAATTTACGTTAAGTTCTTCAATAATAGCTGTCCACCAAGTTATATTTTTTTCCCCTTCTGAACATAGTATTTTGTAATTAAGTTTGTATGTCTTATATGCTAGTGCCAACACCTGTCTGTGAAAGCAGTGTTTAAACAGGAGCAGTAGCCAGTTGAAAGGGCAGTGTGAGCTCTTTAAGGCCTAATTAAGAACTGAAAGGGAGATGAAGGGAGTAGCACAAAAGATGTGAAAGTAGCTGAGATGATATTCCCAGAGCAAAGTTCCTCATTAGAACAATAATGAGATGATCAGAGAATGCCAAGCCTTCATCTTATCTCTCTCTCTCTCCTCTAGTTGCCTTGGATGTCAGTTAGTACCCCACCAATATTTGGTTACCAGGACAACCTTTCTTTAAATCTTCAGTTATTTTGAGTCTTGATAATTTGCTTTTGTTGAAATTTAAATATTGTAAAAAATATACATTTCCTAGTTTAAAAGGCTAGATTGTGAGTAAAGTAAAAATAGATCACTAGTAATTCTCAAAGTATTTTGCACAACTGTTATTTAAAATTCCAGTTAGACAACTTAATGTAATAATTCTGTTCACGCACCCAACTCTTATTTTCTTATATCTGCATATGGAAATTTTTAACAGAGTTTGGGTAGGAATGAAAAAGGATTGGTTATGAAAGGGGAAGAGAGAAGAAAAATTTACATTAAATTTCAATATAAGAAGACATCTTAAAAACATATGTGCCATCTATATCAAGTGCTAGAGGAAAAACTATTGAGTACTTAGGAGTCCCATGTTAGGTTATTTGAGTCTTTACCAGTTTGGAGATTTCTCAATTTTAGTTTTTCCAAGAATAGTATTAAAAGTATCTTTTGAAAAAATAATTCATTTTTATATTTGCCTGAGAGTTTTCCTCTTTAAGCAAAATAATTTTTGTAACTAGAAAATATTTTAATTTCTACTGTATTAGTTAATATTAATCTTTATTTTATTTGGAATTATATCAACAAACAGAAGGATAGATGTATTTATTGAGTATATTAGTCAATTTAAGAATCTTATGCCTAAAATTAGAAGGTTTACATGATTTTCAAATATGGGATAAAATCTGGAACTAAGCATAAAACTGTTTTTAATTATTTTATATTCTTTTCCAGAATATAGTTTATAGTACATGTGTTTCTAAGATGTTTTTTTGCATAAAAACTCGCAGAAATTTGGGGTAAATTTTTCACATAAAAGGACAAATGGAAAATTTATTGAAAGGGTCAGAACTGTATTTCCAAGAAATCTGTTTATCCATAAGTATTAGACGGTTGTGAGGGGGAAAAATAAGCCAAATAATGGATTTGTATATTCTAGATTATGGCTTATATCTTAAGTGTTGAACAATATTGTGGGATAATAATTGATTATTTTGAGAGATTAAATTTTAGATTGATTTGTATCATGGCATTAATTTAAACCCCTTATGTCAAAATAAGAATTTTTTGACATGTCTTCCATCCTCATTGTCTGTAGAGAAATGTTAAAAAATTATTTTAACTGCATTCTGTGGTAGCACTGGTATAGTGTTAAATGTAACAATATAAATGATTTTCTAACTGCATATTATCACTTAATTAGTTTGGAGAAATCAGTTCATATATGTATGATTTGATTAAGAGAGGCCCAGTCTGATGCTATTATTATGTTAAATTAAGAAAAAAAGTAAAACAATCAATTGGTAATGAATCCCATTTAGTTTAATTTCATTAATCCCTGCAGTTCTCACAAGAACTGCTATTTTTCAGTAAATATTGTATTAGAAAAATGAAATCACATTAGTTGGACATAATCTCTTTTTTAGAATGCGGTTCTGAAAAACCTCTTTGCAGACCAGGAAATGTTAGAGTTGAAAGGGACCTTAGAGAACATCTCATTGATCAGAGAAAGAAAGTGAGACTTAGGTGGGTTTCTGTCTCAAATTTTTGCAGAGTTACTTAGGTTAAAGTAAGAAACTTTAGCTTATTTTTAATTGATGTTTAAAATGTACTTAGCTCTATGGTATGTCTTATCTTTTCTACAGAAACCTGCTGAGTATAATAAATGTCAATAGGAATGTGTTTAGGAAAATCTAAGTTTTGTATCTCTAGACTACTTATGACCAATTAAACTAGTAAATAGGTGTGTATATTTATTCTAACAAAAAGTTAATTGATCTGAAAGAGAAGAGAATAAAAAGTAAACCAACACATATCTCCAGAATTGTCCTTTAGTTGTCGTAAAGCAATATTCTGAAATGTTTTGGGGGACAAGGTAATCTAATTCATAAAGTTGTATCTATACCCAGTTTCTAATGGTAAAATAAGTCATTTTTAAACTTCCATTTAGCATCCTCTCTATTCTGTTAATCTAGTAGAGGCTCCTCCTAACTTTTGTCTTTACTATTTAAATAGCTTTGTAACTAATCGCGGTGCCTCTAAATGATCTTACCCACTGCTGCCATTTTCCTAAAGCTTAGCTTTAATCATCTTTCCTCTGTTTAGAAACCTTCAGTGGGCTTTCTGTTTCCCATAACACTAAGTGTGATAGCATCAGACATCCTTGATGGTCTGTTTGGAACCCACTGTTTCAGCCTCTCTCTCTGTGCCCTGCCCTGAACCTTATTTCCCAGCCGTACTCCACTGATCACCTTTATTGGCCACTGTGCCTTGAACCTTGCTTCCTCCTTTGAACAAGCAGAGCCACTGCTTGAGATGCCCATTACGCATTTCTGCCTGGCAAAATCTTTGAAGGCCTAGTGCAAGCTATATCTTCTGTGCAAAACCTGAGAGATTCTATGGATTGGAGAAGTTTTCAGCCAGGAATATTGTTTTGTCTTTATCCTAGAGAAGGGAGTGTGCTTGGGTAACACAAACATCAAATTGGTATCTGTGCTCTAGCTTGTTTCTCTGGTGCAGCAAAGTCATGGGGCCTGGGGAGGAGGAGATAAAAAGTTACACTTTGGCTTTACTGATGAAAACTCCTGGATGCATAGCAAATTAAAATAGATCCTGAAAATGAATACAGACAAATTTAATTCTTATGACAAAAAAGGAAAAAAAAGACCTTTCTACGTTCACCAGTCCTCGTTCTCCGTCCTCCTCTGAATAGATTAGGTACTATTAGTCCTTAAGAGCAAGGCCAATTTCCTCAGTATTTTAGTATATTTTCTTTAAAGCCAAATGGAAATGTTTGGAAAGAAAGTGATGAAAACCATTTTAAGTTGTTGAATGTAGTGATAGAACTATATATAAGAAGGCATAAAGATTGCTACTTTATATTTTGGCATTATATTTTACATAATGAAACATCTAAATATGCACTTTAAATAGATGATGTTACAGTGCCTTTTTGATTAAATTTCTGAGAAATATTTTTCTTTTAATATTAGAATGCTTTGTAATGAAAATGAATTGAGTCAATGCCTTTTTTTTGGTTTATGTTTGTACCTTTGTGTTAAGAGAATTTTCACCAATAGAGTAAGGTTAAACAAAATAAAGTAAGTGAAATGGGAGAGAATGCAGATATACTAATCTTAAGTGTTAGCATGACTGTAGTTGAACTCTTGAGTTTCCTGACAACCAAGGCAAAAAGGGAAATAAAATAAATTGTATAGGTATTAGTACTAGGAGGAGAAAATAGACTAGTTACTCAGAGGAGAAAAGGTTCTATTTGCCTATAAGTTAAAAGAGTAGTTACTCCCATGGAGCTTCTTATAAGGGATGCTCATGGATTTAATTCTGAATGCCATCAACATTTCATAGCAAACTGGAGAGGCAGAGTTGATATTGCTGTTTCTTGTTACCATCTTCAATAAAAAGGCAAAGGCATAACATTAAACTATAGTTCAGAGGAAGCAATTCCACGAGGACTAGACTAATATCCAAATGTATAGTTTTCAATAGCTTCTAATATTTCCTAAAGTTAATTCTTGCAGATCTTTTGATTTTGTCTATTTTAATTATGTTTATTATTGAACATTTTATCTCTTAACTTAATCTTAAATTACATGGTCAATTTCTTATATTTAAGAATTTAGAGTTGTGATCAAGGCTTTGGTGCATCTGCTTTAGTCCCTTCCTCAGAACTGGCTAGCCATTCTGTGAACTGTCACATTGGTTCTAGCCAAGGATAGAGAAAAGTTTGATGAGGGTTTGAAACAGTTGAACTTCAGAATAACTCATAATTTGCCCCTGATGTGCTATCTATTAAAGTGACCGTCTTTATCCTATTCTAGGACAGCAACCCTTTTGATGCCACTGCAGGCTATCGTAGTCTGACCTACGAGGAGGTACTACAGGAGTTGGTAAAACACAAGGAGCTCCTTAGGAGGAAAGACTCCCACATCCGGGAGCTGGAGGACTACATCGACAACCTCCTTGTAAGGGTAATGGAGGAAACGCCCAGTATTCTCAGAGTGCCATACGAACCATCCAGGAAAGCTGGCAAATTCTCCAATAGTTAATAAGCCAATGGTACTGCGTTTATAATTGGGGAAAAAAGAAAGGAAGAAAGAGAGAGAAAAAATAGAAGAAAAGCTTGTTACTGAGAGAGACCACACTATCAGGTTTTGTTACATACTCTCCTTCATTGTGAAGAATTGTTTCACCTGTAAATATTAGCAGGGACTATCAAGAGTGACCTTTGAAGTGAGCTAAATAATTTAAACCTTTCAAGTGAAAATGGGCCAGATTCTCGTGAAACAAGCAGTTCCTTAGGATTCACTTAGGTGCTGGTGCCGGCCCACTAATCTGCCATAGGCCTAGAAGTATCTTCAGAAGTACGTGACTTATTCCTCAGGAACAGGTTTCTCATCAAGCAGAATTGATACTGTGGTTGGTTTCTCAGAAGTCAATTTGTACAGATTAAGCTGCAGGAATACTGCTCATTATAAACACTGCTAAAAAAAAAGTTCATATTTTATATACATATATGTACATGAATAATCTGTTCATGTATCTTTGTATATAAAATACATGCATATACCTCATATATACATGTGTTTTTAGAACATTTAAAGACAACTGGTTGCCTCTAAAATTAGGATACCAATTAGGATTTCTTAATTTGAAAATATATGTGTGCTCTATCAATGCAAAACAAATCATCATTGCTACTATGATGGTTTGTTACACAGAAGCTGCTTCAAATCACTCTTGACTATGTGAACCTTGGTTTCAAAATAAGCTGCTACTATATATTATTCCAGCATCAAATCTTTTCTCTTTTTCCAAAAGTAATGATCTAAAGCCCCTTTTTAAAGAACGATGTATTTTAGGAAACTTCATTAACTTTGCAACAGCATGAATTTCTTGAATTAATTTTTTATCTTAATATTTGAGTTTTGTTTGAGCTATAAGCAGAAGATAAGCAAACGTGATTTGTTGAGATTCTGAATGTCTTTAAAATATTCAGTACTAGCAAAGAAAATATTAGGGAGTTATATCTGAAGATAATTTGGAGGGGGGCGGAAAGTAGGTGATCATTCTGATGCCTGATAATCCAAAGCAATGAACAAATTCTAGGAATGAAGAATTAGGCTTGGTTTCAAGTTACATAAATAATGGAACAGATGGTTGCATTTGGTTTCTGAACCAAAATAAGAGTTACTAAAGGAGGGGTGAGTTTTTAGAATAGATCTTTACTAGCACGACATTTTACACTATTCTACAGCCACCCTGGAAGAATAAATCAATATCACAAAATTGTGTCAGCTTTGTTTTTAAGTCTGCTCCCCAAAAATGTTGACTACTCTCATGAATTTTCTTTATATATTTGTACAAAATTAGTCTTTAAAGTGAAAATGATATAAAAATATTACTAATCATCTGCTGATTTTTTAACTTTAAAAGTCTGAAATACATACTATGAAATACTGAATCTGTGTTTTCTCAAGGAAATTTAAGATGAAAAATTCACCTGTATATGGAGACATATATTCCCCAATCTTTTACCAAATGCATTTCTGTCTAATATTTATCTCTACTAAGACTTCATTGAGAGTTAAATACAAAGCACATATAATAGTTTTGCTCAGTTTAATATTTTGAATCAGATAATACTTGGCCAAGCTTATATTCACAAGCTAAAATCCCGTATTATTTGTATTTTTCTGAGTTTCTTCAGTTTTTCTATGAGAGCATAAATTTTGAAATTCTGAAAATTCTTCTGAAATACAAAAAATTAAATAATTTTTAATAGGAGACAAGGAAAAATAGCTTTCACCAACTTTTTCCTCCACTTCTAAATTTCTGTAATAAACCTCACAATCTGGTATAGAATTTTATTTTCCCATTTGAGGTCTTGGTAGTTCTTTTTAATATGGTGCCATTTTTAGTTAACATTTATTAAATGTTGCACAGTTCTTAGTATTTGTTTTTTTCTGTTGTTAGTATAACTGAGGCTCTTCTTATACTTTTAAAAGTACTAAAGTCCATGTGTTTGCAGTATTATGACATTATCTGCAGATATTTTAATATGCTTTGGCCAAATTTACTCTTTATAGAATGAACCACGATGCCAGTGTTGTACTGGGGATATGTTTTATGTAAATAGAGCTCATGAAAAAGTATGGTTAAGGGACTGCCATTCTTTTTATGAGAAAATTCATTTTTAAGGAGGATTCTTTGCCTGTATAAAAACTGTTAAGGATTAGACTTATCCATACGTTAATGATTTGGTTATAACTGCATCAATATTTTTATCTTTAATTCTGAGACAAGAATTGTATTGAAAACTGAATCTGCATTTATCACTGCCCGAAATGTTCTGTTCCGATGTTTATGAACTTTCTTTCACTCGTGACCTGGAATCAAACTGACTATATATATATTTTCATAATCGATCGGTCAATATAAGGAACTAAAAACAAAAAGTAAAAATGAGTTCCTAAGTAAACATAACAGTGTTTCCTGTGTTTGTGGGCAGAAGTGCAAATAGAGTAGTTTTAATTTTTAGCATTGTAGAAAAAAAAGGCCAAAAGATCACATTAGTTTATTTTTGCAAACTATAACTTTTAAGTATTCTAATGGTATATTTTGTTAGTAACTTAGACAAGGAAATAAAACATATGTACTCATTAAATAAAGTGCAGCACAATAGACTTATAGACAGAGTTTACTTTTGCTTTTACGCTTAAAAAAGGCATGCTCAAAAATATTTCCACCAATAAGAGGATTTTTTTAAATTGCAGAGTTTATAATAGTCTCAAACCTGTCTTAAGCTAACATACTTCTGTTACATAATTAGAAATATTTCTGCCAATATTTTTAAAACAGTATAGTTTTACAACCAGCTCCCCTCCCAGTTCTAAAATTCAGCTTCAAAGTATTGAACATGACTGTCCTACCACTTAGGCTTCAAGTTCATTTATTAAATACCAGGGAATAAATCTTAGAATTGTATATAAAATGATGTGTCACCCATTCACGAAAAATATTTAAGTATTGCTTTTTGCTGCTGTATTCTGCATTGAGCCTAGTTTTGCCATCCTCCCATGAATGTAGTATTATCCATAGATTATCCATAACTACATCTATTGCTTTTAGCAGTAAGTGAAGATTTCGTTGTAATTTTCCGGCTGTGAAAATGTTGCCTGTATTTAAAGGGTTTCATGAATGGAAACCTAAGTAAAACTCAGCTCGCTAGTGACAGACTTGCTTTCCTCACATCCTTCACCAACTCCTCCACCCTCACACCCCACTGCCTACCACCCCCATAAGGGTGCTTATTCTTTAGCAAGGAGAATCTCAAAAAAAAAAAAAAGAAGAATTGCTGTCTTTAATATATCTAGAAATTGTTACACTAGAACTTTTTTTTCCTCTTAGGTTTTTAGGAAAAGCAGCCTACCTTGGATTTGTAAAACAAGGTGAAACTTTCTGATGTCTGTGTGCCCATATGTCTTATAGATATGGTTGGTGTCACTTGTGTGTGTGTAAATGAAATACGAAGCATGCTCATTCCCTCGATCTCTTTGAAGTAAAAGGGAAAGGATCGCAGTGCTGCTGGTTCATGATTGTACCTGGAAGGGTCTGTCAGCACACACTGAGAGCCCCCATTCTCACAGATTTATAAGTTTAATAATCCAGATGCAATCATTAGAGGTACTTAATATGCAATAGGTAGCATCTTAACTAATTAATCTGCATAAGAAGGGTTTTCTGGTGTATTTAATAAGAAGTGTAGAAGCTCTTCAAGCATTAAACTGGAGTTGACATTTTATTTCATTTATTTTCCATGTCAAAAAAAACACTCTTACAATGGAATTGAAGTCTGTAACAAATGATACATTTGGGCCTGTCAATCTTCGATCTTAGGGGTGGTTTGATTTTGAGGTACAAAAAAAAATGCTGCAGATCTAGAAATGTATATATTTAGCAGGTATTTGAAAGATACAAGCGTTATTTATAACTGAAGAGTATTACACTTAGTAAAATGCTCTAGTAACTTGTATACATTTTTGCAGGTACAAACTCCAAAGTATGTAAGCATTATGTAACATGACAGTTGTATAATTTATGTAATCTGATGGATGCATGAATCAGAATTTTTATATATGATTATTGGTTTATTATAGTTGATTAAAATGTTTAATCTTAATTTGGTTGTCATAACTTCTTATCACAGATAAAACAGCATGAATATTCATTTGTACACGAGCCCTCCTTGTCTTTTAAAAATACAGTAGGATGCCTCTTATTATTTGATATATGGCAGCAAGTATTCTGTAAGACCTACAGACTCACTTCACTATGAAAATAGTTTGGGGAAGTAAGGTTTAGCGTGAACACTGTTTAGCAGCCCTTTGTGTATAAGATGTCCCCTCACAGGGACAGAACTTACTGTTTGGTAGCAAATTACATCTGCGTATTTATACAGAGGCTAAGACCTATGCTGAGTGCTTTCTCTTTATGTGTTATTTCATTTATTCTTCACAACAGCCCTCTACGGTAAGGACTGTACAAGCTTTCAGAGGAAATTGAAGACAGCTAACAAAACAGCTATTTGTGGAACTCAAGAGTAGAGTAGAGTTGGCAAAGCCACGGCATTTCTCACTACTTTTTAGTGTCCAGCTCATGGCAGAGACCACTAATTCATGCCACTTCCAGCCCTCTGAGCCTGCAGTCCAGGTATATGCCTGTCCGTCCCAGATGCTGTCTGAGGGAAGTAGGAATCTAAGGGCCTGGGACGATGGTGTGGGTGTGTGTGGGTGTGGGTGTGGCAGAGTGTTAAGCAGTTGTATTATTCTAGATTATGAGACGTGATCCACACGTAGTGGTCCTGAAGGTAAGTCATACACTCTTGGAACAAGGGAGTTCTCTGCAGGCCGGAACACCTTCCTGGTCCTTAATTGCCCTCAATTTTAGAGGCCCATTTATTGTATCTTTTTACTTCCCCTGGTATTTCTCTGGATTGTTCCCCTTTCTGCCTATCTGCAGCACACAAGTTTATTTTTTCTTAGTCTACTGAGACAGAGATATTTGAGGTAATTTGAGAGTAGAGAGTTATTATTCTGTTAAAGTGGCTGTTTTCCACATAGGTTTGTTCTAATGCCATGCCTCTCTCAGAAAGACCAGATGGAAATGAAAGCGAGGCCAGGGTTGCTAAACCCGATCATCTCAGAGACTGAAAATATAGATTTTAGTGAAATATGATTTCCACGTGTTAGCAACTGATTCTTTAAAAAAACAAACAAACAAAAAACCCACAAAACCGCAGGCCACTAGTGCGCAGTCTTTTCCTTAGTCAGTGTTTCTCATGTACCATCATCGTCATCATCATCAGAACAGTGCAGAGTGTAGTTGTTTACTTCCCCCACAGACGATCTTGTGTTTAATCAAAACCTGACTTGGCCAAGGGGTGTGCGGGGCATGTGTGATGTGTAAGACGGAATTACAGCTCAAGACTCCTGGGAGGGAGTGGGGAGAGGATAGGGAGTAAGTATTCAGTGACTCTAGAGTTTCAGTTATGTAAGATGAATAAGTTCTAGAGGTCTGCTGTGCAACATGGTGCCTACAGTTAACGATACTGTATTGTGCATGTAAAAATCTGTTAGGAGGGTAGAGCTCGTTTGAAATGTTCTGACAGCAGTAAAGAAAAAGCCTTTCCCAGGTAGGCCTGCCCCTGAGCCTGGCAGTGTAGATGCTTTTCAGAGGGAGAACAGCACAGTGAATCTGAGTTACAGCCCGAGGGCCACCGCTCTGGTGTTTAGAGCCTTTTAGAATGTTATCTAGTATCTGATACATACCCTTTTGTGGTAATTATGATTTTTCAGTATCTTATTTATGATGGTCTTGCCTTTTGGTAAAAAACTGTATAAAAACTATTAGTGTCCCAAAGATCAGTTTAGCACTTAATAGTGTCCTGTGTTAAGGTCACATCACGTATGGTATGTGACAACTTCCAGTCATCTAAATTCAATGTGGTGGTGTGTGTGTGTGTGTGTGTGTGTGTGTGTGTGTGTGTGTGTGTGTGTGTGTGTGTGTGTTTAGGGTATAAAATACATATTTCAATTGAAATATAATGGTCATGGATTCCGTAGTTTCTTTGATTTTGTACATCCACCATTTAAAATTCTACTGTACTTTTGGACGCCAGCCAGATCAGGAAAGCTGGATGGTTAGATCACTGGTTGTCAAAGTGTTGTCCCCAGAGCAGCAATGGCAGTATCACCTGGGAACTTGGGAGAATGAATGCAAACTCTCAGGCCCTACTCCAGACCTACTGCATTAGAAACTCTGGGGGTTGGACCCAGAGAGCTCTATTAACCAGCCCTCCCGGTGTTTCAAATGCACATTCAAATCAAATGAGATAGAGACCCACCCCCCCTTTTTTCTTAGTTTAATGTACTTTAGAGAATTTTTTTTTAACTTAATGTAATTTTCCTTGCCAGTCCTGAATTTATTTATGAACCTGTTTTTTTAGTTTTTTGATAAAATGAATATTTTGTGTTTTAAAGAAACTTAAGTCTGATGAAACTTCATATAGATAGAATGCTTGTAAGATAATGCACAATGCGTTACGCAGAGTAGATACATAGTTAATACCGTTGATTCTTTGATACGATGTTTTGTTTGTGCAGTAAGATTTGCTGTTGTGATGGGCAAGGCAAAAATGCACATGGGCCTTAATGCGAAACTGCCAGCATGTCTTCCTTTGTTCTGATGTGGTGGCCAAGCTTGATTAAGGAGGGCATCTTTCTCAGCCTCACAGAGGCCTTGAAAACTGAGGTAAAAGATATTAGTGTAGAAAGGAAACAGAAAATGCAGCCACATATGGAATGCGGTAGAATAAAGTTTTTGAATGTATGTGTGAAATTGGGCAATGAACCTTAATATAACAAGTGAAGCCAACTTGTGACTTGAAGTGAGAGGTTCTGTTTAACAGGCACTTTGTAACTTTGCTAGTTACAATCATTTTGTCAAATAGTTCATAAAAAGCTTACATTATTTTCACAATCAAAACTGAGTCGAGTTCTCGTTTCTAGGGAAATCTAGAATGAAATGTAAGAGTCTTGTTAGATCTTGCATCAGACACTAGAAACACTGGATGATTAGGAAAAGACCATTATGCATTAGGTTAAAAATAACATAATTTAAAATAAGGGTGGTATGAGAGAGGAACATCCGATAGCAGAGTATTTTATTGGTTTTTATTCCTCGGTGGAAAAATGGCTAGAACATTAACAGTGTAACATGGATTCAGAGACATCTGAACACTGGCAAAAGTTGTTGGGTTTTTTTGTCTTGTTTGTTTCAATCATCACTCTCAAACCCTCAGTGGAACTTCAGTGCCAAACATTAGATTAGCCTCTGGCAGAAAGGGAACTCGAGAGCACAGGTCATTAAAATCACGGCTGATTCTGAATCCCCAACTTGACCCTGTGCTTTCAACCTCTTTCAGCAAAATTTTGCTAAAGTTAGACAAAGAGTAACAACATTGGCTTATGAATTTCATTTCCTTTCCTAGTTATGAAGGAGGCATTAATGAGGGGGAAATGGCAGGAAAAGCCTGGGGAATTGGGTGGGGAAGGCAGCAGTGGGCCAGGCTCACAGGAAAACTAGTTGCCAACCTCAGATTAATTTAGGTTATAATCTGAACCCATATAGGACAAGCACTTTTAAGAAATAAGTCATTTGTCATAAACAGTTGACTGATCCAATAGCAGTATTTAGTGTTTTTATGTTTACATTTAAAGATTTTTTATTAATATACTGTTACTGAACATCTTTCATGACTTATAAGCTATAAAATATTTTAATCCTTGACTCATTTTTTTACCAAGCTATTCACTTAATGCTATATAATATGTAGCACTTGAGACCATCTGTTAGGAATACTTGAATAATATGCACACTGTGAAGATATGTACAGCAAATAAAGCAGAAAACACATGAAATATTCAGGAAGAGTTTGTGAAGACAATCCTTGCATTTTAATTAAAAAAAAAAAAAATGTGGTCTGAAGTCTAGCAGGAAGTCTTTCCAAAACTGAAGCTCTTTTCTTATTCTGGGCAAATTGCTCTGCTGAGTGGCCTTAAGATGTCACTTTGACTTTAAGTGAATAGTTCGTAAATAAAAATATTGGCATTAGTACTACTTAGAATTGTCCTTCTGAACATCCCTCATTAAGTGTGAGAAGTTACTGCAGAGTAACGGCGGCAGCTGCATGGGAACCAGGATAAGCAGGCTGTTTTGTGAAGCGGGCCCAAGAGGGAGGCTGGGACTAGGACAACCTGGTGCCTCGGGGTCACCACTGGAGGATGGATTTGGGGGGAGCATCAGGTTGAATTTGATAGTCTTGGAAACACTGAGCTGGGTGCAGCGAAATCCTAGGCCTTGGAGGGTACTTTAATCCTGTTGGAGGTTGAAGCTCTTTATTTCTTTCCTTTGAACTGGTGGAGGATGGGGGCAGGTTGGCGCCCTGGGTGGGTCTCCCCAGAGCAAGGGACCTTGTTGTGAAAGATTGAAAGGTTTCCTAAGTCACTCAGCTGCATGTAGACACCTGGCTTCTTAGTCCACCCACCTGTTAGTTGGGAGTGATTCTATAGGAGCCTCGCTCACTCCCAGGAGGCTTGTTGTCACTTAAGGGTCACACCACCTGATGAGCTTGTAGCCTAGACACCTGTCATGGTGCCTCCTGCCTCTAAGAATGGGCCAGAATGGTATATACGTGGGACAAAATTTAGTTCCCACCAGGCCACGGGAACGTCTGGCCAACGGTAAGTCTTAAGCCTGGTACTCACCCTTTAGCGGTGCCTTCTCTAACTGCTTTCCACTCTTGTGTTCTGATGCCTAAACCAGATGTCCTCGGAATCAAACCTTCTCTTTGTTTAGTGATTGTTAACCTTTTGATCTCACAATAGCAGGAGTAACCTCACTCATTGGGTGGACCTCAAACCCCAAAGGCACATCTGTCAAAAGCCTTAATAAGACCACAGCTATGTACCACATCTTAATTTCTGATTGACTATTGCATAGAACTCACTATTTGGGGATATTAGCATATTATTTCAACCTTTTGTCTGATCCTTACTCTTTTTATCACAGACACCCTAGGTATTTATTATTATCCACCTAAAATAATTTGGGACTGTTCCTTCTGTTGATTTCCACAGAGTGGCCAATCATTTTATAAATGCCTTTCAGTTGTCTTTGTGCTGAGTTCTTCCTATTTGTGGAGGGAATCAACCAGTTGAACAAGCTTCACCTAAGTTTCTCTTCCATTTGGCAGTCAGTAGTGTTCGGCACTCTCTAGTAGCTGAATGCATTTCAGTATGCATAGTAAACTTACTCCTACCTTTATTATTTTTATACCCATATTTCTCTTTGTCCTGACTCATTTATTTCATCGTTTTGAATTGTATGTATGTTTGTAAATCACCTCAGCTCTTCTGTGGGATGGGGCATCGTATGAATAAATTTTTTATTTGGCATTTCTTCCAATCCTTCTCATTCCACTGCATGCAAAGTGCCCCAACTGATCTTTGCTGACCTCCAGCAAACCACCGTCTTGTACATTTATTTGTCCTTGTTTTTGAGTCTACTAGTTATTTAAAAACTATGTACAAAGAATTCCTGGCAAAGACTTTGAGCCTCTAGTCATTGTATCCCCAACATCGATGCGTAGTGCAGTGCCTGGTATTTAGTTGGTACTCAATAACATTTGTTGAATGAGTGATCAGATTATTTTTTGTTAAAATCCATATTATTGTTACGAACATCTGTTATCAACAGTGATGTTATCTTCTAAGGGAGCCAGCCCCTTTGAAATGAATAAAAATAAAGGTTTTTAACAAGCAGTGGAAGTTGGATCTAGAGGAGACATGATTGCTACCAAAACCTTGCCAGTGTAAACTGGGAACAGGCAGAAATAAATGTTCGTCTTAAATTATAGGCCGTCTACCAGAGTTTAAGAAGCATGCTTAGTCAACTTCACTCCTTCCTTTACTTTAGTGGGGGCTGGTCACCTGCAACTCTTCATGTTTGTTCACTTGTCTACACGCCCTGCTCATTTGTATGCAAGCCCAACAGAACCAGCTAGCTGGTCACCTTTGCTGCCCTCCCATTTAGAGTTCACGTGTCACATTCCAGGTCCTCAGTAAATGCCTGTTAGAGGAGGGAGAGGAGGGAGGACTTCAGTGGCTGGTGCTTTGAAATATGGTGTAAGAAGGTTGTACTTTTTCGTTGTATGTGATTTGGTTGGCAGCATGCTGAGATTTTAATTATCTGTACTTTAAAATATTGCAACCATGGCTATTATAAAAACACTTTCCATTGTCCTTGATGAAGGGAGGAGTTCTCATTCTAATTTGGCTTATATTTGTCATTAATGAGAAAGAAAGAAATCTTGAGTGGTCCCTAATTGAAAACAGAGAATACATTGATCCACTTTTGTTTAGGAGTCTTATGGAAAGTTTAGATATAAAAACAGTTTTCTTAATTATATCATGATACAAAAATAAATAAATCATTTCGATAAGAACACCAAGCAAGATAGGCTTTTCTAATTGAAGTGCTTTCTTTAATATACATGTCTTTCGTTGAATAGTCAGGAAAAATGAGTCCAGAATAAAGCCTTAGTGCAGCGCTGTAAATAGATTTCATCTTGAGTGTTTAATTGCTCAATCAACAGCTGCTGTGTCAGGGAAGTTGGTGAAGCCTCCTCTGGGCTCTCCCAGCCACCCATTGATCCATCCTTCTTTCCATCCTTCAACTCAACAAACTGAATACCTGCTATGTGCAAAGCACTGTTCTAAATGCTAATGATAGAGTTGAGCAAGATGGACAAACGGAAATAGGGCCCTGATCCATCAGTGATGTCTACCAAGGGCTCATGAAGTCCATGCCCCGCCCCCATTTTTTAAGGAGCATTTTTGAATCTTTTAAGGCCTATTCAAGTTGAAGTAACCAGTAAAGTACTCTCAAGTTAATCATAGCAGCACCAACTGATTGCACTTGAGTGTTACCTTCTTGTGAGGGTAGAACTTCATGTCATCTGACAAATACTGATCCTAGACAATGAGGTAATGGTAGATGTATCTGGTAGCATGAAGAACTAATGATGAGCTCATATGCAATTTTTCCATGATTCTCTTTGTTAACCCATGAATTTAATTTTTTAAAAAAATATAGTTGAAACCTGAGAGGTGTTCCAAGCAAGATTGGAACAAACAAAAAAACCACAGAATTATCTCCAGTATAGGGACACTTCTTGGATAATTAAAGGTAATGATGCAAATGGTCTATGTTATCCTTTTCTGCATTGCAGAGAACTCATTTTCATTCACCACTTGGCTTGCAGCCGTATCACTGAGAAATGAAAGATGAATGAAAGTAAATTGTATTTAAGAAAACTTCATCAACATTTATGACACGTGAGTTTTTGGTTTGGAGAAAAATAAGTACCAACTGCTGAATGGATTTAGAATTGTATTTAAAAGGATGTTTTTTGCCAGTAGCTTCTAAATCAAATAAACTAACTGAAAATTTTTCATACCCAGGATCTAATGAGTCTGATTTAGCTTTTTAATTGAGAGTAATTACCTTCAAAAGACGAAAAACAAACATCAAAGCAATGGGGAAGAGGTGGGTCAGTCAATAAATAGACTTAAGGCAACTGAATTCCATTTGGAAAAATATACAAGTTCAAATCCACACCTCACTCCTTATACTGAAATTAATTCTATATGGATTAAAATTTTAAACATAAAATATGAGATGTATCAAAACAATGTGGGAGTTTTGTTCTGTTTTGTTTGGTTTACAGCAGAGAAGACCTCTCTATTCAAGTCACAAAACCTAAAGCTATAAAGGAAAAGATAGATATATTTGACCACAGACAACTTTTAAAACATTTGAACACCACCCAAAAATCCAATAAACAAAATCAAAAGGCAAATGGCAAAAAGGGGAATAGATAGCAGCACAAATGACAGACAAGGTCTGATTTCTCTATAATATAAAAAGCCCTCATATACCCATAAGAAAAAGACCACTAGGAAAATACTCAGAAGGCAGACAGAAGAAAAATCCAAATAGCCTTATGAACATCTGCAAATTAGAATAGACAAAGAAGATGCCATGTTTTACCTATCAGGTTGCTCAGCTGTGTTAAAGCACAGGCTTGCCAGGAAAAGGGGACACGGATACTAGGTCATTTGGGGTGTAACTTGAAGCAAGTTCTTTGGAGGGCAATTTTATAATATCTATGAATATCTTAAATGTGCATCCCTTTTGATCCAGCGATTTTATTCCAGGAATTTATCTTACAAATATTCTGGAAAGTGTATACAAACATGTATTTGTCAGGATGTTGACTGCAACACTGTTGATAGTAACAAAATACTAGAAATTGGCCTCTAGTCAAACACCTTATGTTGTCTAATGGAATAGTATGAAGCAAGTAAAAAGCACAAGATCCATGCATAAGCTGGTATGCCAAAATACCAATTACTTTGTTAAGGGGGTAGAAAAAGGCAACAGAAAAATACAGATAGAGTGCTCTAGTAATTTGCATTTTATTTTATTTTTAAAATTTTATTTATTTATTTATTTATGGCTGTGTTGGGTCTTCGTTTCTGTGCGAGGGCTTTCTCTAGTTGCGGCAAGCGGGGGCCACTCTTCATCGCGGTGCGCAGGCCTCTCACTATCGCGGCCTCTCTTGTTGCGGAGCACAGGCTCCAGATGCTCAGGCTCAGCAATTGTGGCTCACGGGCCTAGTCGCTCCGCGGCATGTGGGATCTTCCCAGACCAGGGCTCGAACCCGTGTCCCCTGCATTGGCAGGCAGATTCCCAACCACTGCGCCACCAGGGAAGCCCCAGTAATTTGCATTTTAAAATACGTATGGGTATGTATGCATTTGTAGGAACATTGCTGGAAGAATATTGAGATGGTGGTTATTTCTGAAGAATATGCTGGGTTTGCAGAGGAGACAAATTAGTTTCTCATAAATCCCTTTTGGTTTGTTTTAGTCTTTCATCATATTCTTGTGCCATTTTCAGAATTAAATAAGACACATCTTTTGATTAATTTAGGAATATTTGACTTTTAGCCTGATTTTAGACTTCAGCCACCCTTATATGATTTGGGGGTCTGTATCAGAGCCTCAAGTAAACCACTGCCCTGCTGAGGTGAGTGGTTCACCATGTGGTCAAGAAGACGAGCCAGGCTCCTCCATTTGCAAAACCGCCAGCTTTCCCACTCACACATCTGGCATCCAGAACACGTGGGGCCCTTCCCGTTAGAAAACAGAATCCCCATGACCCAGGCTCTCCATGAAGATTGATGCTGCTTCTGCTGGAGAACCACAGTGGAAGGTGCTGCCCATCATGTTTCTTATGATACATTTCTGGTAGAATTCAGCCCAGGAATTTCTTTTGTAATTTTCTATAGGAGTTGGACAGTGAAGTTCTAGAATTGACTTTCTTTACCACATTGCTTTCTTTGCCTAGAATCTTAGCATCAAAATCAGTGTTCAGTTCATAACTGGCTTTTTGATAACTATTTTAATGATCTGCTTATGACCAAGGTATTTATTGAAAATCTTTTTTTGGAGAAACCATGACATCAGTGTAAATTGTAAAGAAAAGAACAGGTTTAATGCTACTCTGACTAGAACCTCTTCTGTGCTGTAGGTGAGATGAAACCTTTAAGGTATGTTTTCCTTCTAAGAAAGACAGTATCTCCTGCATAGTATTCTTGCCAAAGATAAATTAATTTGAATCTAATCATGAGAAAGCAATCAGACAAATCTAGAACCTAGTTTATTCTAGTCAGTTATCTTATAAAACCTCAATGCCATGAAAAACAGTAGACAACAAAAAAAAAGGTTGCTACAAATTAAAATAGTTTCCTGAGATACAACCAAATGTATTGGTCAATATTATTGCCCAAATATTAGATTCTGGATTAGGAACAAGAGGCCAAAAAAAGATATTTGGGGGACAATTGAGAAAATTAAATATGAACTATATATTATTAAATAAAATTAATATTAATTTTCCCAGGTATGTGATGGTTATGGCCTTATTATTAGGAAATGCATGTTAAAATATTTAGAAATGAAGCATTTTGGTGTTTGCAACTTGTTTTCAAATGGCTCGGGGGAAAGGTTACAGCTAGAAAGCTACAGCAAATGTTAACAAAATGTTGACAATTTGTAAATCTAGATGAAGGATATATGGGTGTAAACTGTATTTTTCTTTCAACTCTTCTAAGAAAGTTTGAAATTTTTAAATGAAAAAAATGGAGAGAAAAAATCTAATTTGACTCATAAAATCATACTGTTCGAGAAACAGACTCACAGAGAACAGACTAGTGGTTGCCAAGGGGGAGGACAGGTTGGGGATGGATGGAGTGGGAGCTTGGGGGTAGCAGATGCAAACTATTATATATATAGAATGGGTAAACAACAAGTCCTACTGCATAGCACAGGGAACTGTATTCAATATACCCTGTGATAAACCGTAATGGAAAAAAGTATAAAAAAGAATGTGTATATATATATATACATATATAAAACTAAGTCATTTTGCTGTGACATTAACACAACATTGTAAATCAACTATACTTCAATTTAAAAAAATCATACTGGTGTGTGTGTGTGAAGAAAAAAAAAAAAAAATCATACTGTTCCTAAACAGTTATAGCAAAAAAATAAAAATAAAAGAAGAAAAAAGACTTTTTTAGGTTAGGCTTCTTTGTGCCATCCTCCTGATTTGACATTTATCCCTTATTATTACCAGGTGAGGACGTTCTCTTGGTAACGTCTCTGCCACTCCTAGTTCCTTTGGCCTGTTCTGCCCAATGGGCAGCCCCCGCCCCTCCGCGGCCTCCATTTCTGCACTCTGGTTTCTGCCAGGCTCCTTGACCTGCCTGCTTTACACCTCATCCCAGTGGAGAGTGTTTCTATCAGGGTCCCAGGTGGCTTGTTTTTCTCAACCTTTGCCCCTGACCCCCTTGGCTCCCCAGGTGTCTCTTCTTTCAGACCTCTCCCCCTCCTCCTGCCTTTGTCTAATTAAACTGAAGTGGTGCCACCTGGCCAAGTCTTCCTTCCTGGGCCTCTTTGGGTGGGTTTTCCCTTTTTCCCCCTCTGGGGCTGTCATGAGTTTCTTGTCAGCATCTTTGGCCTTTCCTGCCCTCCTTTCCCCGCAAGCTGGCCCTGTGGCTGCCCCAGGTGTCTGGTTCTTAGCTGTGACGGAAATTGCTGATGGCCTTTTCAGAACCAGGAAGACCCGATTGGGACAGCCTCCACGCCTTTGCAGACACAGATTCCAAACATGGGTGCCCGTTAGGTTGACTTCTCGAGCTGGGGCACATGTGTGTGTGTGTGTGTGTGTGTGTCAGCCTATGTGTCTGGAAGGGGTGCCTTTGCCTCTTCCTCCCTGGGGGCCCTCCTGCCCCTTCTCACCCTGGTGTTGACCTTTTCACTTTCACACTTTGAAATTTAATTCCAAAAGCTTTCCTGTCATTCCACTGGAATCCCCAGGACCCCCAAAACAACACCCAAAACAAATAAATCTTAAACAGTCAAGGCTAATTGAATGATTTACGTTCTGGGTCCATTCAAGCAAGGAAGCCAACTCATGGATCAATTCTTACCTGGATTTCCCAGATTTGAGCTGTGATCTGGCTGATGGGGTTGGACCCTTAGTACGGTGACTATAGTATAAAGTGTATTGTGAAGAGAAATGAAGGCTGGAAAATTATGGGGACCAAGAGACAGTCATGCTTTGGGCCAGAACGTGCAATCTACAACTTATTGCTGACCTTAGTGAAATACTTAAGCAAATGAGCAGTAAACACAGCTACACGTAACGAGGTAGCAGTCACACTGCCTTCTTCTCTTGACTCTTGGATATTCTTCCTTAAAGTTTCCAACAGTTGAGAAGCAGAGATGAATAAAGATGGATGGAGGATCCGAAAAACTGAGTTCTAGCCCTGACCTGGCCACTGATGAGCTTTGCAATTTTGTTCAAGTTCCTAAACTTGATTTCTTCTGTTTCCCCATTTCATAAAAAGAGGAAGTGGGTTGGAGGGCTGGTAGATTTGATGATCTCCAAAGTCTCCCCCAGACTTAAAAGTCCACGTCTGGAGTTTTATATTCTTCCCCTCTATTTTTTACAAAGTGCCTTTTAAACATGGAGAGGAGGTCTTACTGTTTTTTGTAATTTGAGAAGCTCAGTTTTGAGCAGTCAACCCTGATCTGAACCCAGGGCTAAGATGATACAAAAGGAACCCTGTGAAAATCAAAGACCACAGTGTGTGGGAGAAACCTGCAGAGCATCGACACCCAGGTGTCTTCCTTATTGATGGGAAGCTCAGGGGAGCGGCTCTGCAAACACCCTTGGACCCTCATGCCTGCGTGTCTGCATTCTACACCACAGAGCCCTGCCTGATTTCATCACCTCTCCCTAAGTGTTTGACGATGGTGACTTTGATCTGAGCCCGAAATCCCAAATCAGAGTGATCGTTTGTTTAAAATTGTCACACATCCGGAAATTCTAAAACCCAAAACAGAAAGCAGTATAACAAGGAGTTTTCTTTCTAGTCTGTTAAGGTCATTAAGGAGCACTGTCCTGATTCAGATAGCTGCCTATGCTTAGAATTACTGAGTTTCCCCAGCAACAGGTTACAGAAAGAGTATACTAAGTCATGAAACAGAGCAGAAGTAAAATGAAAAGGTAGAAAGAAAAGTATGACCAAGTAATTCCTTTGACAATTACATAATTTAATCTAAATAGAAGGCAGATTTAAAACATGGATCTAAGGAATGAGGTGAATTTTAAGTTTGGAGGGGTATTTGCTAACACATATTCTGGTTACCACAATAAGAATAGAGTTGAGAATTCTAGCCCTAGTGAAGCCGGTATCATTTTAACACCACTTTCCCTCTATTTTACTAAGCATTCACCTCCACGGGTGTATGTCTGTATAGAAAGGCAACAATTCCCACGCTGCTTCCAGAAGGAAAAAGCCTTTGGAAGCTTCCAGCTTCTCTCCGCCCCCGTCCCCCGCCAAGAGGGGGCGTGGCTTACCTGATTGACAGGTTTGGGAAGGGAGGTGCGCGTCCTTGGCTCCGAGGCAGCTTGGCCGCAGGCTGCCTACCTTCTGGGGCGTTCGGTCACGCAGTGAGCTCACAGACTCACATCTGTAGGGGGACTTCCAGTTGGCCAGAGCTGCCTATGACTGGGGGGCCAACTCCATCTAATTCAGGGTGAAGGATTCAGAAGCCCACTCTGTATTCACAGTGCCACCATGCCCTCTAATTTAGCTTTATCTTGAATAAAGCTGATTTTTTGGTCTCCAGTTGTCTGACTCCTCTGTGTATCTCAGGCAGGGAAGAAGGGGGTGTTATTTATTGTGGTCGCTGCAATTTCAATAGGTACCTACAGGGAGCCGGGTTCATTTCCAGGAACTGAGTCTATACAGAAGGCTAACACTTGGTCTTTGTCCTGAGAAATCTGCAGTCTAGGATTATGAAATTCAATTTCATTAGGTTTACTGTGGATGGGGTTCTTCCTCACTCTTTTTTTTTTTTTTTATCTCTTTGGGTGTTATCATTGTGTCCTATAAATAAGTAAACGGCATTGCGTTTCTAATGTGAATTACGGCAGAGCTATTTTGGTCCTCTTTGTATTACACTTGGGTTTTAACAGCTCACAGAGAACAAATTTGATTGTGTTTATATTTAAATGTTCTTAATGAGGGAAACAGAAGGATTAGATTCAGTAAAAACAGGAGCAGCATTCTGAATGTGTTTAAACAAGTTTTCCCCACTGATAAATAGAACTATTGAGCATCATTTTCAACTAGACTGACAAGAAAAAAGTCGTCAGTTCCCCTAAAGAATTTGTACAATGCTCCAGGCGAGTTACAGCTGGATCCTCTTAAAGAAATCAATCTTTCCTAGTAAATGACTCATAAGACCATTTAAATCTATGAAGCTTTTCAGTAAATTTATTCAATTAAAAGGATTTTCAATATTTTAGAAAATATTAAATTACCCATAATATTCTTGCAATGGCAGAATGGAAAACAAAACACAGCACACACCCAAGCAGCCCTGCTCCAGCGCTGACAGCCTGTGTGTCAGCAATGCCCTTCCAGCCTTCTGACAAGTCTCATGTAGATTGATGCAAGTTACTTTGGTGTGTTAATGCTGACAAATTTACTGGTCATTCATGATAATCACCCCTGCTGCTTTAGGGAAAACACTTTTTAAGTTCTAAGTATTGGGGGATTATATTATGCCATACTGAATAGGAAAAAAACAACTTCTGTAATGACAAGGCAACATCAGTAAAGACTCTGGACCAGATAATCATAATATGCTCTTATTAGAGTAACCTCTCTGTGTCCAGGGTGTATTTCACCTCAAATTGGGACTGTGACTTTTTCTTTTAAGTCACTTGAAAAAGTTCACTTTACAGACTATGCTTTGGATTTCTATTGGGTTGGCCAAAAGGTTTGTTCGGTTTTTTCCGTAAGATGGCTCTAGTAGCACTTAGTTGTCTTTAACTTCATTTGAAACAATTTTGTTAGATTGTATGTGACAGCTGTCATATCAGCGTGCATTTAAAAAGAGACATCAAAATTGGTGAAGTTTTGTGTAGCCATTTAAAAAAATTGAAGATGGAAGAAAAAAATCAACATTTTTGGCATATTATGCTTTATTATTTCAAGAAAGGTAAAAACGGAACTGAAAAAGTTGCAACTGCGTTTTGCAACTGAAACGCAAAAAAAGATTTGTGCAGTGTATGGAGAAGGTGCTGTGACTGATCAAACGTGTCAAAAGTGGTGTGCAAAGTTTCGTGCTGGAGATTTCTCTCTGGACGATGCTCTACGGTCGGGTAGACCAGTTGAAGTCGATAGCGATCAAATCGAAACAATAATTGAGAACAATCAACGTTATACCACGCGTGAGATAGCTGACATACTCAAAATATCCAAATCAAGTGCTGAAAATTATTTGCACCAGCTTGGTTATGTTAATTGCTTTGGTGTTTGGGTTCCACATAAGTTAAATGAAAAAAACCTTCTTGACCGTATTTCCGCATGTGATTCTCTACTGAAATGTAATGAAAACATTCCGTTTTTAAAACAAATTGTGACAGGCAATGAAAAGTGGATACTGTACAATAATGTGGAACGGAAGAGATCGTGGGGCAAGGGAAATGAACCCCCACCAACCACACCAAAGGCCGGTCTTCATCCAAAGAAGGTGATGTTGTGTATATGGTGGGATTGGAAGGGAGTCATTGATTATGAGCTCCTTCCAGAAAACCAAACGATCAATTCCAACAAGTACTGCTCCCAGTTAGACCAACTGAAAGTGGCACTCGACGAAAAGCCTCCAGAATTAGTCAACAGAAAACACATAATCTTCCATCAGGATAACGCAAGACCGCATGTTTCTTTGATGACCAGGCAAAAACTGTTACAGCTTGGCTGGGAAGTTCTGATTCATCCGCCGTATTCACCAGACATTGCACCTTCGGATTTCCATTTATTTCGGTCTTTACAAGATTCTCTTAATGGAAAAAAATTCAATTCCCTGGAATACTGTAAAAGGCACCTGGAACAGTTCTTTGCTCAAAAAGATAAAAAGTTTTGGGAAGATGGAATTATGAAGTTGCCTGAAAATGGCAGAAGGTAGTGGAACAAAAGGGTGAATACGTTGTTAAATAAAGTTCTTGGTGAAAATGAAAAACGTCTCTTTTTATTTTTACTTAAAAACCGAAGGCACTTTTTGGCCAACTCAATACTTATGTAACTCATTTTTCTTTGAATTTGACAACACATAGTAGAAAGTACATTCTAGTGATTGGAATACTGAGCTGAATAGATGGAGGAATACAATGGCTAGAAAGGCAGTTCTCACCCATCCCACCTTGCCAGTAGTTGGAATTCACAATTTAAGAGGTATAATAAGATTTTGGCTTTGACTTTTGGTGTGCAGTGAGTCAACTATCAAATGGGGAGAATCACCTACCTTTCAGGTCTGAGGATGAACACAAAGAGTTTTTAAAGTCTGTTGAGGTCCCCACGAAAAATGATTGTGTTAATTCTGCAAGTACTCATTGGACTCAGAGCAATGAAGTATCACTTTCCACTAGGCTGGGAAGAAGAAAGTTGGACGTTGCCAAGTGTTGGTGAGGATGTAGGAATCTCTGCATCTTCCTACCCCACCTGTGAGACCAGAAGGCAGTGCCGTGCACAGTAAGCATGAGTGCCTTATGACTCAGCAATTCTGCCTTTCAAGGTATGTCCCAAGCAGATGCTCATACAGGTTTCTTCAGGAATGGTACAAGGACGTTCATTGCAGCATTGTTTCTCATAGTGGGACTTGGAAGCAGCTGGGAAGAGTGGGCATGGTGGGAGGTGGGGGGTGGAGAGGAGGAGAGGCATACCACAGATGCCCTGCAGCAATTGGAAATAACAGAATAGATATCTACAATGAAACATGGGTCAACTTGGAAACATAGTCCTGACAAAATCAAGAAACAGAGTAAGATCTATATAACAGCACTACTTATGTAAATTAAAAATACATGCAAAACAGTATTCATGTTACAAGAACACATACAAACAAAAGGTTCGAGTCAATTGGAGTGATTCCATATGGTAGGGGTGGGCAGTAGGAGTAGGGAATAAAGAATAAATAAACAGTGTAATTAAACAATACGAAAAAGGGGGTCACACATGGAACAATAAATACCGTATGGTGTAATGGTGTACTATGAGCTGAGGATGATGAGCTCAGACCTCTGCATTTCAAGTACCGCCTCTCCGCCAGCTCTCTCTCTCTCTCTCTCTCACACACACACACACACACACACACACACAGGATTGCCCGGTGGTGACGTATGGGCCAAATCAGGGCCTCGGATATATTTCGTTTGGCCTATGCAATACATAAAAATGGTTTGGATTAGTTACTAAGACTTAAAATCCAGCTTTTCAACTACTCTTAAAAGATCCAGCCAGCTTGGGCTGAGGGTCTCAGTTCCCAGTTGTGCCCAGAAACTGCCCCATCTAAAATAAGCTTGCAGTCTCCAGGCCATCACAGCCCTCACCCCACTGCATCCCTGACAGAGGATGAGGGTCAGCTCCCAATCACCTTTGCATTATGTGCTAAACCAGACGCTTCTCCCGTTCTGTTTCCTACCTGGGCCTTGAACTGGTGCTGCCTGACATAGATGTCAGCTGCCTTCCACGTCCTTTTTCCTGCCATGTCCTCTCAGAGGTTTGGTTCAACCAGACCAAGTGAAGGAAAGGGAGGAACAGGGATAACTCCTAAAACTGGTTAAAGCATGTTGGGCGGTTGTGGGCCTTTCCCTGAAATGAAGGAGACCCAGGTAGGATCAGGCTTGAGGGGAAATTCAAGAGGCCCCCACCCCTTTTCATCAGGAGATGTTTCAGATGCCCTTAGGAAATCCAGATGGCACAGTTAAATAAACAGTGGCTGTGTGAATGGGGAGTTCTAGGGAGAGGTGAGAGGTCAAAGTTGGAGGAAAACGAATGGGCACCATCAACAGAACTGTGGTATTTAAAGTTCTGGGACTGGATAAGATGACCCAAGGAAACTGCAGAAATAGAGAGGGGGAGGGAGATTTAAACAAAAAAAAAAGAAAACAAGGAGGTATGAAATAATCTCTGTTGAGAGGGGTAATGTGAATGAAATATGAAAATTTAGGAGAATTCCCTGGCAGCATACTTTTATATTTTTCCTAGAGCAATAGTCAATTGGATAGAGCTCAAAAAAATCCCGTTAAGTGCAAAATGCATGCTGCAGAATGGCCTGTGTAGTATGGTACTGTTTATGACTATTGAAAAGAATATTCATGTTTATTGAAAAGAATATGCAAAACAATGCAACGTATTTTTTCATGAATCTATGAGGCACAGCCTTTTGAGAGGGACCAGGGAGAGTGGGGCAGGGGAGGGGAGCCATGGAACTGTAACAATCTCTAATGTTCTTTTATTTTTATGATTTTTTAAAAGATTTTAAAAAATAAATATGATACTGAGCAGTTTTAGTGAAAGTGCAGATGAAATTGGGAATATTGGAAATCTGTATAGTAGTTCAACTACAGCAATCTGTGTATAAAATAGATGTAAACTCTTAATGGCATGTGTGATGGTTAATTTTATGTGTCAGTTTCACTGGGCCACGGGGGGGCCCAGATATTTGTTCAAACATTATTCTGGGTCTGTTGGTGAGGGTGTTTCTGGATGAGATGAACATTTGAAGGGGTAGACTTAGTAAAGCAGATCGCCCCTTCCCTAATGCGGGTGGACATCAGCCACTTCATTGAAGGCCTGAATAGAACAAAAGCGCTGAGTAAGAGGGAACTTCACCTGCCTGACTATCTGAGCCGGGACATTGGTCCTGCCCACAGATTAGAATTTACACCATCAGCGCCCCTTGTTCCCAGGCCTTCAGACTTGGACTTGGGCTACACCTCCAGCACTCCTGGGCCTCCAGCTTGCCAACAGCAGACTGGAGGACTTGTCTGCCTCTACAATCTCTTGAGCCAATTCCTTTAAATAAATAAACAAACAAATAAGTAAACAAACAAACACAGCACATAATAACAAAATTATTCTTTGTTTTATTCTCAGCAAACTAAGAACCAGGTCACTCAACATGTCTTTTATTGCTGGTGCAAGTTTTTTTTTTTTCTTCCCTCAAATGCATTTTTGTCAAAGTAATAAATGCAAATAATTTTAAAATGTCAAAAATTGCTAAATGGGAAAAAGTTAAAAATAATAGTTCCATGCCCTCCTTGCCCACTGTCAAATCCTACTTTAGCTAGAGGCCTCTTCTATTTCTTTCTTCCAACATGTATCTCCATTTCTCTCTATTAAATGTATAGTGCACTCCATCAGATCATGATTTTTAGGCATTTTCGATTACTTTTCTCTTGTGCAGGATGAGGTCAATTTTATCTTACACTTACTTCCATTCTCCTCCCGCCCTCCCTCCCATCCTCAAAATACAGGTGTACCACAATTTTAGGTTAAATCCAGACTGAATGTTTTAATTAGGATTACTCTGTGAATCTTAGATTAGTGGGTCTTGGAGCCACACTACTGGGTTCAAAACCAGTTCTGCCCCTCGATGGCTGTGTGAGCTGGGCATTATTACAAGTACTTTATAAACAAGTACAAAATGGTTGCTTAAGATGTTGTTATAGATCCTTGATAGGAAATCCTTGATGAATTTGTTCTTTAGAGTGAATGTGTAGTTTTCTATATTTTAACCTTACAGTTTTCTTAATTGAAAGCTGCTTTGCTTTGTCAGCTTTATGAACGCTTCACAGAGTCACGGATACATCTGTGAGTAGTGTCACTTCTAGGATCGTGCAAGCATTTGTGAAGCAAGTGTCTGGAGACCCACTACGACCGATGGGCCCACTACCTGCTCCAGGCATGCTGCCGGGCTCTGAGGATCCAGTGGTAGAGATGAGCGCAAAGCCCTTGTTCTCATGGGGCCTCCAGTCTGGGGGACGCCGGGGCTGGCACTGAACACACAATCAGGTAACGGGGCTAGCTAGTACAAGTAGCAGTACGTCTGGGAAGGAAAGAATGGACCTCTGTGAGTCTGTAAAGTCAGGGGATCTACTTAAGACCAGGAACCTGAAAGGGCTTCCCTGGGGCGGTGACCTCTATGTGGGTCCTAAGACGGAAGAATGAGCCCAGTGATGGGGGAAGGGCAGACGGAACAGCACGTGTGAAGGCGAAGGGCAGAAAAAGAGTTTGAGGAATCTTTTCATTCAGTGCTTTGGCTGGGGTGAAGGCGATTGGTGGAGACTCATAACGACAGCCATTTGGAGAGAAGGAGCTCACACCCACACCTTCCTCCCAGGTTGCCCTTGGTAACTGCATTTGTTACTCAGTCATTCTTGGCCTTCTTATGGCGGGATCTTATCAGGGAAATCCCAGCGGGAAGAGGGGCAAGGTGTGGTTTGAGTGGACAGTGGGATTTGACTGAACCCCACACCTTCCTAGGGAATACCCTCCTTTGAAAAATACCCCTTAAAACGACAGACGCTTTTTTCAGATGGCGCTACAACACAGTGTTGTTGGTTGCTTATCAATGAAGCAAAGCAACCCCAAAGGCTCATCAAAGGCAGTGAAGACATGAGGTTTGATTGTGCCAGCCTTCTTGGTGGGGGGCAAGATGGGCCACATCTTGCAGTGAACCCTCCAGGTGACCTTGGGCAAATTCCTTCTTAGAGATAAGTTGTTATCAATGCACAGTAGCCAGGCCCCTGTATGGGTTTCACGGAACCCATTTCTGGACCACAGAGACAACCCTGACAACCCCATATCCATCAGAGAACAGGTACGAATATTTCAAAGGCAAATATCAACGTGTTTGATGGGACCTTCTAAGGCATCAATACTCAGTGAAAGCCCATCTTTTGCTCTGTCTTAAAAACCACAGTAAAATAGGCCAGGAATGTAGCGAGTTTTCTTTATTTTTATTTGTGGGTATGCAAACAGGAGCCAGCCACTCCTGGGAAATTGATGTCACTGAACATCTGTGCTCACCTTCCTTTTAAAAATGAGTAAGCAAATCAAATCCTGAAAGCAAAACTCTTCCCCGGGTTGTCTCTGCTATCTCCTTAGCACCCTCCTTTGCTAACCTTTCCTTTGTATGTGACAAGTTACATTTATCAGGGCCCCAGTGCAGGTTTTATTCATGCAGGTTTCATTATTTATTTGACTTTTGCTTTTCTTCTGACCTTTTGCTTTTCCAAAGTTTCTCTGTAATCTTTGCTTTGGCCCCAGCATTGTGAGCTTCTTCCGGATACCCCCTTGCCTGGGATTACTCTGTGTTTTCTGTTTTATTGGTCTTAGTCTTTACTTTTCTTTCCTCTTGAACTTCTGACCTGAATTTTCTGCTCTTGTGGGTTCTCCTGTATGCATCTCTTTCTCCTTGGCTTTCCTCCTATTTTATTTTTCTCAGTGGTTTCATCATTTGGAAAAGCATCAAGGTAGCGTTAGCGTTACTAAACACTTAGTCTCCATCAGCTGAATTTAGTCACGTTAAGGTCTAATCACTGAGCTAAATGGATTATGACTCCATACTCTCCTGCTTTGGTCTGTGACATATATTTTCAGCAAGGTGCAAACCTGCCACATAACCTGGGAAGAAGTTTTTTTTTAAAAAAAAAGAGAATGCTAACCCTTTGGCTATAATAATACTCATTTATTCATTTGTTGAGTATTTATTGAGCTGCTATTATATGCTAGGCACTGTGCTAATAATTGAGCATAAACTAATGAATAAAATAAACATGAGCCCTGCTCTTAAGGAGCTGAGCTCAGAATTAATCCAGTCTGTTTGGTGGTGCCATCTAAAACACTGGACTTCAAATAAATCAGCCACTTGGTGTGTCCGTTTGGGGAAGTGTTGAGCAACCAGGGCCCTGCTTTGGTGTCATGAACTCCTGGGGTTGTGGGTAATGAAAATCCTCCTGAGAGAGAAACTCTGATCCCCCTGGACCTAAGCCTGACCAAGGGACCGAAGTGCAGCCCCTCCACAGGCCAGTGGCCAAGGTTATGGGGTCTGGCATCAAAAGATCTGGGTTCAAGCCCAGGCTCCCCTACTAACTAGTTGAATTGACCTTGAACTTGTTACTTACATTCTCTAAGCCTCATTTCCCCACAGTATTTCTGTGTGACACGAGCAGCTTTATAGTCAACGTGCTTAGTGTAGAGCCTATAGCACAGAGTATGTGCTCCATGACTGCTGGCTTTTGTTATCTTCTTTCATCATTAACTGCATTACTGAGGGAAGTTATTGAGTTGGTTAGCTCCCAAAAATCTGAGTGAAAGTGATGAGCCGTGGTAACTCCGAATGATGGAGAAGCCAGCATAGTGGTTAAGAACATGGGCTCCGGAGCTGGTCGGCCTGGATTTGAATCCTGACTCTGATGCTTCCTAGCTGTGTGGCCTAGAGCAGTCAGTGAGTCTCTCAGAGCTTCAGTTTCTTCATCTTTAAAGTGGAGCAACTGGTCATTGTGAGAATGAAATATACGTGATACACCTAGAAAAGGGCATGAGATGTAGTCTTGGTAAATGTCAGCTGCTGGTATGGAAGGGACCCGGTTGATGGGAGGCAGGAGGAATGGAGACTGAGTCAGAGTAAGTTAAGGATGGGCTGTTGTCCCCAAGAAGCCTGGGGCGGGGCTCTTAGTAGAGTTTCTATTGGTGATGGTCTGGTTTTCCCCATTCCTTCTTGCTCCTTCTTTCTCTAAGGAAATGCACCTTGAGATCCACAAGGCAGAGGCTGGCAGCCCTCTGGAACAGTCTGCCCCTGCAGACGATGGAGTATGCAGTCATGCAGAGGCGAAAGGATAGTGTCTGGGGTGGGAAGCAGAAGGAGATGGGGTGGGAGCAGGTTCACCCTGATGGACCATTGAACACAGGTTATGGGACAGGAACGAAGGATCAAGGACAGTTCAGTGTGTGCTGAGGAAGGTAGTCGTGGGAAGGAGGAGAAGGAGAACAAGAGGGGACTGGTCTCCACGTGCTCTCAAATTTCATGTGCAGAAATTTGGAGCAAAGGTTGAAGTTGAGATTAGACCTTCACAGGGAGAGTGAGCTGCTCACAGCATAGAATCCACACTGAGTGATGTTACCGTGGTCAGTTCTCCATGTTGCCGTCTTCCTGACCATCCATATGCAGTTTGGGGTTTCCTATGATTCTTGGGAAGCTGACGCCAGCCTCCTACCCCAAGGTGGAGCTCCTGATGCAGGTGAAGCCAATCAACACTTATTTTTTTTTCCTTCTACTCTCCCCACAGTGACTGGTTCTAAAGAAGGCATGTGCCTAAGCTGGTTCCATAAGGTAATCTCAAGTCTTTGGTTCTAGGATAAAAAAATAAGAGAAATAAAAGTGTATGTTTGCGTAAAAACCTGTACATGGATGTTTATAGTAGCTTTATTTGTAATTTCCCAAACTGGAAACAACCGTGATGTCCTTTAACAGGTGAATGGTTAAAAAATGCTGGTGTATCCATACAATGGACCACTGCTCAGCAACAAAAGGAATGGATTATCGATACACACAACAACCTGAAGAAATCTCCAGATAATTATATTGAGTGAAAAAAGCCAATCTCGAAAGGTTACATACTGAATGAGCACATTTACAGAGTCTTCTTGCAAAGACAAAATTATCTATGTGAAAGGGACCTCGAAATGTTTGGTAAGGAAATGGCACCCTTCTTAGCTTCCAGAAGTAAGTTTACTTCTTTTCGTATTTTTTGATGATTGGATTTGGGAGAGTGTGGTTAGACATCTGTACTTACTCCATCATCTTATTGGAGGCCTACCCCTAATATCTTAAACATCAGTCGTTTGTTCATTCTTCTATTTATAAAGCATTCATTGAAAACAGTACATTTTGGGCCCTATGTTTCTCACTATGGATAAATAAGTTAACGAGACTGACACGGTCTTTGCCTAATGCAGCTTGCAAGCCAGCAGCTTTCTTGCGTCTTTCCCCAGGACCCTAGATAAACTCATTGCATATGGTAGACAATCAACATAATAGTTTGGTAATGAGGATACACCACCCGTGTTCCTGCTTGCCCTTCCATGGTGATCATACTATGTTCCAAGCACATTAAGCTCAGAACCATCTGCAGTGCCCCACCTTGATCCCATTGACTAAACCACGCATAAAACTTCTCAGAGATTTAATCACTGTGCTGTGATGTCAGCACATCTGGACGTCTAAGTTTTTCATTTCTTTGAAAGCCAACAGAACAGCCGAGCCCAGTGTACCCAAAGAAAGTGCCAGGAGATACGTTCCATCTACCTGATGTCCTGATGTGGCAGTTTAGTTATCTTTTGTCATTAAGGAGGCTTTCCCTAAGTGGTGGTAATGATACGCCTGGTGAAACGGACACTGCTTGGAACTCAAGTCCCCAACAGTATCAGCGATGAAAAATGAGGGAGGACAGCGTGACTGAACAACCAAGTTCAGTGGCGTTTAGCCAGGCCGCTTGTAGATTTTGCTGCTGAGCGCTTGAATCCAGCTTTGGAAGTGTGTCGCTGGTAGAAGGCACGCTGATTGTAGCTATAACCTGGGCTCCTTTCTGTGACAAACTTGGAGGAAAATTCCCTACCCATAATATTGAATTTTACCTACATAATTCTTCTACCAACTCTTTGGGCTTACCTTGTGTTTTTCATGCTTCTTAATTTCACTGAGCCAGAACCATAGGATTGGGGCTAAAGTCGATGATGTTTCTGAAGGAAACAGCCCACTTATTGGTCCCAGGTGGCCCTGAAGCTTTTGATCCTAATATAACCATTTTTAAAGCAATGCCTGGGACTTGTAAAGTTGGTCATTTTATTACAGAAATGCATTATTCTTTTGGTTAGAAAATGCCCTCCTTGGGAGCTGCCTCCTGACTGGTCAATGATGCAGTCAACTTTTGCAGTCGCTTTCTAAGCAGATAATAGATCAGGTTTTTAAAACATTTTTGCTTGTGTGGCTTAGGGAGAGAAAAATCATTTTTTAGATATAGTAAGATACAACTGAGCACACTTGGACAAGAAAATTACTCAACAAAGCCACAGTTTATTTTAAACCACATTGAAACAGAAATTTGCTAGTTCATACATTATTATTAACAATGACGCTAAAGCTTTGCAACTATCACTTGTTATCTCACCCATCTCACTTGATCCTCATAATGACCATATGGGATGGGGAGGGCAAGAGTCACTGTGCCTACTGGTCAGATGAAGAAAATAATGTTCATAGAACAGAAATGATTAAGTCTTATGTGGCTAGAGACAGAGGTGGGTCTAGAATTGATGACTTGCATTCCACTGATCTTTCCAGACTGTGTGTTCTTGGTTCATTCCAAATCCAACAATGTTCTAATGCCGGGAGCATCTTGAGAGGAATCTTATGGTCCACGGGTTCACAGATGAGTTGAGTTGATCTCTTCTGTGAAAGGGTAAGGCGTTAGGTGGTGATATAGGCAAGAAAGAAGCAAAATGGAAAATAAGGAGACCCTCCCGTTTCTTCTTTTCTTTCTTTGCTTTGTTGGCTAATGAGAAAGCAGTTGAACTTGAAGACCACTAGGAACACAGCCTATCATCTGTTATTTTACTTATAAAGGACCAACTTTTTTTAATGACCAACCCCACTCGATCATCACCTTTTCCAGTGGAAATAATTCCGTTAAGAACCATCCTTCTCTACGAGTGCACCTTTATGGAGCGGACCAGAGGGAAACATAATTGAATTTAATAAAAGCTGTTCTCGATATAAAGCCACAGGGAAATACATTTAACTTCAAAGCCAAGATGCATGGTTCCTAAATATAATTAGTTGCCTGGCTGTTTCTTCCATCAAATCTCAATTTGACAGTAAAGAAGTGAATTCCTTGGCATTTTTTATTTTATAATATCATGAATTCTCCATTGATAATTATGGATAGATTGATAAAAGTCAGTCTCAGAAATGTCCCTCTTTAGATGTATCAAAGTTGCCACAGCTGTAACTTCTTGCCGCATCTGTTTAGGAGAGCTAAAAATAGGATTAGGTAATCTTGACAGAATCGTCAAAGGGAAACTTTCTGCCCATTAACCTCCTTCCCACCTCCTTTTTTAACACTTTCCTTCACAAGAAAAACAAAAAATCTTCAGAGAAAATTCTTCCCTAAGCAACCCCATTAAGAGAATACTCCTATTTTTGGTGCCCTCGTTTGCAAGTGCTAAGGATTTAGTTAAACACAGATTTGAAAGTTGGGACGTTTGCTCAGCAGTGTCAGAATCACACTGAAGGGCGAATGCCTCTAACTCAGCAGATTAAGAAAGAATGAGTGTAAGATGTGCGCAGGGAAGGCTACACCATCCCTGCTGGAGGGACTTCTGACTTGCGTGGGGTATCACTCTTCTCTGGCTTAGCGCTCCTTTCCTGGTGACGGGCCACTGTTATCTAAGGACAGGCCCCTTTGTCCTCTCCCCTCTCCCAAGGGAGGGGAACTTCTTCATTCTGTGAAGCTGTATATGTAGATCTAAGAGGGGAAAAGTTGTTGCAAGAACTGAGACTAGAGAGGACTTCTGCCCCGAATTCTCTTCCACGAAGAAAAAGCACAGGACATCCTGGATGGAGTCTGAATGGGAAGTTGACCAAAGCAACATCTGAATCTTTAGTGTCACAAGTCATTATGAGAGACAATTTTTCACCAAAAGGCAGCTTCACACCAAATTGCTTTCATTTGGGAGTACCTTTAGGAAAAATAATGGACAGTTGAAAAGAAGATATGGTAATATATACATGAACAAATGTATTTTTAAAATTAATAATATCATATTTCCAACAAAATTTGAAATAAAAAAGTTATATGCATGAAAATATCAATACATGGTTATCCATGATTGCAAAATACTAAAATCACATAAATCTCCAAAAGAAAGGTATTGCTTAGATAAATTATAGTCCATTTACTTGGTAATATAATAATGTAGTTATTAAAATGTAAGCTACAAAGGGTGGAAGGAATATGGAAAAGTGTTTATGGTACAATATAAAATTTAAAACCACAAGTATGTACATATACGACTACAGCTATGTAAAAAAGTTTAAGGGCAAAGACTAGAAGTAACTATATAAAGAAGAAAATATTTATGTTGAAGTAGTGAAATTACAGGTGGTTTAAAAACTTCTACACGTTATTTCATGGCATGAGATATATATATATATATATATATATATATGTTTTATATATTATGAAAAAACATAGTAGAAAAGTCAAAGCTGCCATTAAGCATTTATAAAGTTCTCATCGAGAACTTTTAGCTTTTGTGCCTTTCATCCACCATCGTTTGACTGTTGGGTTTTAGCCACAGGCCCAGAGAAGAGGAGGGGCTGGGTGTGACTGGAAAAGCATTGCTTTCTCCATCTGCCCTGTGAGCCAGACAGACCCTTTGATTTCCCTCTGTTCACAGCTCTGCATTCTCAGAATTATCTAATCCTCAGCTGGCCATATGGATTAGCGGTTGGGCTGGGCCTCCTTTGGGTTTTATGAAGAGCAAGGCTACTTGAATGGCCTGAGATGATGGAATGCTTTAGGATGACTCAGTTCCCATAAGGAGGAATTGATGATGGGCAGTTAGGAGCTGGGGGGACTGCTGACTATGGGGATTAGCCTACCTACCCACCTTTCCTAAATAGCAGCTCCCAGATTACATTTCTAGAAGGCTACGGGGTGCCCTTGGTCTGGGGATGGGCTGACAGGACCACTCAGGAGGCCGTCTCCATCAGCCTGGAAGTCAGCGTGTCCCGGGCGTGAGCTTCCTGCAGCACAGCCTGGAAAGGACGGGCCAGTAGCCCCTCTAAGTCTAAACAGAGCATTGGTCCTCTGATGGTGGCCCAAGTCACCTGGCAAGAACAGGAGGAAGGAGCTGACTTGTCTCTTAGACCCATGTGCTGGGTAAGCAGAGCTTACGCAACGTGGAAGGGGAACCACGTGATCTGGCCCACGTCCACCTGCCCACTCTGGCCCCTCACTCACTGCCCCTCCACCCCACTGGGCTTCACTCATTGTATCCACCATGCCAGATACTTGTCCATTTCACAGATTTGTGTCTTCTCTTTCCAATTCTAGGAAGATCCTTTCCCCCTTTCTCTTCTCCAAGTCCTATTTCTTTTCACCCTTCTTAACTTAAAGAACCATCATAGAGGGGGCTTTATCTACCCCCTATTTAAAGTGTGTTATTCTCCAATTTGATTATTCTCTATATCAACTTCTTCTTTGTTTCTTTCCTAGCCCTTGGCCAGAGAAAGTGTAATTTTTACTTACTGGCTTTTGCTTGTTTGTTTTTTCTCTGTCTTTCCTGCTAGACTGTAAACTGCCTGAGATTAGGGACTATGTTCGTCTTGCTCACCATTGCATACCAGCAACCAGGGCAGCGCTTGGCACAGAGTAGGGTCACAGTAAATATTTGCTGAGTGAATGAGTAAGTGACCTCTTGGATGGGAGGTGAACCACTCACATTTTCTAAACAGAACCTCTCTCCGAGTGTCTGGCCTTGCCACACTCCATCACAAAGCTTGCAGCCTACTGCCTATGGCCACTGTGGCTTGAGGCTGGACTTGATGTTCTCTGAGTCTGAGACAGTCCCAATCACCCAGGAGAGCTCCCATCCTGAGACCTCAGAAGGGGAGTGACGTAGACTGAGGACCATCCATCTTAGACCTGCTGACCAGCAGGCGGCTACTGGACCAAGTAATCCTCAGGTCCCCTGCCAATCTGGGGTGGGGGAAGGGGGAATGCTAGGGTGAGCTCGGCGATTGGAAGAAAGATTTGGTCATCATTTCCTAAAGGACGTAAAGATGCTTGAACCAATGTGTATCAAAACAGGAAATGCCTGAATAGCTTAGGTTCACATCTTTACACCCGTAGACACTTGAAGACAACGTAGCTGTGAAGAAAGCAAGGGCTACGTGCAGGACGGGGCCCTGGAGAATCACTGCTTGGCTCTCTAGTGTCCAGAGAGGGTGCTGTGGGTGGGAGAAAGGGAAGGAAACTTCTAGCACATCAGTCTTTACTGATTTGATCTCTGGTTTAGGGCTTCCTGCGTGCCCGTCAACCTCCATCCTGGTAGGAGATGCAGCCATCATATTTCTTTAAGACTCTTGATTCAAAGTCTAAGTCCCTTGCTTATGTAAGATTTTTTTTTGAGAAAGCCTTTAAAAAGTCTCTGCCAGCGATTACTCATAATTTTTTTTTTAAAAAGTGTGAGCTTAGTGTTACATATCATTGTGCTCTTGTGGCTCGAGATAAAGGCAGAAATAACATTTAAAGGAACATCTCTGGTCAGTAAATAGACCAAACACTGGAGGAATCCCACCTTCTAATTTCTAGTCCTCAGTAGTATTTTGGAAGGTGGCAGTTTTATTCATTTTCTGGCTTTCCATTCTTACAAGCCAATAGCCAAAAACTCTCTTTAAAAAGTGATCATGCCGTAATTTGTCTATTTCCATATTGGAATATTCTAGTTGCTTCCACTTTTACTTCTATAAATTATGCTATAAGGAACATCCTTGTATGCATACACGTTCATTCTCCTAGGAAATTCTTGGTTTCCAAGAATCAAATGCAATGGGAAACATTTAAATATTTTATTATGAAATATAACACAACATGTGTATATATAATACACATGTATGGATTAAAAAATAATTATGGAATTAACACCTGTGAACCCACTACCCAACTCGGAAACTAGGATGTTACCAACACATATGAAGCTCTCCCTTCACCCTGACTATACCTGTTCCCTGACTACTACTGAACTTGTCCTGGTCTCTCCCTCCAGAGATAATCACTATTGTGAATTTTGTGATTGGCATCCCTTGACTTATAGTTTAACCACACATGTATGCATTCCCTAAAATATACGTATATGCATATTTTTATTTTTGTGTGTTTTTACCTGGATAAATGGAACCATACCCTACATACGCTTGTGTGACATACTTTTACTCAATGTTTCTAGGATTTATGCACATGGATATATGTCATTACTTTTCATTGCTGCATAGTATTCCTTTGAGTAACTATATCACTGTTTATCAATTTTACTGTTACTGGCATTTCAGTTGTTTCTAATTTTTGCTCCATAAACAATGCTGCCATAGGCATTTTGTCCAGGTCTCCTGGTGTACGCTTGCAAGTGTTTCTCTAGGAGTGAAATTTGGGTCACGTTCATGCTATACATGTTCGAATATAATAGAACATAATTTAAATCTGCGTGCTTTATAAAATGAAAGCACAGGCATTTTTAAAGCTGCCAAAGGAATGTTCCAGGGGTTCCCTGACGTCCAAGTTGGGTGGACAACACATTTGACACACAGACATACAATATTTCTAACTCTTCTGCACACCAGCTGCCCACCCACCCATAAGGAAAGAGTCACTTCTAGCCCAGGTGGGAGCCATGGAGAGCCCAGCATTCTCCTGAGCTGGGGAGTGTGACGTCTCCTTAGTGACAGACAGGCACAATGCTTTCACCAACCTTTGGGAGCAACGCTGAAGGAACACCCATTTACCAAGTTCCTCAATTGTATTAAACAAATCATCAGGCGAGTCACATGTAGTACTTTGTTATCTCATGTAATCTCTATGGCTACCCTTTGGCATACAGAGTATAGTCCCCATTTTGCAGGTGGGCAAGTTGAGGGTCATAGAGGTTGAGACATTTGTTCAAGGTCACTGTCAGTGGATGTGAAGGTGGGGTTCTGATCTTGCCTCATCATTTCTCTTCATCGGCGATAATACCTGGCACGTGGTTGGTGCTCAGAAAATATTTGCTAATGAATGAAGGGAAGAAAAAGACACAAAGGACTGTGCTTAAAAACAGAACAAAACAAAACCCAGACTCAGGCTCAAGAATCCAGCTTTAATTATCTGAGAGCTGTGATTACCCCCCTGCACCTGGACCTGATCCCGGTAGCAGAGCTGAAGATCAGGTTGGAAACTGCCAGGATGTCTTTGCTGCAGGGAATGACCAGGGCGCTGCGTGGCCACCTGTCTTGGGTGAATCATCACGTTTTCTGACCTTCAGAATGACCTAAAGTGAAGGAGCAGGTGGCAGAGCTGCCGTTGCCCTCCATCTGTAAGGACATGGCACGGGCCAATCTGTGCTCGCTCAGGAAGCCCCCAGATGTTAGGCCGGCCCCCTTCTTTTCACTGCAGGATTTCAAAGAGACGTATAAAGAGGAATCCCTAATCCACCCAAGCCCTTGGGGAGGAGGCGATATTCTCTCCAGGTGGGGAGGGACTGATTCATTGTGGAAGTTGTAAATCAGGGGGCTGGGGAGCCCAGGGCAGCCCAACAATCCTCTGTACTTGAGAGTCCAAACGTGGGCCCAGGGTCCAGCTGCAGCCCTTGTCACAGTGTGATTCTGGGACTCGCCTGAGGTCATTGGAAGCCTGGGAATGAGGCCGAGGTGCCAGGCCCAGGTGTCCCCACACTTTGGTACCTGAAAACCCATCCCTAAGGGTTGCCTATCATTCCTAAGAGCTCAACAGGCAGCTCCCGTAACCAATTAGAAAAAAAACAAGGGATCGAACAATGTAGGGCCGTTGCAATAAATTATATTGAGGCTGTCATGGAAAGGAACAGCTTTTCCTTTAAAATAATTAAACTAATTTTAAAACATGGATTTATGGTAAGGGCTCCGTAATCAGCCTACATTACTGCTTGAAAGAACAAGGGCATTTCATAGTAATAAATATGTGTTTACAAATATGTATGTGTGTATATATACATATTTTGTAATACACTATTTTAAAAATGTCATGCCTTTATTCTTGACCAAGGTAAATTCTAGCTTCTATCCTTGGCTGCCTTGGTTATAATGTGCTGTTCTTGCCACCTTCACGTGTGAATGGGTATTAATATATTTTTATGTACTATGTTTAATATTTATATACACTATCTTATATGTATTATATAAAATATATAATAGTTTCATATATTTTATGTTCTATGTTTTTATATATTTTACTATATTTTTATAAAATGTAAGTATGTAGTTATACAATTACCTTTATAATTTATATATAAATTTAAGATATAATTGTATATAAATTACTCTATATTATATATACTTTTATAGTCTACATGTAAATATATGAATATAATATTTTAAATTTCTATATTTACACTTACATAATTTATTTATAAGTATGTAAATAGAATATTAAAATTAAAAAATGTTTATACATATTTAAATACATATAAGTGTATACTATGAATTAGTGCACCTTGGCATATAAAGGGGGGAGGGGTGATCAATATCAACACAGCTCACATGAAAACAAAGATGGGTGATTAAAAATAAGAAGGGCAAGTTTCCCCCTCCTGCTGTGAGATAATAGCAAATCTCCCAGGCAGCCCAGGTACAGCCTCTGAGCTCTCGTCACTGCATATCAGTCTTACAAGCCTGGTAAAGCTGCAGGCTTGTTAATCTAGAAGGCTGTACAGATGGACTAACTGAAGCTTTAGTCATTATACTTAATTGGGCGAGTGGCCCTCAGAGCTGTCTATAAACTGTGTGTTCACAGTGAGGTAATTAATAACGCCACTTCCTTTTGGGAGACATATCATTAGCCATTATTTCTAGAAACATGACATTGATCTCTTTATTCAGAGAGGTAATTGCAGGTTTCTGAAAAGGGTGTATGGTTTACCCAACAATTCCCCACAAATGACATCATCTCTGAAAAGTAAAACCCACAAAATCTGTCATTTTGAATCCATAGTTGGGATTTTGTTCCCTAGGTGGTAAAAGAAGACGCTGGAAAAAAAAAAAACAAAACTATTTTGGTATGGAAATAAGAGTGAAAGATAAGATTTAGTTTTTTGGATATTAATAATTTCTCTATGAGGCTGGTTAAGGGGGTTGAGTTTGCGCTTGTTAGGATTACAGCAAGAAATGAAATAAAGTAATAATAAGAAATTTTGAAAGGTTCACAACTGTCTTCAGATAACAGTTTTCTTATTGTGTCTTACAACATGCTCACAAATGAATTGATTTCACCATTAACATGTGACTACTCATGCATTCCAAAATCCAACTTAACATTTAAAGGAAGTAGGGAAACGCAACACAGGACTTGACATTTTGCATTGATTTGATCCCATGCTGTAAAGCCAGAATCATAGGAGGATTTCAGAATAACCTTTGCCAAAGCCTGTAGCTGACTTAACCATCAACAATCCTACTTTCAGTGTCCACATTAAATTGAAAAAAAAATCTAACTTTGCCACATTTCACTCTTTTTAGGGACTTTATGAGGTAGTGGTAGGATTAAGGAGAAACAAGACCTTTATTCATTTGGATTATTTTCTTGCCAGTTTCAAATCCTTGCCTGGTTTTTAGAACAACCTGAGTCCATTCGAGAAAGGGGAGTTTAGCAAATTAGAACATGGTAACTTATTTCAATCAACTGCAAGATAATCTGCTTCCCAACTCTTTTGTAAACATTACACTGTGAACCTTTCAAATGTTGATCACTTTTTCAAACCATGGTTTCTCCAGAGCATCTTTCTTTTTATAACCTTGTTTGGCACCAAGTTCTCTGCTTTTTCAGGTAGAGTTCTAAAGGGAAATCCTAAAACCTCTACACTTGCCATAAACCAGCATTCCTCAAGAGTACTAAATGGGACATCAAACGTGCAAGATGCTGCAAATAAATTTGGAATATGATGTATATTTCTGTTCTCCTCTTGAAAACTGATTGTGTATATTGGAATATTAAAGGCCCTGGGAAGGCCTGTAGTGAAGGAAGCCGCTGAGCTTTGCTCACCTGGAGGAAGTTTTGTAAGCTGTCTATTCTTCTAACTTTTCTGCAGTTTTAAAATGTTTATAATAATGGGTTAAAGCAAAACTATTTTATTTTTTTCCCCGCAATACCTGTTAACATCCTACAGAGTTAGTATTTCTTAAAACCCCATAGGACACATGGTCCTAAGTGACTCCATTTAATCTATTTGTTGAGTTTCTGTTCTTTTCAGATAAACAAGAGAATCACCTGAATGTGGATTGACTGACTAAATATGAAAACTTTAAATTTGGAAACTTTTGAGCATCACAGGTGTGAATTCATTTCTCAGATATAAAAGAATTTTCATTGTTAGTCAAAGCTGGTTAAGATGGCATTGACAAGACTGGATTTGCATTCAGCCTAAAAATAGAAGGGAAAAGATGTTTTTCATGAAACAGTTTTAATCAGCACTACATTTAAGTTCCCAGAAATAAATTCAAAATTTTAAGAGTAACTTGGTGAAAGAAAATGTCTCTCTTTTAAATTTTAGTTTCAAATAAATGATGAAATTAAAAATGATGTTCAAATGCCTAAATAATTATTTTAAAGATAATCATAAAATGTCATTTAATGTCTCAATACCAAATGGGTAGATATTGGATTGGAAAATTTGGCATTTTAGGGTTTTGGAGAATTGAAGAAGGTGTTTACAGCTTATGGGCTTTAAAACCGTAATCTCATGATGAATTTGGTTAATGTTATTAAAAGCCACATCTTAAGTATCTATTCTTTAGTTAATATACTAAGTTTATTAGTACAGCTGTCTGTTGGATTTTATTTTTAACCTGGCAGGAACATATGCATTTTAATCTAAATTTAATCTAAATGCTCAAATTTATCTTCAAATGCTTTACTTAGTTAATTATGCAGACATATCTTGCTAATGCAGCAAACAACTCTAACCAAGATGTACTTTGGATGCCTAATTATCCACAAGAATTAAAAATCTTTGATTGAAACAAATCACTCCCATTAAGAATCAAACCCTCTATTTTTCTCTCCTAAATTCACACCCTGACATATCCTTGTTCATTATATTTACCACCAGTGGGGATTTTCCCAGGGGTATGGGGACACAATGGGAGAGCCCTGGGATGCAGGCCTGGGGCTAGGTGCTGCGAGGGTTTCTCTGAAGGGCGTCCTTCTAGGGTTTGTTAGTTTTAGGGATATTAAAATATACTGATTAATCTAATGCTTTCCTAATGTTTTGGATTATTCTATGTGTGACAAAAACAAAGAAAAGTCTTCTAAGGGGTATTTAAGTTAAGCAAATAAATTCTGGCTACGTCAAGTTAGTGAATCAAGATGTTTTTGTCTTTCCTTTCCTGCCTTGGCGGGTCTGATAAAATCAGAAACTTCTCAACTCTTTGGATTTTTAAGTAGGAAAGAAAGACCAGATTTAGGCCTGGATGGCTCTCCCTGGGCCCACTGAACCCGAACCAAGTGGCTGTGGATTGCAGAAACAAGAGTTTCTTTGTCATCTTCATTAATCAAACCCACCAAGCCAGATGAATGGGAGGCATTTTTTAAAGTAAAATAATTCACTAGAATTTGGATGTGTTTCTCTTTAATTAATTTGATGAGCCCCAAGTCTGAGGACTTGTCAAACACCTGGTATTAACCCTGTGCTACTGACCTAGGGAAAGGCAAAGGGATGGACGGGGGAGCGAGCTGAATGGGAGGCCTTTTCTGTGCAGCCTGTGCTCCAGATGAAAAGAATCATTACCACAATGATACTTCTAATTATACTGTCATTAGGATATGTCTTCGGTTTGCTGTGGGGCTGGGAGCCTTGCCTTTAGACAACATGATCCAGGAGACGGGGAAAGCGGGGAGGCCTGGAAGGCACTTAACCCTTTCACTAGATGCACACAGCTTACATCCTCAAATCATGGAACCCAAGAGTGTCCTTCCCACCTGACGTGTAAAATGTGTCCAAACAAGTGATACATGTGTTGCTGTAAGAAAACGTATCAGTGAGGGGATGTTCACACAGCCATCACCCATATCATACGTGGCACTTCCGTTCTCTCATGTCCCAAAGTTCCGCCCAGGCTCAGCCAACGGACACCTTGTTTACTGTGGAACGTATCGATCTAACCACCTCTGCACCACTGGATAACAAATGACCAAGCAACAGTGCTTTAGTATTCTTAATTCTCATGTGTGTTTACAAAAACAAAACTGGGTACTGCAGAGTTAAGGGTATAGGGCAATGTGTCTGTCCTCAGAAGGGTGCAGCTCAGAGGGGAAAAGTATAGGCTTTGGTGTTTGATGGATCTGGATTTGAATCTCAGCCTGTTAACTTGCTAGACTTTTGGTCTTGGATAGATTACAAATTTCTAAGAGTAGATTGCCTCAGCTGTAAAACGGGGATTCATTATAGTACCTACTTCACAGAGCTATTTGGAGGAATACATGATAATTCACGTACACTGCTAAACAGTACTTAGAAAATGTGTAGCAAACACTTAAGAGGATGGTTGTGAAGTGGTAGTTTTAAAAAGTTTTCTTAAAGTGAGTCTACGTTCCCCAGGAATTATCAATCTATCAGAAGTACCTGATAGCCTTTTGATGAAGAAACCTATTCTGAGGTTAAGGGCTAAATGACTTTCTGTAGATTCCAGTTGCAAAGTGCCTAAAGAAGTCTGGTTGGTGAACTAAAGTCTTTATTTTCTAAGTCAGCTTTGAATACCACAAGTTCCGCAAAACTGTTTTGGAATAAGCACCCGGTAAGACACATTTTCCCAATAAGATAGCATGCTTTATGTTGGTGACGTTTGGATAGCGAGAATGGTATTGTTAGTAAGAATCTTTCTTTGACTACCTGGGGGACTTTATTCAGGATAATGAACCCCAAATGGGGTCATGGATTTTAGCATGAATAAATCCGATCCTGGGCTTCCCTGGTGGTGCAGTGGTTAAGAATCCGCCTGCTAATGCAGGGGACACAGGTTCGAACCCTGGTCCAGGCAGATCTCACAGGCCGCGGAGCAACTAAGCCGTGGGCTACAACTGAGCCTGCGCTTTAGAGCCCGCGTGCCACAACTGCTGAGACTGCGTGCCACAACTACTGAAGCCTGCGCGCCTAGAGCCCATGCTCCACAACAAGAGAAGCCACCACAATGAGAAGCCCGCGCACCGCAACGAAGAGTAGCCCCCGCTCGCTGCAACTAGAGAAAGCCTGCGCACAGCAACAAAGACCCAACACAGCCAAAAATAAATAAATAAATAAATTAATTAATTAAAAATAAATAAATAAATCAGATCCTGTTGACATCTTTTAAAAACTGTGTCTACCCCCAGCCTCCAGCTGAAGCTGAGATTCTAAAAAACATTTTATTTCATATATTCTTCATACATATAAATGGATTTAATGCATAGGATGAGAATTTGAGCTATTGGGAAGAAAAGCACTATTTATATTAAAAGTATTCTTATACTTCATCACTATTCTTCTTAGGATAGCAAACATATATATGTTTGTATTGAACAATAGTCTAGAGAAACCACAATTTAAACTATTTCAAAATAGGTCAGTCCTGAATTTCACAGAGGGTGTGGATTTTTCATGACACATAATGAAAAGCATATATTGGGAGGATTTATTGTACTGACAAATACTACTCAAGATCTACTGTGGTGAGTGGTTTGGGGCTGGTACAAAGCAAGCATGAAGGGGAGTGGGTGTCATCAGAGGACACACACATACACTTTCTCTCTCTTTATTCAAATTTTATACAAAATACACATATGCAAATATATGTTTATATATACATCTCAGACGGTGGTATAACTACATATAAACACATTCCAGATAATTATTGACCACTAAAAACATATTCAGCATTTTTGTCATACATTTCTAACTCAGTAAAGGGATTTTCATTAGGTGAAATTATTATTATTTATTTTTAAGTCCTTGCTATGATTATTTTAAAGTTTATACATCTTGAGGGTTTTGGTATCATGCTAAAGTCATATTATTCTGAACTCTGAAGGATCGCTAAATCCAGGATCTAGTTAATTTCTATGACCATTGTAAAGATGACATTGTATTGCTATGAATTTTAATTAAAATGGCAGACTTTGTTTAATCCTTTTATTAAAAAATCTCCCTACAATGCAAATAAAAAGTTTATGCAAGAAAGCAGTTAATTTTTTAGATGTTTGGATATCATTTCTGTTCAAATCTCATAAATGGAGCCCTCCATCAATCCATTTTTTCTTAGAAGGCATTTTTCCACCTATTTTGTACAAAAAGTAGAGCCTGGAATTTGCTTTAAGTATAATTAGGGCCCTAAAATGTATGGTTGCTCTCTGAAAACTATATCTCCGAGCTCTTTTGCAATACAAGTTAATTAACTGGATTTAGATATTTGCAAGATGATATATTTAATGGGATTACTGCTCATATAATGTTCTCAGTGACTGATTTGCAATCTAAGCTCACGGATCCGAGTGCTGAATTTCCAGCTCTTTGAGAGTTAATGTTGTGTTAAAGGAAAGTACAATTTGAACCTCATTGTTCATGAATAGGTGAGTTATTCCTGTGAAATGGAGCTGGGCCCTACAAGGGCTGCAGCGGGCAGATGCGTGATCAGGAGCTCAGAAACCATCACATTCCAGCCACTGCCCCAGGTAGCTGGATCCCCACACCTGAACTCCTGACAAGTTCAAGGCAATTGTGTGTCTGTCAAAATATAATGGCCCATTATTCACCGTCTGTCTCCCAAGTGGGATCAATTAGATGCTCTGCTCCACAGGCTTAAAGATAAACACCTATGTTTTGGTTGGTTGAGAGTTAAAATGAAACCATACATAACCATTCTGCATCCCTAGACCTGACCATTGTGAGCACTAAATGTTCTAAATCCACCTTTCAATGCAGTCATTCAAAATATTTGTGATTATTTTATCAGACTAGGTGGAAAGGTAAGTAATAATTTGCTTTGAAGGAGGATCAGTAGAAAAATGTCAGCCTTCCAAAAAAAAAATCTCTTCCTAGTCATGTCTGCCTTTGTCTTATTCTCTCTTTTTTCTGTTAAGCAAATATATTTCTGCCCATCAGTTGGGCTCCCTCTAATGTTATGGCTTCAGCCACTGAACATTGTATCACTAATGAACATAATTTAAATCTTCCTGATTGGAGGACTACATAAAAATAGCATTTTAACTAAAATGTTGAAAATTTTATTAAATGTATAAATATTAGCTCAGTCAAATTACTATTAAGAGAAAATGTAAATCCTCCCTTGGTTGGAAGGCTATATCGTAACACATCCAGTTTCTCGTTTTCATTGGAACTTAGTGAGTGAACGGTTCTCTGTATTTGACCCAACGTGATCATTTCCAGAGATCCAGAGATGCAGTCTGTGCCTTGTATCTGAGCTTCCAGATCACCAGTTCATCACTTGAACTCTCTCAAGCAGAAGGATGACTTTAAAAGGAAGTGTCTTTCCATAATATAGACATGACAATTTCCCTCCGTATTTAGCTAAGTATTCATAAGGGTGAGCTATTAGGCAAAAATAAAAGTATAATTTGAATACAGAGGTCAAAAATCAGAAACTAGAATCAGCAAATGCAGAGGCTAAGTCAACGGAGAGGTCATTTGGTCTAGTTCACTTTATGGATGAGAAGGCTGTGATCCAAAGAGGTCAAGTGCCTTGCTGGATGGTCCAGGCTGAAAGGGGAGGGTGAATGGGCAAGCCCTTCACGAGTAATGGCTGGGGCTAGCACCTACCTCAGCAGCCCTGCAGTGATTTGAGGTCTCGCTCTGACGGCTCCTAACTTGAACTCTTGGGGTATGCACCCACCCCCTCTACCCCTCCCCCTGCCCTTCTAATTTGCCCAGAAGCTTAGGGGTTTTCTAAGCCCCAGAAGCCTTCTTTCCCAACCCACCTTAGATGAGGCATCACTGATTTTCTGTATGTTTATGTGTTTCAGCTTTGGAGGTTCATGATAAGAACTATTTTCCTACCTTACTGAATTTTTCCTAAGTCAAGGGAGTTGGATACAACCTCCTAGCCCTTTTCACCTCATGAACCTCTACCCTTGCTATAGATCTCAGCTCATTTTCAAGCCTTTCTTGACCTTCATAACCAGGTCAGTCCCGCTAGCGCAGGTTTCCATCACGTCATGTATCTTTCCTTTGCAGCACTCAACATAATTGTAATTTTATACGTATTTATGTGCTATTTCTAATATAACTTTCTATTTTGAAGTAAAAACTCACAAGATTTTGGAAAAGTTGTACTGAGAATTCTTGCGTACTCTTCACCCAGATTCTCTGCTGATGACATCAGTGATAATATGGGATATAACTGCAGTATATTGTCAAAGCTGGGACCCGACAGGGTGCAATACTATTAATTCAGGTAAAAATCTTAACTTGGATTTCAACAGTATTTACATGAATATTTTGAGTGTTGATTTATGAAATTTTAGATTCTAGAAACTCTCGCTACAATCAGGGTACAGAGCTGTTCCTTCACCACAAAGAAAGTACCTTGATTGCTGCACCCTTTCTCCAGCTCTAACCCCCGGCAACCAATGACCTGTTCTCTATTACTGCAGTTTTACAACATTAGGAATGTTATGTAAATGGAATCATACAGTGTGTAACTCTTTAAGAACGGCTTTTCACACTCAGCATAATCCATCCAGGTTGTTTGCATCGATCAATCATTTGATCCCTTTTACTACTGAGTAATATTCCCTGGTATGGATGTACCACAGTTTGTTTATCCACTCACCTGTTCAAGGATATTTGGGTTGTTTCCAGGTTAGGGTTATTACTATAAACTTATATGAACATTCGTGTAGAGGTTTTTGCGTGAACATACATTTTCATTTCTCTTGAATAAATGTCCAGGAGTGTGACTGAAAGGGTGTGTGTTGTGTGTATGTTTATAAGAAACTGCCAAGCTGTTTTCTAGCAAGCCTGTACTGTGTTACATCCCCACCAGCAGCGTATGAGATGTGGTCTAGTTGCTTTACATCCTCATCAGCACTTGGTATCAACAATTTTTTTTTTTTTTTAATTTTAGCAATTCTAATAGGTGTGGAGTGGTATCTCATTATGCCTCTATTTTTATGTACGTAACCTTAATGGCTAATGATGTTGAACACCTTTCCATGTGCTCATTTGCCATTTATATGTCCTGTTTGGTGAAACATCTGTACAAGTCTTACCCATTTTCTAATTGAGTTGTTTGTTTTCTTACTGTTGAATTTAGAGTATTTTTTATATATTTTGGATACACGTCCTTTGTCAAATATGTGATGTACACATATTTTATTCCAGTCTGAGGCATATCATTTTATTTTCTTAAGAGGGTGTTTTGAAGTGCAAAATTCTTAATTTTGGTTAAGTCCAGGTTATCTATTTTTTCTTTTATGGATCATGCATTTGATATCATGGCTGAGATATCCGTGTCTAAGAAAACTTTGCCCAATCCTTGGTCACAAAACCCCCAGGTGATTCCATCCAGTTGGAGCATCAGGAGTTGGGCCAGCTTAGGGTCCTTTCATATGCAAATATCTATGATGGGTTCAAAGGAAGCACTGAGTCCTTTAGTTCATTACACCAAACAGAGAGTGAGGGCCTCCTAAATGCAAAGTGTTGTTGGCTGCAGAGATGACATTGACTTTGCCTTTACAAATGTACAGTCAAGTAGGAGTGGAATCTCCAGTGAATAAATGGCTGCAATAAGGGTGATCAAGGAAGGTCTCTATTGGCAAAGTAGGCAAAGGTCACATCTGTGAGAGGAATTAGGAAGTCTCCATGGACCAATGGGATTTGGTAACCAATAGGAGGATGTCAGCAGGCAGAAGCTGGGAGTGGAGAGGGGACTTCTGATGAAAAGGACAATGTAAACAGAACTTGCAGGTAGAAAGTACACAGTGTGTTCAAGACAACACAAAGCATCCAGTTTCAGAGTGGAAGAGGAGGGGGAAGATGATGGGAAGGTGGTTTGGGAGCATGTACGAAGGCTTTGAAAGGCAAGCAGAAGTCTTTCTACTTAATATTCCAGGAATAGATGGAACCAAAATGAGAACTTTTGGCCAGAAGATGGACTAGATATACTTTCGACTTGGGAATATATAGCTGGCATGGGGCGTGACATGGTTCTTGGACTGGGACAGGGAGAGAACACTGGCTGCTATGACAACCCAGGTAAGCAGCCTTTTCTTCTTTACTTGTGTGTGATGGGTGCTAACTCATTATAGCTTCATGGGAAAGAGGAAGAATGATAAATGGGACCTGGCAGTTGAATACTCCCATGAATTATCTGTTAATGAAAGAAAGATGTGTTTCTTGAAACAGGCTTGCATTTGTCCAAAATATTAGTTATCCAAACAAGATTTTGAGCAACAAGAAAAATTATGCATGTGTTAAAATGATGTTATAGAAGACCATTAGTTATATGGTATATCCCAACTGTGCAAAAAGCCTCCAATTGTTGTATGTAGAAGAGCTAATTCTACTGCCCCCAGCTTTCAAAACCAGGACATTATAGCTTCTCTAAAAATTGAAGGAGTTTATAAAAAACTAAAAATAGAACTACCATACGACCCAGCAATCCCACTACCAGGCATATACCCTGAGAAAACCATAATTCAAAAAGAGTCATGTAACACAATGTTCATTGCAGCACTATTTACAATAGCCAGGACATGGAAGCAACCTAAATGTCAAATCGACAGATGACTGGATAAAGAAGATGTGGCACATATATACAATGGAATATTACTCAGCCATAAAAAGAAACGAAATTGAGTTATTTGTAGTGAGGTGGATGGACCTAGAGTCTGTCATACAGAGTGAAGTAAGTCAGAAAGAGAGAAACAAATACCGTATGCTAACACATATATATGGAATCTAAAAAAAAAAAAAAAAAATGGTTCTGAAGAACCTAGGGGCAGGACAGGAATAAAGACGCAGATGTAGAGAATGGACTTGAGGACGTCGGGAGAGGGAAGGATAAGCTGAGATGAAGAGAGAGGGTGGCATGGACATATATACACTACTAAATGTAAAATAGATAGCTAGTGGTAAGTAGCCGTATAGCACAGGGAGATCAATTCGGTGCTTTGTGACCACCTAGAGGAGTGGGATAGGGAGGGTGGGAGGGAGACGCAAGAGGGAAGAGATATGGGGATATATGCATATGTATAGCTGATTCACTTTGTTATACAGCAGAAACTAACACACCGTTGTAAAGCAATTATACTCCAATAAAGATGTTAAAAAATAAACTGAAGGAGTTTATACTCGGGTTGAGACCAAATTCTGTTTAGGGGAAAGGTGTACTACACGTGCACTGTAAAAAGCACAATCCCTCCTAGTGATCTTGGAAAAGGTGATAGCTATTCATGGAAACTGCAGCGTGACTCACAGCAAGTTCAACCTAAGCCAATGTCATTGGGTACAGAATCTTTTCCATGACATGATATCTAGGAAATTACTGAGCTCTAAAGACAAAATTCTGGATTTATTTTCTCAAAAAAATAAAAATAAAAAGGAAATGAAGGAAGGAGGAAAGGAAGAGAGGGAAGGTGGGAAGGAAGGAAGGAAGGAAAAAAAAGGGAGGGAGAAAAAAGAAAAGAAAACCCCTTAGTCTTACACATTTCCATAAAGTACACCTATACTCCTCCAATGTTCAAACGCTGAGAGATGGCTTTAATAAAGAGTACGGAATTATTTGTCTTGTTACTTGTGAGAAGTCAATCTAATCATTTTTTGAGAGAGAGGGTCCCACAACTGCACACATCCAGGGGGCGGTGTCTATACTCCCTGGACTCTCTCACTTTAGACTTCAAGCAAATTCTGTACCTTAATTTCAAAGATCCTAAAATATAGGTCCCCATATGATTTGTTTTTCTCCAAAATCTTATACCACTGAGCCTTCCCAGCTGTTAGAAAGACGTCTACTCTCAACATCATCAGAGATGAGGATTCCTAGTCTTATTTTTAAAGGACCAGGAGAGAGGAAACCACTCTCAGAATTTTTGGAAACCAACACACCAGGAACAAAATAACCCATTAAAATTCAACACAATACCCTGGATTCCTGTTAGTCATTTTTGAAAAGAGAAATGGGCATTGGTTACACAAAGATAAGGGCAAGATGCTTAACTGCAGGTAACTGAGATCCTCTGTAGCAAGTGGAAGGAGGAAATGGGGGCCCAGTAGAGACAACTTTAGATTTTGCCAGGGGGAAGCATGTCACCTCCATCCAACGTGCACCATGGCTTGTCTCTCTGTCGCCACCAGTTTAAACAAACTTTTTAGTGTCCTCGTGAATTTGTATCCTGAGATATTAGGAAAGAACAGTCCTTCTGTGTATTAACGAGCAAGTGGTCAGGTCACTCCTGCAAGCAAATACTTTAAAAAATAACACTACCAAGGCTCTGCCTCTGCCTGAAGCAAGCACGCATTAACTCCTTCAGAGAAGGGGCTGAAAAGCTTACATTCAGGATACATTAATCTGAAAACAAGTGTACTTTTGTGTCTGGGGAGGATTCTTTTCATTGTCATCAATTCAGTACATCGATAGACGGAGATTCTAGCTTCGCTATCAGGTTGCCCTCCGAGCCGAGACCCCTCCGAGGGCCATGCTGAGTGAAACTGTGTATCCTCTCTGATTTCTCCCCATCATCAGGAACACTCTTATTTCCCTTTCCCTTCAGTAACCTGCTCTGAGTTTCTTGGGAGGAAAAATGACCTCCAGGTAATATGAATAGTTATTCAGCTCTGCTGATGGTATGTGAACTGGGGGCAAAAGAAACACACACACAACACATTGCAATAACAACGAAAAACATTTTGCCCTTTTGCACCAACACATCATGGTATCGTATCACAGATTTTGGCACTCTGGGGGTGGCATCTAGGCACTTGCAGTCTGATAGCACTTTTCTCCCATGCTGTGAGTTTTCTGAAGATGCTACCATGCTTTGAGTTAAATTCTACTGATGTTGGGGAAAAAAGTGATTTTTTGCAACTTGTGCTCTTTGGGTGATCAGAACCCTGTGTGGACATTCAGGGGTTTTGTTTTGTTTTAATGCCTTTGTTGTCTTAGTAGCTAGAAGAGTTGGAAGTATCTACAAAGGAATTTCTATCTTTTACGTTTGTAATACTTAGAGCATCACATACTTCAGATGTTTAATTGTTAATTACAATTCCAAAATAATAATATTAATGGATTGAGGAGTTACCCTGGGCCAATACAGAGCGAGACACTTTGCCTAAATTAGTCCTAATCCACATCATACTCCAACGTGTCAGAGGTGACAACAGTGAGTCAGGAAGGTTTGGTGACCTGCTCATCCAACGCAGTTCATTCATGGCCACGGAGGCAGCTGCAAAGCCATGTCCTTCCACCACATGATGGTATCCAAGGGTGAATGTTGGAAACTTCAACTGAGCTTCATCAGCCAGGTAGTTTTCAAGCTTGTGATTCGAAAAGAGGGAGTTAAAATTATTGGTTCTCCTTCTGTTGGGGTTTTTTGGTTTTCTTTAAACAAAAAGAAAAGGATAATGTATTTGAAGGGGCTTAACGTTGTAAGTTCTAGGTCTGTGTTTTCAACAACCGTTTGCTTCCAAAATTGTTCATATTTCCAAATTCTAGTTCTGGAAAACTCAAATTATCCAATCAAAGATGAGGTTATCAATGTAGGGTGTGGTGTGGCGCAAAACTCTGTTCCCCTTTATTCTTTCTTTTCCCCCAGATGGGAAGCTGAGGTTCAAGGTCGCTGACTGGACTAGGACCTGGGTACCCTGCCTCCCTCTCACCATTGTAGAGATTGTCTGGGGACTGCTCAAAACAAGGTCCTTGCCTTCCTCTCGCTGTCCCTTGACCGCCCCCTTCCTTCCCTTGCCTTGATCTCTGGTGTCCTTGGTCTGACCTTTGCTGATCACTATCTTGAAATTACTTTCCTTCTTGACAAAGGCCCCAGATGTGACCCCATGAGCAGGAAAGCCCATCTCCTCTACCGCAGCAGCCTGCCTCCTCAGCCCTGAAAATTGAATTTTAAAAGCACTTTGCAAGTCTTGTTGAGTTAATCCCCATAATCTTGGGGAATGGAGGTCACTATTAATTTCCCCATTTCACTCCTTGAGTGAGGAAATCCAGAAGCCAAAGTTTCAAGGGTTTCCCAGGATCCCTGGGCACTCTCCTTCCTGAGGAGGAGAGGCTGAGGGGGAGTGTGGGGCTCAGCCCTCTGCTGCTAGGCTCTGGCTCTCCCCTGCCTGACTTCTTCTTGTGCTTCTGGGCTCTCCCAGGTGTGCTGGCACCTGTCCCCTGGTGAGTGGGGAAAGGGATGGAGGAGAATCTTCTTTCCCATCACTGCTCAGGGGACTTCCTGTGTTTTCTTTCATTCATTTAACAAATATTTGCCAAGTGTCTTCCAAGTACCGGGCCTTACGATAAATGCTAGGGATATAGTAGGAGAACAGACATGTTCATTACGCTCATGTGTTCCGTAAAACTCAGAATTTTGGCCATTTATTCTTTCATTAATTCCAGTCCTTCAGTTTACTCCCCAGTCACTGTGGGAGCACCTAATCTTTGATTTTCAGAGAGAGCTGAAGGAAGGAGGAGGTACCTTTATGTTTTCACACACACGTACCCTCCAGGGCTGGGGTGCATTTTAAGCATCAGGAAAAGATCCTCTCTGCCCCCCACCAAAATCTTTTCTTTTCTGACTGTGATGGGCTAAATGTTTATGTCCCCCCAAAATGTATGTGTTGAATCCTAACCCCCAGTGTGATAGTATTTGGAGGTGGAGCTTTGGGGATGATTATTAGATTATAAGGGTGGAGCCCTCATGAGTGGGATTAGTGTCCTTATGAAAGGGACCCCAGAGAGCTCCTTCACCCCTTCTGCCACACGAGGACACAGTTAGAAGACCCTCTATAAACCAAGAAGTGGGCTCTCACCAGACACCAAATCTGACCATGCCTTGACTTGGACTTCCAGCCCCCAGAACTGTGAGAAATAAACTTCTGTTTTTATAAGCTACCCACTCTATGGTCTTACATTAAAGCAGCCTGAACAGACTAAGACACTGACCTTCCTAATCTGGAGGATGTGGCCAGTATCCCAGTCATGTCCCATTGCATGTTTGCAGCGCACTCATGCCCTGCCCAGGATAACTTCCTGCCATGTGGTTTAATCCATCCAATGCTGAGTGCCTTCTGTATGCAAGCCAGCTCTGTTCAAGGCATCTTTCTCCTCACCTCTGTTGTTTAAAGGAAGTTAGTGCTGTGCACAGGGCCCTGAACACTTGTCCAACTGCTCATTGTCAGTCAACAAACGTGCACCGTCCCTGTACGGAGGGTACAGCAGTGAACGAGGCAGACACAGTCCCTGTCTCACTCTAACTCAGTCCACAGTGGAGAGTCTAGACCTTGGCATCTTTGTTATTGCCCAGCATGATAAGCAAGCAGTAGACAGCACTTCAGAAGCTACCAGAGGCACCTTCTCTTAAAAATTTACAAACTTTCCCAGTACAAAAGCAATAGGGTTCACTAGATTTTGAAAACAAAACGTAGAAAGAGGAAACATCATCAGCTCTAGTACTACTTCCTGTTCTTTCCAGTCTCTTTTCTCTGCATTTTTACATAGCTGTGCTTACTACACCAGCAACTTTTATTTTTAACCCTGCTGTTTGAGAACATTGTAGCATGAATGTTTTTCGTGTGGTTACAAAGTCTCATTGAATATTTTTAATGACTACACAACATTCTAGGAAATCTCTCAAGGCTCCTACAGACTGTGTTTCCTGTAGCTGCTATAACAAATTACTACAAACTTGGCAGCTTGGAACAGCAGAAATGTATCCTCTTACAGTTCTGGAGGCCAGACATCCAAAATCAATATCAGTGGCTGAAACCAGAGTGTCAACCACGCTATGTTTCCTCTGGAGGCTCAAAGGGAGAATCAGTTCCTTGCCTCTTCCAGCTTCCAGTGGCTGCCAGCGTATCTTGGCTTATGGTCACATCACTCCAGTCTTCAGGGCCAGCATCTTTACATCTCTCTCTGTTGTGTTTTCACATAGCTTTCTCCTTTTCTGGGTGTCAAATCTTCTTTTGCCTCTCACTTACGGGACACTTGTGATTACATTTAGGGCCCACCTGGATAATCCAGGATAATCTCCCCTTCTCAAAATCCTTAAATTACTCATATCTGCAAACACCCCCTTTCCAAATCTATAACATTTACAGATTCCAGGGTTTAGGACCTCATATCTCTAGAGGCATTATCCAGCCTACTAAAAAGACAAATGAGAAAAAATCAACGAAGGAAAAAGTAAACTTGTTGGCATGAAGGTAACTAAGGAAGGGAAACAACGTTCAGAGAAGGCAGGGATCAGGTGAGCTAAACTCCAGAGATCAGTAAGGTATTTATAGCATAGATGGAGGAAAAAGAGGGGACCCTGATGGATGAGAAACAGTAATACTAACCCCCATTCTCCTAGCCTTTTGCAGCCTGCAGTGTGCTTTCATAACCATTTTTTCATCTTTTAGATATTCCAGAGTGTTTCTGAACCCAGACCTTGATGTCAAGTGTATGGGCCTTCATGTCACAGAAATCCCACTTCCTACTGGGTGACTGGGAGGCAGAATTTCAACATGTCCCCTAAGACTCTTGCCTCTCTGTGTACATGTCCTGTATAATCCCCTCCCCTTGAATGTGGGCAGAACTTGTGATATGATGGGGTTTCACTCCCGTGATGAGTGCACATTATATGGCAAAAGTGAAGGGACTTTCATAAGGTTAACAGCTGATTTCTCAGCAGAAACTCTACAAGCCAGAAGGGAGTGGCATGATATATTTAAAGTGATGAAAGGGAAGAACCTACAACCAAGATTACTCTGCCCAGCAAGGATCTCATTCAGATTTGATGGAGAAATCAAAAGCTTTACAGACAAGCAAAAGCTAAGAGAATTCAGCACCACCAAACCAGCTCACAACAAATGCTAAAGGAACTTCTCTAAGTGGGAAACACAAGAGAAGAAAGGACCTACAAAAACAAACCCAAAACAATTAAGAAAATGGTAATACGAACATACATATCGATAATTACCTTAAATGTGAATGGATTAAATGCTCCAACCAAAAGACACAGACTGGCTGAATGGATACAAAAACAAGACTCATATACATGCTGTCTACAAGATACCCACTTCAGACCTAGGGATATATACAGACTGAAAGTGAGGGGATGGAAAAACTTATTCCATGCAAACGGAAATCAAAAGAAAGCTGGAGTAGCAATACTCATATCAGATAAAATAGACTTTAAAATAAAGAATGTTACAAGAGACAAGGAAGGACACTACATAATGATCAAGGGATCAAACCAAGAAGAAGATATAACAATTATAAATATATATGCACCCAACATAGGAGCACCTCAATACATAAGGCAACCGCTAACAGCTATAAAAGAGGAAATCGACAGTAACGCAATATAGATCAATGGAACAGGATAGAAAGCCCAGAGATAAACCCATGCACCTGTGGTCAATTAATCTATGATAAAAGATGTACAATGGAGAAAAGACAGTCTCTTCAATAAGTGCTGCTGGGAAAACTGGACAGCTACATGTAAAAGAATGAAATTAGAACACTCCCTAACACCATACACAAAAATAAACTCAGAATGGATTAAAGACCTAAATGTAAGACCGGACACTATAAAACTCTTAGAGGAAAACACAGGAAGAAAACTCTTTGACATGAATCACAGCAAGATCTTTTTTGAGCCACCTCCCAGAGTAAGGGAAATAAAAACAAAAATAAACAAATGGGACCTAATGAAACTTAAAAGATTTTGTACAGCAAAGGAAATTATAAACAAGATGAAAAGACAACCCTCAGAATGGGAGAAAATATTTACCAATGAATCAATGGACAAAAAATTAATCTCCAAAATACATAAACAGCTCATGCAGCTCAATATTAAAAAAACAGAATACCCAATCAAAAAGTGGGCAGAAGACCTAAATAGACATTTCTCCAAAGAAGACATACAGATGACCAAGAGGCACATGAAAAGCTTCTCAACATCACTAATAATAAGAGAAATGCAAATTAAAACTACAGTGAGGTATCACCTCACACCAGTTAGAATGGGCATCATCAGAAAATCTACAAACAACAAATACTGGAGAGGGTGTGGAGAAAAGGGAACCTTCTTGCACTGTTGGTAGGAATGCAAATTGATATTGATAGAGCCACTATGGAGAACAGTATGGAGGTTCCTTAAAAACTAAAAATAGAATTACCATATGACCCAGCAATACCACTACTGGGCATATACCCAGAGAAAACCATAATTCAAAAAGACACATGCACCCCAGTGTTCATTGCAGCACTATTTACAATAGCCTGGTAGGTCATGGAAGCAACCTAAATGCCCATCGACAGATGAGTGGATAAAGAAGATGTGGTACATATATACAATGGAATATTAGCCATAAAAAGGAATGAAACTGGGTCATTTGTAGAGATGTGGATGGACTTGGAGACTGTCATACAGAGTGAAGTAAGTCAGAAAGAGAAAAACAAATATTGTATATTAACGCATATATGTGGAATCTAGAAAAATGGTACAGATGAACTGGTTTGCAAGGCAGAAATAGAGACACAGATGTAGAGCACAAACGTATGGACACCAAGGGGGGAAAGCGGGGGGTGGTGGGGTGGGATGAATTGGGGGATTGGGACTGACATATATACACTAATACATATAAAATAGATAACTAATAAGAACATGCTGTATAAAATAAACAAATTAAATTAAATTAAAAAAATAAAAATAAATAACACACACACACACACAAAACTGAAGGGACTTTGAGATACAGTTATGGTCCCTTATCAGTTAACTTTGAATTAATTAAAAAAGGAGATTATCTTGAGAGAACATCACCTAATCACACAAGCCCTTTAAAAACACCCATCGTTAAAGGTCCCAGCACGGTGTTAAAAGAACTTCCCACACAGCTCGACCTGCAAGTTGACCTGACTCTTGCAGTTTGTTGCAGCTCATGAAATGATGAGGGTGCAATAAAGTCCAGTTTATCCCAAGCATCTTTCTAATGGGCACATTATTCAGTGACTAATACAAAATATGGTTCTACCTAATGTTTGTGGTGAAGCTACTCATGGGTTTCCCTTATTCACCACCATAAAAATTGTGATAATTTTAGGCTCGTTTTAACATTAATTATGACTTGCAAAAGCATGGTTAAAAGTTTGCAGTGTGAAATATGACCCTTGAGCAAGCAGGAACTTCAGTCAGTCAGCTTTCCCTTGAAGTCTGCATGAATGATAACTGTAAAATAGTCCATTTCTCTGGCAGGTCTAATTTAGGGTGTATATTACACAGAATGTGCATTTTTAAAAACAACAACTTCCACTCTATATTAAAGGTTTAATAGCTTTTTCTAGTTGTTGAATTCAGTCTTCACATGCAATTTAAAACCCAGTAATAACTTTAATAAGGTACATATTAGAAATCAGGGTGTTTTTTTCTTTTTTCTCTATATCCACACTAGCATTTATAAACCAAGAGATACTGTGTTTCAAACTCTTTCTCTGGCTTCATCATTTTGTTGGAAAGAGAGAGTAAGGATTAGCAATCTTCCTCAAGTAAACTTTCCCTAGGAGCCAGCTCTGTGCCCAGGACCAGGATGGGAGGACGAAGATGAGATGAAGCTGCCCTCTGGCCACACAGAGGTGTCTGGCAGGTGGATTGCAGGGCAGATCATGAAAAGAAACACCCAGAAAGGAGGACCTTCACTTTCCCAGAGTGAAGATGGCGTTAATGTCTTTTTTTAATTAGCAAAGCAGTTTTGCCTCATGGTTAAATCTGGATCAAGACTGGTGTTGCCACATACGAGCCATGTGACTCAGGCAAGTTAATGATCTTCTCTGGGCCTCTGCACCCCATTGCAAACTGAGGGCAACAGTAGTACTGATGTCATCCTGTATCAGTTGTGAGGCTCCAATGTGGTGCTAGATGTAAAGCATCGAGAACACAGAGGAAATGCCTCTATACTTTGGTCAACATTGCGACTCTGAGCACCACCAATGCACACTCACTGAAATCAAGGGGAACAGTTCAGAGAAAGAGGAGGGTGAACAGCGAAAATCGCCAGCACTCCCGCCACCCTGAGATATTCCTATTTTGGTGGCCATACTTCCACTCATCTCTTATTGAAGAGAAACATGCCCAGAAATATATTTTATGTAAATAGATATTATATTTTAAAAATATATAAACAGTAACCATTTTTTTGGTTTACTTCTCTCTCTTTTCCCAGCCTCCTGCCCATCCTGCTCCTGGGATGTTAAAGCAAACATTGATGTGCAACCTTCTACATATTCCTTGATCCTCCAACAATCAGCGTGTTGGGGAGGAAAAAACTGAACTTAGTCTTGAAGGACAACCAGAGTATAGAAGGTAGAAAAGAGGGAAGAGTATCTCAGGTAAGTTTCTCTTACTGCTTAAGCCTAGAGTTATAGTAGGGGCTTAAGATGGGTGTTGCGAGCAGGTGAGACCAGATGGGTAGGAGTGGGGGGCCATGTTCAGGAGTTTTGATATTGTCTAGCAGGATATGGGCAAACAACAGACTTTAAACCAATTTTATCGCGTGAGTGTTTGGAGGAGATCACTCTGGTAGCAGGTGGTATGTTGATTTAATTTGCCGGAGCAATTGAAGCTGCAAGTCAAGGAGATCAGGTGGGATGGTAGAGGTGAAGACATGGGGACATTTCAGGGGAAAGGCCACAGGACTTCTTGGCCAGATGCTCAAGACTTTGACCGTCTTGAGCACATGATGGGCTCTCAATCAATATTGAAAGATGGAATCTCACAAGAGAAACTAGCGATGGATGAGGAGGAGTCAACTATGCATACTGATGCTGAGTCATTGCCAGAGCGCCATGACATTGCCTGGGGCAATCACCCCAAGAAGCAGATACCATTGCGGCCTTTAGCTCCACCACTTTGGAAAAGTCTCCCCAAATTCTAAAGGATTACCCTGATCTCACATTTATGAAGTAATATCTGTTACATGAGGGACTATCTTTTATAGCCCTGTGCTCTTGGCAATGAACAAACATCTCAAATTCCTAAGAAGAAAACTGTGGTTCTATTATGAAATTAATTTTCCCCTGACCCAGGTCCAGAAGGCTGTTTGAAAGATAAGTGTTGATTGATGGGCCTATGAAGACTTCCATCCAGCTTTGCAAAGTATGAAATCTGTAAATCTGCAAGTAGAAATAGGGTCTTTCTGGAAAAAATATTAATACTGTACCTTGGTGTTACCAGGTGATTGCTTTTCAACACCTGGGAGGACTTTTAAATGAACAATTCCTATTTATATCTTCCCTTAAATAGCATTGGAACTCCCAGGCATCTTATAAAAGTTTGAAACAGGCCTGTGTTGCCGAGGTCATAACTTGATTAATCATACAGAAAGCGCAAGCCCAGGCATATTACAATTATAGAGGGATCATGTCTCAAATGAGCTAGGCACCTGAAATGAGTGAATGTCTAAATCCTAGGGGTGATTCTGAGAACAAAAATGCAAGGAATGAATCCAGAGGACAATATTGAAATAGATGGCAGGAGGTGAGTTTAAGAAAGAATTGAAAAATGAGAGATGAGAATAGAATGATAGAGGCAGGACCCTGAGGGCGTGTTTCCATAGCAGCAGGTAACTCGGAGGAGGGATAGGAGAGAACAGAGTAGAAACACACAGCCACAGACTCTGGAGAAAGGGAAAAGTGAAGGAGGCCTTGGAAGCGTTGAATGAACCCTTTCTCCTCCCTGTCTTACAAACAAGGAGACCCAACGATCAATCCTGATCAACCCAAAGCTCGCTTCCGGGGTCTCCTTTCTGTTCACCAGGCCGTGCTTCCTGAAGCCCCAGCCCGATTCTTTCTACACCTACACACGGGAACAACAGCTGGAGTATTAGACGTACGTGGATTCTGTCTCCATTTGCCACAAACACTGAAATGAGACTAGAGGTTCTGTGAAATATCGAGGCACAAATACTGACTCAAGGGAAGAAGTACAGATGCAGGAGAAACAGATGCAGGAGTTTTCTGCTTTGTTTTGTTATGTTTTACAAACTGGTTTAGGAAGGTGTGTGAGCGTGTAGAACCTCCCATGATGGGCAAAATGACAGTTACACCCCCAAAGAGTTCCCGTCCTCATTGTCAAAACCCCTGAATATGATACCTCATATGGCAAAAAGGACTTTGCAGATGTGATTGAAGTCAAGGACTTGAGATGAGGAGATTATTTTGGATTATCCAGTTGGGCCTAATCTAACCCTGTGAGTCCTTTTTTCCCCCCAAATATTCGTTTTTAATTGCCTTGATAGTTTTCTCATTAACATTAAAGCAGAGATCTTCCACGCTCCAGAGAACTAGAGAGGCAGTTTGAGAAACACTTGGCCCAACATTGCTGGCTTTGAATATGGAGGAAGAGGATGCAAGCCAAGGAATGCAGGAGGCCTCCAGAAAGTGGAAAAGGCAAGGAAGCAGATTCTCCCCAGAGCCTCCAGAAGGAACAGAGGCCTGCCAACACCTTTTATCCCAGTGAGATTCTTGTAAGACTCTGACCACCAGAACTGTAAGAAAATAAATTTTTGTTGTTTAAGCCACCAAGTCTGTGATAATTGCTTACAGCAGCCATAGAAAACTAATACACTCACAAAGCTGGTGAAGAGAGAAGCCTGCCATGATGAGAACATCACCAAGAACAGAATGAATCAGAATTCTGCGGAGATTTCATCTTATGATTTGTCTTAGCTCAGTTTGCTATAACAAAATACCATAGACTGGATGACTTAAACAACAGATAGTTATTTCTCATAGTCATAACAGACATTTATTTCTCATAATCCAGACTGGCTGGAGGCTGGGAAGTTCACGTTCAAGGTGCCAGCTGATTCAGTTCCTGTTGAGAGCCCCCTTCCTGGCTTGCAGGTGGCCACCTTTTCCTGTGTCTTCACATGGTGGAGAGAGAGAGAGTTCTGACCTCTTCTTCTTCTCATAAGGACACAAATTTCATCATGGGGCCCCACCCTCATGACCTCATCTAAACCTAATTACCTCCCAAAGACCCGTCTCCAAATACCATCACATTGAGAGTTAGGGCTTCACTATAGGAATTTGGAAGGAGGACACAAACATTCAGTCCAGCAAGATTTTTGAAGCATTGATGGGCAAAAATGAGAAGCAAAACAGAATAGTTATTTAAGCAGGTTATCTATAAGCAGGTTAATTTTCCTTGGAGGTAGACATTAAATGTTGACTACAACTGATATATTAAAATCTCTCTGAGACATGTTTCTTTTCACAGAATGGGTGTACCTTTAACTTACTGCTTGTTCTTGGAGACATGTGTGTATCCTGGGCAAACTCACAGGCTATCATGGCTGCAGTCATGCAAGACTACATGGAGGGTATGTGGGCCGGTCATCATGATGATAGGAGGATCAAGAAAAGAAACTGAACCCGAACTGATGAAGTTCCATCTGGGTTGTCCTATGGGTAGTTGTGTTCATTAAAGTAAATAATATCTGCTAGCTAACACGACCCTGAATTCCAGCAGCCTAAGTCAACATAGGTCAATTTCTTACTTATATAGCAATCATGCAATTTACCAGCTGTCAGTTTGGCAGTTGACATTCTACATGATGATTCAGGGAACCAGGCTCCTTCCATGTTGTGACTCTGCCCTTTTCTAGGGCCCTGGAGTACCTCACATCCGGCCAGTCAATGGGGGAAAAATGATGGAGAAGACACACCTGCTCCTTAACCACTGTGGCCCCAAAGGGACTTGTTACTTCCACTCACATTCCGCAGGTGACAATCAGCCCTGTTGTCTTACCTAGGTGGAAGGGAAATGGTACATGTCTCTGCACTAAGGAAGGAGAAAGAGAAATCTTTGGGGAACAGCCAGCAGCCTCTGCCATAGTGTCCAACACACTGTGTTTTTAAGAGTCAGTAGTCTAGACTGGGAAATGTACTGACAATGGACATTATGTTCTGATAAAACTGTCCAACTTGGAGCAGCAGGAAAAGAAGTGTGTGTTTTTTCCATCAGGTAATGAATATTCACACTCTCAGTCACCCTGAAAGAGGCTGCTCCTGGGAGAGGGAGGGAGGGCGGGAGAAGTGACCTCAGACCAAAGAGACGGAGAAACATCTTTCTCCCTCTGGGCTGTCCTGGTTGGGTCTGGATGAAGATGCAGATGTGATTTCCATCTCAATGGCTCAAGAGAGAAGCTGTTGCCAAGTAACAGGGCAGGAGTTAAGCAAGCTAGCGTCCTTCAAGTAGCCAGGGCATTTGGTGCAGGCTTGTGAGTTTTGAGGACGTCCCTGTGCAGGAGCGGTTATAGATGTGCTCGCTATCGTTTTCTCCAAACTATCAGTGAAGTCATATTAAAAGTCGTGAAACGGTAGCAGTTCTATTGCGGAAATTAAAGGGAGGGCCTGTGTTAGGGGCTGAATTGCAAAATTCAGCCAAAATTGTTACCATGAGGTCCTAACCCCCTCAACATCTCAGAATATGGCCTTATTTGAAAATAGCATTTTTAAAGAGGTAAGTTAAAATGAGGTCATTAGGGTGAACCCTAATCCACTGTGACTGGTGTCCTTATAAGAAGAGGAGGTTGGGAGACAGACATGCACAGAGGAAGACTGTGGCAGGTGATTCAGAGTGAAGATACAAGAAGACAAGACATCTGCAAGCCAAGGAGAAAGGCCTCAGGAGAAAACAACCCTGCCATACCTTGATCTCAGACTTCTAAGCTCTGGGATAGTAAAAAAATAAACTTCTGTTGCCTAAGCTACCCAGTCTTCGGTACTGTATAATCAGCAGCCCTCAGAAATGAATACAGCCTGGTTCATACTTGGGGCAGAATGGAGAGGGGAGGGCAGGGCACTCTCCCCAGGGCCATCATGCTGGTGTTAGGGGCAGTCATTGGCATAGGCAGGTGACACCCAGTCAGCAGTGACAATGTCGAATAGCAGGAGTGGCAAGGTGCTGGATCAGGAGGCCAGGCAGGTAAACACGAGGGATCTTATTTTGAGAACACATCTGACTTGTGGAACTTAACTGGGGCCCAAGTTCTTCCATGGCCTAGCGAAGCTGCGGTCTTCATAGTATGTCATATTAGCGGACGTACATATGCCCGCTTTGGGAAATTCCAAGGTGGTGAAGCCAAGTGTCACGTGGGTAGCAAGAGAATGAATGTGCTTGGGCTTCAAGGAAACTGACAGTGTCCTTCGAAATCCAAACTCCTCCTCTTCCTATCTGTGTGCCCTTTGCCTAGCCTCCATAAACGCGGCTTTCTCATCTGTAATACGTTAATAATAACAATTTTTGCTTGCATATAATATAGTATAATTAATATAATCCTGTCATTAAACTTAAATGCAATGATATAAGGCTTTTAGTACTGGGCTTGACATATATTATGTGCTCGGTAAATAACTGCTGCTGTGTTTATTATAGAAAAACACTTGCTAATGAGAGGAACATGGTCCTTGAACCCTGTTGAGCAGAACACAGTTATACGAAGGCTGTTGGCTGTTGTGTATTGGGGAGAAATTGGGCCAGCTCTTTGACCAAATTTGGCGCCAATTGGACCACCTGTGGGATGAAAATGACTTGAGAAAGGGAGCAGGATGGCTGAGCCACACAGAGGTCCCTAGTTCTCTTCTGTCTCAAATATTAATTCTGTTACAGGTCCAAATTCAGGCACCCTCATCCGCCCAGAGTCATGGGCCAGCGCTGCCCTGAATTCTGTTTCTCATGGCTTTCATCATTTCTGAAGGAGGCCCTATGTGTCTGAACATAAGTGTGTTAGCCATTACCAGAAAGAGGATTCTCGGAGCCAGGTCACAGAAGGAGAGCTGCCCAGCATGTTTAGTTGTCTATACTGCGTTTGCTGTGTGGGGATACACAGTGATCTGCAGGAACTTAAGGTGTATGGAGGGGGAAGGGGGAAGCGTCGAGTCTCTGAGCGCAGAACAGTTATTCAGTCCGTTTTCAATTTCTTGGTTGAGCTCCCTGTCATCTCCTCCATCTATCTGGACCCTCAAGCCTTTCAGTGTTGTTGCCTTTTACTCTTTAGACTGATGGCATTGGGCAAACTTTCAAAACATTTGGACCAGAATCCCTGCCATGCACACTGAGCTGGTGTGGGCCTGATTACACACAGGCAGCCGTACCTCCCAGATGCCACCGGGATCACAACACTCTCTTATGAAATCGGACTTTTAAAGAGCTGGAGTCAAGTGGCAAAGTCAGTGGCTGTCAACAGCCTCAGTCCTGAGTGAGCATGGTTTACTGGGTGAGGCAGCTCTGGTTAGTCTCCGATGGCCCCATCTGGGATTGGGGGAGGAGGAGGAGGGAGGGGAAGAGCCAGGAGGCCAGGAAAGTGGAGGCCAGCGCCTGGGGCTGGGGCGCTATCCATGCATCTTGCTGTCCTGGTTCTGACCCCGGGCCCTGTCCGCTGTCTCAGCTTCCATTTTGCTCCCAGAGTCCCTGACTTGGTCATCTGCTCGGACTTCTTAGGACTGGGACCGCCTCCTCATTCTTTTTCAAGCTATGCTCCTGAATTTTCACCCAGATTGGTGAGAGGGTGAGGTTGATCAAATTAGTCCAGAAGTATCAAATTGGCTACCGAGTTGAGGGCCACAGGTGGCCACACCACAGACACATCACAAATGTCCTATCTTATCAACTCTGAGGGTGGGTATCATTTTTATCCTCTTTCTATAGATAGGTAAACTGAGGCTTAGAGAACCTAAATGAATTACCTAAAGTCACACAGCCCATAAATGATGGAGATTCAAACTCAGGACTGTTTGGATCCGGAGTTTTTTTGTTTTTTATATCATAGTGGTTGGTCCTCCATTCAGAAACGGAAAAGCATAGCATCCTTGGAGAAAGCATTTCAGAAACTGCCTCATACTTTTTCAAAGTCCCCACAAAACCCAGGATAATGCTGAGTGCACAGCAGGAGCCCAATGAACACGTGCTGTCAAAATAATGCACGTGTTAATTGTTCTTCCCTTATGAGTGACTCATAAGCCGTTGCCCTACACATACATGTTACGTATGGATCCTGAGAGAGAGAAGGTGATAAATCTTTTTATAAGGAAACCCTTTAGCAAAGGTATCCTAAGTAGGCCTGGAAGTTTCCCAGTTCTCAAAATAAGAAATACCATAGATGTTTTGCTGACAAGTCTTACTTTGCTTTTGTTTTGTTTTGAATTCATTGTTTTATTTTTTCTGTCTAGTACTATATGAAGATCTTCAAAAAATGCCGTTAAAAAGCCAGTGAGGGCTTCCCTGGTGGCGCAGTGGTTGAGAATCTGCCTGCCAGTGCAGGGGACACGGGTTCGAGCCCTGGTCTGGGAGGATCCCACATGCCGCGGAGCGACTAAGCCCGTGAGCCACAATTGCTGAGCCTGCGCGTCTGGAGCCTGTGCTCCGCAACAAGAGAGGCCACGATAGTGAGAGGCCAGCGCACCGCGATGAAGAGTGGCCCCCACTTGCCGCAACTAGAGAAAGCCCTCACACAGAAACGAAGACCCAACACAGCCATAAATAAATAAATAAATAAATAAATAATTAAAAAAAAAAAAAAAAAAAAGCCAGTGAGATCTTGGCTCTTTATCCTAACTCTGTTGCTTTCAGTAGAATTTTATATCAGACACACTGCTGAATTCTTGGGCAGGTGCCAAATTCCAGAATCTGCTTACTATCTCTAAATTTTAAACAGTGAGATTCAACTTACTGGGAACTTTGTTATCTCAAACACACTTAGAAAGAAAATGTTGAGTTTATCTTATTTATTAATGTAATTCAACTTCTTTATATCCCAAATCATCCTGTCAAAAATTTGAGGGCTTATGGCAAAAACACATATCATGAACTGGTAACCTAAAAGTCAGATTTAAAAATCTGAACCAGGGAAAGTAGAACTTAAAACAGGAAGTCAAACCCAGGAGAAAAATGGAAGGCGAATATCTGGCCCCCAAGAGACTGCGTTGGAGATTGCAAAATGGCAGCCCCTGAGACAAACCCAACTGAAGTTACATTTTAGCCTGTTTCACAAATCAGTCGGAGGAGACACTAACACAGAACAAAAGGGATTTAAGAGCTGTAACTACCAAATGCAATGTGTGGACTTTGTGTAGTCCAACTGTAAAACCAGCTTTGGTTTTGGATTTGGAAATTTTGAATATGCATTAAGTATTAGAGGATATTAAGGAATTATTGTTCTTTTGGTTAGGTATGATAATGGTATACATACCAGTAAAACCACAAGATATTTTACTTTAAAATACACAAGCAAAAATAAAAAACTAAATGGGGTAGGTAAACAAGATTAGCAAAATGTTGATAATTTTTGAATCTGAATGATGGGGTGTATGAGGGTTTATTGTACCTCTCTGTTTGAAATTTTCCATCATGTATATTTAAAAAATTTAGTCTATGACTGTCTTGAGGTGGATTATGTGCTTTTTAGTTTGATACAGTCGCCACCCGCCACCCTTCTTACCCCTCAACCCCGTTGCCACAGGCTCAGAATGTTCATTTAATTACCTGCCTGGCTTGCCTTATTACACTAATTACGATTCCTAAAGTCAGACAGAAAAGGGACATGTGGTCAGTTGTTGAAGAGGAATAAACATCCCAGTTCCTCAACTGGGAAGGACTTAACTAGAACTAAACAGTAAAAGGAAATTCTTCCAAGGAGCGTTGCCGGGAACCAGGGTAATGAAGACAGCATTTCTCGACCAGCTGCAGGAGGGACCAGACCCCAACACCATCTCTGGGCACCAGTGACCCTGCGGTACGGGGACTGGCTCCGTCTACAAGCCACACTAGGAGTAGCACTCCTCTACTCCAGCACCCTCAGCAAGGTTCAGTAGGAGCTGACCAAAATACATTTCAGGAAAGCCTTTCTGCCTGGCCCCAAAGCAATAGGATCTGGGCATGCGGCTTTTTGACGGGCTGGCTGGATCTAAAGACAAAATGGGGTACATGGGAGACTCAGGAAGATTGAACAGAAGGCACAGTCTTCAAACAACCCTTGGTAAGCATCACTCATTGCTGTGGGGTGAATAGTAGCCCTCCAAAACATATGTTCATATCTTGACCCTGGTACTTGTGAATGTGATGTTATTTGGAAACAGGGTCTTTGCAGATATAATCACATGAGGATACGGTCAGGAGTAGGGTGGGCCCTACCAATGGCTGGTGTCCTTATAGGAAGAGGTCAGTTTGGACTCAGAGACACACAAGGAGAACACCAGGTGATGCTGGAAGTAGAGATGAGAGTAAGGCCTCTTACAAGCCAATGACAGCCAACGGCCCCCAGTAACTAGGAGGGAGGCCTGGAGCAGACTCTCCCTCAGCCCCTGCAGAAGGAACCAGCGTTGTTGACACCTTGATTTCAGAGTTCTAGCCTCCAGACCTGTGCGAGAATAATGTAATTTTTTACGGCAGCCCAGGAAAGAAAGAGACTTACCTCACTCAGGCTTTTGGTAAGGTTGGATCCTAGACAATTCTTTTCTGAGGTGAGTTCCTAGGGGACAGACGTTCTGTGCATTTGCTGGCAGGCAGCCCCCTGCTGGGAGAGAGGGGGCCAAGGTAGGCTGAGCCCCTTTGGGGGATGAAGTTGCCCTACTCTGCTGTCTTAGTGAATGATCTGTCATCAGGTAGCTCAATACCAGGATTGTTTTTGGAGGACATTGTTAAGGGTCCACTTTAGAATGAGAAAGTTAAGGTCAGTAGAAGCCTCTTTGGTCAAAGACTCATAAACCTTAGCTGGAAATGGTATTTAAAATTCAGATTCCTGAGGCTTACTTTAGAGACTGATTCAGTGGCCTTCGGTGAGGCCAAGGAATCTGTGACATTCCAAAGGCTCCAGGCGATGCTGATGCAGGTGGCTGGAGGCGTGGTGCTTTGGACCCAGGTGATTTAGAAATTGAGCTAGAAATATTTGTTCCTGGATAGACAATCTGTCATCACCTTTTAAAGAGACAACTCCCTATTTTGCATCATTTTCTCACGGACAGACTGAGAGTAATAAAATGTATAAAATGAAAATGACACTAATTTCATTCTCTGAAGAAAATGTGGGGTTTGTGCAGTTTTATTTTTTCAAGTACAAATTCCTTAAGATCTGTAAAAATGTCTACGAGCATGAGAAAAGGATAGAGGCAGGCATGGAAGGATTGCGGGGGTTTTTCTTTGTTTTAATCTGTCACTTAGCAACAGCATATGTATGGCTGACAGTCGGAGTAATCTTTGAGCTGGCAACATTGAATTGTTAGGAAGTTTAAATTTGTGTTTTATCATTGTTAGCGGTGTTTTAGCAAATCGTGGAAGGTACAATATGTGCGTTCTGCTGTTTTGGAAGGGAGACATTTTAAGTCAGAAATATTTGACTGTAAACATATTTCTCACTGAACCCTATTTTTCTTCTACATAGAAGAAAAACCAAAGCTTACCTAAACACGGTCAGAAACTTAGTTAATCACCACTATAGGATTAGAGGGGAAATGGTCTTCAAAAATAGTTTATGAAAGTTTTAATTACACACACAATCATGAAATGTTCAGTAATTGCTGCGTATTGATTCCGTTTTTTTCTTCTGGAAATGCTCAAACTATTTCAATATACACAGAATCAATAAACATAATTAAAATATGAGCTCATCAAAACAGTAATTAAATGTACTTAACAGCTTTTGTGGCTTTTCCCCATATGGTTACTGTGGGAGTGTGAATCTGGCGTGCTAGATAAATGTAACAAAATAAAGTGGAAGCCTCGGAAAGATTACTGTCGTATCATAATACAATAAAACCCGGCTCTGCAGCAGTGGCACTAAATCAAAAAGTTGACAAAAGGAGTGGTGTACGCAATTATTAAACATTTTGGGGCTGTTTTCTATTTATATGAGATTAATACTACCATGGTCTACATTCAGAGGGAACAGTGAAATCCTCCAACATGAAAAGAACCGGGGGGAGAACGCCCTGAATTCTTAATATGACGATTCTCCTTTTAGGATATTACTAGAAAAGAGTTTGATCCTGACCCCTACCCCTACCCTGGTTCTAGGTTGTTCTGCCTCTCAGGAGGCCAGTCATATGACTCCCAAGCCCTGGACCCCACGGTCCTCAGACTTAGGACTTGTGAAGATGGTTTTTATTCTTTCTGCCGTTCATTTCAGCAGGCCTGGGCAAGAGAAGGGAAAGGTTGTTGAAGTCGAAGTCTTGCCTTTCATGAGTGCACAGCCCAGGTGCCTGGAAATGGTGCTGAATCACCAGGTAAGGACAGGAGATCTATCTTAGGGTGGTTTCCTCCAGAAGCAGATCCTGAGACAAAGATGTGACTGCAAGGAGTTTATGAGAGAGGCCATCCTAGGAAGCATGGCCAAGGGAAGGGAAGTGGCACAGAGAGAGAAGAAGCTAGTGAAGGCACACGACCAGTAAGCAGGCTGCCTCGGGGCAGCTAGCTCTCCATCTCACTGGCAACAGTGACAGACAGTTTAGACTATCTCCGAGTTGCCCCACCTGAGGAGAGAGGAAGTCTGGTATTTATCCTCTAACCCCGCATCTGGATTTGCCTGAAGGCTACTCTCTGAAACATTAACCTCCTGGTCCTCCGGCCTGGAGAAAACACCCAAGGGGCAGAGTCTTCGTACTTGCAGTCAAATGCCACTGGCACGGACTAAAATGGTTAGGGCTGAGGTCACAGGTGGGGAACACAGGCCTTCTACCATCCCGTCTGTGATAGGCTGAATGCTCCAAAAATTGTCCATGTCCTAATCCCTGGAATCTGTGACTGTTACCTCACAGGGCAAAAACATGGCAGATGTGATTAAATTAATGCTCTTGAAATGAGGATATTATCCTGGATTATCTGAGTGAGACCTAAATGCAACTCCAAGTATCCTTATAAGGGAGGCAGAGGGAGACTTCCAGACAGAAGAGGAAAAGGCAATGTGACCTTAGAGGCAGAGCTTGGAGGGATGTGGTCACAAGCAAAGGAGTGCTGGCAGCCAGAAGCTGGAAGAGGCAAAGGCTGGACTCTTTCTTTCCCTGAGCTTCTGAAGGGAGTGTTGAGACAGGCTGGGACCTGGGACCTGGGACCTTTTTCTGCAGAGCTTGCACCTGGACAAACATCTCCAGCAACAAAATACAAAAAAAACTATAAAGGGGCTAAAAATCACTGCGCACATGTGCAGTTGGGCTACAAAAATTACAAAAAGACCCCAAACCAACTGCCACTTCTGAGGTGTCGGGAGCAAAAGCAGGGTCCTGTGCAGGATTCCTGCACACAGCACCACCACAGGGTGGGCACACCACCTAAGCCGCCCCTCCACCCCGACTCACTGATCGGTCCCTACCCTCACCCCACTTAAGGGACCAGCTCACCACCCCCGCCCCCCAGGAGCTGGCAAGGGCACCTGTCACTTGTTCTCTCTCCCTTGTGTTGCAGCAAGAGCCCCAGTAAAGGCTTGCCAGAATTTCTCATCTGACCTCTCATCAATTTCTATTGATGAAACAGTCCAAGGACCCAGGTGGGTAACAATGTAACCTTGCTGACATCTTGATTTTGGCCCATTGATACCAATTTTGGACTTCTGGCCTCCAGAACCGGGAAAGCATAAATTTCTGCTGTTTTAAACCACCAAGTTTATGGTTGTTTGTTACAGCAGCCCCAGGAAACACATAGAGGGTCCTAGGAAGAAAAGATTCTTTCAAAGAGGAATATCCTTTGGTAGATAGAGAAGAAACAGAGCCGGTGAGTGTGTGGTGGGTAATCTCATCTGAAATGGAAATCCATTTCAACACCACCCTGACTTCCTGTTTTCTTCCTCTCCCATTTCCCTACGTTCTGCAAAATCTCTTACAGAATTTTTTTCTCAATAGCTTCATCTACACTTGACGGTTGGACCCAGCTCTGTCCTTAGCTGAAATGTCTAAAACACAGCCATTCCTGTTCTGCATTTTCCCGTATCTTGTCCATGGAAGGGTAGATTCAAGAGCGGTCTTTGGGTCTTTCTCCGGATTTTCTGGAGGCTTCCTAGCGGCACACTTGCAAGGGTCCTCCACATGCTCCCTTCCATCCCTGGGCTCACCTACTGTAGAATCCCACGCGGGGTCCAATTAGTATGATCACTCGACTTTGAACCCATCAGAGACATTTCTTTCTACTGTACAGAGAAAATATACTGTGTTGCCTCCAAAGAGGCCATAATTAGACTTGGCTTTTAAAGTTGAAGAACTACTTCACCTCTGAAAATTCAAGAAGATGAAGGAAGGAAAAGGCATGAAGAAAATAAACTCTAAAACTTCTTGATTACTTTGGACTTGGGACACAGATGGGACTTCCTCTCACGCCCAAAAATCCCTTGAACGGTACCAGCTGTGGGGCAAAGAAAATGCAAAAGAATCACCATTGCCGTTCACAGGAGGAGCTGTGTTAAGGAAGGAAGTTTTGCAGAACAGTTGATTTCTCAGTGAATCATGTGGCCAGATGAAAAGCCAACGACTACATCTGCAGGCATATTGTACTAGTATTAATATTCATGTGGAGACTATCAAGAAAGCTGTTTCCTCTGTATTTTTAGCAGTATGGTAGGTCTGGAGGAAAATCATTTCTTTCGTGTTAAGGAGTTTGTGCTGCATTACTTTCAAGCTTTATGAGGATTAATTTTAAAAGAGCACAGGGAGTGAAAAAAATCAGGCCTTACGCAAGGGTAATATTCCAAATATTATACAATCGGCAAGTCAGGAACTGACCAATCAGAGCAGATGCTGTGCCAGGGGTTAACATTTCGCTTGCTGGATCATGGGGAGGCCCAGGGATTTCTGGGGGTGCTAGGGTGACTGGAGGTGCTGGGGGCTATTTGGGGACTCGGGGGGACGGGTGCTGTTTACAGCATGGCCATACCAGTGTGTGCCAGCTAAACGTGATCTCTCGCTATATGACACATAAAAATGCCAAGCTCTATTCTTACCTCTTCTTAACAATGGAAGTAAAAACATACACTAGAGATTCATTAATCTAATGCATGATCTTTGAGCCTTACTGGGCGCCAGGCATTGCACTAAGTGGTAGACACACGAAGATGTTGCCAATAGAGAGCTAGTAGGAAAGTGTAATCATCTGTTTTCAAAGTCCAAGTGCTTGTCCTATTCAGGACTTGGGTAGTTTCAAGTGATGAAAAACCTAATGCCAACTGCCTTGTGTAAAACAGAAAAAGAGAAGGGGATTCATTGGCTCAAAGGACAGAAATGTTGAGGGATAAGTACTACTGGGTGCAGGGGATTGTGTGCCTGTGCGTGTGTGTGTGTGTGTGTGTGTGTGTGTGTGTGTAGGTGTGTTTTCCTGCTTCATCTCTTTTGGCTGACATCCTATTTGGGTTCCCTTGAAAGGTGAGTCTGAGACAAGGACCGAGGTTCAACTAATTTATCTGGAAGGGGACCCCGGAAGTGGAAGTGAGGAAAGAGACGGAGAAAGGAGGAGAGCCCGCAGGTTCTGCAGTAAAGAGCTGAATATGTCCTGCTGGGGGCAACCAGGCCTCAGTCCTGCTGGGGCCCCTCTGAAGGGGCCATATAGAATTCCGAATTTCTACAGAATTTTCCACAGTGGAGGACAGGGGCGGCTAGGACACTTATCCACAGATCCCTGTCTCCCACTGGTTGAGGGTTGCTCCCAGGGGCCTTAGGACCCCCCCTACTTCTGGATTGTGCCTGCTTGTGCCTGGGTGGCCTTCTAGGGCACATGGGACCCTGCAACAGGGTATGAGGGTCCACTACAGCTGCGCTAGAAACAGGTGGGCCAAGGAGATGCGGCATGGTGCAGCATAAACGTCCACTCAGCTGGGCTTTCCTCGGTGGTGGCTCCCATCTTAGGGTCCACGTGGCAGTGCGAGGCTCCCGTCTCATTGAGACCTGGTGGGAACTGGAGATCTGGATCAGTGGAAAGGGCAGGTGAGCCAGGCCCCCTCTCACTGGCATTCACGGAGCTCATTAGAGTAGAATCTAAATTCTGAGCTCCTATGTGATAATTTCAGAATGTCACCCAGATTTTAAATTTAGAGTCACCCCCCAAACTAAGTTCTGGATTTGTTTTACTCTATCTTAAATGTGGGCAAAATTCCAGAGACCTTTACTGATTGTCCACTGTGCACCTTTAGAGCACCAATGAATTCCCTCAAACTTGAGTAGAGCCAAGTTTTGGGCTCAAGGAATAGCGATTGGGGTTTCTTTCTGTAATTAGGTAACCGTAAACCAACTTGACTCGAAAACTCCAAAGTCAACCTCCTAGTAGCCCCTTCGAAAATTCCTTGCTGTGCTTCATTCATGTTTCCATAATATTGTACTCCGAGGTTTAAATGTCACATCAGGCTGGAACATTTGTTATATATCGGAAAAGAATGAAGTGAAAATTGCTGGGTTTTGCCTCTCATAGAAGCTTCATTTGTTACTGGGGTTACCTGCTTGGCTCCAAGCTATAACGTGACTCTCCCAGACTGGTCCAACTTTAATGTCAACCTTACTGGCGGTGACCATCCCTGTGCGGCCTCAGCCACCTCCACTGGGCTTCATCCTAAACACTCAGCACTGCCATTCTAGTAATCTTTAGGTCCCTGGCCCGGGAATCCCTGAGGCTGTTTTTCCCTAGAGTTTCTAGTGAAGTCAACCAATATACATCGTGTCCATCATGCTGGTCAGTATTTTTTTCTTCTTCATAAGTTTTTGGGTTTTTTTTGGGGGGGGGAAAGAGTGTTGTTGGTCAGAATTCAAGGAGGAGTGTTGCTTTTGGCTGGAGTGATCTTGGCAATTGTCTTAACTCCTCGCTGCATTAGGTCTCTGTGGACAAAACCCACTGATATATCCTTCAGGTCTTTAAGGTCAAAAGCGTTGCCTCCTGACTCTTACATTTGTGGGCCTGATTGTGTTTGAAAGATAGATTTTCCAGATGGACTGCAGGTCACAGAGGCTTCTTGGTGGCATAAGGGACTCTTAAGCTGATTTTATCTGCTGCCAAGAGCCAATAACAGAGCGCAGGGTCTCTTTCTCTCCTGTGGGAGAAGCTGGTAAGGCCACAAGTGCTGTGACTGACTCTGCATTAGGGCATTCCTGAGACCATATGTGGAACGACACTCCTCTTTCATTGCAAAGCTATTCAAGGTGGAGGGTACTTTCTTTAAAAACCCTTGAATTAATCTCTTGGTACCAATACCTTTTCAAATTTGTTTCTGGACTTTTATTAACTTTTACTTCAAACGTAATGGTCTAAGGGCTATGAAAACCCAGAGAGAAACTTGAGTGAACACCTACTATATCTTGAAGTGGTTATAATTTATATCCTGTGAGGAATGGCTTGCTGAAAGTACATATTCATTTCCATTCTAGGTTGGCTTTTGGGCTGATCTAATTCTTTATCACCATTTAACTTATGAAACACCTTTTGGTGCAGGCTGAGGTGACCTTTTGCATTCTTACTGACAGTTGATAGATATGTATAAATTAGGATATAGAAGTTTCCTTTTTGAAAATCAGTGGCTTTTAACCCTTCTGACAGTTAAGAAAACAATTAAAATATATAATCTTTATTTTAAAAAATTTCCCAAGTCCTAGTATAATATTTATTGATGTTCTAGGTAGTACTTTAATAGAATATAATATTGGTTAATGCTTTCTCCTACTGTTATCCACTGCTATCTACTAGTAAATAGAGCAGTCAACAAGTATCTTATCCTCATGCACGGATCGGCCTGAGGATGATGTCACAAGGAGAGGTTACTGATGACCGTTTTATAAGTCATTTATTTATTTAAGTGGTTAATACCACATGCTCTGAAATTATACCACCTAGTTTTGCATTCTGACTACTCTACTTACTGTATATGTAACTTGGAGCAAGTTACTTCTACTCTCTAAGCTTAATTTTCCTAATCTGTGAACAGGGATAATAGTAGTACCTGCCCTATAGTTGCGAGGACTAAATAATAGCATATATTGAGAGCTGAGAACAGTGTCTGTCACATAGCCATGCTAGGTAAGTTTTAGCTCTTCTTATTATTTAAAAATTATTTTAGTGTTATTATTATTACTGTGTGCCACATGTTGTTTGAGGCTCTAGGGATACAATGGTAAGCAAGACACAAACTTATTAATTAAACAAATACATTTTAAGCCCCTAATTGAAGTCCTAGACTCTGGGGACACAGTATTGAGTCAAAGAGAGCCCCTATTCCTCCCTGCAGTCTAGCAGAGTAGACAAAGTATAAACAAATCAGCAAAAATATGAGTGATAAAAGTAAGAAGGGTAAAGTAGGGTAACAGGATGGAGAGTGAAGAGTGTAGGAACCATAGGCTTCTCTGATGTGGTAACATTTGAGCAGAAGTGACGAGCCACTATACAAGTATCTGGGGGAAGGGTTTTCTAGGCGGGGGAACCAGACAAGCGAAGTACAAAACTCTAAATACCAAACAGACCGTGGTGCTGGGAGCACAGTGATAAAGGGGAGATATCAAGAGAGAAGGGCAAAGAGGGCACCGGGGCTGAACTGAGCAGAACTTGTATGTGACGATAAAGACTCAGGTACTGACTCTGAGTGAGGCGGGAGCCCAGAGGCAGTGGGGCGGAGCTGTAGAGCAGAGAAGTGACATGAGCTAACTCACATCTTTAAAGGGTCCCTCTGGATACTATGAGGGGAACGGGGCAAGAGTGGAAGCAGGGAGACTGATGAGGATGTGAGTGCAATAATCCAGGTGAGAGGTGGTGCTGGCTCGGGCTCAGATGAAGGCTGGCTTGGTGGCAGAAGTCTCTTCGCACAGTATACGTTTAAAGCGGATCTGATAGATTTCTGATGTTGGATATGGCGCTCATAGTCTAGTGGAATGTGCCAGAGATGAAACATGTGCTAAGTAAATAAATAAGATAATTCAGACAGTGACAAGTGCCATGTAGAAAATGAGAGAGAATGCTGGGATAGAGGGTGGTCAAGAGAGACCCCTCAGAGAAGAAATCATCTGAACTGAGATTTCAGTGACAGCTGAGTGTTTTCATCGCCTTTTTTCCTGCACCAGTGGTGAGGAAGAAATTCCCATCCTAGAGTGTAAGGATAGCCCAGCACATGACACTGAACACTGGACACATGAGATGGAAGTTTATTAGTTACATATACTTACAGCCTGGGAGAGGAGGACATCATGCAGGTCACACAGGACTTGTACTGGGGAACAGAGTAAACATCCAGGGGCTGTGGAAGGCAGGTCCTGTAGTACTAAGAGGGTGAGGTGATCCTGGGTTTCTGCAGGAGGATGTAACTGGCTTGTTTGAATAATTCCGAGGATCGGCAGGGAACTGAAACCTGCACCTGGGGAAAAGCAGGAACTGCCTTGTCCCCTGGATAAGGAGAGTTGTCTGGATAGATCTTATCTGCAGGAGCAGAGCTGGGAGGGAAAACCTGTGGTTATGCCATCTGAGGCTCTCTGGTTTCACCATATGTCAAGGCAGTTCATAATATAGGGTCTTACCTTTAGGTTTTGCACCACACCAGGCCAGGAGAGAATGATATTGACCTGAACAAGAGGGATAGCTCTGGCTATGGGGAGAGGCAGGAATTCGTTTGACAGTTTAGAGGTGGAGCTGATAGACTTTGCTGATGAACTAATGTGACTGGGGGTGAGGAAAAGAGAGAAATCAAGGATGTCATCTAAATTTTTAACGTGACCAATTGGTGAATTGTGAAGTCACTTACCCACTGGGCAAGCTGTGGGATAGTGAGTAGATTCTAACTGGGAGTAATCAAGAGTTCATTTGGTATATGTTCCATTTGAGATGGCTGTTATACACTGGAGTGGAGATACCCATTAGGATGATGGACGTATCCATCTAGAGCTCAGGGGAAAGGAAGGGGCAGAAAAAAATCAATGTAGGAGTAATCAGTATAGAGACAGTATTTGAAGCCAGTGGCTAGATAAGATCAATTTAGGATGTAGAAAAGAACCTTGCGGTCCTCCAACATCTAGAGGTTGAACAGAAGAGATCCCAGGAGAGGAGACAAAGGAGTTTAGTGAGGTGGGAGGAGAGCCTGGAAAATATGATGTCTTGGAGTTCTGGAGAAGAAAGTCTTTGAAGAAGGAAGGAGTGGGCAAATATGTTGACTGCCTGCTCCTGAGAGGTCAAGAAATATGAGAACAGAAAAGTGTTGGATTTGGAAAAATGGTGGCCATTGGTGATCTTAAATGCTGGAAATGACAGAAGACAAAGCGTGGGAATGGAGATCAAATTTCGGTCACTCCTTGGAGGAGCTTAGCTGTAAAAAGGAGGAATAATATGGAGAAATGATACTGAGAAAGAAATCTATGAAAACTGACATTAGCTGGTAAGAGGGTAAAGAGATGTAACTTGTGATGCAGAAGAGATCAGACCTGACAATCTAGGGAAACCGTGGATAGTTGATGCAGTGCTTAATGAAGGGATCAGGTACTTCCATGCACATCTTCAGGCTGAGAATGTAAGTTGGAACCCCAGGCAGTGTTTGTGAAATTAAGGATATCTGGGACATGGATGGTCCTAGAGAATAGGATTCCTGTAGGATGGGCCCCAAATAGAAAGATGGAGATGAATTATTCTAAATATATAGGACAGAGGTATATGGCATAGCACTCACATTATTTCTACATCACTGATGATTTTAAGACTCAGAAAAATAAGATGTTACCAGCTACTATAAGAACAAAGCTGTTCTACACTGACAATGTAAGTGACAATTTAAAACTTTCCATCTTTGTGTGATTTCATGTCTTTATTTAATCATTAACACTATATAGATCTTCCTCGACTTACAATGGGGTTACTTCCTGATAAACCCATCTTAAATTGAAAATATCGTAAGTCGAAAGTGCATTTAATACACCTAACCTACCGAACATCACACATTAGCCCAGCCTACCTTAAGTGTGCTCACAACATTTACATTAGCCTACAGCTGGGCAAAATCATCTAACGTATTTTCTAATAAAGTATTGAACATTTCATGTATTTATGGAATACTGTACTGAAAGGGAAAAGCTGAAATGGTTGTAGGGTTACAGAATGGTAATAAGTGTATCAGTTGTTTACCCTCGTGATGGCCCGGCTGACTGGGAGCTGTGGCTCGCTGCTGCTGCCCAGCAACACAACAGAGTGTCACTCTGCACATCACTAGAAAACACTCAACATTTGAAGTATGGTTTCTACTGACTGTGTATAGCTTTAGCACCATGATAAAGTCAAAAAATCGTGTTGAACTATTGTTAAGTCGGGGACCATCTGTACCATTGAAGAAGGTCACTGTGGTAGAGTGTTAACAGCAGTACATTTAGAGTCAGAACACAGATCTAGGTGTGAATCCTGGATCTGTCAATGATTAACCATAGTCTTGGGCACTTTTAAGTGCCTCAGTTTCCTCATCTGTACCATGGAATACTGTTACCAGCTTACAGAGTGGGCCAACTAGAAAAGGCCCAAGTGACCTATTTGTCCTTCATCAGTACCTTATGTTGAAGGGGACCATAAGAGGGTATCCTAGCTATCCAGTGTAAGAAGTGGAGAGAATAGCAGATCAAGAAAAAATCTGATGCTAGCCTCCTCCTGCTACACTTAAGGTAGCAAGACTTGTATTAGAGTCTGCCATTTTTACGTTTATCTATAGGAACTCTCATAACCTTCCTCAACTTCATCAATTTGTCGGACAAGGTATGGGTCCCGCTTTCCTCAGTAAAACCTCCCAAATAATGCCCGCTGCACATTGAGCTCTTGCAGCTTAGACTACTCTCTATTAAGCCCCCATACTTCCCACCAGTTGTGATGACCAAAAGTCAGCCATGTGTGTTCCCAAACCTATTTATGCTAGTTGTGCTGGCAACTGTAATATGCAAATATATGCTTATTATTTACACAACTATTGTGTAAAGTGATGAAAGATTTGATGATGACAAGTTGCTATAGTAAACTGCCATCAAATAAGGTGTACGTAAAACACACAGAAAAGACTGGGGGAAGAGCAAAAATGTAGAAAAGTTGCTTTGTGAGTGTCTTAAAGGTCTCATTCTGCCTTAAGGAAACCAAAACTGGAACTTCTGGGTGATGCATTATGGGTGGTTTTGAAAGAAAGACAGCTTGGAACTCTGATTAGCAGACCCCAGCACAGAGAAAGGGCCTTGGCATGACATCAAAAGAGTGGCAACTGAGTGAGCGTCCATATGTTTCAGGTTAAAATTAAATCTTTAAGGTATGTATGTATCACATTTTATGATTCACTGCTTTAATTAACTTTTCCAGTTGACTTGCCAACTGCCAGTTCCAACATCATCGGATAACAGTAAAACTGTAACGTTTATTTTTCAGTTATTATGAAGGTATACTCATTGTTTAAACCACTGTAAAAATTTAAAATGTATAAAGAAAAAATTAAAATTTACTCATCCCAAATCAATCAGTAGCAATAACTTAATGTAGTTCTTTCTGGTCATTTTTTTCATAAATATATTTTTTGAAATAAAATTATTACTGTTATATTTATTTTTTGTCTTCTGCTTTTCTCATGAGATAGTTTATCATAAACATTCCCTATGTTAATAGTCATCTATAACAGTATTTTATTTGTTTCTTTTAAAAACTTTGGAATATTAATAACATTTGTAATAAAAATGATATTCATCTGTGTTAATTTCAAACAATACAAAAAGTATACAAAACAAAAGCAAGAAATCACCATGAAGCCACAGACCTAGAAATAGGCAGTGTTGAATTTTTATAAACCTTATCCTAGACTTCATTTTTCATAAAGATGTAGATAAAAGGGTATATGGATATGATGCATAATATTTTTAAAGAAGCATTTTATATTGCAATTATTTTAAATTTACTGAAAAGTTGCAAAGGTAGCACACCCTCACCCAAACTCTCCTACTATTAACATTTTATATTACCGTGGTAGGTTTGTCACATCTAAGAAATAGACATCAGTACATTACTATGATCTAAACTCCAAATTTTATGTGGATTTTACCAGTTTTTCCACTACTGTCCTTTTTTACATTCCACAATCCAATGCAGGGTACCATACTGGATTTAGCACACTATAGGTAAGTGTTATTTATTTTTAACAGAAAAAAAAGAAACTGAATAGACATAAAGAAATCTTAAACCACAGATTAATGTTTCTCTACCATAAAAATTTGTCTCCTAAATGATCACTCTAAATTTTTTTTGGCTGCATTGGGTCTTCATTGCTGCGCACGGGCTTTTCTCTAGTTGCGGCGAGCGGGGGCTACTCTTCGTAGCAGTGCACGGGCTTCTCATTGCCGTGGCTTCTCTTGTTGCAGAGCACGGGCTCTAGGCATGCGGGCTTCAGTAGTTGTGGCATGTGGGCTCAGTGGTTGTGGCCCACGGGCTTAGTTGCTCTGCGGCATGTGAGATCTTCCTGGACCAGGGCTTGAACCTGTGTCTCCTGCATCGGCAGGCAGATTCTTAACCACTGCGCCACCAGGGAAGCCCCTACTCTAAATTTTAAAATAAATATTATGAAAAAAATTAAGAGGTTGGAGTCATTAAGCTTTTAATTACACATTTTATTCATCTGCTAAAAAGATAAAATTATTTCTTTTATATTTCTTACCATCTCTCTCCCCAAAACCCACCCCCCAATTTCATTGGTTATATAGCTTTGCAGACTTTTTCCAGATTAATAATGTATACATTCTGTTCTGCAATTAAATTCTCACTTTAGATCTTAGACCATATTTAGTTGGATTCATGATTTGTCACCAGCCTTTTAAACCACAACTTTTCTATGCTTAAATTCTGTATTTGATTCATCTCTTGGTTGGCTGATTCCCTCTGTTAGAAATTGTTTTAAAAATGGGTTATGGATGCTATATTTCACCATATTTTTTCATGTTTGAGAATATCTGCCTGTGACCTTTATATTCAAACAATAAATTGTCTTGGCTTCATGTTTTAGAAAATCATTTTGTTTTCCTTAGAATCTTCTAAAAATTCCCCATCACCTTCTGACATTGAAAATCTATAGCATGTCCAAGACCAACCTCATAATTTCCCTTTGCTGGTGGCTTGTGTTTACTCCCTGATAGCCTGAAGAATTCTTTATTCCTTAGGGAATATAATCTATAATATTATAATAACTGTGTATGGTGACAGATGGTAGTTAGACTTATCATGATGATCATTTTGTAATTTATAAAAATATCAAATCACTATGTTGTACACCTGAAACTAATATAATCTTGCAAGTCAACTATACCTCAATAAAAAATATATTTAAAAAATTCTTTCCTCTTGAGTTTATTATTTGAACCAAGACACATCTTCACATGGACTCCTCTGTCAGTTTTCTTCTGGAACATAGTGTGTAGATCTGGTTCTTCCTTTCAAAGATTTTTGGTTTTCACTATTATACCTCAAAAGAACTTTTCCTGTTCTTCTGGAGTATCACTTCAGGGAAACCAATTATCCTTATGTTGGATTATCCTCATCTTCCATCTTCTTTTAAATTGCTTTACTCTCCGCTTTTACTTCTGTGTTCACTATGGTGATCTCAAGAGTTTCTCCATTCCAGCAATTTAATTTGTATTTACATCTATTCTTTTCCTTGCTAATTTTAATTTATTGTAATGTTATCGTTTTAGTTCTCAATGTTTTAATTATTGCACCAATCTTTTTCTTCTCACTCTGTTATTTTATTATTCTCATTTTGCTGTTTTGTTTTATTGACTTTGTAAGTTTTTCTATAGCATGAAACAATCTCTTGGAATGATTTCTTCTGTTTTTTAAATTGTTTTCATCCAGACTGGATTTCTCATCTACGTTTTGTTGTTTCATTCCCTCTCTCTCTCTTTCTCCCCTTCCTCCCTCCCTTCCTTCTTTCCTTCCTTCCTTCCTTCCTCCCTCTCTCTCTCCCTCTCTCTCTCTCTTTCTCCCTCTCTTTCTTTCTTCCTTCCTTCCTTCCTTCCTTCTTTCTTTCCTTTTTTCTTTCTTTCTTCTTTCTCCCTTCCTTCCTCCCTCCCTCCCTCCTTTCTTCCTTCCTTTCTTTCTTTCTTTCTTTCTTTCTTTCTTCCTTCCTCCCTCCCTCCCTCCCTCTCTCTCTCTCTCTCTCTCTTTCTCTCTCTCTCTCTCTTTCTTTCTTTCTTTCTTTCTTTCTTTCTTTCTTTCTTTCTTTCTTTCTTTCTTTCTTTCTTTCTTTCTTTCTTTCTTTCTCTTTCAGTGTAAAAGGATTCCCACCATTGAGCAAATTAATACATCCATCACTTCACATACTTATCCCATTTTTTTGGTGATAACATTTAATTTCTACTCTCTTAGCACATTTCAATCATATAATACAGTGTTATCAACTATAGTCACCATGTTTTACATTAGCTCCTCAGACTTTATTCATCTTATAGCAGAAAATTTGTACCCTCTCCTTCCTAAAGGACATTTGCATGGTTGCCCAGACCTTCTTTATGCCACAGTATGGTGTGGTAATTTCTCCTTTATAATGTTCCTAGCTTTTCTGGGGCCTCTCTGTGTTCTCTGAGTTTGAGGGTATTCTTATCTGTTTCTTTTTTTCCCTCACCTTAACAGTATGGAGTGGAACAAGGAGATGCAGGAAGCTCATTAGGAGGAACTTAGCTCTGCTCTTTCTTCCGAGGTCCTGCTAACGATCTTATATACTAGCTTGTTTCCCAAATTGACACTGTGGAAATGGTAGGCCTTGGCACCCTGTCCTGCCTCTGCTGACATCCATGTGATATGTAGGGGATGCAATAAGAAATGAGTTTTCCTAGTGTCTTCTCCAGGTCACCTACTCACTTCCTCAGTCTTCTCTCCAAATTGAAAGGTATTAATGAGACATCTCAGCATTTCACTAACTCGCTTTCTTTCTTCAGAACTGTGTGGGGGTGTGGACAGTACTGGCACAGCAAAATCATTTGTTTCCTTCTTTAGCCACCACTTTAGTAGTTTATGACATGAATTTTTTTCTCGTTTAATTGCTGCTGCTGAATTTTTATCCTTTTATAAAAAGTAATTGTGTACGTTTCACTAGGTACTGGGTTGCCTGTGCTTTAGTAAGTTAGGTTTAATTTTCTGCTATTATCCTGCAGCCTGTAAATGATTTGTAGTGGATCACCCATATTTATTGAACCACCTTCCACTTTTTGGCCATGTAAGTTTTTCTTGAATTTTTTGTTATAATAAATAATACTATTATAAACATCCTTGATAATAAATTTTTCTTCACATATTAAATTACTTCCTTATGGTGGGTTTCCAAAAGGGGAATTACTGGGTCAAACAGCTTAGACTTTTTTTTTAAGATTCTTGATACAAGTTGCCAATTTGCTTTCCATATTTGTTGTATTTTAAAATATACTTCCAACAGCTAACGTCCGAACTCTCAAAAATGAATTTGCTGCAATGGGTTTCAGAAGAAGTGGAAACAAATCAGTTCAAGAAACAAAGATAATTGTTCATCTGAAACTACCAAGGACGAGAATGTTTTTGGAGCCAAAATGGTATGAAGCTGTGATCAGCGAGGATGGCAGAGAGCAGTTCTAAAACCTGGTGAGAAGGAGATGAATCCCCAGTCAGTTAGGTGGAATGCACGACCAGAGTCACCAAGAAGGAAACTGGCAGGGGAGTGTCAAAAATCACTCCAAGTTTACAACATATTAATTGCATCTATGAAAAGTACTTAGAGATAGCACTCTTTTTTTTTTTTAATTCCCACAAACTATCTGCTATGCTTTCAGCGTCTGCTGCAACAACAAAATAGTTTATTTTTACTCAGTTTTTCTCCCCATAAAGAAAAGTCAACAAAGTATTATCATGTTTCTTAAATACAACTGAACTCATCTTATTAGGGAAAAGTGAAGAAGGATGTGTCATCTTATTAGAAATGACATGATGTATATAGAGCCATATGTTTTCAAAGGATTTTCTGTCAGTGTTAATCAAAACTCCTCCAAATTTATGAACCTCCAGAGCAACATGTCAACCATATGGGAAATATCTCCCCTTCAATATTGCGAATTTGAATTAATAATAAACATAACTTAGTGAACCTAAATGAGAAAAACATATCAATGTTGAATCTCAGAAAAGTAGAAACTTATAAAACAAATTCCCCTGGGTGTTAATTTTTTTAGCATTCTATCTAATATCTCTATCACACTGCTCTGTTTTTGTTTTCACTCTGCCTGCTCACTTACTGGACAGAGAAGAGGTTGCAATCTATTTCATGATTGCTATTAAAGTATGAAATAATCAGTATCTCATATTTCCCCCCCTTGCTTTGTATTTTGTGGGAAAACAGTCAGAAATCTTGGGCTGAAAAGAAACCAGGAACAATATCCTTCTTACTACTTAGTGTCTAAAATCTGTCCATTGAGATCTTTCCTAATCTTTATCCAGGGCCTTCCCACATCCAATTACTAATATCTTCTTTGCCTAGTAGTCACCATTAGCTTTTTGTTATTTTAAGAGATAATATCATTTTAGGATCTGTGTTATTTAACTTAGACTGATTTCTAACATCGATTGGATGTGGGCATGTGTTAGGGTATCATCAGGTGAGCAAGTTCTTCTTAGTTGGAGGAAACAATTTTGATTCTTGTGCATGGATCTTAAATATAAACTTTCAGAAGACTGGGGGGAGGTGGTGGTCATAATTGGGAACAGGCTGAAAATGAGCCAGAAATGTACAGCTGTTGACCATAAACCTACTACAATGGGCTAGGAACTCGACCAGGGGCAGGGAAAGAGGGGCCAATCTATCTTTACAGTACTTTCTCCATTGTTCCGAGAATGATTTGGATGAGATGAAGATGATGATAGTGATGATGATGTTGATGATGATGATACGGTCTAGTTTGAGCCATCATAATATTAAGAAACTATGCAAAAATTATAATGATTTTTAAAAATGATGTGGCTAAAATGACCCCTGGTGAGCCAGCCCCTCTAAAATCCTTTCCCATTGAGTTTGGTTGGACCTGTAATTTGCTTCTAGTCGATAGAATATGGCAAAGGTGAAGGGAATTACCAGATGTAATGAAAGTTCCAAAATGGCTGATTTTAACTTAATGAGAAGCAAGATTGTCCTGTGTGAGCCTGACTTAATCAGGTGAAAGGCTTAGAAGAAATTCTCCTCCTGGCCATGAAGAGGTCGGCTGCCATACTGTAGGCCGTCCTGCGAGGGGGCCATATGGCAAGACACTGCAGTGGTTTCTAGAAGCTGAGAGCTAGCAAGAAATGAGGACATCAGTCTTAGAGTAGCATGGAACCTAATTCTGCCAACAACTCATGAGCTTTGAGGAAGCTTTGAGGAGGCCCACAAAGGAAAACAACTTAGCCAGCATTTTGGTCATATTATTTTGAGATCCTGAGCACAGGACCCAGATGGCTGAGCCATAGAAACTGTGAAATAATAAATGCATGTTGTTTTAAGTCACAATGGTTGTAGCAATTTGTTACATAGTGATAGATACCTATGCAAAGGACCAAATAATATAAAGGTGAGAGGTTTTGTCCGGGAATTTGGTCATGAATTTGGGATTAGCTGTTAGAGAGAAAGTTGGAGCATAATTATTTCTTCAACTTTACTTATAAATATAAAACTTTTATAGGAACAGAATTAGTTATTTTCTAAGACTACAGATAATAAAACAAAAAGGTATTTTCACTAATTTTTTTTTAGAGACTCTCATTTCTGGAGAGTCTGGTCTAATTGATTTCAGGTCCTATCTGGGCATCAGTATTTTTCTTTTTCTTTTTAAAATAAATTTATTTATTTCTGGCTGCGTTGGGTCTTTGTTGCTGCACATGTGCTTTCTCTAGTTGCGGCGAGTGGGGATTACTCTTCTTTGCGGTGTGCCGGCTTCTCATTGCAGTGGCTTCTCTTGTTGCGGAGCATAGGCTCTAGGTTCACGGACTTCAGTAGTTGGGGCACTCGGGCTCAGTAGTTGTGGTTCGCGAGCTCTAGAGCGCAGGGTCAGTAGTTGTGGCACACGGGCTTAGTCGCTCCGTGGCATGTAGGATCTTCCTGTAACAGGGATAGAACCCCTATCCCCTGCCTTGGCAGGCAGATTCTTTTTTTTTTTTTTTACATCTTTACTGGAGTATAATTGCTTTACCTTGTTGTGTTAGTTGTGAATCAGCTATATGTATACATATATCCCCATATCCACTCCCTCTTGCATCTCCCTCCCACCCTCCCTATCCCACCCCTCTAGGTAGTCACAAAGCACCAAGCTGATCTCCCTGTGCTATGCAGCTGCTTCCCACTAGCTATCTATTCTACATTTGGTAGTGTATATATGTCAATGCCACTCTCTCACTTCGTCCCAGCTTACCCTTCCCCCTCCCCATGTCCTCAAGTCCATTCTCTATGTCTGCATCTTTATTCCTGTCCTGCCCCTAGGTTCATCAGAACCTTTTTTTTTTTTTTTTAGATTCCATATATATGTGTTAGCATGCGGTATTTGTTTTTCTCTTTCTGACTTACTCCACTCTGTATGACAGACTCTAGGTCCATCCACCTCACTACAAATAACTCAATTCCGTTTCTTTTTATGGCTGAGTAATATTCCGTGTGGTATATATGTACCACATCTTCTTTATCCATTCATCTGTCGATGGACACTTAGATTGCTTCCATGTCCTGGCTATTGTAAATAGAGCTGCAATGAACATTGTGGTACATGACTCTTTTTGAATTATGGTTTTCTCAAGGTATATGCCCAGTAGTGGGATTGCTGGGTCATATGGTAGTTCTATTTTTAGTGTTTTAAGGAACCTCCATACTGTTCTCCATAGTGGCTGTATCAATTTACATTCCCACCAACAGTGCAAGAGGGTTCCCTTTTCTCCACACCCTCTCCAGCATTTATTGTTTGTAGATTTTTTGATGATGGCCATTCTGACTGGTGTGAGGTGATACCTCATTTTAGTTTTGATTTGCATTTCTCTAATGATTAGTGATGTTGAGGAGCCTTTCATGTGTTTGTTGGCAGTCTGTATATCTTCTTTGGAGAAATGTCTATTTAGGTCTTCTGCCCATTTTTGAATTGGGTTGTTTGTTTTTTTGATATTGAGCTTCATGAGCTGCTTGTATATTTTGGAGATTAATCCTTTGTCAGTTGCTTCATTTGCAAATATTTTCTCCCATTCTGAGGGTTGTCTTTTCTTCTTGTTTATGGTTTCCCTTGCTGTGTAAAAGCTTTTATGTTTCATTAGGTCCCATTTGTTTATTTTTGGTTTTATTTCCATTTCTCTAGGAGGTGGGTCCAAAAGGATCTTGCTGTGATTTATGTCATAGAGTGTTCTGCCTATGTTTTCCTGTTAGAGTTTTATAGTGTCTGGCTTTACATTTAGATCTTTAATCCATTTTGAGTTTATTTCTTTGTATGGTGTTAGGGAGTGTTCTAATTTCATTCGTTTACATGTAGCTGTCCAGTTTTCCCAGCACCACTTATTGAAGAGGCTGTCTTTTCTCCATTGTATATCCTTGCCTCCTTTATCATAGATTAGTTGACCACAGGTGCGTGAGTTTACCTCTGGGCTTTCTATCCTGTTCCATTGATCTATATTTCTGTTTCTGTGGCAGGCAGATTCTTAACCACTGCACCACCAGGGAAGTCCCATCAGTAGTTTTCAAAGTTGCCCAGGAGATTCTAACATGCTGTGCTGGGTTGACAGCCACTGGGCTTCTTCTTGAGAAGAAATATGCTCCTCCTCAGTTGATTGCAGATAGTATTAAAGTCTACTCTCTGCTGGTAAAGTGTTTTAAGTCAAAGTGGACTTCAGAAATGCTAATGCAGGGGCATCCCTGGTGGTCCAGTGGTTAAGGCTCTTTGCTTCCACAGCAGGGGGAACAGGTTCGATCCCTGGTACGGGAACTAAGATCCTGCATGTGAACTAAGATCCCTCTAGGTGCAGCCAAGGGAAAAAAAAAAGCTAAGCTAATGCAATAACTAAGTGAATGGGGAGAGAACGCCAGGCCTGCCAGGACAAATCTGGAGTGATGTGTGAAAGGAAGCAGCCTAGAGAAATTCTGATGGGAGGCCTGGGGGCTGTTGAATGAACTTGAAGAAGTGGTGTTGCCAGACCCTTCTTGGTAAAGTCTTGATTCCAGATCAAGCTACTCTCCTGAGTTCCATTTGAGTAGTTGGGGTATTCTCGTCCTCCCTTTGGCCTCCATATTCAGCCAAGCATGTTTTATTTTTGTTGTTAATCATTTCTTCTCCACATTCTGTCCTCTAGAAAAATTTACTTAGCCAAAAACCTTTCTGGCTAAGATAGACGATTTCTAAAGAGAAAAAAATTCCTGAACCATAAGAGATGGCAGTTCAGTAAACAGAAATACATTTGGAAATCTTCTATGAGCTTGTAGAAGATTACAAAGAAGATCTTAGACTAGCTGGGTAATACATACTACTTTGGAATAAGTAATTGGCACACTGGATTAGAGGATTTGCCCATAAAGAACAAGTAACTCTCCATCCTAAAGAACTGGGCAAGTCAGGATCAGCCAGGTTTTGCTGCAGTAACAAACAGCTCTAACATTTCAGTGGCTTAAAAAAACCACAGGTTTATTTCTAGCTAATGTTCCGTAGTTCTCTTAGTATGACCAGCATGGTTGGGGGCTTTCCTACATGTCATTCTCAGTCAGAGACTGGTTGATGGAACCTCAACCATCTGGGGCTTTGCCAGTCAGTGTCAGATGAAAAGGGGAGTGGCAAACCACATACTGGCTCTTAAAGGCTTCTGCCAGGAAATTACACATGTCACTTCCACTCACATTTGACTGGCCAAGGCAAGTCATGAGGCTCTAAAGGTCAGGGAAGTACAATTCTACCCTGTACCTAGGAGGAAGAGAATTAGATATTTGGGGGAAACAGCACTAATAACTACCACAAGGATTTAGCCCAGAGTTTCCCTGAGGCCACAGACTTCTGGAGGGCCACAGCAATACTTCCAGGGGTCTATGATTCCACATTGGCTAAAAGCACTGTCTAAAGACCCTCCAATTACTATATATTGGACAAATGTAGTTCTATTTAGAATAGCTATAGAAGTGTTTTACTGAATTTCAAATTATTCTTGAATTTATAGTAGCTTTTACCCTTGAAGTACTTGTTTTCAAAGAACTTGCATTAAAATTACAACTAATATTAAATTGAAGAAGGCTTCTGAAGTTAAAAGAAATGTCCTTGTGTTTGAGAAGGTTGGGAGCCACTGAATTAACTATTGACCTAACTCAGTGCTGTGAGTCAGCCAGATGACTTTCTTAGGTAATTTCCTTCTCAATTCAGGTTGCATGATGATGCTGAAACAAATGTTTCATGAATATTGAAGGGGTTGATTGAGATATACACTCCACCTCCAATTCATCTATTACCATTGCTACCATATAAATTATACATGATAGTTTCATTCATCAAATTCTCCACCCCTCCAGGGTATACCTGAATATAGAGTTACCTTTGAAATTGCAATGTAGCAGAGGCACTAAAACTCTTTATTGTGAAGAAATAGGTAACTTTTCTTTGTGCCTTTTCACTGAAATCAGTTGTAGCTAAGTAGCTAATATTCCTAACTTTTTGTGGCCAACTTGGTAAAAATTCAGTTGAATTTAGAAGTTGCTACTTTCTGAATGTCCACCTGTAATTTATGGTTCCTGCTTGGGAAGAGTGGGAAGTGAGGATTTTTGTTCTTAAATCTTTTGAGAAATATTCTATCATGTTATTTTCTCTCTGCTTTTGAATTCACCCTGAAGCCAGTTCTTTTCAGTGGTGCTGGTTGAAAATATGTGGAATAAAACCAGCATATTCTGAGGGGACACTCCCTCTGCACCTGTTCTTTTCTTCTGATAAAGACTGGCCACAAAGGAACCAAGTACAAGGAGGAGAATTCTCAGTGCTCTCCCCTACTTACCCTTTCCTCCATCTCTGGAATTTTCTTACACTATTGGTTATGCCATACGATATCCTGCAGAACTCTTTCACCCACAAGAATTTTCCCTAGACTTGGAACCCAGCATCCACCTGCAAACTGCCTGATGATTAAAAAACAGCATTCCTCTTTTGGATGGCTATGTACAGTTTTGAAACACTCTGCCCGGGATCTAGAAAGAGAGAGCAGTCCCATGAAATTGGCATCTTTTAATAATTTCTGCATCAGACGAAAATGAAGAATTTTCTAAGTACAAGTGGACACGCCACAAAGGGGAAAAATAAACTGGAAAACATCTTAAGCCCTCCAGTGCAGGTGTTTTGGCAAAAATTTCCATACAACTTTCACATGATTCCTGGTGCTGAAAGAAAAAATGTTTACACTGACGGCTCTTGAGAAGGGAGATATTAAAGAATGTCCTCTGTAACTGTTTTTTTTTTAAACTTAGTTTTTATTTTATTGTAAAAGTGACCTAAAAGTTGTAAAAAGACTTTACAAATACAGAAAATAATAAAAGGAAAATGCTTCCCCAGTAATCACATTGCTCAAAGATGGTAAATATTAACATTTTGTTATAAATTATAACATTTGTTATATAACATAATAACAACACTTTTTCTATGCATAAAAAGCATGCATTTTAACTCAAATTTTATTATGCTGAATTCTGTGTTTAAGGTGCAAGATTTATAGCTGTTGATTCAACTATAGTTTATTATTCTAATACTCTATTTATTGATTTTTAATGAACTTAATCAGACAAGGACCAAGAATGGGATGTTAAAAAACATACCCAGTTCAAAAATCAGTCTATCAATTTCTTATTGTATTTTTAATAAGTTGTGTTCTCTAATTTTAATTTTTAACATTTAAATGTACACAAACTGATATATCTTTATTGTGCATTGTGGATTTTAAAAAATCTTGAAGATAGATATTTTGCAAAATATGAAGGCTATTTTTCTTGTCTCTCTAGTACAGGAAGCTTATTTGGAGGAAAAAAATAGAATTCAGAAGATACATTAAAGATTGTGACTTTGGCCAACATAGAATGACCTCTTTGACTCATTGAATTTTTTTTGGTTTGAATTGGACTTTGAGGCTAAAACGTCTATCCTTGTTTTGTTTTATTTTATATTTACTTGCTACATTTTGCTTCTATTCTTATATTTAATCAAATTGTAGGAGGGCAGGGAGAAGAAATGATGGTATATGTGTCATAAAAGAAGAGAGTTGGATTTTTTTAACCCAATCAGGGGCTTTATGTTTCATAAAAGTGTTAAACACACTCATTTATTACTGGTTTGAGTTGCACAGTACTATACCTGCATCATCGGTTCATGCTAGTTTTTAAGCTTCTTTTTGCTCTGACTTTTGTTGTTTGAACTCTGTTTGGCTGGTCTTTTTTTCCTCTAGGACAGGAATCTTTAGTCTTAGTTCCCAAACACACTTGAATGTCAGGGTTTCTGAAGATTTCCTGAAATTGAGCAAAACTCTGTGTGTGTGTGTGTGTGTGCGTGTGTGCGCGCGCATCAGTGTGAATATGTGTCAGAACAAGTGTTTATTTGGGGAGAAGATCCACGTCTCCCCTTACTTCTCCTCCCCTCAAACCTCCAACACATCCTCCCTTTACTTTCACCTGCTGAGAAAATAGAAGCCATCAGAAGAGAATGTACCCTATCCTCGTCGCCTAATCTGCCAACTTACCTGTTTGGGGCCCACTGGTCTAAAGGTCGTGGAAGATGAAGGAGCCTCTATTTGAGAAACTATGGAAGAAGGGGGTCCGCGGGGCGAGAAAATGGAGGGTGTTCAGGGAGACTTGGAGGATGCAGAGGGCTGCTGAGACTGGCCAGTACCTGCCCTGGATGAGGTCCTAGGGGATAAAGGGAAACCTGGGAGCCTGGGCTCATGTGGCAAATGAGTAAACAGGTGAAAAAGGCCCGGGGAGATGGGTCCTGAAGGTTCTGGGGCAGAAGGTGGTGGTGGCCAGGCTTAGATGCTGGCCTGGGAAGGGGGGCGAGCGCAGCCAGCAGGTCACTGCCAACGCAGCGGGGAAGGCCAAGGGAGGGCGTCTTTAAGTGTGTTCTTAAATGAAAAGGGCAGCCCTCACAGCTCTACTCTCTCAAGAGAGCTAATTCCTTGATTTGGAAAAAACCTTTCACAGATGTACATTTTGCATGTCACAGGGTGGTATGCTGATTGTTCCAATATATTTGACACACTAGACCTACCACTGACACACCTCTTCCACACTTCAACACAGCTTTCAAGATTCAATCGTGCATGAGACCCCCATTATGCGGATGGACCATAATTTCCTGAGGCATTCCCCAAACACAGGACACTTGTCTTGTTTGGCCTCATGAAATGGAGCTGCCTAAACCCCACTGAACACGTAGCTTCTCAGCCACGAACCGACCTGAAGGGGAATCACCTCCGCTGTATCCTGCTGCGGCCCCTCTAGTGCCTGCTTTGCTCCAGGGGTGGCCTGGCACCGCTGCCACCCTCTCACCAGCCACGTGGACGTGTGGGCCCACCTGCTCAGTTGCTCAGGACCAGGCTTGACCATTGGCGGTGGAGAGGGGGTGAGGGAGGGCTGAAGTGTCTGGCATCTGCCGGGGAAAGCAGGTCCCATGTGCTGAGAATTTCCCAGAGCCAGCAAGAATGTACCCAAACTGCCAGGCAGGCAGGAACACGGCAGCTGTTGAGTAGAGGCTACTTGGGTGCGTGATGCGACGTCTCACGGAAGCACGTGGGTCAGGCTCTGCCCGGTCAGCGGAAAATTTTGTCATTTGGAAAATTATTAAAAGCTACATTAATATTTAGAAAATGGTATCTCAATTTATTTTGTTCTTTTTTAATCATTAGAGAGAGAAACCATTTTTCCCCGTTACTTTTTCTGGATTTCCATTAAGTTTCATGGGAATTCATTCATTCTTCATCTTGGAATCCCCGGTGCCTGGCATATACTGGATGCTGGACACATGTTTGCTGAGTGGGTTGAATGAAGGTCAAGGAGACACTGATGGATCTGGTAGAGCCTGTCCCCGCTGAGTTCCAGAGCTCTGTGCCTCTGCTATCTGGGCATGGGCTCCTGATGCCCCTCAGGCAGACGAACCTCATCTTGCCCCAGGTTCAAACTTATCACGTGCCCATCTCGGCCCCAATCTCTCCCTACCTACTTCCCAATGCCTGGATGATCGGAACAGCCTCCAAATGGGCCCACCTGCCCCAGCCTCTCCCTACTCCACCATGCTCCCCTCTCTTGAGTCATCTTCCTAAAGCACTATTTCACTGTTGTTCTAAAGTCTTTTCCTGATTCTCCATCAGCTGCAGGGAAGAGCCCTAAATCCATAGGTTTTCATAAAGGGTCCTTCACAGCCCATCTTATTTCCCCTCTTGGGTTTCTTATCAAATCACCGCCCTGGTCCCTCACCCCCAGTTCTTTGCCCCATGAACCCCGCACACATGAAAATCTCCGTAATGCCCGAACACCACGTACTTGCACACTTTTCTGCCTTGCTCATGTGGTACCCTCTGCATGGACTGTTTCTGCTGGCCTCGCCCAAATAATCAACTTATTAAACCTATCACATAAAGATAGAACACTTATCTGAACTTTTTCTTGTTTTTTTCCACTCCTCAATTCCATTCCAGGCTCAACCACATAGAATCAATGCTTCTTCATACAAATCCCCTTAGCCCTTATACGTCCTTTCTCTCTCTCTCTCTCTCTGTGTGTGTGTGTGTGTGTGTGTATGTGTATGTGTGTGTGTGTATGTGTGTCTGTCTGTCTGAGAGCTCCCTTAGGGATAAATAGGTAAAAATTCATCTTTGCAGCACTAGGGCCGAGGTCAGTACCTGGAACACAGTCAGCAATGAGGCTGGTGTGATTTTGTAAAGTTAAATGTAATCTCTCTGGGTCACAGTTTCACCTGTTGCAATACTCACGGGCCTTTCTTCATCGATGTCTATGTTCTGTTCTTCCACATACCCCAGGTTGAGCTAGAAAGCAAATGCCAAGTCAAATCTTTCCCACATATTAGGCCCTAAATTGTACTTTCACAAAGAAGAAAAATCTTCTCTTGATTCTGCCTTTGAATGCCACGTGACCTCTCGGAAAAAAAGAGGCCGTTGTGTGGCAGGAGTCAGGAAGGCTTAACGCTGTCTGAATGCCAACCAGGCTATCTGTGTTCGCAATCAGACCTACCATCCCTGCGCACAGGATGATGTTGGTTTGACCTCAGCAGAAATCAGATCTGCTCTACATGGTGATGATGATAGCAAACATATGGAATTGATTAAATGAATAAATAACCCTACTTAGTTTTGCATAAGAATATGTGGTACCCAGGTCAAAGATAATCCCTAATTTTTCTATGCATAATAGATTCCGAAGTGTAAACATCACCAGTAGCCTGAACCAAACTAGATGCTTTAAGTCAACAGTCAAAGGTGTGATTGTAAACTCAGAAATATTGACAATGTTTGTGAATATCACTTTTCTAAATTAGGTGAGAGGTCCACAGCTGATGTGGGTGCCTAATTTATCCGACAGTTCAGTGTTGAGTCTTCGCCTCAGAAATTTGATCACAGCCTTCTTCCTACTTCTCAACTGTGGATAATTCTCTAGATTTTGTCTGCTCTCTTTTAATTTATAAATGTAGCACAACGTCAAATTATCCACCAGAGACTAGTCATTCCCTACTAAAACATCTTGAGTTATTTTTCTCCTTTGAAGCCACAGACATTTAAAGTTTGTTAAGGTCTCAAGGTGATATCTGCCAATGGAAGTTTTATTTCACTCTATTATTTCGAAAAGTTTTAAGAGGCATTCACTCAGTGACTACTGGCCATGGGATATCGGGTTCCCTTCCTTCTGTCTGAACTGGCTAGATCAGGGCATCAGGACCCAGAGCCAGGGTGGCTGGGGTGTGTGAGGTTGAGACAGTCTTTGTAGCAAGCCATGAAAGGCAGGAAGCCAGGAAAGGCACAATGTCAAAACTGGTAGAGAGGCACTGGGCAAGGGATCAACATTAGGAGGGCAGGTAGTGAGATACAGCAAGATTCCCTATAGTGGGTTGAATAGTGACCTCTCCCCCCAAAAGATATATCCTAGTCCTAATCCCAGGCCCCTGTGAATGTGAGCTTATTTGGAGATAGGATCTTTGCAGATGTAATTAAGTGAAGGATCTCAGGATGAGATAACCCTGGATTTGGGTGGACCCTAAATCCAATGACAGATCAGAGACACAAAGACTCGGAAGGGAAGGCCACTGAAGACAGAGGCAAAGATTGGAACGAAGTGTCTACAAACCAAGGGACATCAAGAGTTGCTTGCAGCCACCAGTTCAGCCATGTTTTGTTAAATAAGTAAATAAATAGTATTGCTCTATCGTCTAGAACTCCAGTCACAGTACATTTCTCCCCCTTCTGACTTTCATTACAGGAAGAGAAACGCATCCTTCTACCAGGATCAGAGGTGACGAATAAGCCAGCATCGCAGACAGTCAACAGTCAATGCGAAGCCAAAGACAGTTCCTTCTCAAGGACATGGAAGACTTCACGTAGTAAAAGGAAACTTCATCTGGGGAACCGCCAGCATCTTGCCAGGCCACCTGCTTTGGCAGCTTTAGGCACCTGTCAAAACATGTGGCAACTAAACAGAGCTTGTGTCTACAGCCACCATCACTGTGAGCTGGATGGCGTTTGCCGGCCAAAAGACAAGAGGCATCAAGGCAAAGTTCTGATTAGCTACACTTTTTAAAATGTTTATTATTTCTGGTTTTGGTGTTATTAGTCCAAAAGTTTACATAGGTAGTTATCAATCAATTGATGCCCCCATGAAGCTCCTACTAAATGTAGGGTACGGTGCTCAAGCGTGGGGAAAACACAGAAGTAGGAGCTGAGATTTCTGTCCTCGAGTTAGCTTATAACTGGGACACATTTGCATCTCTGCCAACAGTATCCGTTCTCTCTTCTTTTGTGAAGTCACTCCTCCCTTCCCCTTCAGTCCACATGCTTCTGGTACATTTGACTCCATCCCCTGCTCAGGATTGGAACACGTGGCTTAGATCAAGCTGATGAGCGCACATTGTCCTATCCATGGTCAAGGAGATTTTGAGTGGGAGTGAGGTACCCAGATCTTCCTATCTCCTACTACATAGGATCCCTGGGAACCACTGGCAGTCACCTTATATCCAAGTGGGACCACAGAAAGAAATCAGCACCAAAGATATGGAACTGAGCAACGGAAAGAGAAAAACTGGATCTCAGGCACAGCATTTGAACCCTGGATCAAGATTTGCCTGAAATCAACAACCCTCCTGGACTCTTTCAGTTACAAGAATCAACAAATTATTTTCTTCTTTTCTTTTCTTTTTCTCCTAAGTCAGTTTGGTTTGCATTTTCTGTCACTTGCAATCAAAAGAATCTTACCTGACATAGAGACGCTATAAAAAGCATGTTAGCAATAAACACTAAAGGTCAATAGAACGTCCAGTATGGGCCAAAGATGGAGGTGGCAGAAAAAGAATGTCCTGGGCTCACTGGGGTGTGATCATGAGTAGAAAAGTGCGGCTGGGGGACCTTCCAGAGGGCAGAGGTGGGAATCAATCCGAGGTAGGCTGAGGCCAGTTCATTGACTAGCTGAACAATGAGTTTGGAATTTAACCCGTGGCCCTTGGACATTCTGTGCTGAGTAATGACCTGATGAGGAGGAAATTGATCCTTAAGGATCATCAATTTTGTCAATCATCTCTCCACACAATTAGGAGAGAGAGCCAAGTTGGCTTGAAAGGCAACTTAATGCTTTGTTTGTTTAACCATCCTTCGTAGAGGCTTTTAGCACATTAGAGGATACTTTACATTGTACTGTTCTCTTTGGTGACAGGACAGCAAACACAGCAAGAGGCCGTCACCTTGCCCAGGAGGGCAAAGAGTCAGGTAAATGTACCATTAGCCCTCAGGAAGATGGCGACAGCTTGTCAATAACTGTCTAGTCTGCTATGGGGGATGTCGGGCCTGACGGTCAACCACTATGCTGACTCTGGATAAACCTTAGTCTTGAAAATGCATCCAAGATGAGGCGATGGCAACCTGGGGAACCACCCAGGTCAGAGTCTCCTAAGTCTAATAATTAAAGGACCCTTAGATAAGAGCTTCTGAATTTCACTTTCCCAGAAGAGCATAGAGGGTGTGCTTCAGGCATTTGACTGTGACTCAAACACATTCTACTAAAACCTGGCCTGCAACTGGTCTCTAGAATATTCCTAAGTGAATCTACTATCACTATGGAGTCCTGCTTATAAATTGGGGGCAGAAGTGGAAAAATCAAAAGGAATGTTTTTATTCCCTTTCAGTAGATGTGTAGACTCTCTGACTCCAGCTTTGGGGTAATTATCTTTGAACAGCAATTAATTCCAAAGATATAAAACATAAGAGTAAACAGTTCCGTTTCTACATAGCTTTTGTTTTAATATACCATTACAAATAGTGAGAAAAAGGCCTCCTTGAAGATAAAATTCCAAAGGAGGAGGAAATTATTTCAGAGGGACCGCCTAACATTTTGTAGGGTTTTAAGGATAACATGAGACTCAAAGTGGTATCATGTGAAAAAGCTCCGGAACATCTGTTATGTTAAGTATAACAACAACAAAACCAAATAAATCTCTAGTGAAGAAAAAACTCGTAATAAATCATTGTGGAGCTTCTGCCTTCTTTCAAGGGAAACTGACAGAAGCACTGCAGTGGGAACACGGTGGGGCAAAAGTAATAATATATGAATAAAGCAATGCCAACATTTAGGGTCTGCTAGCTCAGTCCTCTCATGCTTGGCATATTTGCGCAAAGTTCTAAGTCATGACGGCCAGCTCCCAAGGAAACCAGATGTCAGTCACAGCTGTCAACTTTGTTCTTTCTTGTTTTCTTCATTGTTTTCAATATAAGCATTTTGTTATTAATATGAAAAGTGTGATCTGATTGGTGACAAACACACACACACACACACACATACACATTGTCAAGTCAGTTTCCTTCCATTCATTTTAATGCATAGCCATGCCATCTGAGATGAAAAGACTTTAGTCTAATCTGGCTAGATATTAAGAAATAAACAGATGAAATGCTAAAATCATAGCCAATGTTCAAAATCCAGATTGGCTCAATCTGACTTAGAAAGTTTTTGAATAATTTTCTAAATACAGCTAATACAGGCAAACTTCCATACCCTCAGGAAATAAAATGCCCCTGTTCTGGGTGAATCTGAAAAGTCTTAGCAGCGTGTAATGCATTTAGAATTTTTCTGCAAACTTAAAAGATTGGAGGTCTAAATTGGTCTAAACAGTAACAGCCTGATGGATTCTTTACATCTTAAAATCAAAAGCGTCTTAAATAGTTGATTAACCAGCATCAAGCATCTCCAAGTCAAATGTGATGATGTGATGTTTTGCCACTTTTAAGGTAGTCTGTCCCTTTTGGAACAGAGTAGCTAAAATCTCATAAATTTAGTAAATCAAAATAAGAGATTTTTCTAAAAGATCTCCAAAGAAATATGTCATATATTATGAAAAGGAAGAGTCATAATGGATTCTGTGCCCTTGGCCTCAAATATTCTAATGATCTAATCCCTGCTGACCTCTCCAAACTCATCTCAAGTCACTGGTGCCCTGGCTCACTACCCTTTGGACGCAATGACTTTTTATTAGTTTCTTTTAAGTGTCAATTTTTCCTACCACTCCTTCTGTCTGGAATATTCCTTCCCATTTAGTTCTTCACATGGCTAGATTCCTCTCATCAGATTTCAGATTGTCATCTCCTTTGGTGGACTTCTGTTGTGTATGCCTTCTGGGCATTTCTCTCCACTTCTTTTCGTAGTAAAATCCAAATTTTCCTTTGGAGAAATCAGCCTGTCCCATCTTTAGTCAGTGAGGTTTTAGTGGAAAAGGACCAACCCTTTCCAGGAAGTTCCAAGGCATTTAACCTTGTGCTGGCCACACTGATTGATTCAAGAATTGACATGTGACTTATGACTGTCCAATGAGGATCAACCTCTGAAGTCTTTCTGGAACCAGTGAGATAGAGGTACTCTCCATCCACTGGGTCTGTTATGTTGGCAGGACTTAAGCTTGGACCTCCAATGTCTATCTTTGACAGCACAGGAATATACTATCTCAGAGAGGGATACAGAGAGGAAGGGAGAGGCGAGAAACAGAAAGGAACAGAGAAGCCAGGTCCCTACCAGTGACATAGATTAAGGCCTCATGTGCACTGGGTCTTCTTTCTTTCTTATCTTCCTTCCTTCCTTCCTTCCTTCCTTCCTTCCTTCCTTCCTTCCTTCCTTCCTTCCTTCCTTCCTTCCCTCCTCCTTTTTTCTTTCTTTGCTTTAACTGGTTTGAGTTCAGTATTTGTCACTTACAAACCAAAAAATATGGACTATGGGCTTCCTCTAAGAGGACACCTCTGGTTACAGCACTAGAGCCACTGCTTGCCCCCTTCTCATTATTCTCATTGCACGCTGGGTTTTTAAAAACAGCTCTAATCACAATTTGCAATTATTTTGCAGTTTATGTATTTATTGTCTATCTCCCTCCATAAGATACAAGCTACAGGAGTCTGAAAAGCCAGACTGAGGAAAACATTTTATTCTGTAGGCACTAGGAAGAATATGAGCAGGGTAATGGTCAAATCTAAGCTTTGTGCTTAAAAAAACAAAAAGAGTACAAAAGCCATGGGAGTATTAAAAGCAAGATAATAAGAGAAACACTTGTGTGTCTTAGAAGTCTATATCTGCTGCTTCTATAAAGGAAGACACCAACTTAATAACAAATATCTTTAACATAGGGGTCAGTTCACAGAAGTCGAGCCTTGAATTCCAAACCTTTTTGTGGAGCATCGAACGCGGTACCGGTGGTGAATGGTTCTTGTGGTGGCGGTTGTACCGGATAGTCCAACAAATGAGCCTGGGGAATTGGTGTATAAATGCATTTCTAATAATTCTCTGGTGGTCTACTGAATTGCAGGCTTTATTTGGTTTGGTATTTAGTTAGGTAACTCAATGAGTGAGTCAAGAGGCAGGGAGGATCCCATGAAAACAGCTGTGAGTTTTCTACATCATCAACTTGGGAATATTTAGTGGGGAAGTGAGATTTTAGAAACTGTTTAAATGTTGCTGTTGGTGGAGCTCTTACAGGGTGCCGAGTAGGGCTCGGGAAGTCTAGGCTTCCAGCACTCTATTAGAAGGCAGTTGGGAATTTGCTTGGCACTTGCCTATCTCTGCCTCCAGCCACCACTTGGGATGGATGGATGAACTGAACAATCTCACCTCTGTCTTTCTGGGTGAGGCATTAGTTCAGGATTCTAACACTGGTACACATCAGAATAACTTGGGGGAGGGACTGGCTTCCTCTTAGAAGGACCCCCTGCCTGGTTTAATGCTTTGCTGTTACTGTTATGAAATTCTTAATAATTTTTTAACAGGGACTCCAAATTTTCATTTTGTACTGGGCCACACAAATTATGTATTTGGTCCTGCCTGGGCGGAGGGGTGGGGTGGGGGTGGGGTCATGGGGAAATGTAGATTTCCAGGCCCTGCCCCAGAACATCTGATTCAGAGGGTCCCGCATGGGTCTCAGAATCATCATTTCTAGCACAAAGCGTAAGTGACCAACCTTTGGAATAATATTTGCACTAATGCTTAGTGTACACAGGGAATTTCAAGAAGTTTTCCTAAGAAAAGCTGAGATCTGAGAGCACAGAAAGTGAAGGCTCCAGCATTTTCAAAAAAACAGGCCAGAACCTCAATCCCAGGTCCCCTGAACACACCTTCTTTCTGCCTTAGCTCTGTCATTTCTCTAATGATCACTGCGGTGCTTAGAAATCCCTGGATCTCTGGCTTTTTAAGATGTCTCTTCCAGAGAAACTCAGAAATGCCAGGATCACTGTCATCTGTTGTCCAAAAAGAAGGGCTCGAGGGTGCCTAAGTTTATGGGCTAAATGAATCCCATGGTAACTACCAGCAACAGCTAATATAAAGGAGCCGTCCTTTCCAGGCCCTTTCCTTAGCAGACTTCATTAATCATGGCCCCAGACACCACTAATCAACCAAGTCACACATTTCCACAGAGCCCAGCTATGGCCCCAGATCCCCTCTCAATCCAGGCAGCCCCCCACCAATGAATTAGACTTGACAATGCAGTTGAAAACCATTTCCCAGGTATATCAATCGGGACCAGGAACAGGGAACTAAGGCTAAGTGAGTGTAAAAAGAGTTACTTTTCTTCAGGTAAACGAGAACCATTGAAAGGGTCACTCCTTTTGAGGATAAATTTACTTACCAGCTGCCTGTGTTGAAAATAAACAGAAACCCAACACTTTCAGGGGAATGATATTATCATTGTCACTCCTTCCCTTGGGGTAGTTAAAGCTCTGGGGCCCTCGAAGTAACTTGACCACTTTTGATAGGAAAAGTACTGGGTAATTTTTATTAACATAGCTCAGTTTAACCAACGGTATGGGGGAAACTCTTTGAGTCTGGACAGGGGGGCCTCTCCCTTTAGCTCAATTCATTAACCACCATGCTTCCAAAGGGAATCAAGGGATTTGCATCCTTAACTGGAGGTAGCTACTGCATCACCTCTGGGATCAGGATCTCATTAAGATACAACAGCACATCTTGAGAACCGTCTCACCAAACTGCCTTTCCTCTGAACTTAGCTTTTGGTTCAAAAATGTCACACATACTAAAACTCACTTGAAAGTATATTAAATTCCAAGACTCTGCTGTTGGTTAGAGAGGGGAGCGCATACGAGCCGGCCGATTCTGGGATCCAGAGTTCTGTTTCCAACCACGGAATTATTGAGCACTTCATCAGGGCACAAGCGATTTCTCTTAAACACAAGTGGAGCCAGTCACTTCTTACAACATGTTGGGGAGTGGGGGGGTGGGGGTATAGGGAGCAAGCCTGCAGTCACTCCAGCCTTTCCAGAGGCATCTTTGGAGCTTTACAGCTCTTACAGCGATGGTGTTTGAAGTGGAAAAAGAGGTCCTTCAAATAAGCAAACAACAACAAAAGCCCCCTTGTCACTTTCTATAATGTTCTATATATTGCTATAATGTTCTGAAGATTATAAAGCTTTGCATCAAGATGTGTGGTGTGTTAAGAGCAAATCTGGAGGGAAGGTCACAGGGACAAAGACACGTGAGCAACAGAGTTTGGTAAATTTCAGGCAGGAAGTTGCTCAAGCTGTGAAATCCATCACCTCAATAGTGTTTAACTTCAGAAGAAAGAGGAGACATTTCCTCCAAACAGCTGCACCAAAAACCTGTATCATATATGCATATGCAAATATATAGAGGAAGGCCCTGAAAGAAACAGAGTGGCCCCCACCCCTACCCACACAAACACACAAATATAAAAGTGGCCATCTTGGGCGTGGGGACCTGGGTTAGGAATGATGCTCAAAGAGGGTTTAGGTCTTTTCATGCTTCCATTTTTCTCAAGGGAAATGGACTCAGGTACGAGTTGTGAAATTAAAAATTACTTTCCAAAAATATTTTCTGTGATCTTCAGATGGACATTTCATGTCTAAACCTCCCTTTACCCAGCATCATGCTGGGTTTTACAGAAAATTTAAAAAGATGTAGTGCCTACAATTTGCAACACGTGACAAAGATGAGCCATTGTGTTGGATTCCAGCTGGCTGGGTGTTGTAAAGGCAGCTTGCAAACCAAGCAGACACTTGAGCTCTGATGTCTTAAGCTGTGCAGGTCCCTGGTGGAGAAGGAGAGAAGAGGAGTCTGATGGAGCTGGTGGATGGGATTAGGGGCTCTAGAAGCAGCTGTGGCAGCAGCTGGAATCAAAGAAGCCACCCAGAGGGTCTTGGCAGGACTTGATGAGAGTCTGTGTCAGGCGGTAGGAAGGAGCTGAGGGAAGGATGGAAGGTGGGAGAGAGTTGTCCAGGGAGCTGTCTGGGATACCAGACAGAGTATCTCAGAGACGATGCTCTGGTTTTAAATTGAGGAGACCTGGAAACCTGTTAATGTCACCAATACCACCATATTGGAAAGGGGAGCCTTTGGGAGTTGAAGGAAAAGAGAAGCCAGTGAGAAAACCAAGAAGTAGCAGCAAGGAAGCCAGGAGAAGAGTTATGAGTCTCACAGACAGGAATCATGGAAGGGGGATGATCAAGGGGTTTCATCAGCAATGTCCTACAGCGAGATCATAGTGAAAAGACAAAGGGACATTTTTTCTTTGAATATGGGGTCTAAACTCATGCTAAGTGTCTGGTGCTGTGACTCAGAATTAAGAATGCTGATATTGATTTCATTTGTTGATTTGTCATTTCCCCACAGCTTAAGGGGTAAATTCCTCAAAACTATGATGAGACTAGCCTTCTCAAAGGTCAATAGAACTTCCTACTAGAGCAGGGCTTCAGTCTGTCATGAGAGTAAGCTTTCAGTTGGCTGGGGGTGGATGGGAATATATATATTATACACACATGCACGTACATATGTATGTATTTTTTACATCAGCACTGCACAGGTTAATCATATATAGCCATAAAAAAATCCACATAGTTTCCTCTTCATGAAGTAATAATATAGCACATATATATTGGGCTGGTCACAAAGTTCGTTTGGATTTTTCCATAACGTCTTATGGAAAAACCCGAACATTTTGGCCAACCCAATAGCATTATCTTCAGAATTAGTCAAACTTCCTCATTAGATGCCATTTCCAATTAGGAAAAGGAAGGAGGGGAAATCAGGTAAAAGCCAGATATCTGACATTTCTGCTTGCTCAATGAACAAGTGAGATCCTGAGAGCTTATTCAGATATTTCACTCTCATGAAATCAATGGAGCTCATTGCTCAAACTGTCATGTCTGCAGGTTATGTCTGTTTTTAAGAGGCTTAAATGTTTATCAGTATTTTTATTGAGTCATTTGAAAAGTTGGCTTCTGCAGCTGTATATCATTAGGAAGAGAGACACCCACCCCAAGAGAACTGGGAATATTCTCCAAGTTCATCCTTTGCCCTCCGGCCCCTGACCCTCACCAAGAAGTACGTGTTCCTGAAGAAAAAGCCTCGAGTACATCAAATATGCAATTATATTATCTCTGAAGATAAACATGAGGGAGCATGTGAGAAATTCTGTGCTCAAAAGCCATGGTAAAGCTGCTAAAAGAGGATTACTCTTTCTCTTTTTTCTCTCAGGCAGAATGATTCTAATTGTGAAGATAGCTCTGTTTTCATATACATTTATGTTTTGTAAGCCTTTGGTAAATAGAATATTATTAAAAATAATGTAATGTACACAAGGTGATAAAAATAGATTAGCACCTACCCCATTCAGCCATCGCTGCATTTAATGCAAAGATCATGGTGATTTTGTACATCTTCATCTTTGTGTATGAGCACGTATGTGCACTTAAGGTTAAAATATTAATAAAAAACCTAGAGCAAAGTAACATGGCATAATAAAAAGAGCTGACGTCTCTTCAGTGCCTACTATGTGCCAGGTGCTGTATGAGATATTTTATGTCCATTATCTCATTTTATCTCACAGCTGTTTGAAGGTAGATGTTATCTCTCTCTCTCTTTCCTCCTCTCTCTCTCTCTTTTTAACAGATGAGTCAACCAACACTCAGAATAGTTAACTGACTTGCCCAAGGTCACCCAGCTGGTGAATGTCAGAGCAGAGATTCAGTTCTAGGTCTAGGTACCAAAGGTCAAAGTCCACGCTCTTTCTATTCCATCTCCCTGCCCCACTCCATTGTAAAGAAGAATTTCCAAAGAACCCATGGGCTTCTCACTCCGTGCATTTGATTATCTTACATTTTCAGATGTTTCCAGTAGGAACATCCCCAAAACACACATGTCACTTGATCAACGGTTTTGGACCACACTCCCCATCAAAATGTTCTTAATCTGGAGCTGACTGAAGAGACCAAGTCATCATCAGGTAGGGGAGGGTAGATACTCTGTCCTCACAGTTATTCACAGATGCTCTTTTCTCTTTAGTCACTTCTATAAAACTGTAGCAGTCACCTCCATCAATAGTGACCATTTTACTCTTTCTGCTTACTCCAGAAGAAATAGAACACATCCAATTCCAATTGGTGTTAATTTTTCCTAGACTTGAGCATTTTTGTAAATGCACATAATATCATAGAGACAGCCAAAAAACAAGAAAAATCTCTGTGTTTTGCTACATTTGCTTAGTGATCAAAGATTTCTAACTAGACCTTTTGTCCTACATTGATTGTTTGCATTGAATATACAAGCCTTTTCTCTTGCCAGGCCAGTCTTGAATATATTTACAAGGATATTTATGCCCATTACTTCACTTAAATATAGATTACGAATACTGACAAATACTTTTGTTCAAAGATTTTGATCATTTTGGGATTTGCTTCATAGTAGAACTCAACCTTAATCGACTTCCACAACTTTCAAGTATGCGTTCCCACAAATCCAGAGTATCATAAAAATGTACTAAATAACCTTAAAGCCCTTTATGAATAATTATGAGTTTTTAAGTTTTTGTGAATCTGCATTTTAATTCTGTCCCATAAATAAAACATGAAGCAAAAATCCAGCGTGTTGAGTGTCAGGAGGATAGAAGAAGAGAAGGAAGGATAATTATCAGTTTAATGTGGGAACATACTTAACCTAAAAGATTACCTCCAAAATTGGTGACATTCTAAGTATACATAATATACAAGGATATTTTCACTTAAATAAAAAGGGGAAAAGATTTATATCGAGTCTCTGCCATTTTCATAGCTCTCTCAGCAGCCCGTGCTTGAAAACACAATTGTCAGAATTTTTATTTGTTTGGGATTAGTCCTTCTCACATATTTAGTTTCTTTCTTCCCCGAGCAGTGTGCTTCAATTTCATATAATTCACATTCTCATATTTGGTGTGTATTATTTAGTTATTAATCTATAGCTATGGGTTTTCTTAGATGCGGAACTAATGAGAGGCCACTGGCAACTAAATTGACTGCGTTTTGTCCACCCTCAGATCTTGTGCACATAAAGGGCAGGAGGAAACAGAGTGGGTGCCCAGAGGATTCCAAATCACCTGTGCTCAAAATTCCTGGGGTGGCAGCACATGAATGGTGGCAGCCAAGAGCAAATGGTGGGGGGAATCCAGAATATCTCTTCTAGAACAACATGCTCCTGGATGCCATGTTCATACCTTTAGCCAGTTTGCAAATAAGAGACACAATGACTAACCCAAGGCCCTGTAGGCACACCGGGACTCTCTGATCATTAAAACTGGTCCAACTAGGGTACCCGACTCTGAAATGCATTTCCCTGAACCCCTGAAGTCCGCTATTTTTATAAATGTCGTCTGAGAAGAGCTCAAAGCTTTCCACGACTTTTACTAATCACACAGGCCTCCATGCTTCATGCTGGCTTACTAGCCAAACTCAGACTGTCACCAGAGGTGGCCTCTCTCTCGGGACTCCAAGCTGCCTTCCCCAGGATGTCTGATTGCCAGAGCCATGTGGGGTGGGAACGGATTCTGCAAAGGGAATTCTGCTGCTTAGTTGGTTAAAAACAGTGTCAAAGACTGGTTGAAAGCTTTGGAAGGTCAAGCCGAGTAATGATAATGGTACCATGGACCCCCGTATTTATTAAAAATGTTCTTTTTTAAAGCAACTTCTACTTAAAATGTTGTTTTTTCCCCTACTTCCTGATTTCCACAGAGCTGTTTGGAGCAGGTGCTAGGAAAGCCTTATTGTAGATGGGGTCACTGAGGCAGGCTTCCCCAAAGCCATAGAATTTGATAGAGTTTCAATGGCCTCCAATGATCTCATACAAAGTTGTAAAATTACTAACACTCTACCACTAGCTACTTTTCTTTTCTCTTTCAATTTTTTTCTCTTTCTTCCTCTCTTATTTTTTCTGTCCCACTTGCCCAATTTTAAGGAGTTGGGATGCATAAAACCTTGTGGAAATAACAGTTAAAATAACAGGCATACCAGTGATTCAATCCCACTAACTCTGCCTACTCCTAGCAGTAAAACATGCTCTCTGCTTGGCTGCACAACCAACATAAAGTCAATACAGAAATCAATACCCATAGGGAACCTCTCACAAGAAGCCAACAAAACGGTGAGTTAGTGTTAACATTCAATAAAATATACTTAAGTTTGGCAAAAGGAGCCTGGGGTTTGTCCTCATTTCCAAATGGGTTCTAATCCCACCACAGCTCCATACTCCCTGAGCACGTGGGCTTGTTCCTTAATCTATTGGAGCCTCAGTTTCCTTATCTGTAAAATGGGGGTGTCTGGGAGAGGATTATGGGGATTAGAGATAAAGTACGCCACCATCTCTGAGTAGCCGCGTCTCTGTTATGGTTACTTACACTAGTGTTCCCAGGCCTTCTCCTTGAAATAGAAGGATAGCTTCATTGTTCAATGCGTTTCTTTTTGAGGACCTTCAAGTTTCTGGCACTGTGCTTGGTGTGAGAGGTTCAAAGTAGAATGAGATAAGATTTCCAGCCTCTGTGAGCTCAGAGGGCAGCCTAGGAAACAGAGAGACACGTAACCCATCAGGAGTCAGTGCACTAACATTTAAACCCAGTGAGGATGGGTATCTGAATTCTCCTTTGGGGGCCTGGGAAAAGCTGTGAAGAAGAGAACACCTTAAACAGAGTCTTTGAAGCATGAGCAGGGCTTCCCCAGGAAGGAGGAGAGGATAGAGGGCAATCTGACAGAGAAAACAGAGGATCGAGGTCATGGAGGTATGAACATCCCTGCATTCTGGAGGGAGAATCCAATGTCCTGTCATTCTGTAGACATGTACTGAGTCCCTACTACATACCAAGCACTACTTCATCTGGGGATGCAGCAACAGGCAAGGTCCCTGCTCTCCGGGAGCTTACAGACCAGTGGGGATGCCAGACAATGAAGAGCAACCAGAAAACAGAAGAAGACAGGTAATGCACTAACGATGGCTGACAGGGCGGAAGTGATCAGGGGCTGCTTCAGGTGACCATCCAGCTTGTGAAGGTGACATTTAAGCTGAGTCTACCTGAAAAATAAGCAGAGCCAGGAGAAGACCCAAAACAAAGGATTCCAGGAGGAAGGAACAGCTACTCCAAAAGCCTGAGGCCTGTGTAAAGAATGGAAAGAAGGATAAATATCTTCACGCCTTTCAAGAGAAATTCCATAAAAAAGAAGAAGAAAGGGTATCACTAACTGATCCTGAAATTTAAAAGGAGTTAGAAGTTTGCAATTTTGGAGAAATCACCTTTCCAGAAACTCCTTAAAAATGTCAAGCAACAACTAATAATTTTGACTACTATGATTTCCTCTTTTCCACTGGTTCTCCCACACTAGAAAGCAAGAAACTGTTTGTCATTAAACTTGAAAGTTCAAAGAATGCATAAATTCGACTACTCATATGCACCAATAGGTTCTAGTTGTTGAAAAAATAAACAGGTACAAGTGGGGTGGGTCTGGATGTTGTCCAAACTCAGAGAATTTATTTTATAGAGTGATAATTCTTTTGAATTTCACAATAACAATTCTATGCTTTTTGTTCTTAAAAAAGACTTTAGTGTGGATTGATCATGGCAATGCCAGGTCTCTTCAATGAGTGAGCTGCCAATTCAATTTATTAGTAAGAAAAGAAGGTTCTGAAAGATCTGGGTTGAGAAGAGAACTCAGAGTTTTAACTGCGGTGGGTCTTCCCCATCCAGGTTAAGGGGGTGGTAGTGGGTAGAATAAAGAAAAATTCATCTTCATTAAAACTTTGTAAACATTTACACTCTTGTTTATAAGTGTGTCACTTAATTATCAATAGATGATATAATAGATAGCAAAATTCCTTCTTTTGTCTACGTTATTGACCTCATTGCTCAAATCTCCTTATTGAATCCACATTTTATTGACAGCACACAAATCAGATTTTGGCTGATTTTTCTACTTGTATTCTAAGACCAGTCTTTGAAGATGAAACTTTGGTTTCTGTAGCCAGCATTTTAAAACTCTAATAGATTGCAAAGGCTATGCTCAGGATGAACAAAAAAGCAGTGTTTTGATAATATGCTTACCACTGTCACATTAAAACAAAATCCAAAATGCATCACAGAACTTGTTAATCAACAAATATTGTGCTTCATTTGGAAGGGCGTGGAGCTGGATTTTTTTTCCTCCTAAATTATGGTATTTTCAATTAAACCTTGTAGTTAACTGTTAAATCTGCCATGTGTAGGACTTACATGAACGCTCAAGTTAATTCTGCCATGTGTAGGACTTACATGAATGCATGGACTTTATATTACAAACTCAGCTGCAGTTTAAATTATTAGGTAAACTCTTTTCATGGAGCTCCCACACTTGAAAATCCACAACAAAAATAGCAGGCCAGCTGCCCACACTGCAAGGAGAGACCCTCATTAGATGTCATTTGCATCCCATTAACCACCAAGCAGTGGGTCAGTCATTGACTGTCAGGCGTTCAACTCATTCTTTTTGTGTTAATTAGCAGAGAAATAAGGAGTTAATGAAGATCTTATGATCTGTGATGACTCATCTGGTTGTTTCAGAGGAATCACTGGGCTGGACCACTTCAGTGCTCCCTGCTCGGATGCTCTGAGCAGAGCTAGAGGGGGGCTGCCAAGCAGGCCTTTGGAGGGGCGCTCTCAGGGGCCTTTGGCATGGTGGGCTTTGTTAGCTCAAGATTAGAAGGAGTTAATTGCTTCAAGATTGCTGGGAGATTAGGTTACTGGGTGGGATGTATCTATGTAAGCATATGTCAGCGCTAGTTAGCAGATAGGAGATGCTTATTTTAATAAACTTATGAAAAGAAGAATTAATTTGTCATTACATTGGAAATCTTATTTTATTAACTTAATTTGAAAATGTAAAGCTGTCTGAAACGCTGGTTTTTCACTCACTTTCCTTCTGAATATGTATGAATCACAGATTAGTTGATGTGCAACACTGTTCATTCAGGGCTTTTTTTTTCTGGAGGTTTTTTCTTTTTTTTGGCTGATGGCATCTGGCTCTGGGGGAGTGGGCTAGTTACAGTGACCTCTAGGTTCTCTTCTTGTGGTGGGTGGAACATGGCCTCTCAGAGACCTGTCTGCAGTCCCATCAGGAGAAGAGAATCAATCTGCTTCTGCCTGTTCTGCTTCTTCCCTTCTGAGTGCCAGCTGTACACAAATGATGTTTGTACTTGGTGCCCACGAGATAAAGTGGGAAAGAGGGTGCAGGAGGGAATTGTAGGGACCAGTCTCTGAACTAAAGCCGTCAGAGGTGTTTTCTAAATGCTCATTTTACATGTTACGGCTGGTGGAGGACAGCATCCACATCGTCCTCATCTTCTGTATTCTTAGGGGCAGGCATGTTTATTGAGCACTTACTATGTGCCAGGAACTGCTGTAAGCACGGTATTCTTATGACCTCTTTTTAATCTTTACAACAAACTTAGATGGTCAGAACTATATTATCCCCATTTTTCAAGTAAAGATACTGAGGCAGAGAGAGATTCAGTAACTTGCCCAAGGGAACACAGTGAGAAGGGTCAGCTGTCCACCCCAGAGCCTTCCCTCCCCACCACTGCCTTACAGTTTCTGTGACATAAGTGAGGGAGCTTGGCTGTGTGACAGCCGGGAGGGGTTCGGGCAGTGGTGACTCAATCCACAACTATCAATAGATGGGGCAGGGGCTGCCCCAGTGGATTGTGGGAGAATCCACAATTCCAGGGGGACATGTGGGCTCAATGTCATCAGAGCTTCTGAGATTTGGGGGTTTCTCCTCAAAAAGATTAGAAATCTGGAGTTTTAAATAAAATCTCATGATTTTAAAATATTTGTTCAATTATTTTTTAAACACTGTGCAGTTCAAACAAACAAAGAAAAAACCTGTGGACAACTGTTGGTGACACCTGTAAAAAGTGGGAAGCTTTTAAGGCCAGTTTTCCCTCCAAAGTGCTTTGCACACAGCAGGTACTCAGTGAATGTTTGAACAGATCAGCGCACAGCTCCACGAACACAGAGGTGGGAACCTGGCCACATGGATGCAGTAAAACCCTGATGTCCAGCGAGGGGGCATTCAGGGACTCCAGCCCTCTGCACCAAGAATCCTTTTATCAGATCAGCAAAATGACCCATCCTTGTTGTGATCTCCGTGGAGGAGAAAGCTTCTGGGGATTACGGTGATTATAATTTCAGCAGAAACCACTTGAACCCTCTTCCTGGGGAGCTTACTGGCTCCCCTTTCCCATCTGGGGTTAATATAACTTTAGTCAAACATAATCTTTAAAATATTTAACAACCGCCTAGCCACAGAAGGGTTAACACCTGGCTCAGCAGAGCCACTGAGACCTGCTACAATACTGCAGCCTTTCTGCTTGGCTGGTGCCCTGCCATTCTGTTCTTAAATATTTTAATATCACCACCTCTGCAAAAAAGGTCTAAAAGTAAAGAAAATAGAATTCTTTCTCCCTCCTTCCCTCCCTTCTTCTTTCCTCCCTCCCTCCATCCCTTCTTTCCTTCCTTCCTTCCTTCCTTCCTTCCTTCCTTCCTTCCTTCCTTCCTTCCTTCCTTCCCTCCTTCTTCCTTCTAAACAGCTCCTACCTAGATGCCAGTACCCAGCTCAGAAGTTTTAGTCAAGTCCCAGAGAGGGGGGCACTTTGCAGAGGGGACTGAGTCAAGAGTAAACCTGTGCTTGGACTAGACTTTGCATCTCCCTCCCCCCAGATTAATGCTGCTCTGGGTGAGCTGCAGGGGCATTCTAAAACCCGCTTACCTGGTGTTTTACAACTCAGACAAAAACCAGACATTGACTAATGTCAAAACTGACTTTTCATATTACTTCATATTGGTCATATATTTAAAAATTCCAATTACCTCTTTAGCCTGAAGTCAAAAGGTTAGCAGAAGCAAGATGCAAGCTCTCTGCATTAAAAAAAAAAAAAATGTGAACAGGAAAAGGAAAGGAGTAAGACAGCTGCCCATCAACTGAGAGCAGCTCACTGGAGGCTTTGCAACAAGGCAATGCCATCTCCTCACTCAGAAATGAATCTACTATGCAGAGCAAGTATGGAAATTGTGAACTATTCTGTTTTCGTTTTGTTTTCTTTTTGAGTTAGAGAATAGGTCTCCTTGAATTAAAATGTTCTGGTCACATTTAATCTCTTTTCTGTTTAATAACTGGGCCTAGACCTGGTTCATGAGATGCACTGACTTGTAAGGAACCACGAGACAATCAGTGAGCGGTTAGGTGCCAGAGGCTGAAGGAAGGTAAGATGTTATTCACCACCTGAGCTCTCAAGAGAGATTCCAGGAAAGAGAATTGGCTTCCAGAATATCATTTATTTCCTTATTTCTTGACCTTTGTTGAAAAGGCAGAGCCCAAAGGAGATTACAAACGGTTAAAAATAAATGATGTATGTGTTTATTTATAACAAACAATCATCACTGAAGTGTGGGACAGGTCCTGGCAAAGTTGCCTTCCCTCCCAAGGCACACCTTGTTTTAATGTACTCTTTTGCTAAAGTACTGGTGTAAACGTTGCTTAGCTCCCGGTGCCCCAATTTCCTCAGGAAAAATTGCTGTGTTTCTCACTTCAGTCCCTTAAAATCAAACCTTTTAGCCCAAATATACTATGGATGAACATTTTCTGAGAACTCTCACTACTGTCTTAAGAGAACTCATTCAGTTATTCAGAGACATATTTTCTGCTCAAAACACGTGCAGGGTTCTGGGGACACAGAGTTGGCTAAGACTGTCTGTGCTGTTGAGGAAACCACAGCCCCGTGGGGGTCAGGGGAGACAAACACAGAAACGTTAATCCATTTATTCTATAAGTGTTTGTTAAATATCTTCTAAGTGCTCAACACTGGATGGGGAGTTGTAAGAGTGTGGTGGGTAGAGTGTGCTGCGAGGTCTGGCCACTGTTATGGGCAGCCCAGAGAAGGAAGGAAGGGAGGGAGTGAGATGCGGGGGGCATATGTTAATGATAAGTGGAAATTGACCAGGTGAAGAGGAGAGACAGGAATTCCAGGTAGCAGGCATGACAGACACAAAAGCACAAATGTAAGAAACAGCTGAGGTTCAAGGCAAATTTTTTTGTCTGATTCAGACAGAGACCAAGTTCTGTACCTTCAGTTTCTCAGACGCTCAATCATCGTTCTGTACACCATCCCTGGACCATGGCAGTGTGGTGGGAAGGCTCCGTTCATCCCCATTTAGGTGCTGCATATGGCGGCTGCCTGCCTTCTGGTTCCCAGGGGGAGCAACTGTCCCTTGCCGCAGCTCTGATCCAGTGGCCCAGGGTCCCCTGTCCCCGTGTGCTGGGCGACCATGGTGATGAGCAGGACCATTCTGCATTTCTCTTAGGGTCTGAGCTAAAAGTAGATGCTCTTTCCATTTCGCAAAGTATGAATACTGCGTTGCTTTCTGTGGAGAACCAGTAACTGTGCCCTGAGCTGCCCCGCTCCGCCCCACTGCAGGAACTCAGGGTGGGTCGGAAATTGTTTTGTGAATAGCCCAAATGATGGTGAAGTGACTTTTCTTTAAAAGTCTATTAAATGCTTACTTCAATAGAGGTACAATCTATATTCAAATTGTTTCTGTCTATAATCCAATTTACACTAAACTGTTGGATAGATTTTTCTCCAAATTTGGATGCTATGTAAGGGACGGACTGGCTGAAAGTACAGGCCATGAGGTATACAAAAAATTGAAGTTTTCTGGGTCCTGAGGGCAGAGTTAATTTCCAGGGCCCCTGAAATTGACATATAAACCAGGGCACCTGGAGGACCCGTAGAGACGTGTCATACACCTGAAGATGTCATGGACTGGAAACCAACAGAGTTCCCAAATATGAGCTGCAAAGGGAAGGCCAGAAAGACACATGCTCCATAGGTGGTGTTTCACTGCTTCTCACATGGGCAATCCTACGTAGCAGGCTCCAGGGCAAGTCGAAACAAGGATTTATGTATGTATTTAGTGGTGGTCAATGGTTCTTGTGAGCAACACAGGGGGTGGGGAAGACAGCTGGTGACGATAATGTTTTTACTTTACTACAAAGATGACATTCTCAGCTTTCATTGTAAAAAGCAGCGTTGGCTCTTGTAGGCTGCACGGCTGAATGTTCTGGGTCCTCATGACCAGAAGATCATGTCAGGTCCTCCTCTAACTCCCATTTTCTTGTCTTATGAGCATGGGCGCAAACATCAATCCCTACAACCTTTTGCCATCTTTGATTCTTAAGGCTCACAGTATTAAATGCATTTCTCCAGTCCCAGAACCGGATATAAAGTCACATACAGGGTTTCCTCCCTGAAGTGAGATAAAAATCTTACCCCCCACCCCGCTCATTGAAGCAACATGCCAGAAACTCAGAACCGATGGTCCAGATTTAGGGGGAAGCTTATTATTCATGGCAACTGCCTGGCAGCGCCATGAATGGGTAATGAGGACACCGCTATCAAGAAGGGATCAAGCCCAAAGCCCTGGGATAGCTACGAAATACAGTATTGTGTTTACACACTGTAACCTCAACCCTCAGAAGAGAACGAAAAAGCGGGGTTTCCAGTGTTGCTTCAGCTGAGATTCCCTCTCTCCCAGCAACACCCTGGCCTGAGCTGGTCATCCCAGAAGCAATGAAATGGGGCAAGAAGGAAAGAAAGACCAAAGCAACCAAAACACTGCAAAGTGAGCTTTAGTAAAACCAGACTGTTGACATTTTATGAACTTAATGGCGTAAAGAACATGCAGTAAAAATAATTTGCATTCTCTGATTGTATATGTTAGATCCCTAAATATCTTGATCATATAATTTCCCTAAAGATATCCTGATGGTGGATCTGTGTATGATTTACGTAAATGAGGCATTTGCATAAATTAAATTAACAAATATAAATACATGCTTATAAAATGCTGATACCACTTACTACTCTCATAAAAATAAATTATGGGGAATGACATATGATAGGCCATGTGGTTTCTGGGCAATCAGCGCGTGCCCCTGATGCATACTTGGCGCTTCGTTACCAGAAGAAGGAAGAAACTCCAACTCAAGCATTTCTGAAAGCGTGGTTCTCCCAGGGAATCTATAGAACAGACATTTGGAAGGAGATGTTGTCTAAAGCGACTGAAAACCCTAGTTTAGTGCAGCAACTAAGCACATGGGCGCTGAAGACAGATGGCCTGAGTTTAATCCTGACTCTCCTGCTTACTCCCTGTGTAGTTTAGGACAAGTCACTTAATGCGTGTCTCAGCTTTCTCATCTGTAAACTGGGGATGGTACCAGTGCCTACCTCAAAAGGATGTTGTAAGGAGGAAATGAGTTACTGCACATGGAAGGACTTAGAATGCTGCCTGGCATATGGAAAGTACACAATCAATACTAGCTCTATTTGTATTATTGTTATGCTAACACTCAGCATGTTGGAAGAATAATTTCCCAAGGCTACATAGACCTTTGCTTTCTACCTTCTCTGTCTCTTGAGCAACGATGCTCAAATTTTCCTGGTCTTTGGAGTCACTGGATGAGAGAAGAAAAATTCCCAAGGATCATCCCTTTGACTGATATTCAAATCGGCTTGAATTGGGCTGCTTGGGTGACTCTCCAGGGTGGGTTCTCATCGGGCAACTGCAGATTTGTACTAGATCTAAGACACACCCCCAAATGATCAGCATTATATCAGGAAACCCCAGTAGACTGGTGGACGTGGCTGGCGGATTACACGGAAAGGACCATCACTAGTGGTAGGTGCCCTGCCTCCATCCGCAGTTCTGATCAGACCAGGGATAGGATGAGACGAGGCAGGAGAACTTAGTTCCATTTAGGTCCCCATTCCTTGTGCCCATTCCAGCTCAGTCTTTGTCACAACAGCAACCACAGGTGCCACATTTTCAGCCAGTGGCCGCTGATGAAGTCTGCATCTGAAGCTGGATAGTGAATCCCACAGGTTTCTCTACAAATGCAGCGGACTGTATCCATGAGTTACCACTTCCTCCCTTGCTCATACCCGTAGGAATGATTGAATGATTACTCCTTTGGAGGGAATTATTTTATTTTTCTTCTCTAAATGAAGCTGTATTTTATTTAATTTTTAAAAACTGATTCTCAGAGATCAAATTACTCAGAGTCTTTGATTGCTTTGGGGGTCACTGGAGGAAATAGTCTATTTTCCAGTGAAATCCAGATCTTTCCTATGAGCCTAGACCAAGCCAAATATATGTTTCTGTTCATTAGCCACTCTCTAAACCATAAAGCACCTTCAGGAGTTTGTAAACTAACCTCCTCTCTCTCAAGGACTTTACTCCCTGTTTGAGAAGACCAGTTCCCGCAGTGGCCTTGCTGGTGATTAGAGCAAGGCATGGTGCAGCCGTGCTGGGACCATAATCGCAGCTGTGGGGTCTGAGGGCACCGAAAAGCCCTCTGCCCTGGAATGATCACACCTGCTTTGCAATTTTGCCTCACACTGGGCCTGGCTGCACTACCCCGGAGGGCAGCGTACACGTTTCTGAGGTCAGAATGGTAATTACCATAATAGCAGCTATCAGTAATCCAGCCCCTTCTGCGGGTCAGGCCACGTGCTTTACATATGCTGTCTCAACCACCCCGAGAGGCAGCTTTGCAAATTTTGCAGTAGTAGTAGTGATGAGGCATCAATGCTGGGATGTCAGGCTGAAGTCCTTTCCCTGGTAATGCACCATTAACATAGATGGTAAAGTCCAACTCAGTGGGCCCCCTGATGTCCATTCACACGGGCCCTTAGTGTCTGGGAAGGGGTCCTCACCATTTCCCATCCTCCCCAAGGCCATCCTGATACCCTGATGTCCTATCTGCCCTGTGATCTCCATCTGACTCTGTCACGGCGCTCTTATCGAAGAACTTCTACAGCTTCTCATCCGGTTGCTCTGGACCTCAGCTCTTACATCTGTTGGACGGGAAGAACTGAGTCCGGATCACATCTTCAGAGGGTTATTGTGTAGATCAAATGAGATGACGAGTGTGAGACACACCAGCACCAATGTTGGTTATTTGTGTTACCTTTCCACTGGGACAGATATGCTCTCAGGCTGGAGTATCTGAGCAACTATTTATTGGAAACTTATACATTGGAAGAAAGTATCCAATTATTGAGATTTTGCTTGAATTCGAATTCTGGATTTCCAGCCCTAACCATTCTCTTTAGTGGCCAGACTCACCTGCAAGCTGGAATGGTCCATGGATGAAATGAACAACATTAGCAGTGAAGACTCACGTTGAAGGAGCGCTGGCTGAAGTGGCCACTGGGGCCAAGGTGGGGGGATGACAGCTCCCTCTTTCCCCTCCTCCAGCCCAGGACTGAGCCCACAGGCCTTCTCTGAAGATGTAAACCTCTTGCTCATAGCACATGGAAGTCCCAGCCTAATAAGAAGCTTTAGGTGATTCCAAAATAGGTGCTAAGCTCTCATCAGAGCAGCATTTCTGAGTAAGTTGTCTACCAACCACCTACATCAGAATCTCCGGGGGTGCTTGATACAGTAGCAGAAGCCTAAGTCCACGAATCCCAATCTGAGAGTGGACCTGAGGATCTACGTATAATAAGCTTCTTAGATGATTTGTTCGTTCTGAAGATTGAGAACCACAGCATGAGAATTACCCCTCTCGGCTCTTTTTTATTGTTTCGTAATGAACAGTGGTGATATTTTCACTAGGCATTTAAGGGAAAACGCAAATGGTGTTTAAATTCATTTTTGCAGTTTGCGGCATAAATTGTGGGACTTGACTTGTGGGTATTAGGAAATCTAAGGGCTTTGAGAAAGGAGGCCCATTGTAAAAAATTAAATCTTCATATCTATGGTTCTAATAATTTTGTTACCTTTGCTCCTGAGAGGAATTTTTCTTAAAGGAGCCCACAGTGCTTACATTTATTCATTCATTTATTCACTTAGGACTTTTTCTATGTGTCACACGTTAATGAAATAGATGAGCAAGATGTAATCCCTGTCTTTAAAAAAAGTTGTGATCTAGTAGAGAAGACAGATGACTAAGTTAAGAAAGGCAAGCCAGTATCCTGAGGACTGGCTCAGATTTTCCCTTTCAATTCCCTGCCATTTAGCCAAGCCATTCTAATTTTAATGTGGAACTGTGGAGGCGGGACCGCTTTTTAGCAATAATGGCTTGAAATAGATTCCTTCAATTTGTCTGATTCAACGTAATGCAACAAACAGGGTCTGTACCTTATCCAAATAGTTTCGTTGAATTATTCAACATAGGGTGTGCCAACCATTTTGGCACCAGGCGCTCCATTTTAAAGCAGACCCTGTGTTTTGAAAATTACAATTATAACAGCGAAGCAGTAAGAAGACTAGGCGGATGGGGTACTGGGTGTGTGGCTGAACTGAGAATGAGAGATGAAGACTCTTGTAAGAACTCAGAGGGTTAGACTGACGTGTCTAAACTAATATGTATCAAATGGATAACTAACAAGAACCTGCTGTAAAAAAAATAAAGTAAAATTCAAAAAAAAAAAAAAGAAAAAGAAAAGAACTCAGAGGGTTAGGAGCAGGAGGGAAAGAGAAATCTAATGGAAGGCAGAAAAAAAAAAAAAAAAACTAAAGCAGGAGAAAAGGTAGGGGAGTGTGGAGATAATGAGAGATGTAGAAAGTGGTTCCTAAAAGTGAGCCAAGCCGGTGACCCACAGGTGGGGTTGTCCCTCCTGCCACCCCTCCCCCACCCCTCATCGCGGTCCATCCTCGCGTTCCCAGAGTAGAGTCTGTCTGTGACAATGACAGCAGTTGCCAGCAAAGCTGAACTGGGATGGTGCCGATTCCCCCTTTCCTCTGCCTGTGACATCCATCAGAAAGGACTAGCTTTTGAGCACTGAGAGAGGGGGGAAAATAAGCAGAAGTAATTTATTCGGGATCTTTGAGAAGATAATAGCCAATTATTTGTTTATAACACTGGTTAAATTTTCATTAGGCAGATTAATGGAATATCATGTACTGTCAACATTGGACTGAGGGGTGGTCTGTAAGAGATAAACGGGCAAACAGGCTCTGTGTCTCTCTGAGTAAATTAGTTTTTGCTTTCCTGTTTTTCACATGAAAATGGGAAAGGTGGGCAAGGTGGTGCATTTTAAAACAGGTCTGGAGATGGGCCAAACTGGTTAAATATGAAAGCAATCCTCGTAATAAATACATTATAATAACTTAGCATCATGGCCATAATTTTGATTTCATGAAAGTCTGGGATAATGTCGATTTTTAACCTGCTCTCTTAATACACATTTTCTCTCCCTGAACTCAAACGCTGCTTGCTGTGAGGTGAAAGCATATTACTTGGGGGGCCTGATTTGTCTGTATAACGCGCTCCGCATTACAGCTGGTAAGTGCAAGAGGCACCGGCTCTCCTGTGAGTTCCCGCATTGTCATCTGAGTGCTGTTATCAGGATCAGAATTCCTTGGGGTTCCACAAGCAGGGAGAGTTGCTTATCACTCTGCAAGTAGACTGAGAGGTACACACTCAATGGATTATTTGCTGCTGAATCTCTGGTTAGGGTTGAAGTCCTAGATGGGTTGGCTTCTCAGCCTTGACATTATTCCATGTAAGAATCAGTGGATCCAACTTTAGAATCAAAAATTCTCTTAGCAAATTGGAAATCACACACACACACACGCACATACTGAATTAGGCCATTTCATAACAATTGACATTCTGTAGTTTAAAAAAAGTAATTGGCAATTAAAATTTTCAGTTTAATTAGCATTGGAGAGTCATTTAAGTTCTCATATATAGAATGTAAGTAAGAATTTTCATTTGCAGCTCAGCTCTGGATTTTAAAATAATGTCATTACTTAGAAGGAAGATGATAGAATGTAATTTCTTTCTTAAAAAAAAATAAGAGAGGGCGGAAAGGAAAGTTGTAGGAAGAGAAGGAAAGAAGGAAGGAAGGAAGGGATGGGGAAATAAAACGGTGGGAGGGAGGGAGAAAAGAGCATTTGCAGTGCTGTGGAAAATCGACTAAATGAGACCTACTGTTCTTTTTGTAAAATGCCCAAATTTGCAGCAAGTATGTCCAATAAAATTTCTTTCAGAAAGTTAAGGCACTACTGAGAGTTTTCTGCAAACCATTTTACTGGTCTATACGTTGACTTCTCTTCGAAGTAATTCTATGCCGCAAACGAAGTCCCAGCATGAACTGGTTATATAAATACATTTGTTTCTAAAAAAAAGAAAATGGGCGTAGCCTTCCCTGCCAAAGACGCATCACTACATCTCACCCTGGTCAAATGGGCCTCCGAGAGGCCCATTTCCCAGGTGCCGTGACTGGGTTGTCCTTACTGCCCATGACTGTGGTGGGGGGGGAGGGGAGTGCTGGAGGGTGCTGGGGGATGGCGGGGTGGAGAAGATGGAGGTCAAGGGCTGCCTGCTCTTTTTTCCCTTCTTCTGTCTCACGCTTCTCTGCATCTTCACAGCAGTAACCAGGCTGAACAGAGAGCTGGGGTATCTTGTGTGCTTGGGTAACCAGGGGCCTCTAGGGAATGTTGAGGCTCCCACCCATCCTTCTAGGCCGTCCGAGCCCTTCCTTAGCCATGGATTCCTTCTCCGAGAACAGCAAGGGCATGTGCGTTGGTGGTGGGTAAATTGCTCTGAGATGGGACGAGGTACGGATTGCAGGTCACATTTGTGTGCAGACTCTAAAGTGGCCGGGGCCCCTTCATGGCTGCTGGCCAGGATAATGGCCTTTCAAAGTCCTTGCAGACGCTGATTTCTTTAATATCCAACATGGACGTATTGCCTGTGAACCTCCTCACTGCAGCATCTCGGGCACAAATGCTTCCACAGTTGGGCAGCTTCAGGCAGGACTATTTCAGCCTTCGGGAGGAGTTCACTTGGAGGGGAAGGTGGGCAGGGGACCATTTCAAAGTCTCTGGGCACTTAGTACAAGCGTAGGACAACTGCCTTTTGTTGATACAGCACCCTTGAACCTCGGTTCTCAGGGTCAGCTCTGCAAGAGGTCCTATAGGAAGGCCCTTTTGGTTATTCAAGAACTAAAACCCCTTTGGCCAGAGGATCCAGAGATACCCACCAAATGCAGAACTTGGCATTGCTTTGACTAGTGTCAAAGGAGTAGTTGCAGGGAAGAAGGCAGTGCTGGATTTCCCTAATTTGAAATATGAAAGATATTCTCTGGACTATTACATCCTTTTAGTGAAGGCAATTCACATTCTTTTGGTGGTTTATCCTACTTATAATGATCAAATCGTAGAGTCAGAACTTCTAATGCAAACCACTTTTACAGCTGTAATTGGATCTAAGGCCTATGCAACCACCAAGTGGCCTAAGACTCCCTGGCAATGTTCAATCAGGATATGATATCGCTTATGAAAGTGATCTCTTACTGTTGATACTTCTCCCGAGAGCAGCACAAATTAGAGACATACTTGAGTGATTCGGAGGCCTCGCCAACAGACAGCATGAGAGCGGACCCCTGTTAAAGTGGGGATTCTCAAACATGGCATGATGCACATTTCATTGTGGTCATTTAATGGAAACCCTATGAACGTCTTCTGCTGGGTCTGGGGGTAAAAGAGTTCTAACATTTAGGGAACCACATGAAATGTGCTTCTTAAGAAAATTCAAGAACTGATAATGCTAACAACATCTGAAAGAAGACTTTGGGGGACTCTGGGATACTTGGTCACAAAGTGAAAACACATGGACTTCCCCATTGCTCAAAGCCCATACACACACACACACACACACACACACACACACACACACACACACACACACACTCTCCACACCCAGGGGCTGGCAGATGATCTCTGAAGGAGCCAAGGTCTGAGTCCTAACCAGGGATGGTTTCAGCTCCTAAATGCCAACCTAAGTAGCAGGCATGAATGCTGGTCTACAAATTCGAGTGTGCAAAGAAACAAAATTATTATATTGACTGTCTTCGTATTTCATATACTTTAAGTATACCTCTCGTGGCTTCTAGATTCATCATGATTTCTCACTATAGCACACTCCTGACTTGCCTGTGCCCTCCCTCATCTCTGGAGCTTGGTGTCCCCGCTTGGATGAGTCTGTGGGTTACTGGGGGCCCAGCCATTGCCATGCAGAAGTCTCTGCTCACAGGGATGGCTCTGGGGGTGTGTGGCCTGGTGAGTTGGAACTACTTCCCTGACACTTGAAGAGTGACAGTGTACCATTTCCAGTCCTCCCGATGTGTCTCTGAGCGTGGCCATGCAGAGGGCCTTGAGGAATCTTGGTGATTACACAAACCAGCCCTACAGCTTTGATGAAACCCCTGGAACAAAATGATGAATAAAGGACACTGACTTTTACTTGATGCCTATAAGGTGACACGTGTGCCCTAGGAGCTTACATGTGTTCCCTCATTTAGCCTCACAAAATCCTGTGCCATGAAGAATCATTTAGTCTTCTTTTAACTCATGTATTCCCTACTACTGTGTGTTTACATGTCAACCTCATGGTCCCCTTCACTCACAGAGCTAGGCAGACAAGTGCTGGGAGAGGCATGAGCAAGGGCGCTGGGGAAGAATCTAGAAGGACTATTGGGTCAGAAAAGGATTCTGGGTGGAAATGACATTATTCTTCCCACGCCCATTCTTGTCTGTGGCTGAGAGAAGTAGCATGTCCAAGGGCACAGATCTCAGAAGGCTGGAGCAGAAAGTAGAAACTTCCCCAGAGTGGCCTCTGCTGATCCCTTCCACGTGTATCTCCTAAGTCCTAGAAAGAGGTATCCTCTTCCAGCTTGTTCCAATCCATTGACAGGGTCCAGGGGCGGGACCCAGGGAGGAGAAGGAGGTTTCAGGAGGGGAGAAAACAAAGCCTTGATGAGGAGAGGGAGCCAAAGGAAGGACCAAAGTAGGGATGGATCCCCAAAGCTTTAGAGACTCCCTCCTCTCTCATTTCAAAACTCAGAAAGAGGCTGAGACTCCTAAAAGCTGATTATTGGAACTGAAGTTCCACGTGACACTTTGCAGGAATGATGATGGCAAATCCTCTATACACTTTAGAACTGGAACTGGAAAAAGGGAAGGACTAGTTTTAAATCGGATCAGCCTACACATGTGTACTCTGCTTTGTTTTTATATTTTCTGACTTTAGGAATAGTACAGTGCTCGTCAGAAAAATGTCAAGCAACTGTTTGGTATAGAGTCATCCAGAATCTTGTATATACATAATGTCTTGGACAATAGAGCAGAAAACCTGACCTACATATATTTCAAACCATGTCATCTGAATCACAGAAAGCATGGACCTGCCAGTCTCAACACCCATAGGTGATGTCATGGAGATGATAATCTCCAAATTGCCTCTAATCCTATAATGGCTTCCAAACCACATATTATGCCACACGTGACAACCAAATTACTAATACCACCATTTTCATGTATGCAAAGGACAGCTAGCTTTTCAGTCCTACGATTAGGTGAATGCACAGCTACAAATTAACTGGCAGTTTCAGTACAATACGAGGAAACTGCCATTCTTATTACAACCCAAAGAAAACCATAACCAAACAGCTACAGTCACAGCTGAGTGTCATCCAAGCCTGTTTGTCAGTCAGCAAGGCAGACATGTCTCCAGGGCCCCTGGCTGTTCTCTGAAGTAAGAAATCCCTTCGTGGTGCTTCAGTTTGTGAAGAGGCTAACACAGACCCACGGGCATCAGAATTGCAAGGTGCAACTAGAGAAGACAAGACTTTCTGCACCAAGTTTTCCCAACTCTGATTATTAGAATAAAGAAAGGGGGGGAGGATCTACAATTTGTGTCATTTTCAGAACCAGGACTATGCGGTTGTTCTCTGATGGGCCTTATAGATCATCTAGTCTAGCCAAGTCCCAGAGAGGAGGGAAGGCTCCCATGTGTCCAGGCAGAGCTCAGCCCCAACCCATGACTCTGACTTACAGCACCAACCAGGAGGCTGCCAAACGGGTTGAGAGCCAGCAACCAAATTTTGAAAAGAAAGGAAAGGATCCTCAATAGGGGAATAGCTCCTCCAACCCTCCTCCACCCCAGTGAGCATACACCTAGCTTTTCCCCACCTCTCCTTGGTCTACCTGTTAGAATGAATAACATCCCAACCAGTGCTCCAACATACTCTTCCTTTACGCTTCATGGTTTTCCAACCAGTCTCCACTTTGCACCTGCATCTTGTGTCACCTTTTGTGGCTCTTCCATGAAATCTTCCCCTTTGTCATCCCCAAGCAGGTCTGTTCATTCCTTCTGTGCCCCTACTCAGCCCCAAATATGGCACCTCCCACACATTACACTTCAAAAATATCTGTAAAAGATGGTCAGCTCCCTAGTACCAGGGGCTGTCTTTTACTTCCTTTTATATTCCTACAATCTCTGGCACGTGGGAGGCACTCAACAAATATTTGTTGAATGAATGAATGAATGGTTGAATATGAGAATGAATAGATAGATAGATGATAGACACACAAGCAAAGGAACTGTTCTCACATTCCTGGTCTGATTCAAAGTCTAGTAGAAGCAACTGTCTTTCCACAACCATCTAGTCTAGAACTTTCTTTTTCTGAAGAGAATATCATGAGCGTGACATAGGACATAAGACTGTATGTCCACTCTTCAGACTACCAACATGTTCTTCTCCCTTAGAAAAATATGGTGGCCCTCTGGCTGCAATAAGGAGCTCTGTTCTTTGCATAGTGGATGGATAAAAATAGATTTAAACTAGAGATGGATAGCCCCAGATGGATGTGGTTGGTTGGTGTGTGGAAGAACATCTTGAACTATTTTTCAAACATTTCAGTTTCGGCAAAAACCAAAACATGTTTTGCCAATCACTTTCCCTTAATTTTAAAACCCATGGATTTCAAAGGAAATTTAATCTGAATGTTTCTACTTCATTTACCCCATCTCTTCAAACTGTTCTCCTGAAAAAGTGAACTGATGTCCTAGAAGTTTAAAGGACCCTTTTATAGTTTGCTGGTTTCTTTTAAAGAACAAACCACTTAACAATTTAGGAGGGAATCAAAACTCCTAAATCTTGAAATAAAAGAAAAAAACATAGTGCAAATTGGTTGAAGTTTGGATCTAGGAAGTAGGCAACATGTTTCCCATGCTAAAACAAAGAAGAAATGGCCACAGTTAAAAATTAAGGGAAATATAATTGTTTAAAAAGTGGATGAATTCTACATGATCAATGGACAAAAATAAAACTAGAGATCATTACAGATATTGATTCATCTGTAATAGAGGTTCATTTGTTCACTTTGGCTTATTTGTGATCGAGTGTGAGTGTGTGTTGTCAGTAACTCCTTAATCATAAGTGTGCATGACCATGGCAGAAATTTTGTGATGAAGCTTTAAAAGGAAGCAAATAGCAAAATTGTGGGTACACAGCTCCCTCTAAGCTCCTTGTAAGGTGTCAGTTTCCCTCCTGCCCATTATTCTATAACCCACTTGTTAGCGACACTTGGGTGGGATTTGTCAACAGTTTGCTTCCTGGTGTGTTTACGCAGGGGCGGACGTCCCTGCAGACCTTACCTGACATCCTTTTGTTCCACCAGATCCTTCCACTGTGTAAGTTACAAGCCAGGAATAGCTTGGGCCCTTGGGGGCATGTATCTAATTCATCGGAGTCACTAGGGACATTTAGTGCACAGCAGAAATCCAGTCAACACCCTTGTTCCCAATAGTTAATATACTGTTTGACACCACTGTGGCCAACAGAAGAATTAGTCCATCTCTCCCAGACCACCCACACTACTAATAGCTAATAACTAACACATGGGGAGACCATAGCTACTGATATCCTTGGGTTCAGTGGTTCATTGTGTTTTTATTTCTTTTTTTCCCCCTCTTTATTAGCATTTACTCATTCAGTTAGCAATTGTTGAGTGCCCATTGAATGCTGGGTGCTGTGCTGGGCATTTTGGAAGAGACACAAAAATGAGGGAACCATAGCCACTGCTATCAGGAAGCACACAGGCTCTACGAATTAACTGTCATATTGGTGTGTCCCTTCATGCACTGCTGTGGTCAATGCAATTCGTATTAAGGAGGGCACCTTTTATTTATTTAAAAGAAGTTTTTTTATTGTGGTAAAAGTCACATAATGTAAAACATACTATTTTAACCATATTTCACTGTACAGTTCAGTGGCACTAAGGACATTCACATTGTTGTGCAACTCTCACCATCATCCATCTCCCAAATTTTTCACCTTCCTAAACTGATACTCTGTCTCCATTAAACACTAATTCCCCATTCCCCCTCCCCTCCCCCCAACCTCTTGGCCCCTGGCATCTACCAATGTACTTTCTGACTCCATGAATTTGGCTATTCTAGGTACCTTGTATAAGTGGAATCAAACAGTATTTGCCTGCACCTAATGTATATTGGAATGCATTTTTAAGGTTAACTTAATATATGCCCTGCAAACAGATTGTACCTTCTTTTCTTTTCCCTGTGCTATACAGTAGGCCCTCACCAGCCATCTACTTCGTACATAGTAGTGTACATACATCAATCCCAATCTCCCAATCCATTCCACCCCCCTCCCCGCTTGGTGTCCATACGTTTGTTCTCTACATCTGTGTCTCTATTTCGGCTTTGCAAATAGGTTCATCTGTACCTTTTTTTTTTTTTTTTTAAATCAGGCACTTGCACATTTGGAGAGAAACCCAAATGGGGAGACGATTCTGCCTCCCAAAGGAGTGAATTATTCAGCTGGCCTCCCAGAATCAATCAACATTGACACATTCATGCAAAGAGAAGGCCTCAGCAACAGATACGTGGCATAGACTTACTTGGGGGTAAAATGAAAAACTGGAGACAACACTTGAATACGTTCTGAAATACCATGGGAGGGCTGGCAATATGAAACAGGCCAATAAGGAAAAACATGAATCATAGACTCCTAAAAAGGCTGACTGAGGATACCTCCAAATGAGAACTGATCATAGAACTTTTCCCATCAATCAGTGCATCCATCTTTAGACCAGAAGCCTTTGACTTCTAAGGACTTGCCAATCCCAGTCCCGCCACATTAACTTGCCTCCCAAACAAAGATTCCAAGAACCACACGTTTTTAATTATACAAAGTAAAGGTTGATGAATGATTCATGCAACTAATCTAAACTTGGGCCAGGTTAAAATAATACTGTGTAATAACTTATATTTATTTAGCTCATAAGAGCACTTTTCTCCAGAGCTCAAAGTGGTTTTCAGATACTATCTCGTCTCTTCTCATAACATCCTTGTGAAATAGACATGGTAAGCGTGTCCTCACTTTCCTTCCATGGACAGGGCAATATAGGGCCAGAAAATGTTAGACCCAAGTCCAAGATCACACAGGATGGCAGACTAAAATCCACGAGTATATCTGTACTTAGAAGAGATCTCATCTCACAAATCTGAAAATGAAGGGACAGCGGCATTGACAAAGTGGGCTTCCTTCATGATGACAAATGACCACATTAATTGTGGAAGCTGGGATAGTGACAGCTCTAGGCCATAATATTCCCTTCTTCTTGGTGGCTGTTGGGGGAACTGGAGGTACTTAGGGGTTTGAGGAACTTAAGACATAAATTCTGAGTCAGACTCATGGTCCATCAGCTCCAAGATTCATCCTCTAGACTAGGTTGTGAATCAGCATGGCCGTTGCCATGGTAGGACATCACTGTCCTACCAAGCTCCCTAGAGCCTTAACACTTGACTGTGCCACTGTCTGTACCTCTGCTCAGGGGCCCTCTCTTAGGTCCTGGAAGAGAGAGGTCTTGCCCACTTCAGGCAGGCTGGAAATGTCTGCATATTAGCTTGGATGGAGTTGGGTGTGAATGTCTGAGCTCCTCATCCTTTGAGTGGAATATCTGAGGAGGGACCCTAACGTTTCCCAGAGTCTCCCTGTGGGATTAAGCTTCGGGCACCCACATGCCTGTCTCATTTCTCAACAAACAACTCGCCCAGAATACTCGTATCAGGATCTGCTTCCGGGGGAACTCAAGCCATGACAACGGTCCTTCTGATCATCATGCTGGACGTCCTGGTGGCTCATCTTGGAGCCATATCCATGGACCACGTCTCCGTAACAGCCTATATCCATCCCTCTCCCAGGGTGCCAGCTCCCCAAGCTCCCTACACACCTTGGGAAGAAAAACACGCTGAGTCTGGAGCGGGACTTGAGCAAAGAGGAATGAAAGTAGACGTGTGCTCCGAAAACCTGAAAATCAATTCAGGCTCTTTTTTTTAATGTCTGGTCAGGACTATATCAGGAAGTTAGAAATGAGTAGACTTTTGAAACCCATACTCTCATTCTTTAATGTAATTTAGATGAGTTTTTTACTCCACCTATTGTATGGCCAATGGCACATGTAAGAAGTACAACACTGTTTGCATTTATTTTCTTGGTTATGTCAACCATATGTGATACATTTACATCTAGTCAGTAAGTGTGGTGAGTAGACTTGCCCCCTAGTGGCTTAGTAGGTATTTGCAGAACGTAAATTCACTTCATTCATTCACTTAGTGCATCAGTCACTCTATCAGTCAGTCAACTAATGAGACAGCCCTTATTTTGTTCTGGACATAGTGCTAGGAGCTGGTGAAATAAACAGCTTCAGCCTCACAGGGCTTATAGTTTTGTGAGGGAACTAGATATGAAAGCAAATTAACACTAATAATCAAATAATTGAAAATTGTGAGCATTCTTATGAGGGAAAGCAATGTTGTGTGGAAAAAAGCAGGACATATTTAATTTGCAGTGAGACAACCATCAGAGAAAGCCTCTCTAAGTGATATTTCAGCTGAAATCTCAAGGGTGAACAGTCAGGCAAAACGTGGGGAAGGGCAATCTTAGCAGAGAGAACAGCATATGCAAAGGTCCTGAGAAGGAAAAGAGCTTGAAACACATTTTCAGAGGAAGTATAGCCTTGTGATTCGGGGCATGCAGTACAGATTCTGGCAGGCTGGGGTCCCAAAAGTCCTACCTCTGTTGTTAGCTCTGTGACCCTGGACAAGAAACTTAACTTCTCTGTGCCTCATCTGTAAAATGGGGGTTGCAATAATAGTAGGGATCTGGAAGTGCCCAGCACTTCACAAGGATGCAAAAATGTTTTGGTTACTCATCAGAGCACGTGGGCTGATTTGGCTGGCATAGAACTGGCCAAGTCTTAGGAGCTCAATTCCAACACACACACACACACACACACACACACACACACACTTGTCTCAATGCTTCATTCAAGACTCAAGGTTCTTTAGAACCTCCCTACTCAGAGTGTGGCCTGAAGACCAATAGCATCAGCATCACCTGGGAGCTTGTTAGCAACACTGAACCTCAGGTCCCACCCTAGACCTCCTGAATCAGAATCCACATTTGAGACCCTGGGTGAATCTTCCACACACCCAAGTTTGAGAAGTGCTGCTCTAGAGGCCTCGAATGCCATGGTGGCTCAAGGTCAAAATATCAACAGAACATGGCATTACGGAAAGTGCTACCAGGATACGTCTCTTTCCTATTTTGACCTTGACACTGTCCCTTTGAGCAAACACTTGGAGTCTAAGTTCCAAAGGAGAAAAGATTCTCCTCCCTTTTATACAGGGATTGGAAGGCTGGGGACATGCATTCAGGTGGAAGATTTGAGCCCTGAGTTGTAGAGTGGGTTAGGGGAAGATGGTGATGTAGGGAGAGAGGGAAAGGGAGAAGGAATAGAGCTTTTCTTTTCTATAACCCCCAATTTTTACCCCATCTCTCTCTAAAAATGTTTTTATAAAAAAGTGACTGATGGGTCTCTGGTCTCTCATCTTTGGTCATCTTTTGGTCACCACCAAAATGAGAGTTTTTCCTACTCTCACCCATCCAAAACTTGTGATTGACATCCCTGGGTTGAAATGTAATCATATGTTTGATTATGTCACTAAGAAAAATAAAAATATTGATAAAGGATGGTAAGCATGTGGAAAAGCAATACTGCCATATGGAACAGACTGAAAAGTATAACTTTATTTTTTACAAAAACACCAGATTTTTAAATCTGTATTTTATAAATAATCCACGACTTTGGGATGCTTCTGATACTATTTACAACACAGAGAACAAAACACAAAGGCTTATAAGCTGCTCGTATTATCTGAACATCAAGCAAGAGTTTTTAGCACGATTTCCTTCTTAAATGTACAGTTTAGATTTTGTCACATTTGTAATTACTTTGAACATTTCACACACACAACACAAAAGATTCTGATGTGACATCTCCTTTGATAGCCTATTATGTTCAACGTGAATTCTAAATCCAATCTTGTTACCAAATAATATCGCACATTAGAGGTTTTCATAGTTTATTTGCAAAATAAATAAATAAGCCTACAGTAATCTCAAATGAAAACAAATCAAGGATGCATTCCTAATAAATTTGCATTATGTTTGATCATTTTAGTGATAAGATTTACGGACCCTAACTAGAGAGAATTGGCTGAAAAATAATTTATCGGTTGGACAGGCCAGTCTCTTCTTCAGTTTTTTAAGTTCATGTTTTAAATAACATCCATGTGATGATGGGTCTCTACCTGCATTTAAAGGACACTCACAGGGGGTGATTGAAGGACTCCTATGAGGAGCTCTTGAGGAAGGATTCTTCCATCTCACCAGGAGGTAAATCCACGTCTCTATAGCAGAAGATAACAGGGGTTTCCAAATAGTTCCAATATTGAGCGCACTTGACACTCTTCTCCCCTGACCTCAGGCTGGAGTCTTTTGAGGGCAGTGCAAAGGATGTGTGCGTGGGGTGGGGGGGGGCCTGAAGGTTAAGAATTCATTCCTTCATTTAAACATGCATCACCATTCAGTTTAGGGGATTGAAGGAAAAAGTGGGAACTCTACTAAAACCTAAAATATAATCTATACAATATTTTAAGAAACTTTTAAGACATGATACACAGATATTAAGAAATTTGCTCTGAAGTCACACCATCCCATTCATAGGACTACTTTTCTAAATGTTCATTTCTAAAAAATAGTAGCAGTTTTGTGAGTATGCTTGTAGCTCTTCAAGGAACAGAAGCACGTTCACCTTTGTTCTTTCACATCTGGCTCTACGTGAGTGCTCAGTGGATGTTTGTTGAATGAATGAATGGATGGCTAGATACTATGCTATCTCTCCAATTATATTTGAATTATGGAAGAGAAGAGGGAAGGGGAAATAAAGTAGAATTTTTTTTAGATTTTTTTTTTTTTTTTTTGGTGAGGAAAAGTATAGTATTTATGGCAAGGTACCCAAACTGGGGCCAAGCAAGGAAAACAGGCAGCTCACGCTCAAAAGACCGGAACTCCCAGATGGCTTTCAGGGAAGGGTTTTTAAAGGCAGCATTAGGGACTTCTCTGGCAGTCCAGTGGAAGGCTTTGCCTTCCAATGCAGGGGGTGTGGGTTCGATCCCTGGTTGGGGAGCTAAGATCCCACATTCCTCATGGCCAAAAAAAAAAAAAAAACCAAAACATAAAACAGAAGCAATATTGTAACAAATTCAATAAAGACTTTAATAATGGTCCACATCAAAACAAAATCTTTAAAAAATAATAAAGGCAACATTAGGGGTGAGGTTGCAGGGTGTGCAATCAGCTTGTGAATATCCTTCTGATTGGTTGATGGTGAAGTAACAGGGTGATCTTTCAGGAATCTCAATTATCAACCTTCTGGTTCCAATTGGTCTGGAGACTACATGTTGGGGGTCAGCATGCAGTTAACCTCTTCCACCTATAGACTGTATTTTTTAAAATTTCATGTAACGGAAACTCAATTCAAACTAGCCAGGATGGGGTGGAAATTATGGGTCATGTAACTGTGAAGTCATGTAACTTCAGGTAGGGCTGGATCAAGCTGGTAGAATGATATCCTTGGGAGTTTGTGGGGGTTTTTCCTATTTTTCTTTCTTGCCTCTGTTTCCCTCCATTGTGGCTTCACTCTCAGGCAACTTTGAGTTTACGTAGTCTTTGCAGCCCTTGCTTTCAAAAGGAGAAAGACCATCTTGCTCTTGGTTCCTCTCTCCTTCCCTGACTCCACTTCTCACTTCCATGCTGGGCACACACACAGATACACCACGATCCCTTAGAGGTGTGTCATGATGTTTGGAGAAGAGTCTGAAAGCCTAAACTCATGGGAAATAACCTGAAGAGACAATTTTAAAATCTGTTTAGCAATCAGAATATAGGATTCTCTTGTGTAATAAAAGAGAAATTTTTATCTCAAGAACCCTTAACTATAATTTCACATTGTTATCCCCATTTTAGAGAAATAACATTTTAATGGCAATTGAAGCACAGAAAGCCTAAGTAACTTACTTGCCTAAGGTCACACAACTGATATCTGGTAGAGCTGAGATGCAAACCTGGGGAGGTCTGTCAGCAAAGTCAAAGTTCCTAGCATTTCTGCCCAGCTGCTAAGCTTATTAGGAAATAATAAGCTCCCTCCGTAGAAATGGGAGTAATAATAGCATCTACTTCTAGGGTTGTTGGGGGGATTTTATGTATTAATACATAGAAAGTGCTTACAATAGTGCCTAGCACACAGTAAACACTCAGTAAATGCTCTTGAGTCTTTCTGAGCTGGAGATTGAGGAGAGATGGAGGAGGAGGGAAACCAAGACTTAATTGGTCAACTGTTCTAGGTAGTGGGGCTCTGGCTTACTGATATTAGACTATGTTGAATTGACGAATGTCTAACTTTCCTCTACACAGCTTAATTCTGCACGTGTTTAGGGCAGTTTTGACATTTATGATTTTTCACCCGGAGACCGAGCCTCTGCGAGCAGGTTCCCATAATTGGGGATTGCCTTTTCCAGCCAATCACAGTGGTGATCTACCCTGCAGCTGAGTGTAATTTTAATTCTGTTATGGAAATTGTCTGTTTCATGCAATAGAATTCCAAATGTTTTACTTTGTAGTTTAATAACTACAGAAAATAAACATGTAGGCTTCCTAAGGAGAACTTCAGACGCCAAAAGAATGCAGAGCATTTGAACTTTGGGCAAGTGATAGCATCTTAAACTGAGATTCCTCCTGTACGCACTGTACTCTCTTTCCTGGCCTCAAGGAACGTGCCTGAGGGATTTACACCTGTCCTTTCTGTCTGGTGAGAAACCTGCTCGATAGCAGGCAGTTAAATACCCAAGCAATACACAGCCACCACTAAAGCAAAACTTCACCAAACCCCTGATTTCTCCTTCCACGAGAGAATGTATTTCTAATGTCACAAGTATCCTACTATAAATGATACATTCATTCCTGAGATGGAGACATAGGGGTCCCTAGCAATGCAAGGATTACTAAAAACTTTGGGGCATATTTCTAAAGAGGGACACAGCTGTTAACTGACATTGACATGTATTAGCAAAAAGGCCAAAGCAGGTGTCTTGCTTTGCCGATTCAGCACAAAGAAGGGGCTCTAAAGCATTATGATAACAGGGCCATTCATGTTGCTATAGGCTATAGTTGTGTGCTCCCACTTCCATAATAAACCTATTTTCAGGGGCTTATAATTCAACCGTAAAAATCTGCTCCATGCTCAAACTCAGCAGAACAAAATCTCAGGCTCTGAGCAAGAATCCCTCCCTGACTTAAAATATTTTTTAAATATGTGTTTTGGATGGGGTTTAAATTTACAAAGTGCCAAAAATATTAGGGATTTGAACAGCTATTTTTCTTTAGTTGATATCTAGAGACAACTAATCCATTCCTATTGTAAAGGAAGCTCCAGGTTTTTTTTTTATCAGTTTTGCCTGAAAGGTTGTCAAGTTGGAAAGAAGTTAAACACCAGTCTGAAATGAATTAGAGAGCATTAGACAATAATTAAACTGAAATTAGGGCATCATTTATTCATCAAGTCACCACTAAGAAAAGAATCCAATCCTCGTAGATACCTTTAAAATATTTAGATATCTTAAACACCTTTGCAAGGCCGGAGAGAATGATGGGATTGTTTCTGCTCAGAGGGGTTTGCTGATGACGGTGACTGAATTTTAAATGCCGCTGAGCCCTGGGGAGGGGAGTGAAGCTGCACTCTAAAAGCTGCCTTCCACTTGTGCTGATAATTGGAAGGGATGGCCAATCGCAGGAAAACTCTCCCATCTCCGTAGGATGGCCTTGGTCCCAGAGTCCCCAGAGTCATGTGGGGCAAAATCAGCAGGTTGGTGACATATCCCTTTATCTTCCTCTTAAGAAGTTACTGCCATAGGTAACTGGGGCTCGTCTCACTGCAGTGCTCTGAGAAACCATGTCGAATGTGTCTCAGAATTGTCTCTCCAAAGAAGGGAAGACTGGGCCATTCAGCCATTCAGAGAATTAACTTCCCCACCTTTCTAGACTCCTAGGGCTTTTAGTGTTGAATGTCTCAAATCCTGAAACCTCTCAGTTGCAAAAAAACTGGGAAGCTTGGCCACCCTAGTGATGGAGGGACCAACAGCATCTGCTAAAGGAGGAGTAGAGACCCAGGGCCATGCTCCAGGACCATAGACACTTCTGAAACTGTTTTCTAATAAGGATGTGTTCATTTAGCTGCCGGGCTTTTTGTGAGCTGGGGCCAGCACTGAATTGCTAGGACATAAGGTGATTCTACTGAGGTAGGTGAGGGAGTTTTCTCCTTCTTTGCTCTCCGCATGGTGGCACTCAACCTCTAATCTAAATGAATGCCTAACAGATACTAAGAACTATCGATTTGGAAGCAAAGCAAATTTCATCTTGCCCACACGTTTCCATTGGTCCTGCTCCCATCTCTCCACGGGGCTCAACCACTTCTCTCCTGATACCCCGCACCCACCCATCCAAAGGCCTCAAGCTGCCACCCGGGCTCACACTGATCCCTACCCTGTCCCCTAGTCTGCACACTCATCTTTCAGCTCAGCCACCTCATCTTTGCAGCCTTCCCGACTTGACCCCTCTGGAAGAACTGACTGCCACTGTCCCATCTAGATTTCCATCCGATCAATGTATATGAGGACAAATGCAGATCCGTGAAGGATAAGGACAAGGGCACAGGTATAATTCTGGAGCCCAAGAGGCCTCCCTGCAACCTGCATTCTAGAAATCCTGGGGCATTCTCGAAACTGTGGGCTCTCCCTCCCCAGAGCCTCAGAGAGCTGGAGGAGAGCCTGCAGGGCTTCCCAAAACCCTTCTTTGTTCAAATGGAGAAACTGAGGCTCAGGAGCAAAGTGACTTGCCTTCAGTCTGCAGCCAGGGAAGGTGGCAGGGCCACTCCCTGTCTGACCACAGTGCCCTATTTCTTTCCCCCAAATGATGCTGAATCCCAGAGAAACTCTGGATTGAAGAGGACTTAAGTCATCTGAGACCCGTGACTCCAAGTGTGGTTCCCGGACCAGCAGGTGGGACCTCACCTGGAGACTGTTAGGAAAGCCAGACTCTCAGGTCCACCCCAGCCCCACTGGGTCAGAATCTGCATTTCAACAGCATGCACAGGTGGCGCGTGTGCAAGGAAATTTTGAGAAACACTTGTCTGCTGGGGCTCTCAGCATTGATCTAGCCCCTGGGTGATTCCAACCACCTAGGGAGCTTTAAAGGATTAAGATACCTGAGTTTCATCCCGGGAGCATTCAGCCAGTAAATAGGAATGGCTTTAACCATTTAATGGCTCTCCAGGCGATTCTGCGTGCAGCAAAGCTAGAGAACTACTGGTTTGGTCCATCATGCCCACCAAGGGCCCTTCAAGCTTCTGCTTGAATCATGCCAATGGCAACCTCATCACCCTGAGGACAGCCTCGTCTGTCTTTGGACACTTAGACAATCTCCCTCAAAAAGCAGAAAGGTCTTCCTTGGAGGTAATGTAACAGTCCAGGGTCCCCTGACTGACTTCTCGATCACTTGCACAGGTCCATGTCACAAGAGATTCAGTTGCTAACGAAGGGATGTATACTTAGTACACAGGTGTGTGCATCTAGTTTATTTCATACTCATACAATGTGTCCCCAAAGTGTCATATTTATGAGATTCACATCTTCTCTCTGGTTAGAGTTACTATTGTTGTCTGGAAAGCAGTATTTTCTAACTCCTATGTATCTGGAATGACCCTGTCTGGGATAACGGTGGGAGAGGCATTTTATCTATGGTTTTAAATTTAGGGCTGTTGATGATTTCTTTGCTTTGAAAGATACTATTTAAAATAGATGGATTTCGTAAGAGATTCTTTAAATATTTTTGTGTAGAACCTTAAATCTTCTCAGTATGTCACTTTGCTTCTCTGGTGTCATTAATCGTTAATATGATTATAGCTTTATGACTTGAAACTAACTCAAAGAAAAGCTTATATGCCAAAAATATAGTCAGTGAGTTTTCATTTGGTAGTGAAGGGGGGTAAAAACAGCTCGCTTGCCCTCTCTCTTTCTCTGGTTCTTCCTTTGTTTTTTATTTCGTATAGTGGTTTGCTGGCTGTCTTTCTGTCCTATCTGTCACTTCGATCCTGAGTTGCGTGCCCTGCCAGCTGTGTGAACTTAGAAAGAAAAGACCGTCCCTGTTGCTTAGCTGAGAAAGTCCCCTCAGATGATTAACAGATGAGCACCAGAAAGTGTAGCATTTCAAAGCTGCCATGACATTGTGGAATATTTTACATTTCGGTGGATTCATCTGTTGAACAGCCACTGTCCGCCTGGTGTGCGCCCCTTCGGGACATGTGCTTTTGCTTTGGTCTTTATTGGTTTTGTTCTTTATTTCCACTCTTTCTTTTACACAGGCACATAGGAAATCATGACTGAAATCATCTTCATAAAGCGGTGTGTGGTGTGAATTGAAATAACTCTTCCCTTTCTTCTGAGGAAGAGACGCGTCTAAAAACAGTTTGGGGCGATTGATCGGCTCACTGCTGGTGTTGCTTTTGATAAACGTGAAGGGGACAGTTAGGAAGAGAGTCCTGATTAAAGACCATCTTCCATGATGCTCCATGAGGCTCCAGAAGGTTCCAGGAAGTTTAAACCGTGGTAATATCCGCACAGCTGCCATAAGGACCAAGTTGATAGATTTTTATTCAGTCGTACATCCAAGGGAAACCTGCTCCATTTTCTCCCCACACTCAGAAATGTTTTAGGCCATGTGGAAACCGGAGTCTTTAAACATATTCATTTGTGCCGAGGTAGGCATTTGTTTCGATGGCTTCCACAGAGAAGTCCAGGCTCCTGATGTATGTGGACATGACCTCACAAACACAGCAAGCAGAGAAGAACGGTGGGATTTCTCCTGGGAACAAAGATATTACAGAGAACATGGCAAGAGAGATCCCTGATTATAGTAGGAGGAATTAAATAAAAGGAATGTCCTAAATATCAGTGTGTGTGTGTGTGTGTGTGTGAGTATGTGTGTGAGAGAGAGCGGGGGGCGGGGGAGGTTATGCACCAATTAGAAGCATTGGCTCTTTTTTAAATGTCATGAGTACTGATGACAATCCCTCAACTAAATGAACATCCTATATTGACCAACTCATTTGCCAGAAATAAGAAATTTCTGTGCTGACCCTCGATCTCCATTCCACACACACCCTTACACACATACACACACACCATATATAAATTGTACTTTGCTGTTCACCAGATTGCCTATAAACTTCCCTTTTCCCATTTTTCATGACCACGTCTACCTGGTGTGCTGGGTTATGTGCGTGTGCTGCAGATTCTAAAGGCAGAGAGGCTGGAGGACAGAGTGGCCACAGGGAGAGGGGAGATGGGGGGGGAGGCATTTTACATGAAGATATGAGGGTTTTCATAAAATAAAATGCAGTGCTTAATTCCCTCTATTTGTGTTGCTGGGTATTTAAATGGAGTCTTCCCCATCTTAGTACCACCCCACAAATAGGCAAAGATTCTATGGAGTTATAACACAAACAGAAAACTGCACCAATCCTAAGTATACAACGATGGTGTTTTACACCAGTGTACACTCATGTGGCCATCACTCAGATTATGACTTAGAATAGTTTCAGCCCAAAAGTGGTTCCTTTGGGCCTCTTCCTAGTCAATATTCCCACCCAGAAGCAAAACACTATTGCAACATCTGTCCCAACTATCTACCACTATAAATTGGTTTTGAAATGACAAGACATTCAATATCCTAGAGAGAGGCAACCAAAATAAATAAATAAATTAATAATAATAAGAGTAATAGAAACCATTTATTGATCATTTACTATGTGTAGGCACTGTGTCAAGTACTTCATTTTACCATCATAGTTTATCTTCATATCAACACTATGAGGAAAGTATTATCCCCATTTAATAGATGAGGAAATTTCAGCTCAGAGAAATTATGGAATTTACCCAAGGTCACACAACTAGTAGGAGATAGAACCAAGATTTGAACATGGGTTTATTTCTCCAAAGCTTTAGCCCAAAGCTACTGTGCTATATCATCAAGAGGGATCAGACTGGCTGGAGTTCAGATGGGTATCAAATAATATTCTAATAAGTCACAGGCCTGAAATAGTAAATGTTATTTTCAGATTTGATTATTTGATTTATTTCAGATTTTTTATAATATTTGTTATATTTCCGAATGTTATTTTCAGATTTAAGTCACAGGCCTGAAATAGTAAATGTTATTTTCAGATTTAAAATGTTATTTTGATTTGAGGTTAGATATGGATTAGGTTGAACCATATGAAATTATTAATATATGACTGTTTTTGATCTGCAAAATGGTAATTTCATATGATTTAACCTCATTCCTTAATGAAAAACATATTTCATCAAAATATATCACTAGCCTCAATGAACTAAAATGCTCGATTAACTTGAATTATTGCTATTCGTTCATTTATTTATTCATTTAATAAATATATTTGACTTCTGTATATCAGGCATTGTGAGAGGTACGGGGAATACACAAGTAAACAAAACTGTTTATAATCTTGTATATCCACTTTTAACAAACAGGTCAAGTGCAGATGAATGGATAAAGAAGATGTGGTACATATATACAATGGAATACTACTCAGACATAAAAAGAATGAAATAATGCCATTTGCAGCAACATGGATACAACTAGAGATTATCATACTAAGTGAAGTAAGTCAGAGAGAGAAAGACAAATAGCCATATGATATCACTTATATGTGGAATCTAAAATAGGGCACAAATGAACTTATCTACAAAACAGAAACGGACTCACAAACATAGAGAACAGACTTGTTGTTGCCAAGGGGGTGGGGGAGGGAGAGGGATAGACTGGGAGTTTGGGGTTGGTAAATGCAAACTATTACATTTAGAATGGATAAACAACAAGGTCCTACTGTATAGCACAGGGAACTATATCCAATCTCCTGGGATAAACCATGATGGAAAAGAATATAAAAAAAAGAATGTATGTATGTGTATAACAGTCAGTTTGCTGTAGAGCAGAGATGGGCACAACACTGTCAATCAACTAAACTTCAATAAAAAAAATAGACAGGTCAAGTGGAAAAGAACACCTTTGTGAATCAGAAATTTGTTCCTAAAAACAAAATCCCCTTTCCCCCTTTTCAAAATCCCCCTTCTTCAAAATCCCTAAGACTGTCTTAATTTTTATAATGGTCAACAATCTCAACTGTCAGAGACTGAAGCTGTGATGTTTGCTGCTCTGTACTTTTAAGGTTAGAAAAGTGATTAATACATTTTCTAAACATTTGTCACAGAAGTTCTTCAACAAAAGTACCCCACAAGGTGAACCTTCTGTTTATTTGGGGTTTTGTTAATAGTATAAACAGTAACTCAGTGTTTTTTCAAAAAGTGCCAGAGTTCTTATCCCCAAGCAATCGGATGCTACTTTGCATATGATTTACATGTTGTTAATTTAATACTCAAATTAACTGAGACTAGTTTTCCCTACCTCACCACCTACCTTGTACTCTTTGCTCTTTCTGTTTCTAGTATTCTCACTCAGATTGAGGGAAAAAGTATGAAACAGGATACTTTCAGGGGTATCCAGCTAATGCTACAGTAGTTTTGCCAGCTGATGGAATTATTTTTTAATAGATTTTATTTTTATGGCAGTTTTAGGTTCACAGCAAAGTCAAGAGGAAAATACCTATATACCCTCCTCTCCGCACATGCACACCTTCCATGATGGAGATTTTTTATTTGTAAAGATGTTTGGATCAGGGAAAAATTATGAAAGGAAGCATTCAAAATTCAGTTGTTTGAATCAAGATCATAATAAATCCAGACCATAGAAAAAAATGAAAACCACTCTGATTTATTTTATGAAGCAAAACAAAACAAAACAAAACAAAACCCAAATCTTATAAAATAATACCAAAAGAGAAAACTATAGACTCAGTTCCTTTGTGGTTACAGATGCATATTGAATCCAGTGATACGTTTTAAAATGAATGAATTATGACTAAGTGGGATTCATTCCAGGAATGGAAAGAAGATCTAACATTAGGAAATCTGACAACATAACTCATTGCATCAACAAATTAAAGGAGGAAATATAATTATATTAGCATTTGCCAATTTAACAGCCATTCTGAACAACAACAACAAAAATTAGTAAAATAGAAATAAAAGGAAATTATTTAAATATGGAGAATACCACTTTCCCTAGACTTACATCAAGACTTACCCCATTATAGCAAATGGCAAAATACTGAAATCATTCACATCAAATACACAAATCAGGATGTTTGTTATCCTCATTATTGCCTGAAATGGTTTAAGTTTGGCTATTGTGATAAGACAAGAAAATGAAATAGTTGCTCTAAACGATGAAAATTAAGAGATAAAGCTATCTTTATGGATATCTGATATGAATGTAATAGAAAGCACAAGAGATTCTAAAATATCTTTTCAGATTAATAAAAGAATTTGCTAATGTGACTGGATGCAGGATAGATCTGCAAATATCAATAACTTTAAAACTAGTGGGCAAAAGTTTTAGGAAAATTAGAATTTGCATAGTCTCAAAGTATTTTGCCCAAGATATTTATTAATTACACAGGGAAAGATGTAACTTTATAGTAGAGAAATGCAGTAGAAATCTCTTTAACCTAGTGATCAAGGTAAACAGCACCAGTGGTGAGACATCATGAATCTCTTTTGTATTAGGTACTGAGAAGGATACACAACATCATTTTTGTTTTATTCCTGCCCAAAATGTATAACCTCAGGCCAATCATGATAAAACATCAGACAAACCCAAGTTGAGGAACATTTGACAAAATAATTGATTAATAATTTTCAAAAGCATCCAGGTCATGAAAGACAAAGAAAAAATGAAGAGCTGTTACAGACCGCAGGAGATTAAGAAGAAACAACAGCTAAATGCAATGTGGGGTCCTGGATAGAATTGGAACAGAAAAAGGACATTAGTGAAAAAAAATTGGTAAAATTCAACTCAGGTCTTCAGTGTAGTGAATAGTATTAAATTAATGTTAAATTCCCGGTTCTAATCAACATTCTACTGTTTTGTAAGATGTTAGCATTAGGGGAAGCTGGGTGAGGGATATACAGAAACAATTTTTGCACCTTTTCTCAAAGTCTAAAATTAGTTCGAAATAAAAAAGTTTAGGGGAAAAAAAACCCAATAGCTTTCTTCTCTACTGACTTTCTTACTTTGATTTTCCTCAAAGCATATCTAGAGACAAGAATTTGAGGGCAAGGAATTTGAGAAGTGTCTTAGTCTGTGTGGCTGCCATAACAAAACACCAAAGACTGGGTGGCTTAAACAACAGAAGTTTATTTCTCACCTTTCTGGAAGCTGGGAAGTCCAAGATCAAGGTGCCCGCTGGTTCCATCCTGGTAAGAACTCTCTTCCAGGCTTGTAGATGGCCAAATTCTGGCCATGTCCTCACAGGGTAGAGAGAGGGAGAAAGAGAGAGAGCAAACTCTTTGGTGTTGCTTCTTAAAAGGACATTAAAACTATGAGATCAGGGCCCCACCCTCATAACTTCTTTAACCTTAATTGTCTCCATAAAGGCCCTATCTCCAAATATAGGCATGTCTCAGAGATATTGTGTGTTCAGTTCCAGACCACCACAGTAAAGCGAGTCAAATTATTTAGTTTCCCAGTGCATATAAAAGTTATGTTTACACTATACTGTAGTCTGTAAAGTGTGCAATAGCATTATGTCTAAAAAAATATAGATACCTTAATTAAAAAATACTTTATTGCTAAAAAATGCTAACCATCATCTGGGCCTTCAGTGAATCATGATTTTTTTGCAATAGTAACATCAAAGATCACTGATCACAGATCACCAGAACAAATATAATCATAATGAAAAAGTTTGAAATGTTACAAGAATTACCAAAATGTGACACAGAGACACGAAGTGAGCAAATGTTGTTGGAAAAATGGCGCTGACAGACATGCTCAAGGCAGGGTTGCCACAAACCTTCAATTCGTAAAAAATGCAATATCTGCAAATTGCAATAAAGTGAAGCACAGTCAAATGAGGTATTCCTGTACAATCGTGTTGGGGCTTAGGGCTTCAAAATAAGAATTTGGTGTGGAGGGGGGAACATAGAAACTCTGTGAGCTCTTGAATAGTGATTCTGGCATAGATGGCACAGGCGGGAAAGACAAACCCATGCCCAGAATATGTTTCAATCCCAGTAGTGACAACTTGTCACCTACTCTAGGGTGAAAGGGGTCCAATGTAATCAGCTTACCACCAAAAGTCATGTTCTCCTTCCCCAAGGACTGGTCCCATTGAGGGCTCAGCATCGGTCTCTGCAGCTGACAGGTCACAAAGTTAGCAGCATCTGCAGGAGATGAATCAGCCACGGTGAAAGGGAGCTGCCATGACTCCTCCATTCGTGGACCCGTTGTGCAAGCATGAGGGTGGCCAGAGCAGGGCCTGACCGATGCCTACTATCTACTGGTTGCTTAGGGCCCCCTCTGCAAATGGATACGGATGCTGGGCACTGATGTGGGTCACTCTGTACCTACTCCCTTGGGTCCATCCACATACTTCTTCCTATACCTCTTTGCCTCTGATCTTTTAACCTTTTCAGATACCTGTCCAACCAGCCAGGCCTTTCACCACTTCCCAGGAGTCTGTGTTTATCTTTATGTCGGGTCACGTCTCCCTCCACGCAAGGTTTACTCTTGGAAGCTATGCCCACGGTGAGGCTTTCCCCTCCCAGTGTTTTCAGTGTCACCTCTGAATGCGTGTAGTGTGGCAGCATTTATTTCTAGCTTGCCACAAAACAGTGAATTGACCCATCTGTGAGCCCCAGACTGGGTTTTTCTCCTCCATCAGCTGGACATCGGGAACTTCCCATGTGGTCATAGGAGTAAGTTAGGGGAGAAGGGACAGAGCTGGGGAATTTATATTTCATTTCCCATCAGTCTCCTAGAGAATGTTACTTCACTGGCACTTCGAGAAGGATGTCAACCTCGGAGCACTTAAGCCGGGCGGCTGCGGGGAAGTGGGCCAGCACCACAATATCTGCTACACTAGCAAAAACCAGTTACAAAATGGAAGTCAAAAAAATCCTATTCACCATATTAACCAGGAATAAATTTAATAATAAAGGCATAGAGCTTGTATAAAGAAAGCTATAAAATCTTATTGAAGATCTTAAAATAAGACCCAGAGAAATGGAGAAACGTATCATGTTCCTAGTAAAGAAAGCTTAATACCATAAAAATATCAGTCCTCAAATTAACTTAGAAATAAAATGCAATTCAGTTCAGCATCCCTGTGCGTTTTGTGTGTCGAGATGCGGGGGATGCTGGGAGTACATGAAACTATTTTAAAGCTTATATATAGTAATAACTATCTGGGAATGGCTAAGAGAAGTTTGAAAAAGAAAAATATTTGGAGGGGCTCCCCTACAACATAATGAAACTCATTATACTATACTATACATATATATGTGTGCGTATGATATGCTATACTACATTATAATCTAAACAATATGCCATTGATATAGGAATAAATTAATAGATCAAGAACAAAATAGAGAACCAGAAATGGATCACAGTCTATATGAGAACTTAATACATGTAAAAGGTGGCACTTTGATTCAATGTGAAGAGGGTAGTTTATATACCAAATGACACAGCAGTAACTGGTTGGCCCTTGGGATGGAGGTGAATGCTAGATCTCAAACTTCACATCATAAACAAAAATGAATTCCAGATGAAATACTCAAAAACTAAGAGTTTGGAGAAAGTTCAATACTTTCCACCTGAGAAGCAGGCGCCCTGGGTTCCATCCTCAGGGAGGGGTAACAGGAGCCCCGTTGCTCCAAGCTTGCATGCTCAACATTCCCAGGCAAACTGACGATTGGGAAGGTGAAGGCAATGGGTACTGTGTCCCAAAACGCTTTTCCAAAATGAGCCTGTCGCCACACTGGGACAATACATCCTTTTATCCCCGCTTCCCCATGGGAAGCTTCTGCATGCCTTGGGAAGTTATTTAATATCTCCAGACCTCAATTTCCTCACCCATAAAAGATTGTGAAGATTCAATGAGATGACAAAGGTAACACACTTAAAAGAGTTCCTGGTACATAGTAAGTGCCCAATAAATGTTAGCTATGATTATTGTTATTATTATCATTATGAGTATAGACCTTGTTTTCCTCTGTCAGGATATCATGTAAAACCAACTGGCCGTTACCAGAAAACATCGTCCCCCAGTGTTCCGGACATTAACCGCGTCTCATCGAGTCATTAGCGCACAGGCCCTGGGCTCATAGACGTAGCTTCAGCAGTGGGTCATGGCCACGTCCATGCCCAGCAGCACCTGCCTACTAATTCCTACTGTAGTTACTCGTATTGTTCTGCCAGATCTGTGACTTTATTTCCCTTTATAATGGCAATTTATTTCCCGCTATAATTTTGTTCAAAGCCTGTTACCTCACTCTTTGTGAAAATACAACCTAACGAGGTCTACTTGTAGCTTATCATTTGTTAATATATTTTTTTCTGTAACAGAATTTTTCTCCACTAACTTGGAGGAGAGGTAAGAAACCGTGCCTGGCTTGACCCTATCAAGTTCAACTAATCCCCATGTCATATTGTTCTCTTTTAATTAGACTTCCCAACAGTTTTCTCAGTTCCACGTTGAGGCTTCTCAGGGATCTGTGAGATCTGAAAAAGACTTTCCATAAAGTAATCTTAGAAAAGCAGAAATCCTGAAACACATCCGGTTTTGCCCTATAACTGCAGGGCTTGCCCTAATGGGAGACCAGCCGTAGCCCCTGCTACGTCCCAGACTTCCCCTGGCCACATCTGAGTGGTCATTTCTGAGGCTGTTTGAGGTGGTGCCCATGCTTATACTGAGTTAGGAACTTGAGATGTTATCTCTGATCTTCTAAATGGAGAATGGGCTTTCAGCAGAGGAAGATAACATTTATTAAACACCTACTGTGTGACCAGGCACTACACTCTGGTCCTCATATGTCTGCAGAACATTAGCTCAGTATTTGAACTGCCTCAAATTTTTAAAATATTTCTTTAAATTTTGCTTAGTTTAGGATTCACAAGAAGTTGCAATCTATAGTACAGAGAGTTCCTGTGTACCTTTCTCCCAGCTTCCTCCAATGATCAAATCTTACATAACCATGGCAAATTGTGGAAACTGACATTGGTATAATAATTAACCCAGGCACCACCCTTGTCAGATTTCACCTGCACTGCTTCCATTTGAGTCTGGCTCCTCATTAGTAATTTGCAACTTTGGGAAGAAACCTAACATCTCTCTGCTTCAGCTCACTTATCTGTAAAATGGAGACGATAATCGTGCCTATATCACAGGATTATTGTGAGAATTAAATAAGATTAGCTATTATTATTTGTGAATCCTTACAACAACCTTATGAGGTAGAGACTTGGAAGACTGTTTGCAAAACTGGCTACCATTACCCTCCTTCCTTGGAGACTTTGTGTCTCTTCCCATCAAGAGATTGAGTCCATTCCCACCCCTTGAATCTGGGTTTGGTTTGTGAGACTTGCTTAGGCCAATTGAACATAGCAAGGTGATGATGTGCTGGTTTTGAGCCAATGCTTCAGCAGGGCTTATGTTGTCTCTCTCTCTGAACACTGCTTCCACCACACGAACAAGCCTAGGCTTGTTGAGGAGAGACATAGGACCCAAATCACTCCTGTCACCCAGCAGCCAAATCCCTGAGGCAGAGCTGCCTTGCTGAGCTGCTCTTCCCTGTGGGAGAATGTCTCTTTCTGTTTCCTCTGCCCTCACCCCATTGGGATAGTGGATGCTAAACCAATTCACCAGAATTCAAATAGTAATACGCTGTAACATGGGTCTCCCTCTTCCCCTCTTCCCTGTGAATCTGTAACAAACTTTTAAAAGTTGATAACATGATATTTAATATAGACACACAAAGAAAGATATTTGACATTTAAATTATTCATTTAAAATGAAAACACCCAAATTAGAGTTTTGAAGGAAATTCCAAGTTTTCTTCAAATCTTCATCGATTAAAATATTCTAATAGCAACCAGTTCACATTTCGATGTAGGAACAAGGGTCCCAGGAAATCTCCACTACTGTTATCTTTGGAATATTCTGGAATGCTGGGCAGAAGTCAACTGAATGATGCTGAGAAAAAAGTAAAGGAAATAGAATCTTAAAGGTCTCAGTAACTGTTAGTCTTATAACGTCATGATCCTTTTTTTTTTTCATTCTGATGAGGACCATGGGATGAGGCCATGCCCCTGTGTGCATCTTCTGACATCAACATATTAATGTAAATGAGCGGACAGACCTGCAACAAAGGCTATGAAGATGCTGCCCTGGTGTATCTCTTTACCAAGAAGCCAGACAGAGTACGAGTGAAATGTTTGGGAAAAGGACACAGATGACTTGAATGTGATAAGCTTTCATTTTACATTTTGATGAAAAGTTGATGATTTTTATACTGTCACAGATCAAATAGTATCATAGCTAAAATGTAAAATGTACATAAATGGTTTCATCCTCTTTTGATACTCCAATCATGCAACCATGTTTATGGCCAGTTTATAATTACCACTCCCGCTGCCAAAGGAGTGATAAATGTGCCCCTCGGTACACCACTTAAGTCTGTGTCCCAGTGAAGGAACCGGAAGGCTAAATCCCACCTGATCTACAGGGGATCCTTCAGCCACAATGGGAATTAATGGAATTCTTCCCCGTAGTGAATGAGAATGTCATGGTTCAGGGCAGAGACTGCTGGTAGTTGACTCAATGTTCACCTTTCCCTTTTCATAATAACAAAGCTCTAATTTTGTTGGGGGAAGCCATGTGCCAAAATGAAAAAAAAACAACAACAAACTATTATACCATCCTCCCCTGCAGCCAGGAGTGACCATGTGACTAAGTTCATGAGAATGATATGTAGGCTAAAATTATTAGGTGAGGGTTTTGCTGCTTTCCTTCCTCCTTCTTCCTTCCTGGAATGCAGATGTGATGGTTGGACCCTCTTGAATCCCAGCCCAAGTTCCCTCACTTAGCGGTTGAGCAATCAATCTAACTTTCCTGTGTCTCAATTTTTCATCTGTAAAACTCAAGATAACAATAGTATCTGGTCGTTGATGAGGTTATCCACACAAATGACCTTACAGAATGATTGGATATAGTGAAAGTTTTGTCAAAGACAGGTGCATTCTGTAGAAGTAGCAGGAGTAGCTGTAATAAGAGTAGTAGGTACAATATTAGTAGTAACAATTATAATAATAAAGTGAGCTGAGGGCCAAACTAGAAAGCACTTAAAATGCTGTTATGAGGAATTTGACTTTCATTCCATGAAAAGGATATATTGAATAATCTTAAGCAGGAGAGTAACATGACTGCTTCCAAGTTAGGAGTTATAAGCCTCCAAGTTAAAGTGTTACCTGCCCCCTCTCTCCGTAACCAAAACCTACACTAGCCATTTCTACATATCAGTTAGCAAGCCAATGCTATTTCATGGCAAAGAACTCCCAAATCTTTAATTAAAAGAGAAAAATAAAAACAACAGAAAGAGCTTTTCATAAGCAAAACCTCATTCCATTTAAAGGATTGACATTTATTCTGAAATTATGTCCTTACAATTTTCTTTTTGTCATTTTTTAAAATGTCCTTTCTTTTATGAAGTGTCGGAGGGGGTAAATGTGGTTCATAACAAAATAAAAAGCAACAAACCCTGTTCGGTACCTTGATTTTGTTTAATCTGCAAGCCTAAAAATCACAATCTAGAAAATAGGTTTAAGTATTTCAGTGGATATACTCCCCACCTCCTACCCCCAACTTCCACAAATTAAAACAAAATTTACCTCACTCACTAAGGTACTACATCATGAGTCAGAACTCAGGAAATGATCCCAGTCTTGTACACATGCATTTTGATAAAAGGTAGACAGACATCACATCAAGGTTAAATAATATGGGGTAACCATTTTGTAACTTGCTGGATTTTTTTAAACAAAGGATGATATTTATGATTAACAACCCAAACTGACCATCTGCAAAAGAGTTTCTGGACATGTGCTAGATCAGTGCTCTCAAATTTTAGCGTGCCTCGGAATCACCTGGAGTGCTTGTTAAAATCTAGGTCACTGGTTTCACCCTTTGAGTGTTTGATCCACGAGGTTTAGAGTGCGGCCTGAGAAATTTGCATAGCCAGCAAGTTCCCAGGTGAAGTTGCTTGCCCTGGGACCACACTTGGAGAATCACTGCTCTAGATAAAGAGAGGTGGTGAGAGAAAATGTGAGTCACAAAGGTATTTCTTGCAAAAAAAGTAATAAAATAAAAAGTGTATTTTTAGTTTCGTTTGTCTATAGAGTATGTGTACCTCCAGGGAATAAGTCATTTGAAAGGAATGATTGGCAGTGATCTTATAAAATGATTTTTTTAAAGCAGCATCGTATTAGCTGAGAATTCCTCGGTGGGAGGGGGAAGCTTGATGCTGGGGCCTGGTGAATCATTCCATAGGCAGTGGTCTCCTTCAAGATCTGAACTTCATGTCTTTCTGTATCTTCCTGCACGTCCCTCTCCCGCTTCGTTTGGACCTTGGACGTACAGAGCAACTCTAATAAGATGCAATCTTCCCAAAGGTAGGCTCTCTTCCGATCCTGCTGTCCTGTGCTGACAACAGGCCCACTAAATTTAGCAGAAGTGGATTAAAAAAACTCACATCGTCCCACCCCGGGGCATACTTGCAGCCCACCAGACAGCCCACCAGCCTCCAAATGGTTCTTAGAAAAATTAGGCTATCTTTCATTAGCTATCTATCATATGGCCTCCACCGGGCTGCAGGATATGAGGGCCATTTAATTAGGCCCTGCACCACTCTCTGGTGTGAAAAGGCTCTCAAACGCTTTGATTCCCCACTGCTTCGCAGCAGGAAGTTGTTGGCGATAATTGACATAGGATTTCCTTGTTAACCAGCAGCAGACATGCCGGATTAAAGCGACAGAGATCTCGAGAAGAAAGTGAAAGAGATAAGAAGCTCAGGAAGACTTCTGCTTATTTGGCACTTGAGGATGGGGAGGAAACAGCAATCACGCACTCAAGTGGCGACTCCCAGAGTGGAAGGGCGGCCCCTTATCAGACCCATTTCAGCTTGGCTGATCAAAGATTGACTCCCCGTAAAATCACATAGGCCTGGGGTTTGTTAGTTTATTAAGCGGCAGGTTTTAGGAATTATCACAGGTTTAAAGATGGATTGCAGTTTATGTGAAGGGGGAGAGGATTATCAGGTTTTCATCTTAACAATTATAAAATATCACAGCTGAAAGCTTGCTTGCAAATGACATAATTTTCCACCGCCAACTAAACAGGTCATTGTGAGGCTACATGTAAGCGTTCTCCACGAGGGAGGAAATACAGGCAAATTAACTCTGGGGAGGAATGAAGATGAGGGGCCTCCAAACGCCTTTTTCCATTTCGGAAGCTGGCGCGCTCTCATTGTGCCCTGTGCGATTCCATAGGTAATTATATTTAATTTCTTACCGGGGCCATTTAGGTCGGCTTGTATTCAAAGAGAAGGACAAGAGAAGCAGCCCACTGAGATCATTCTTAAAAAGCGGTTGTGATAAATGATACCGAAATAGATCCACATGAGCTGAGTGAATTGAAATGTCTACTTTGGAGTAGAGACAATTATTGTATATCACTTAATAACTTAACCTTACAAGAGCACATGTGGCATTAATAAAGGGCTGGGAGCTGCAAATGCATGTTATGGGACTTCCTTTTGACAACTCTATGTAGGTCCTGGAATAGTGGAGCCATGAGGCGGTTTTGCACGTCTACTCACTGGTGTACTTGACGATGGATCCGTGCTTCAGATGAATATGTAATTACAAGGGCTTGCATCCTTGCTAGTATTTTAAAAATTGCATTTACTTTTTTTTTTTTAGTTTTCAAAGAAATGTGTGTTTATGGCAGAAAATTTAGGAAACACAGCAAAATATTAAGAATGAATAAAAATACTTCCCTCCCCACACACACACCCAGTGGTAAGCACTGGAAAAATCCTGTGGTTTTGTTGTTACCTACACACAAATATGTAATGTCTTGAACCATCAGGCTTACTTCTTCTATATTTTTTAAAAAATCCATAGTTTACTTAATAGGCCATGAATTTTTCCTATATCTAGTAACTATTATTTGAAGGTATGCTTTTGTATCACGGCATTATGTATGATAACATAATTTAGTTAGCTCATCCCAATAGCTGGACATTTAGATTGTCATCAATTTTTTGCTATTTTAAGCAAGACTGAAATGACTAGCTTTGAACATAAATCTTTGTATGTTTTACGGCTCCCTTGGCAGAAGTAGAAGTAGAATTTCTGGCTGAGAGGGCATGGACATTTTTAAGGACACTGATACCTGCTCAAATCTGCAGATTTTCAACACAGCTTGAAAATAATTTTCCTGTGTTGAAGTCAGAAGTATTTTGTGTCATCCACCCTGAAACGAGAGCAAACAACAGCAGCTAGTTCACTGAAAGATCAGTCATTCTGTCCGCATCACTTGGATCCTTTCGTGCTGATCTGACCTTTTGCCGTTAAGCTCTGTGACAGACTATGACAATAAACATTGACTCAATAATCAAGTTAATGGGGCCAAACTCTGAAGATAATCATGTCAATGTTAATGACTTAAACATCGAACACATCTTTTATCCAAGAAGTTCAAGTTCCTGCAAGAGCACCAATTCATTATCATTCACAAGTGCAAACGGAATTGGTTGAAAAAACAACAAAAACAAAAACCTTTAAAGCAAACTGAAAGGGAGGCAGTGGGAGGAAGGAGGATAAGCTAATTCTGGACTAAGCTTTTTAACAAAATAACCCTCGGGGCCTGATCTACTATAGAAGAGAGGTGTTTTTTGTTGTTGTTGTTGTTTTTGTTTTTGTTTTTAATTGTTTTATTTGCTGCAAAAGGGCTGGGGCCAGTCAGCCACCAACTCTTTGAGACTATCTTGAAGACAATAAAACAAGCATCATCTTTACTTTCTGCATCCTTAACATCAGTCTTGTTTAAGTGAGATTTCAGATATAAAAGTCCAATTGTTCCTCATCTGAGGGGTATTTAGCATGCAGAGGGCTGAGATGATCTGGGGTATTATACAGTTCCTGAATGAAAGAAAGTGGTCTACATGGGCAAAAGTTTAGGCTACTATAGGATTTTTCTGCCTAATTTATTCATGAAGAAGATGCAAAAAAGATGCTTTTAGTTGACTTCTAAATCTTTGGAAAATATATGTATCGATGAAAAAAGATACACTTTTCTATATGTCTATCTATGAAAGATTATATTTTTATATATTATCTGTGGAAGAGATACTTTTAATTGACCTCTAGTTCTCCTTAAAGTGTATACTTAGCTGTGAAACTATTTTGATAAAACTCCATTCAGACATTGTCTATCTGATAAGATAACATATTACAAGCAACATCTAACTGTACAGTATTTTGAAGCCACTTACATTTCTCTGTCTATGAGCAAACATGGAAAATGGTTACTCACCTCTCGGCACCAGAGACTAAACCTCACTATACTGAAATCACATTGAGCCCAAACACAGGGTACCACATGCCAGAAATTAGCCTGTTTCTGCCTGGGGTAAAGTAAACAAACATAAATCTACTTATCCCAAATTTTCTTTTCTTGTCCTTTTTATCTTGGGTAATCTCTAATTATTTTATATGGCAAAATGCAATGAAGTTGTTGAGGCATTTGTAAATCCGGCTGCTCTAGCGGTAACTCCGACTTTCAACACTTTGACCCATCTGAAGAGCTGAACGGTAACTAGCCTCCTTGTCAACCCATCCTGCTGATGCAAGAGACTTAGAAATCATTTCAGCAGCCAGGGTCGCTTTGCTCAGAGAAACATCTGTCCAGGGGAGGCAGGGAGTATCACCAACTGAAATAAAAAGCAGCGAGAACATCACTTCTATCTGGTCCCAAAGCTTGCCTTGGGGAGGATTGTTCCTGGGACCCCTTGTAATTTAGGGTGCAGAAATTAGAGACAAATGGATCTTGCTGTAATCGTTTTCTCATTACCATCTTGGGAAATTTCCAGCAAAGGTCTGGGAGAATAATACAATGCCCCTGACACTAGTAATATAGTCTGATTCGCAATGCAGCTTTCACAGCACTGTAGAGGAGAATGAAAAACAAATCTAAGCTTGAGCTTAAGACTGTATCTATAAATGACATTCATAAAAAATGTCAGGGAGCTCTTTCTAAATAACACTGGTCAATTCTGCTTTTCAAATAAGGAAGAGTTTGTATTTCCATCTTATACACAGGAGAACCCCAATTTTCAACCACATAACTTTCCTTTGGGACCCAACAAAGCAAGATTTGTTTTAAAAATCCTTTCATCAAGGGGGGCCTAACATGGACATGTATACACTACCAAATGTAAAATAGGTAGCTAATGGGAAGCAGCCACATAGCACAGGGAGATCAGCTCGGTGCTTTGTGTCCACCTAGAGGGTGGGAGAGGGAGGGTGGGAGGGAGATGCAAGAGGGAGGAGATATGGGGATATATGTATATGTATAGCTGATTCACTTTGTTATAAAGCAGAAACTAACACACCATTGAAAAGCAATTGTACTCCAATAAAGACGTTAAAAAAAAATAAAAATAACGGAATATAGCCCCCCCCTAAAAAAAAGGAGGGCCTAAGGATTGATTTTATTTTATTATTAAATTGTACATCCTTCATCCATGAGCTAAGGGGCGTTATGTTGCATATGATACATATATATCATACGGCATATATGATAGCTATATAATATAATGATATGTTATAATAATAATATATATAGCAAAAGAAGAAGAAAAAAGTGATGTATGTGTGCATTTTAGAAATTGTCATTTCTGATTTTTTAAAAATCCTTCTGTAGAAGATATCCTGTGTGAAGATTCCTCTGCAAGGCTGCTGGAATTTCTCCAACAGACCAAGCCAAGACAGCTTTCTCAAAGGGGAGCTGATTTCTTAATACCGGTTATGAAAGTCACTCACATATATCAAGAGCTTCCTGTGTTATATCAGGCACAGTTTTAAGTGTTTTACATATATGATCTCATTTAATTCTCACACCACCCTATGTTCGAAAACAAATTTCTCAAACTGGAAGTCTTCATTTATTTATTTGTTTAGAAATAGGGATTAGGTGTCTACTATTTGTCAGGCACTGCGCCTGAGTGTTGAGGACTTGAAGATGAAAAAAAAAAGAAAAACCAACAACAACCTGAGCACATGGGGGAGAAACAGAGCCTGAGACATGTAAGTACAGCAGAGCGTAACTGGAAGAAGGCAGGATGCCGAGTCCTTAGTGCACTGGCTTCTGACTCAGAGGGACTTCAAGTGGAATCCCAGCTCTGTCACTCACTGTTGGGTGCCTTGGGCAAGCTCTGTGACTTCTCTGGGCCACGGTTACCTAGTCCCTCAAGTGACAGTAACGATACCGATGTTACAGGTTGTTGTAAGAATTAAGAGATACCAACATGTCAAGCACATAGTAAAGAGCTGACATCTAGTCTGCACTTTAATACATAGTGTTACCTACTTATTACCATTATTATTTTTTCATTATTTCTTTTACTGTTAGTGCTGTAACAATTTAGTAAGGTATTACGAAATTACAAACAAGTTCCAGAACAAGAGGTTTCCACCTCTAATATCAATAGCTCGTCACTGATTTTACCAGATTTTCCGGTGGTTCCCGAAGACGGTCTGCAGACCGACGCTGATTAAGTGATTACAGCTTCTTCAGTCTGTGGGGAGAGCAGCCTCAGGCTCTCTCTCCCAGGAAGGAATACTTTCTTTCTGAGATTGTGTTCTTTTTAAATGTTTATGTTATTTTAAAATTTCGTGTGTGTGCCTTAAAATGCCCTTTCTTTATGGAATGTTGGAGACAATAAAAAACACTTGTTAATGATTTTATTTGGCAAATTTAAAAATTGATAATCCTATGTAGAGGGACCCCCACCCCGAACTTTTAAAAATAATTTTGTTGCTTCACAAAGTCTGGGAACCCCTGGTTTATACAAAGTATTCTTTCTAGCAAAAGCAAAAATCAACTTTCTTCCTAGAAAAAGCGTGGTTTGGGGGTCTGTTTTTTATTTTTTTCTGTGGCAAATGAGACTTTTGTGATGCCTTTTTCTGTGGCAATGGGGCTTTTGAATAGAAGACAGTTTTCTAAGTGATGCATCTGCTTTTAATGACTTGACTGCTGGGATGGAACAGATATATCTTTCTGGTCTGGGTTTTCTTAAATAACCAAAAGTCTTCATGATAAAGATGGCAACCATCTAATAGAGAAATAACTCTAAGACAAAGTGCTGTGGCTGCATGATGTCGCCTCCCTGACATCCTATAAATGGACCATATTGATGAAGTGAACGGGATTCTCTCTGGTCATTTTCAACTAGAAACTAATAACCCCCGTCATGATATCAGGCACGCAATAACCTCAGTTAAAACTGGGTTCATCAAATAAATCACTCAGGAATTTTTCTATTTCTTTCTCTGGACACATTGCACATCTGTTCAATGAAAGGAGGAAAGAAGCAATATTTCTTTGATCAGGTTTTTTTTTAGTATTCTTGTATCTGTCCCTTGGGATGCTATCTTTTCAAGTGGGTGCAGATAGTACATCGCTTTCTAATGAATGTAGAGAATTTATGAATTTGAACTATAAAACGAAATATGAGGGATTTGAGTTCATCTCAATCTATATTTTACATTGTCATGAGAAAATAAACCGGACCACAAAGCTGTATTGTGCCCTGTTCACTAAATCTCCTGATCTCTCATAACCTTTCCAATATGTTCCATTTGTGGCCACATGTGGGAGGGGATACAAACAGATGATCGCTTTGTACTTTTTTCCTCAATATGTTTAAATACATGTAACGCTTTTCATACCCTCTCAGCCGTGGACAGTCAGAGCTTGGCCAAAGAGCATCAGACATCAGCCTCAGCTCATATTGTTATATGTTAACATCTTACTGACTCTGTTAATACTTTCTAGGTAGTGGATGAAATTTGAATTTTTAAAATGGACACAGTTGTCATCCTGTGTCCTGAGGATCTCGAAAGCCCTAGGTCAGCTACCTGAGTCTGAAGGAATTATGGATGGAATATGTCTTTTCTGCTTGTAAAACAGAAAATAGCAGAAGCTGTACCACTAGGAAAGCTAAGATTTCCTGAATGTGGAATAAACAGCGAATGAAAAGGCAGAGCCTCTGGTTTGTTCTTGCTGGACCATTCTACCTGTATCCAGAGGAGACCAGTGTGATAGAGAGGACACAGGAATGGGGTCTGGTGGATCTAAGTTCAAATCCCAGCTCTGTCATCTGCCAGTTGTGTGGCGGGACAATTATGTAACCCTTGAGTTCCTCATTAGTGAATTTGGGATATCGGTACAGATATCACAGAATTTTGTGAGGAATTAAATGAGTTCAGGTTTAGGAGACATTTGGCATCTTGCCTGCTACATGGTGGGCGCTCAGTGAATCTAAGTTCCCTTTCTTTTCCTGAGTTTGAGGCCCAGCCTTGCAAGCTGTGTGACCCTGAGCAAGCTATTTAACCTCTCTGACCTCAGCTTCCTCCTCTGTAAAACAGAGATTATTATAAAGTGTATCTTATAAGGTTGTTATGAATGAGATTGTGGGTATAAGCACCTAGAACAGTGCCTGAGTTACAGTAGGTATTATTTACTGTTATCTATGACTGTTACTTATTTTTTAAAACTCTTAATGTTATTTTATTATTTCAATCACTGTTATTTTTCTTCTTCTTGCTTCTTTCTCTTGGGGTTCTGTTTCTTTATCTGGAAAATGAAGGGGTTGGCCCAGATAATACTTTCACCCTTCTGGCTCTGAACTGATGAGAAATAACGTTTGTAAGAGCCATTTACCATCTATGAATTGTTATGCGATTTAAAATGGAAGTTTTATAATTTACATTTCCTACCAGGGCTTTCTCCTCAAAAGAACAGCAATAGTCATCATTTACTGAGTGCTTGCTATGTGCCTGGCATTCTTATTTTTCTAATATTGTCTTTTCGGTTTGGAATAATTATAGATTTACAGAAAAGCTGCAAAGAGAGAACAGAGTTCCTACTTGCCCTTCACCATGTTTCATTTCTGCTAAGGTTACCATCTTTCGTCACCATGACATACTTGTCTAAACAGAGAAACCAACATTGACATAATACTATTAACTACACTCCGGACACTATTTGGATTCCGCCATTTTCGCATTAATGTCCTTTTTCCTGTTCCAGAAAAATGGTGACCATTTCTCAGTCTTTTCTTGTTTTTCATAGCCTTGAGAGTTTGGAGAAGTAGTGGTCAGGTGTTTTGTAGAATGTCTCTCAATTTGAGTTTATCTTCATGATTAGACGATCATTTGGGGGAAAATACAACAAAGGTGAAGTACCCCTCTTATGACATCATATGAGATTCATGTGACATCCTGAGTGATGTTACCTGGCATACCTTTAATGGAGTAGCCATTGTAAGGATCTGTCTGAGGTTTGTTCGTTCCACAGTTGAGGCATATTTGAATGGTCTTCAGCTTTGATCATTATTATGAATAAAGCCTCTATAAACATTCTCATACAGGTTTTTGTATGAACATAAGTTTTTCTTTTACTTGAGTAAATACCTAGGAGTGGGATTGTTGAGTCATATGTCTAGTGTATGTTTAATTTAATAAGAAACTGCCAAACTGTTTCCCAAAGTGACTGTATCATTTTACATTCCACTAGCAATGTATGAGAGTGCTAATTCCCCATATCTCTGCCAATATTTGGCATTTTCATATTTTAAAAAAAGGCCATTCTAATAAGTATGTTGTGGTTTCTAAATTATAGTTTTAATTTGCATTTCCCTGATGACTTATGATTTTGAACATTTTTCACAAGCCTATTTGCATTGTACATCTTCTTTGGTGAAGGCTTTTATTCAAATACTTTGCCCATTTTTAAGGAAATTTTTAAATGTTTTCTCATTATTGAGGTTTGAGAGTTCTTTATATGAATTATAGGTACAAGTCCTTTATTAGATGTGTGATTTGCAAATTTTTTTCCTAATGTGTGGTGGGTTTTGTTTTTGTTTTGTTTTCTAATTCTCTCAACTGTCTTTTGAAGAGGAGAAGTTCTTAATTTTAATGAGGTCAAGTTTATCATTTTTTTTCTTTTATGGATCAGGAGTTTGGTTTTGAAATATTCTCTACCCAGTGTCACAAAATATGCTTGTCATTTCTTCTCAAAGTCTTACATCTTTACATTTTATATTTAGATCAATGATTCATTTTGAGTCCGTTTTTATCTAGAGTGTGAGGAATGGACTGAGGTTGAGTTTTAGTGTATACGGGTATTAAATTATGCCAGCACTGTGGCTGTTCACTGAAGAGACCATCCTCTCTCCATTGAATTGTCTTTGCACCTTTGTCAGAATTCAATTAACCACATATGTGTGGATCTACCCCTGCACTCCATAGTCTGTTCCATTGATTGATAACTATCATTTCTCTCTCATTGTTTTCATTTTATTTTGCTTTGTTTTGTTTGCATTTGGGCCAGTCTCACTGGCCCATTTTCATATAAGCAAACCTTTCTCTAAACGAGAGGGTTTCCATTCATAAGACAGAACCCAAACGTGAACCTCCCTTCTATCACTCTTGGCCAGAGAGAAAATTAGTCTAAGGTTCAGTTAAACTAAGCAATCTCATCATTGAAGTTCCAAAAAGACTTGATTAAAAAATAAATAAATAACAGTATATTTGATAATATAATCCCATGGGGAAAAGGTTAGAAAAGGGGTGGAGCCAGAGGGTGGGGTCCAGAGTGACCATTCTGTCTGGCCTTGCCTCCTCTGGCCCCCTAAACACCCCAAAAGTAGCAGCCACATGTTCTCCCTCCAATAAAACAGGCCTGTTAGGACTGCGACCCTGAGAGTGTTCATGGTGATGTCCGTGCCATTCCCTTTATAACTATCAAGAAAGAGTCTTGAGCAGGGCTTGGCAAAGATGGAGTGTTGGAAAAAATACCCCCAAGAACCTCAAAACTCTCTTTTTTGAATCATTATTGAATTCAGATAATTGTGCCCTTTAAATTTAAAAATTGTGACCAACCAATGTAAAGTCTTTTAAATTGATCTTGTTGGACTGTGTACAGAGGCATTCGTGTTCCCTATATGTTTACATTTTTAAAATAATATTTATGGGTGTAGTTTTTTTCCACCACAAAAGCCCTGTTTATAACTTAACAAAAACACTGCACTCATTTTTTTTAATGCAAGGAACTTGCACAGGATAACTTCAAGTAGGCAATTTAGAATATACTCTTGGACCACAAAATCCAGTTTGTGGCAGAGTTTCACCAATCAGCCCTATTCTAAGGGGGCAACTTCTCATCCAAAGAAATAACACTTTTTAATAATTAAATATTCAAACCTCTCCAATTTGGACTGATGTTAAAGAAAGAGACATTTTATCTGTCCGTTTAGAAGAGCCCCGTTGCAACACCCCTTCGCCTCATGCGGACTTGGCCAAGTGTGGGGCCAAGCGTGTTTTCTGAAATTTAAGCATTTTCCGTAAGAATCTGATATGACCCTGCTGAGCTGTCAGACACCTGTTAGGCCTGTCCCCCCACACCAGAATGACAAAGGAGGGCTGTCAGACAAGAGGGCCTTGAATTAGTCCAACAGAACACACCTTTGTGGGCGCCCTCGGGGACTCTGGCTTAATGAATAAAAAAAAAGAGAGATTTACAATTAGCCCAGCAATTGTGCCTGAATGGGTGTTTCCAAAGTGATTGAAATGTGTGCCTTAACCAAATTGCAAAGTGCCTATCATTTTAATTATACGTGGGTTTTTTTGTTTTGTTTTTTGTTTTTTTCCTGCTTGGAAAACCTATTTTCTATAGACAAAAGGCAAAGGGGTGAGAAACGGCTGTTTCTTAAGAAACTACTATGTGGTCAGCACATTGCATTCATTACCTCATCTGAGCCTCACAGAACTGCCCAGAAATAGGTAGCAAATTCCAAAGGGGTGGAGCTCAAAAATGAGGTTTGATATATTTTTGTTTATCCCAGAGAAATGATGGCATTCCCTAGAAATTGTACCTGTCTCTTAGGGTCACTCTAACACATAGTAAGTGCTGTTTAAGTGTTTAATGAACAGACACACTCTGGAATTTCAGCACTGTAAGTCTCCATCCAAGTTAGGTAACCCAATTATCCACCCACCCAGGCCCGTTATCTTCTGATGGATGAGACCAAGATCTGGTCCAATGGCCTTAACATCCCACAAATTTACCAAGTAGGTTCTGAAAAGCCAGAGCGAGGCGGAGATCGGTGAAGTTCGATTCCTATTGCCTTTGAGAGTGGTCCCTGTTCAGTAAAGTCCATGTCACCCCCCTACTTCAAATCCTGCCAGGAATGCCCCCTGCCCCGACTCAGGATGAAATGCGGACGCTTTGCCTCGGCCTCCAAGGCCCTGCATGATCTCTTTCTGCCTCTGCCCCAGTTCTCCTGTCCCCTGGGTCCCCCCAGCACACAGACCCCTTCCCTGACCCCATTCCTTTGCTGCAGCCCTTTCCTGCCACCACACTTCCTGTGCGATGGTCCTTCTCATCCCTTAGCTTTTGGCTTAAATGTCACCTTTTCCAAGAGTCCTTCCTTGAATGTTTCAAGGAGGTGTCCTCCCATTATGTTCTGTTTCACACGCTGCCTGTTTTCCTTACAGCATTTACTACTATTTGTAATGATATGGTTACATGTTTGTATACTTGAGCTTTTTTGTCTCCCATCTAAGTAGAAACCTCGGGGGAGGAAGGCTCTTTGTCCACTTTAGTCCCCAGTATATACTCATTACGTAGGGCACCTGGTACAGAGCAGACACCCAATAAACGTTTGTTGAATGAATAAAAAAGAGAACCAACATGCTGAGGTTGCTGAAGGACAGCGAGAACGTCCAACACTAGAGAAGAGCTCTGCTTTCCCGGGAATCACTGTGCTGCAGTTCGTGGCTATGGTCACAGATCATTCCAAGTTGAGTGTGTCATCTTCTTGCACCACTGCAGGCTCTGAACACGAGGCATCCTTTGCTGTGACAGGAGCCCAGCACCTAAGGACAGCCTGGAGTTTCTGTCCAATGGGATTGGAGAGTCTTGCCACCCAGATGCAGCCCTGTTGACACTCGATGTCCTGCTTTCAGACCTGAGGAGCTCCAGGCCCAGCCACAGGCCCACAGGCCTTTTGTTTTCCTCTTGCCATAATCAGGTGGTTAGCCCGGGGGTTAGCCACGCGGGCTGTAATTCATGCTTGCTGCTGGCTGTCATGACCAGAGTACCCAAGGGAGGATGCCGCAGAAGCCGATTGAAACCCTTAGCCAGTCTAGGCAAGAAAGGGGAAGTGGGGAGGCTTACAGGAAGAAGAGGAGAGAGGAAGAGGTGGAGGAGGAAGAGAAAGAAGAGGAAGGAAGGGGCAGGGAGGAGGGGGAAGAAGACCATAGTGCCCACACTAAGGGCTTTCTGGGTGCAACGCACCATGCCAGAAACAGGCATCTATAACTCCTTTATGCTCCTCAATCCCCTATGAGTTAAGAGGACACTGAGGCTGACAGAAATGATGTAAGGTGCCTGAAGTCACCCAGTTACTAAGTAGCAGAACTGAGATCAGATTTGTTTAAGATAACCCAATCCTTTTAAACCAAATCTCTCTTGGTTGACAAGCTGGCATCTTCTGCACATGGAGCTCCATTCCTCTTAGCTCTCTCTTACACACAGCCTTTTACGGAGCACACAATCCACCCTACAAATCTAGACGGTAGCTAAAGGGAGGACTCGGGCAAAAAGGTGCTGTGGCATTAAAGAGGCCCAGTGGAGGAAACTAAGACTGGGATTCTTGCTACAGCACCTTAACCTCCCTATTCCTGCCCGGGTGCTGACTACAGAAATGATAATGGTGAATGATGATGATCATGATGCTAAGGCTTTGATTTAATGAGCATTCACTGCGTGCAAGCCCTAGAACTGAGAGCTACTAGAATTGGTCCCATTTTACAGATACAGAAACTGAGGCACAGTGAATCACACAGATAGGAAGCCAGGAAGGCTTAGGACTTGGTCCATCTGCCCCTAGCAAGAGCCCATAATCACTACCCCACAGTGCTTCAGGGAGGAGTTGTTGAAAGGAAGACCCATGAGACTTAAAATTGCTGGTTGTTGCCCAAATGTCACCTTTCTCCTGACATGGAGCCTCCAAGTTGGGTATCCAGGAGCCAGTGGTCCCAGGTCACATGCAACCCCTTGAACAAGCTGTCCCACACCTGTTATTCTTTAGGACCCAGCTCAACTGCCACCAGACCCTAGAAGCTTTCCCAGAGCCTCCCCTCCCCCGTAGGATGAGCTCCTCTCTCCTCTGGGCCCAGAGCCGGGGGCGACATGCTACATTCTGCTCATGCTTCTCTGTCACCTCCTACTCCAGCCCACCATCTAGTTGAGGGCAGAGACCATGTTGTTTCCACTTAGCGATGCCCTGTCACTCCTTGGCACACAGCAGGTGCAAAGAAAATCACCTCTGTGTGGGTTGAACTAAGGAAGGGATTTAGATATGGAACCCATCCCAGAGAAGATGACTGCTACTTTGCAGCCCAGCAGCAGAAAGTTGTTGCTTTCTAACAATGATGGGATCTGAGCACCAGTGGGCTGGCTACACCATCTGTCCCCTTCAGTCCCAGGCTGTTTGTTTCTTCCTTGGGGCCATGTGGTGTGGGCTTTGCATCTGCCCAGGCTAGACTTGGCTTTCACTCTTCCCTTCTTGGCTAATTGACCTTGAACATGTCATTTGATTTCTGCTGCTCAGTTTCTTCACCTGCAAAATAGGCAGAGTGATGTGGTGAGGATTAAGTCAGGCAGTGCACATGAGCAGGAATAGTGCCTGGCTCACAGGTCTCAGCTGGCGGCATTACGTATTTGCATATGGAGCCACACCCACTACCTCACTCGGTAGTGCCCGCCACAGCACTGTGTGAGATCACGCAGGCAGTGTGCCGTCACAGATGCTCAATAAATGTGAGCTATTCTGATGAGGAGGAGCCCACTGGCCCTTTAACACTCTAAGCAGACCAGGTGGGACCCAAACAGGAGACTCCACCAGCAAAGCTGCATGATCCATCACAGCCCAGGGTGGGGAACCTCAGCCGAAAGAGCTGGAAGGGAGACTCCTGTACCTGCCAGGGATGTGGAAGATAAAGGCTTCCGGAGGCCAGATTTAAAATGATGAAGTGAGTGAGAAGACAGCAGGGGGAAAATGGGGAGCTTCAGAAAGAGAATTGGAGTGAGTTGGGGAAAAGCACAGTGTGCGGAGACAGGAGTGGACGGATGAAGTGTGATAAGAAGATTATGGGCTGCTGAGAGCTGGAGTGGGCAGTGAGGAGGGAGCCGGTGATGAAGGAGAGGTAAAAACTTGGCTGCGATAACCAGATGGATCAAAGGTAATGACGTGCAAAGGGGAGGGCGGATGTGTAGGAGCAAGACAGAGAAACTCGAGCTGTGCTGGCCAGTGTGGTCCAGCCCAGGGCCCCGAGAGCCAGGATAAGATGTCCTGCAAAGTGTGTGTGTGCACGTGTGTATATGCGCGTGTGCACGTGCGCAAATAAAGGAGAGCGCAAACAAGCACGTGTGTTGTGTTCATCCGAGCAGTTCTATTCAATCTAAAGGACCGAATGCATACACTTTCAAGTGTACAAGAGCAACGTGTGCTGTTGCACATAACCAATAGCAGTGCTAATAACATCAGCAACAACAATAAAAACTGCCGTTATTAACCACTCATTATGCGCTAGCCACTCTGCTATAAGCCTTGATGATCCAAATCTTCACAATAATCTGGTGGAGTTGGCACTATTATTCTCCCCATTTTAGAGGTAGGAATTGAGGCTCAGAGAGGTTAAGTTACTTGCTCAAGGTCACACAGCCGTAAGAGGCAAGGCCAGAATTCAACACTGTATCTGACCGGCTAAATAGCTGGTACCATTGTTAAAAACATCCCAGGTTATAAGCATCCAAATTCTTTTCAGTTGATATTCCCTCAAAATAATTTCTTAGTTGGAAAGCAAGCAGAGCTGGTGGAACACAAGAGACCACCTGGCTGGCCAGGGTTTGTAAGTTAGGACCAATGTCCAGCACGTTCCAGAGGAGTCCCAAGATCTGAAAGTGAATCGGGTCCATGTTTCACACTGACATCCACAGACCATTCAATGGCCAAGGGCAGCATACATGCCCAAGGCTGCTTTTCACCATTAAAGAGTGAGGCCACAACAAGTTTGCAGGCTACCATCTACCTGCCTTGGCAGCTACTGGCGATACACATTCTAATGCAAAAGTAGTTATACCTGGTAAGTATAAGGAAAAGCAAAACAAAACATGTTTTTATGAAGCAATGCTGCTGTTTCCAAAAGGGCATCAAAGAAGAATTTATTTTATGCTGAGGACTGTATGAAGAGCTGTTCCAAGCCCAGTATTAGACAGCAGGAAATTGTGTGAAGCAACCTTGGAAAATCAGTTTTTCTGTCCTGAATTGAATTCTGATTGCACCTTTTGGTGGTGGTTCTTTCTTTCACAGTCTCTTCTTTCCGTCTCCATTGGTGTATGGCTTTTTGGTCAGTGGCAGGGAAGCTCGGCCAAGTCCACATTTGTTTTTCTTGGTTAAGGTGAGGCATGGTCAGGTCGTATCCAAAACCATAGTGGTCACATCATGAGTGTTTGTCTAGCACCAGCCACAGTCAACTGGTTATCTCATTCTACCCTCTTTACTGTTTTACAGATGATGGCTGTGTCTCACTTCTCACCTTTTCCTCTGGGTCCGATGATAATTCTCAGAGACGACAAGGCAAAGGAAGTAATTGGCGTTTGGCAGTTTTGGGGGCAGAGCATCTGGGGTGCATTGGACATGGGCTCTGGGGTGTGGCTTTGGGAAAACTGCCAAGCAGGGATAATAAAGATACCAAATTTGCAGGCTCTTTGGTGGGGGTTATGTGAGACGGGTCTATGTCAAGGGCAGGGACCGTCACTGAGCCCTGCACTGGTTAAGCAGTTAACAAATGTTGTGATGTGAATAATATAATTTGCTTCCTAAGGCTGGTTCTGGGTGTGTATATTGAACCTATGTCTGATTAATAGTATGCTGGTGTTTTGACTTCATTATACTGTTATGTTTAAGGGACTTGGGGGTGGGGTGCAAAGGTGAATGGTACATGGGGTATTCCTTTAAAAAGGTCAGTTCTGATCAAGGGAAAATGTTGACAAATAGCTGTAAAACAAAGCCATGAGGACATTACAGGATGGAACTGGAGTTCATGGGAAGGAAAGACTACTTCTAGGCTAGGCAGTTAGGGAAGGCTTCCTGGAAGAGTTGGTCCTTGACTTGACCAGAAAGAACAAACAATATTGCCATGAGTGGAGGCTGGAGTAAAGGGAGGAATTCCAGGGGTACAAATGAGATGACCAAAGGCACAGAGGCAGGAACACTCTAGTTACTCAGAGAAGTCTGTGAATTCTTCCCATGAATAACTGGTCATAGCATCTGATTTGCTCTGCCTTTTCCTTAGGGTTTTTCTCAGTACTGATCTCTAGTTACCTGTGTTAGTCAGGATAAGTCTATCCTGCTGTGTAACAATCTCAGTAACTTAATACAACTAAGTTCTGTGTCTTGCTCCTCTCACAGTCTGTTGGGGAGGGGCTACGTTCCACACAGATTTTTTAGGAACCAAGGCTCCTTTTGATTAGTGGGTCCATCATCCCCCAGCACCCAGAGTTCTCTGCTGGACTGAATCTGGCTGACTGATAAATGAAAAGAGTATGTGGAGCCCACAGAGGAAGTTTTAGGGACCAGGCTGGAGATGGCGACCTCACTTCTACCAATATTCCATTGGCCAGAACTCAGTGACGTGGCCCACCTAGCTGCAAGGGAGGCTGGAAAATGGAGTCTTCCTGCACACCCAGAAGTAAAATAAAACAGGTTTTGTGAAACCAGATAATATTGTCCCTGTCACAGTTTTCTATAACTGTAGATATTTTGGCAAGCAACTTGAAGATGAGTATAATAAATCCTCAAGTTAAGTATTCTTTTGAGTTTGCAGTGACTACTGTATATTTTATTCTTGTGCCAAGAGAGAACCCTGAAATATCTTGCAGACCATCTATTTACAAGCCCTGCACAGATTCATGGCATAACGTGTATCATTCGATCTCATGAGAGGTAGCAGAACAGGTGCGCTAATTCCTCCATTTAACCACAGAGGAAGCTGAGGCAGGAGTGACCCTGGACTCAGGGTTCTTTTTTGCCGATGATCCAACCCTATCAGTTCCAATGAGGACGTGAGCTATGGAAGGAATTCCATTGCCTCTGTGGTCTCTGATGTTAGAGCCATGATTCTCAAATGGGAACAAATTTGCCCCCCCCCAGGAGATGATTGGCAATGTCTGGGGACGTTTTTGGTTACATCTGGGGGTGGTGCTACTGGCATCAGGTCGGGGGGAGGCTAGGGATGCCGCTGAACCTCTGCAAAGCACAGGACGGCTCCCACGACAACGAATGATCTGGCTCAAAATGTCAATAGTGCCAAGTTGAGAAACCCTGCTTTAAAGACCAAAAAAAGACCAGTGGCTGGAGTGTAGCCAGAGGACAGTGTGGGAATGGCATCCAGGGCTCGTGACTGCCAGGACACAAGCAGCGCCCACCGGTTGTGGTGAAAGCAGTCAGCAGCTGCCACCAAAACGCTTTGTCAAATGCCCGCATATCAGGATTATGACCCCTATTGCCAAACCAAACATGTTAGTAAGCAAGGCAGACCTCTCTGACGATGTGTGTCCATAACCACAAGAAGTACTCAAAAGATGTCATGCAGTGCACAGTTAAAAGGTCATCCAGCACATTCTAAACACTGTACAAAAGCACAGAGGGAAGACTGGGAGGGAATGACAGCTTGTTGAGCACGGTGGTTTCTGGAGGACGAAATTGAGTTATTCTGTTTTGGCTACCATGTGCTTTTCTAAATTTTCCAACATTTTTAAGTTTAGTTTGTATTTTTGAAAATCTTTTTATTTTGATATTATTTTTAACGTACAGAAATGTTGCAAGAAGAGTACAAGAAAATTCCAGAAACAGGTTCACCAAATGATTACATCTGACCCTGTTTGCTCTATCCTTCCCTCCATCCCTCTCTCTCCCTCAGCCATTGTACCTCCTTACCCCTAAATATGTGAATGATACATTTATCAAAATCAGGAAATTCATTTCTTCTTCCCTTTAACCTGGAACAGTTCCTTAGCCTTGTTTTGTGTTTCTTGCCCTTGTCGTTTTTGAAGATTATATGCTAGTTTTTGTTTTGCAGAATATCCCTCAGTTGGGGCTTGTCTGCTATCTCCTTGTGATTAGATTCAGGTTATGCATCTTTGACAGGAATACCAAGTAAGTGATATTGTGTCCTTGTAAACATGCATTAGGTTTTAAATAAAAGGGAAAATGCTATGAAAAAGAAATGACTTAATAAATGAATATAGCCCCACTCCCCACCAGTCCCCACTCCCCGTCTCCTCCATGGTCAGGAACCATGGCCCTGTCTTATTCATCTGGACGTTCTTTGCAGTGTTTAGTACTTGTCTCTTTTACAATTCATTTCATTCATTTGTTGAACGTTTCTGGAACACCTACAACTCTGTGCTCACTTTTCATTCTTTCATTTCACCTCCTTTGTTGGCCAAACCTTTCCAGAGCACAAGCTCTGTGCTGAGGTTTGGATCATGCCCCAAGCACAGTAAGCAATTGCATATTTCTGAATCGAAGTACGCTTTTTGCCACATCCTAGCAGATGTGTGCGGCCATCCAGGGTGTTTTTCCCTCTTCAGTGGCTTCCCAGGTATTCTTTCCTACCTCTTTCTCAGTGCTTACGATATTCAATCAAAATTCTCTGTCTCCCCAACTTGTCTTCAAGCTGCTTGAGGAGAGAAACCAAGTCAGGTCTATCTGCAGCTCCCAGGAGCCTAGACCAAGACGTTACATCAGTGCTTCATACGCATTTCCAGAATAAACGGCATTTACATAACCAGCCTGTATGGATGGGTGACTTTTTCCTTTGAGGAAATTGTCTAAGAATGCCCATTCTGTTGAACTAATCATCCTTCAGTTATACTTGTAAAGAAGTCAGGAGCCACCTAAACACAGCAGAAACCCAGGAAACTGTACACACACACACACACACACACACACACACACACACACACACACACACACACCTGCTCTTTTGGGGAGATTTGGAGTTACTATCAGTTCAGAGTGTATTTCTTTCATCAGAACGGTCCATTGTGCCCCAAACCGGCTAATTCCATACTTCCAGTATCTCGGAAATTGAACATCAGATTGTGTTATTAAAGCAAAGTTATTTGAGAACAGCAGCAAGAAAGCAGCTGTCCATGCTCAGAGCCCCACATCTTCATTTCATAACTAGCAGTTGTCCTGGTAACTTTCTTTGCTTTTAACTCCAAAACCATGAAAAGTAAATGCGAATGAGCCACTTTAAATTAACTATGAGACACAATTACATTTTGACAGTTTAATTGCATTCTTTCTCCCAGCCTAACTTTCTAAACAAGATACCGCACATATCAAGTATGCCAATTGTATTTTTAGATTCTTTTGCAATTAAGAAAGTATCCCTAAAAGAGATAAAATAATTGGTGGACTAAATGGTTCTTTCTTGAGGGAACTATATTAAGGAATGAACGCTGAGCCACTACATCCGTGGTAATTAGCTTTGAAACCACTGCGGACAGACGGAGACTCCCCCTTGAAGCCACAATCCTATTCTTCACCCCCTCCTTTCTGCTCCACGTTGCCAAGCCAACAGAGGGTCAAGAAATGCCTTGGCCGGCAAGGATTGGGTGGGTTCATTGCCCTATGGTCTGAGTGCCCCAAGGTGGCTCCAGAGATGGCATCATCTGTGTGAACCAGGGCAGAAATGTTATTGACGTATCCTGGGAGGTGACTTCAGCATCTGCGAACTTTGGATGAATCTGGAATATGATTTGTCACTGTTAAGATTCCCAAAACCGATTCAAAATATTCAGTGGAGTGGGCTAGGGACATGTGATGAACTAAAAAAAAGTAAGATCCTAAATGGTACAATCTAAGTCGGTACCATCAAGATGCACATGTATTAAAAAAAGACGGAAAGGATGAACATCAAAACATTAACCTCTGGATGGCGGGCTAATGGTGAGCTTTACTTCTTCATCCTTTTCTTTTATAACCAGCAAAAGCAGGTGTTACACAAATCTCTACAGGGTAGGTTGAAATAGCATGTGGTTGAAACCAAATTCAGAATGATGACCATAAAGCATCTATATGTGATAGTACCTCTCATGGGCTGAATTGCATCTCCCCCCTCCAAATACATATGTGGAGGTCCTAACCCCCAGTACCTCAGAATATGGCCCTGTTTGCAGATAGAGTCCTTAAAGAGGTAATCAAGTTAAAATGAAGTCGTTGGGGTGGGTCATCCATTCTGACTGGTGTCCTTATAAGGAGATTAGGACACAGATGCACACAGGGAAGAGGATGTGAAGACACAGGGAGAAAATGGCAATCTACAAAGACGAGAGGACTCAGAAGAAATCAACCCCACTGACACCTTGATCTTGGACTTCCAGCCTCCAGAACAGTGGGAAAAGAAATTTCTGTTGTTTAAGGTGCCCACTGTGGATCTTTGCTATGGCAGCCCAAGCAGACTGATACAGCACCATTAAATTATAACGATGGTGATATGACCTGTGCAATTGCTCAGGGACCAGTGCTCAGAAAGGCCCTGCACTTGTCTCAGTGCTCTGCTGTTGCTGTCTTAAAATTCTTAATAATTTCTGAACGAGCAGCCCCACGTTTTCATTTTGCACTGGGCCATAAAGTATTTAGTCAGTCCTGATTGTACCCATTAATACACATGTCTCCACTCTTCAAGGTAGGCCAAGTAGGTGCTGTCTTATTTACTAAGCATTTATTGAGCACCTGCTGTGCGCCAGGCACTTTGCTCCTAAACACAGAGAAGAAGTAAGCTCACATCTTATCCTCTAGGTAGCTGAGCTGAACAACTGGAAAGGCTTGTAGACAAACAGCTCAGTGTCCAAATGTGGAGGAAGGAAAGGCAGCACCAAGGAAGGCGTGTCCCCACTCTCGATGGCTTCACACCACCCAAAGCCCATTCTAGAGACAAGGAAATTGAGGCTGACCTGCCCGAGTTTCAGCCAGCTGGTCAGTGAGACTCCAACCCTGGTCTTAACGTCCTCTTTCCATGAAGTCTCACCACTCCCAGAAGTGCCCTATGTGACTTCCCATATACTTAGCACACAGACCGAGGGAACATGGAGCAGGTGTGTGGTATATTCACACCTGATGATTAGCGAGGCTGCAGGTACTTTGTGAAGTACTCATGTTCGCAGCATGGGGCTCATGAATCACAAAAGGTGGATGGGAGCTGGCTGCAGCGTAGAGAGCCTGAAACCAGGGGGAGAGATATCTAAAAGGAAATGGCCTTGGATTAAATCATTTTAGAAACAATAGTGTCTGGGTCTGTTCCTGGGGCCACAAGGGCCTCTTATGGGGGAGTAATAATGTCCACTCTCTACTGACTCTCCAAGTGTCTGCTCAATCATTTATTTCCCACTGTTGGCAAAATAACTGATACAAGAAAGCTCCACGCTCAGAAATTATAAATGAAGACAATGTTAGGCTACAGTCTGCATTATCGGCAAATATAAAGCCGATGGTTTTATTTCCATTAAACATAAAGCACCTGTGTACCGTGATTCCCCGCCACTCCCCAGTCTGATGAATTTTGCTCAGTGTCTAAGAACGCCTTCCTCATTTAGCTCAGAAGAGTTTTGCCACTTTAATGACCTCGTTACTTAAGATATCTATTATTCAATTATGGTTAAGAGATGGGTAAGATGAATTCTCTTCCAAACTTTCAAGCAAGTGAAACTTCGCATTTATTAAAGCAGGGATGAAAGAAGCATCTCTTTCTCTGGCACCAACGAGTCCTGGAATCAGCACTCCCCCTGCCAGACATGCAAAGGGTCTTCGGTCCCCCGCGGGCCAGTTCAGCACCATTGTTTCTCAGATAGCAGATTCACTTCAGCCTGTTAGCCTGAGTACCCCACAGGCCATCAAGAAGAGGCAGCGGACTCCATTATAACGTCTCTTAGCACTTTCTGCACCACCACGCCGTGCTGGTGGGTACCTGGCTCTGCAAGAGGGGCCTGCAAATGGGATTACAGACAGAGCATCACCTTGCCTGTCCCCTCCAGCCGGGCGAGGGAGGAGGCGGGGCGCACTCAGCAAGCAGCTGTATCCTTTGATTTTCTCGGAGACCTCGTGCCACGCCTGTTGCCCCCTGACCAAGTTCCACTTTGATGGGTGAACCAACACGCCCCAAGTCGGGGCTGCCATCCGGGGCTCCTCCATGCGGGCAGCTGGGGGAACTGAGTCACAACGATGCGGTCTGAACACCTCTCTGCACGAGCAAGCTTGTGTCTCCTTCTTTCAGCTTTTATTTTGGGGCCGTGGTGGTGATCAGTGTGTGTGTGCATGTATGTGCACGTGAATGTGTGTTTTCTTCCAGCTCCTCTAGAACGTGGCAGTCTAGAGAAAGGGTCCACGGGGTTCCAGAGAAGCAGAGGGCTGTTGATCAGGGCATCTGGGCCAGGCGGGCAGAAAACTGTCTTAGCAGCTTATAAAAGAAACACGCACACACACACACTGAGCGATTTGAGGCATCACCTTGCTTGTCCAAGTTCAGCAGAGTTGACAATTCTGAGCCTCGCTTCGTGCTGTTTGGACCTTGCCCGAAACCCCTCCAACTGTCCTAAGCAGGAGAGAATAGGCCCTCTGCTAATTACCCCAGGGGCCAGCTTTCTGCTCCTTTGAAGAGCTCGCTTTGATGTGATGCAATTCTGCTGCCAGGCCCGGCTGTGCCCAGATTAAGCACATAATGAGCAATTATCAGCTGGGCCCTAAGAGTGCGGCTCAGGCAGCCGAGTGGAAACTGGCCTGCGCCCGCCTCCGACTATCCCAGCCTCCGCCAACTCTCCCAGGGCTGGAGTAATTCACTTACCCACTTCCCTCTGCACTCCTGCCCTTGGCGACATCCTTCCCATCTGTAAAATGGGACTGAGGAGGCTCATCAAGGAACCTGCTCGGAGGGCTCTGCCCGGCCGGCCGCACCATGCCTTAGCTGCTGCTGGGGCACCAGAAAAATACTGGGAGAGACAACCTAGGGTAGCACAGAGCCTCGGGGAGGACAGGCTCTGCTGTCAGAGTCTCAAAGTCATTAGGGTGACCATGTGACCTTGGCCAAGGGATGAACCTTCTCAGATCAGCGTCCCCTCCTGGAAAGGCAGGACGCTAAGGGAATCCACCTGCAGGATGGTGGGGGACTAGAGTGCAGGGCCTGCACCCGCGGACTCACTACACCCTCGAGGGCCATATCACCATCACGTTCACATATTCGGTCACAGGCCCTGAGGTGGGGATGGATGGGCTCGTAATAAGATAACTGAGGCACAGGCAGAGTGACCTGCACATCGTCTGCCCTAAAGACCAAGGAAAGAGAGTCGAACTGAGTTTTGAAGACATTATAAAGAAGCAGTTTGGTGGTGGGATCTGAGTCCCACCCTCCTCCGGAAGGTCTTTAGGGGCAAGACCTGGGGGTCTTTTCTGGTTTTGTCCATCAGACGCTGAGTCCTGTCCTGACAGCTTTCCTCAAAGCACAGGACACGTGTCACAGCTAGGAGGAAACATCTACCAGAGGGAGGAGGCTTCTCTTTTCACAAGGAGCGTGGACTCTTCCGCATAAAGGGGCTCCAATCTTTCCAAGACTCTCTTCCCTGCTCCTAAAATTCCTTTTGTTTCCCCATCAGACATCAGGCTTGAAAGACAGAGCTCCCTGGAGAGGGGACACAGGACTTCCCTTCCAGGTCGTTCCCTGAACCTGGCACCAGGTAAATCTGCAAAAATCCACCTCCAATAGAAACTCCCCATCCACTTCCCCTGGTGGCCACGTGGTCACCTCTGAATTCCCATAATTCCCTCTGTTGGGCTCTTACCTCTGGGGTCTTGCAGATGGTTCCATGGGGGCAGATTAATGAGGCTCAGAGCATCTTGGGGCAGAGATCACTTCCTGCTCATCTCTGTCCCTCACAGTACGTGGTCTAGGAGCCTTTGCTTTTTCCCCTTTTTTCCTTTCTTTCTTTTCTTTTTTTTTCTTTTTCTTTCTTTCTTTCTTTCTTTCTTTCTTTCTTTCTTTCTTTCTTTCTTTCTTTCTTTCTTTTCTTTCTTTCTTTCTTTCCTTCCTTTCTTTCTTTCTCTTTCTTTCTTTCTTTCTTTCTTTCTTTCTTTCTTTCTTTCTTTCTTTCTTTCTTTCTTTCTTTCTTTCTTTCTTTCTTCCTTTCTTCTTTCCTTCCTTCCTTCCTTCCTTCCTTCCTTCCTTCCTTCAACAACTCTTTCTATATCCCTTTCTTTCTTTCCCTCTCTCTCTTTCTTTCTTTCTTCTCTTCCTTTTTTCTTTCTTTCAATTTAAGCCAATGGCCTGAGATTATTTCTGGAGAGAAGGCTTGGCGGAGAGGGGTGGGGCTGAGCCCAGGCGTCGGAGTGGAGGGCACTGCCACAGAGGGAAGCACCAGAGAGCGGCACCTCACAGCTTTGCGTACAGCTAGCCTTTACCATCTCGGCAAGTTCTGGAAAGTTCTGTCTGCTTCACCCTGGGGAGCCCGGCCCTCGCTGCCATCCTCCTTTCAGAGCCTCAAACGAAGCAAGCTCTCTCCTGTTCCTCTTCCTTCACACATGCTCCTCTTCCTTTCCTTTGATGACTCACTCCCAGCTCAAGTCCTTCAGAATTCAGCTCCCTCCTCCAAGAAGGCACCTCTGGCTGCCCAGTCCAAACAGGGCCCCCTCCTCAGTTCTTTTCCTCCATGGCCCTTATCCCAGTTCTCCTTCAAATACCTATTTGTGGGAATATCTGATCAACACTCACCTCTGACACTCACTAATCTACACAGTCCACGAAGGCAGCGCCTGGCCTCCCACTACAGTCCTCCCAGTGCTCGGGACACAGTAGGTGCTCAATAAAGGTTTGGTAAACGAGTGAATACGCATGACTACCAACTTTGCTTGGGGCCAAGTCATCAATTCTACCCTGAAGCCCAGGATATGTGACCTACAAACGTCGGGGAAGGAAAGGGTCTGCTTTCTGTCTGCTCGGATGGGGGTACCACCACCCACCCCCGCCCGCCCTCTGCCCCTGCTGCGAGAGCCCCAGTTCCCACCACCCCTTTCACTCACAAGAAGCTCAGGGCTGTGCTCAAGAGGGATTTTAACAGCAGCCAAAGCCAGCAAATGTTCCCTTAAAATAAAGTGCCCCCCCTCTTCCCAGAGGGGAGCGTGATTGGCATTCGCCTCCTTTGGGGACGGTCTCCACGACCCCCTCCCACCCCCAGATACAGGAGCCACCAGAGCAGCCTGCCCTCGAGGTAAAAAGCCGCTGAGCCCTCGGGGAGGCTGGAGAAAAGGGTAGCTGCAGGGGGTGGGAGGGCCGGCACAGGCAGTTTTCACATCTCAGGACCTGAAATGATTGCCTTCCTCTCCTCTCTCTGCGGGTCTGTGGGGAGGTGTGTTATGAGCTGGTGGCTTCAGGCTGGACCTGGAGACGGAAGAGATGTCAGTTGTCAGAAGCAACTTAGCGAGTCCCTCCTCACCCATCACAGCTGAGGCCAGATCCATCTGCAGCCGATCCGCGGGTACTTATGAAGCCTGCCCTGCCACCGGCCTGTTCCAGCGGCTGCAAGGGGGCCGCGAGCCGGCTGCCGGACCAGGGAACCAGGGACATGCCTGTCTGGCAGAGAGAAACGAGTGTAACAACACTGATAAAAGAAAAGGATGGAGCCAAGCCCTGCCTTCCGTTGGGGCCTGTTACAAGGAGGGGACGCAGGTGGGGGGTGGTCCCCACTAGAGACCCCAGATGCCAGCGGTAGCAGCCAAAAGCCTCCCAGAAAACCCCATGGGGACGTCTTTTTCTCCACATGCACAGTACCAGGGGCAAAGCCTGGCACACAGAAGGGTCTGGGATCGCTTCCTCTAGCGATGAAATGTAAAGGGAGAAATGCTGGGTTTGGGGTTAGACAGGTCAGGGTTTAAATCCAAACTTGGTCACTTGCTGAACAAGCTCTTAATCTCTCTTAGCTTTATCTAGTTTCATCTTCCTTGATCTTCCATGTGGGTTAAATACACCCCTTATGAGGTCCTTGGGATAGCTATGGGTGAGGTTACGGGTACCCTGCACGTATTACCCCTGTGCACGCACCAGCATCTTTCCCCGTGTAATGAAGAAAATGTATGCCCTGGGCAGAAAACATGGCCTTAAATGGGGTGTCTCTCTCCCCCCACCCCCTGCCTCTCTCTGAGCTAGGATTCATGCCAGTGTTTCCCGTTGCTTTCTTGAGTCTGGAGCTCACTATGATTCATATGAGAATTCACTTCCCCTGCACATCTTCTTAGCTTGGATAGAAAAATTACAGTAAATGATTAGGATGAGAACAGACAAGAGAGCCTGAGTTTTGAAAAGTGCTTTAGAGTTGGCAGCATTTTTATGTACGGCCTCTCTTGACAGAAAAGGAGTCTTGTTGGAATGAAAAACACAAAACAGGTGGAAGTAAGTAAATAAATGATTCAGCAGCCCCGCCAGTCCCGGAGCGGGCATCTGGCTTGAGGTGTTGCCAGTGGCTTGTGCCTGCTCTGACAGCAGGGTGCCAACAGCGCTCGGTGGCCTTTGGAAGCACTGGTAGAAAGGCTGGTAAAGAGGGAATTCCATAGTGATCAGAGTAATCACCAGGCCCCTAAAACTCCATAGTGAAACCTCTTCATTGGAGCTGTTATACTGTCACAGTTTTCTTATTTATACTTTCCTCTTTCAGAAGGATTTGGCATGACTTACCACAAAGACTCTCTATATATTATACATACATATCTATACACACACACACATATATACACACACACATACATACACATACAGTTCATAACAGGATAAAATAAATAGATGAAGAAATCAGGCTGAAAGGGAAATAGAAGTAAAAATCAGATTAATCCAAGCATAAGGCTATAAAATCTGGAACAGTTGCTACATGTGGGATGGGGAAGTGGGCTTTATTTACACTCACGCAAAGACATCCTTTTAGTTTACCCCCAGATCCCATCCTCAGAGCTGCCCGGACACACCTGTGGCTACTGGTATAGCAAATCCCCCACCTGGTGGTGTCTTGTCTCACGTCACCGTTTTACATCTAATTTATTTCCTGGCATGAAACCAGCTCTACCTTTAGAGCCGTGGCCTTCGCCATTTTTCACCTGGGAATTTCCCAGGTATCGGACAGCTCCCAGGTCTGGGGAAGCCATCTGCCTCAGCCTGTTGAAGAAGAGAAGGCTGAGCCTCTTTGGAAGTTTTGGACACAGCAGAAGAGATATGTGCTCCGTGAAATACAGTTGTTCAGATGTTTTTAATTCTGTTGTGTGGTTACAGCCGTGGGTGCCTTCATGGATGACCATAGTGCTTCCTCTGGATGCCAGAACGACGCTACTCTGTAATCTATAGAGAAACCAGCGCATCCATTGACAAGCGACATGGTGCATTTTACTTTCCTTGTAATGTGGAGACAAGATGACTTATTATCCCAGCATATTTTTTAAAAAAATATTTATTTATTTATTTATTTATTTATGGCTGTGTTGGGTCTTCGTTTCTGTGCGAGGGCTTTCTCTAGTTGCGGCGAGCGGGGGCCACTCTTCATTGCGGTGCGCGGGCCTCTCACTATCGCGGCCTCTCTTCTTGCGGAGCACAGGCTCCAGACGTGCAGGCTCAGTAATTGTGGCTCATGGGCCCAGTCTCTCCGCGGCATGTGGGATCCTCCCAGACCAGGGCTCGAACCCGTGTCCCCTGCACTGGCAGGCAGATTCTCAACCACTGCGCCACCAGGGAAGCCCCCCAGCACATTCTTAAAGAGAAGTTCGCTACGCGGGACAATAGGAAACGAGTGTGTACAGTTTTATCACTTAATAACGAATCCAAATTCAGCAGTCTCATCCTTTATTTAGTGGTGTGGATGGGAGTTCCAGGGCTTGCCCTACCTCTGGCACTTACTAGCTGCGTGAATTTAGGCAAACCTTAACCTCCCTGAGCCTAGACTTTCTCACCTGTAAAGTGGAGTAATAGTAATACCCACATAATCGAGTTAGTGTGAAGATTAAATGAGAGAATGTATATAAAGCATTCAGCCATTTCTAGCACTCAATACATCTTAGCTGCTAGTATTCACATTATTAATTTCATGATGATGATGATAATAATGATGACAATATTTAAAGCCATGGTGCTCAACCAGGGACAATTTTGCCTCCCAGGGGACATTTGCAATATCTGGAGACATTTTTGGCTGTCTTCTCCGGGAGGGAGTATACTACTGGCATCTAGTGGGTAGAGGCCAGGATGCTGATAAACATCCCCCAATGCCCAGGACAGTCCCCAGTACAAAATGATCCCCTCAAAATGTCAATAAAGCCAAGATTGAGAAATTCCATTTTAAAGTATAAAAATGTCTTGTTCAGAGTTAAATTCTTGCTTTTTAGGAATTCTATTAACATCAGCTAGAGAAACCACACTTTAAAAAAAAAAAAAAGGAGGGAAACACCTTTGCCAATTTGCTAACTGGCTGTACAGTTTGACATAGTCTGCTCAAGCCTCAGTGCTGTCATCTGTCAAATGGCCAGGTTGTACTAGTTGATTTCTAAAGTGTCCTACTGGCTCTGACCCTCTCCGTGATTCTAATTTTCAACAATCCTCTTTTGTGCATGAAGGAAGAGGGGCCGAGCAGAACCAGACTACATTCTGGATAAATAACAGCACAATAGAATTCCTTTTGGAAATAAATCATCTTTTCATATAAAATCTTCTGAAGACCATTTCGAGAAGAGTAATAGATCTGCCAGTCCAACACCTGCAGGGTGGGTAATAATTTACTTAGCCCATTGACTTGGGGGCAGGTCCTGTTCTTGATAAATGACCCAATTAAACATCTGTTAATCACAGCATTATCTCATCAGAAGGTGGAATACCTGCTTCTCTCAAGCAGTTTCTCAGTGAGATAACATCACAAATTCCCCAAGCAGTGAAGGGCATTTAACAGCACACGGAATGGGGGGGATGACAATATTCCTCTCCGGGGCTTCGGCCCCCAGCAGTTGCTGGGAATATCCCCTATGCCCCATCCCAGCCCTTCCCCCATCAACCTTCCTATAACCTCGGCTCCTGAACTCTCCTGTTCGTCTGAGGCCTTGATAATAAAGCAACATCTGCAAAACCTACAAGAACTTTACTGCAGTTAATTGAGTAATTGAAGCAAGATGCAGGGAGAGGTGATCTATGGGCCTGGGTTGAGGGCCGAGAAGGGAGACAACGGATTTATTGCAAAGGCCGTGGGCGGCCTTGGGTCCAGGCCCTGGTTCACGGGAAGTTTGAGGTCATGTGGGATTAAAATATCTTTAGAAACAAATGGAATAATTTGACTGAAATATCAGGAACGCTGTGCCAGCTTATGCCAGGAGACCAGGTGTGATTTATTTACCTTGCACCCAATACATTTTTTTGATATCTGCCCCATTAGTCTAAATTTATAGATTATTGAGCAAATGGATGACCCTTGTCTGCGTGTCTGTCTGTCTGTCTCATCCTGATTGTTACATGAAGCCTGACTTTTGTAGTTCAAGATAAGCAAAGTTATGCCTTAAAGGCACTAGAGCCTCAGAAACTACCCAGGTGGTAAGCAGGGCCAAAGATATTTACAATCTAGCGGTTGTATTTTCTCAAAAAAAAGGTTTAATAGAGCCAATATGCAATCGGTGGTAATGTCTTCTTGTAATTGAATAAATCCATAAATCTTTACATTTAAGCACAATTCACCACCTTGAAGTCATTGGGTATCATGTAATATATTTTCTAGCCTTGCAGATGCCAGATACACACATTATAGATACATAAAATCGCCCCTGTGAGCGCCTGGCATCAGATGTGCCTGCTGACTAGCCCGAGAACACGCCCCCAGCACGCGGAGGATTGGCCTTTGGGAAGGTTATTGCTCCTTTTGTAGTTTCTCTGCTGCTTTATTAAATCCCAAATTCCTTGCAAAACTGTACAATTTTAATAACTCAAATCTGCGTGGATCATAAAGCTGTCTAAATATACCTAGCGCCCTGAGTATCAGACAGATCCGTGGGTGATGATGTCGCTGGACCTGATTAACCGGAACAGGTCACTGACAAGATTTTATTACAAGTGTCATTTAGATTTCTGACAGCTTTACAAGGCTTAATGGCTTTTTATTAAATACATTGTGTTCAAGGAAGCTAACAGTTGGGGATGCCTTGTAAATACAATGCAATGGAATTTCCTTAGAAGCTGGGTGAGAGAAAGCAGAAGGATGGTGGGACATCCCTCCCTGTCCCCGGTACTATTGCTCAGGAGGCCTGGAGTTCACTATCTCCTGAGGCTAAAGACAAATGACCCCTGGCACCACCCCCGCCAGCTCTCCAAACCCAGCAGCTCTGCCCCAGTTTGACCCAGAGGTTTACATGTGAAGCTCTCCAGAGAATCAGATTTCTTGGGCCAGAGGGTGACCCGCTCCAGCCACCCACCCCCTCAACTCCTCCCCTAAGCCAGGCGTCCTCCTGGGAATCACTGAGCCTGGTCTTCCTGAAATTCATGTTCTCCGTAAACCAGTTAGCTAAGTTTTGTTTGTTTCTGTCCAGCAGTTTGTTGGACCCACTTGTAGGGGAGACGGAGGAAGGAAGGTGGACTTACCATGCTCCCCACTGCCGCCCCCAGGTGCTGGGCGCTGTGCTTGGTGCTCTTGGTAAAGTACCTCCTCCAATCACATGACCACCTGGCTGAGCAGGTGCTTTTACTCCCCTTTAACAAGTGAGGAGATGCAGGTCCAGAAGGATTAAACAAAAGAGGGGAGATGAGAAAGAAGCCCTGAAGTATTTACAAGCCTCACTTTGATGTGCTATGGGGCGTTTATCTCTCACTCCACTATCTGGAGGAGGTGCTATTACCTGTCTTTAAGGATGAAGAAACTGAGGCTCACGTGACTTCCCCCACGTCCAATCACTCAGTTCAGAGGAGGCGCACAGTCACTCATTACGGAAGGAATAGCCACACTCATTGGGAGTGAAAGCGCTTTACCTGCATGTCTCATTGAATCTTTACAGCATCCCTATACATACTATGTTAGTTTCAACCCCATCTCACGGGGCGGGACCTGAAGCCTTAAGAGGCTCAGTCACTCGCTCAAGTTCATGTAAGCAGTCAGTGCCAGTCAGGATTCAAACGCAGGCAGGGTTCTGCCTTCCCTAGCTCAAAGCATATCAGGAAAGCATGTAAATCATGCACATCTGTGGATTATTTACTGCTTCCACAGCCCTTTTGCAAAGTCATCTCGTTAGATCTTCACAAGGCTGGAAGATAAAGCATCATGACCCCCATTTTACAGATTGGATAGCTGAGGCTTAAGGAGGTGAAACGTCTTGCCCAAGTCCCATGAGTTACAAACTGTGAGTCCAGGGTTGACCCCAGTTGCTCTCCTCTCCTCCGAGGCCAGGGCTTCACCATGTCCTGGCCTGCCACTCCAGCATGGGGAGCCTGCTGATGCTAAATAAATACAACCAGGACTCTCAGGGGCCAGTCTGAGCACAAAAGACCAGAGGCCAGTAGCAGTTGAGAAGCAGGACTGACCTCGATTAGCAAGCACAATCGATCCTCATTATTTGTGAATTCTGTATTCACTTCCTCAATAAAATTTATTTGTAACCCCCAAATCAGTCAGTATTCACAGGTGCTTTTGCCATCATTTGCAGACATGCATAAAACAGTGAAAAGTGTGAGTCACTGGACACGCATGTTCATAAATGTCCTTTTCGCAGTATATTTAGTGCTGTGTTTTTCATGTTTTTGTGCTATTTGTTGGTGATTTCACTGTTTAAAAAGGCCTCCTAGCATAGTATTTTCTGGTACCCCTAAGCTCGAGAAGACTGTGACATGCCTTATGGAGTGTTAGGTAAGCTTCATTCAGGCATGAGTTATATACAGTGCTGGTGGCTGTGAGTTCAATGTTAGTGAATCACCTATACATATCAACTATATATATATATATATATATACACACACACACTATATATATATAAATACACACACGTGTATGTATATATTAAATAAGGTTTCTTTAAACAGAAGCACAAATTAAACAAGATTATGTATTGATCAGTTGGCAAAAATGTTGTAAGAAGTGGATCACAGGAACCTAACCCTGTATTTCCCTGAAGGGCAGTGTTTCCTTATTCGCTACTTCATTGTCTGCAGCAACTTTATAGAACATTAACTGCCACAAATAGTAAGAATCGACTGTACTTCTAAAGTTTCTTCTGTGTGCACAGCCCTCTGCGTGTTGCTATTGGGGACAGAAGGAGAAACCCAGCCCTTTTCTCCCAGGACTCATCATCATCACAAGGAGAGAAGCCTGGAGATTGGGACTGTCTGAACCAGCCTGAGATCCAGGACGGAACGCTTGTGCGCGTGCGCAGCAGAACCTCTCGGGTAGCGCTGTCCATAGAAAAAGGGCAAGAGCCACGGAGGTCATTATAAATTTTCTCGCAGCCACATTTACAAAAAGTTCAAAGAAACAGGCAAACTTCATTTTAATAATACATTTTATTTAACCCAATATATGTAAAATATCATTTCAACATATAATCAGTATAAAAATATTAATGAAATGTTTTGCATTCTCCTTTTTGCACTAAGTCTTTAAGTCCAGGGCATGTTTGACACTCACAATACATCTCACTTAGGACAAGACACATTTCAAGTGCTCAGCAGCCACGTGGGACAAGTGGCTGCTGTTTGGACATGGTTCTAAAACGATCTGCCCACAGTAGGTATTCAGCAAACCCCTTTCGTGACAGCTTGAAGTTGGGAGAAGTGGTTGTGGGTGCAGTTTTGTACAGGGGATCTTGCGGGTCACTTGACCTCTCCAAGCTTTGGGTATCCATAAAAGGGGGTGAGGATAACACCCTCCATCCTCCCTGAGGGAGGATAAAATGAGACAGCGTTGCATAGTGAGACCTTGGTAAACAATGGCTGCCACTGTTACTATGTTTCTATTATTGTTGATGGCAAACCCAGCGGTCTGTGTCCAGCCAGCGGCTGAGATGGCTGCAGATCCACGGCGTGCTCTGGGCAACGCCCCCGCCACCAAATCCTACATATTTAACAGTGCACAAGAAAGTGGAAGCACATGTTTGCTGTTTCAGACCGAAGCAGCCAAACCGGAAACTCAGTAATATTCCAGGAGCCACCTCCAGAGAGAATCAGGGGTTAGTCAGGAAATTACTCCCATTTAACATGGGCTGGGTCTCCGGGGACCCTGCTGTGTCCCCCTGCTTGGCAGCCATGCCACCAGGCTGGGTTTCATCATTTCTGAAGCCAGGTTTTGCTTAGAGGTCGGAAGAAGAGCCAAGTGGGCAAACGGATTTTCTTCCGTTCCCGTTGTCCCACGGGCTGCGGGCACAGAGCGAGGCTACCAGGGGCTCTCCTTGTAATCTGCTCACCATTTCTGATCTCGGGGGCTTGGTAGTGTAGTGTTACGTGAGGGCCAGGTTTCTCAAACCCCAACTGTGCTTGGACTCCATTTAAAGGAAAAAAATAACTCAGAGATTCTGGAGAATTTGTCTTGAACCCCAGTCTGAGACACAGCAAAATGAAAGGCTTATTCTACAATAGAGCAAATTATCATTGCAACAGAGAATATGTGTTTAGATGTCTTGTTAAAGAATTGTTAAAGAATTATTTTTATATTATTGAGATAAAATATGATTTTTTACAGTTTTTATGGGACTTCGGGCTTTCCCAAGACTGTGTATAAACAGTTTGAAAGTCACTGCATTAGGGAGAACGGTGGTATGGGGGTCATTTGGGAAAGGCCAGGCCAACCTGGAGGGATGGCCCATGACACCCTTTCCCATCCATCATGTCACCTCTCAGCCTCAGGGGATGGACACCTGGCTTGGGCCCCTGTGCCCACCCCCAGCATTTGTGTGGCAACTTGGACCTAATTCCCACAACACTAAACCCACCTCCTTCGCTTGGCAAGCCAGCACCTGTCCTCTTCTCTTCTGGGGGCAGGGAGAGTTTTTGTGTTCATCTTATTTTTCCCCCATGATAACTGCCTCCTTTGGATAAAAATCTCAATGGTCGTAGGTTAAATTTCAAACTGGGATATTTTGGAAATATCCCTTGTATTGAAGTCAGAAGGTAGGCACTGCTTTTATGAATAACAGAATCCATCTAAAATGATGGCAATCTGCTTACCAACACATTTTTACACATCCTCTAAAATGGACCCCATCTGCCCAATCCTTCCCCTTTGCATGAGGTCCCACCCCCAGACACCCCTCAGAATGAGTCAGAAGTAAGTGAGCACCAACTCCGCTGCTGAGATTTTAGACATCATGTTGAAGCCGTGCATCTCGATGTTTGGCCAGGAGGGGTAAGTGAAATAACCAAGGTGCCTATCAGAGGGCCTGGCACAGAATAGAGGCTAAGTCCTCCCCCTTCACCACTAGAACTCACTCTGAAATCAGAAGGGGGTCCTCTCTCCTTCTGGCCACCCCCCAGGGCAAAGCAGTCTATTTGGATAAGGCATCATCCAAAAGGATGCTGTCAACTTTTCAGAGATGGTATCGGACTGCTCTGATTTGTGGCAGCAAGTGATAAGCGGTACTCTCCCCATTTCTCTCAGCTTCTCTGGGGTCAACATTTACCACCAGCTCTAATGCGGCAGCACGCTGTCCCACGCGCCATCCCCACAGCCACAGACATCCCTGTAGAGCTGACAGTGGCAGCAGAGATGCAGTGCACTGCATCTCCAGACTCAGTGGGCTCCTCCCGTTCACCAGGCCACTGACTCTGCAGGAGAAGTGGCTAGAGGGTGGGCCAGGTGAGGCAAACCTCTCCTCTCCTCTGCCTGCTTCATCTGCAGACAGAGCTGCATCCAGTGCCTCAAAAAAGCTAGATTAAGTGGCTTCATCTAAGTGAGCAGCGCTGTCAGAATGAAGGGAGGATGTGCGGGAATCAGAAATGTGCTGCCCAAGCTGGCGGACGGTGCCTTCCTGTTCAACAGTCTGGTTAAGGGAGCAGCCGGAAAAGATTGGATCACATGCCCCCCACCCCCAGCCCTTAATGCTCTGACCCTGTCATGCTTTGACAATTTCCCACTCTTCCACGTATCAGCCGTGTGACCTGGCACTGATGATTTACTCTCTCTGAGCCTCAATTTTCCCATCAGTGAAAATGGACATAATGATGCCCACTTCTCAGGGATGGGGGAATTAAATGAGCTAACACGTGAAAACACGCAACAGAGCCGGCACATAGTAAGTGTTCAATTAATTAAAAAATCATAATGATTGAGAGATGATGGCCACATTTAACACCTTTTTTTGAAAGGAAGTGCTGAGAGTCTCATTGGGTATGGTGAGTACCTCTGCCAACCTCACCACACACTATGAGGGAAAAAAATAGTCTCCAACACTCAGGCCAAGACACCTCGATGTTTGGCAAAAGTTCTTTGCCACCCAGGGCCACCCGCCATGGCAACCTGCTTGTGTGCTGAACCTGCACTACTGTCCATGGCTGCCTCTTGCAGCTGGGCTGGCTCTTGCCTGATGTGTGTGTGTCTAGAGTCCATGGCATTCTTTCCTCAATTTTCAGTCCTGAAAGTTATCCAACAGTCTAGTTAAATCTTACTAGACTTGAAAAGAGAGTACCCCTTCCCCATCTGCCTCTGAGCCCTCCCTTCCCTGTAACTGTGTATACTTCCCTGAGAGTTTCCACCTCTGAGTAGGGGCTCAGTGGGCTCAGGCTCAGACAGATGCCAAAAGGGCCCTGCCTTTAGTGGTCTTGGGGAGGCTCTGTCATCTCCAAGAGTCAGGTCTCCTGGCAGGATCTCCCTTCTAATCCCTAGCAACACATCTGCCCAAGTTAGGCTTTACTTAACCCCAAATGCCCACTTGGCAGCCCCCCTTCTAATGGCAGACTCCTCCCAGGTCTCCCCGCTCCCATTCCCGCTCCTCTGCACTCCTGTCTCCACACTTGATGCTCTAGAATATAAATCTACTGTGGTTACCCACCCTTCCTTAAAATCAATCAATGGCTTCCATTACCCTCGGCTGAAATTCCAAACTCCTTCCCAGGGTTTACAAGGTTCTTCTGAGCTTGCCTTTGCTTTTCTGCCCATCGCCCAGCTGACTCCTACCCCAGCTTCAGGTCTCAGCTTAGGTGTCACCTCCTCTGGGAAGTCTTCCGTGATGCACCCCTCAAAGCTCCCACAGCTGTCTGTTCTTCCCCACCCAAGCGTGTATCGAACCCTGTGTGCTGAAACCCTGCCTCTCCAACTGTCTGAAATAACTCACTCCTCTCTGCTTCCCAGTGCCTAGTGCAATGCTGAAAACTGAGCAGAATTAATGAGTTGATCGATCTGTGATGACTCCTTCTGGAGACTCTACCCAAGGCTCTCTCGGCAGTGGGACCAGCAGCTCAGAGCTCCCCCAAGGCACCGGGAGACATCAGAACTCTGCGGCCTGTGGCCCAGCAGAGGTCTATGGTTTTACTGCTAATGGAAATTGGCCTGGCAGATCAAAGGCAACAGCCCTTATAGTCCAGATTGCCAGCAGCCAGCACTGTCGAAATATCAGTGGAATTGGTAATTCAAAATTAAGTAGGTTAATGATTGACATCGACTTGTAAAACCTGGCCCACCAACTCTCTTCTTGCAAACAGAGCCTTTCCTTTTCTGCGTTGGCTGGGAGCATGGAGCTTCCCAAATGGGAGTTCATTTAGCTTTAACCATGCCCTGCCCCTATCCCTCCCGGATTTTAAAGGGCCATTGTTCTCAAAACTCTGCACCATTCCTGTGAGATGTCTTAGAAAGACTTAGCACCTGAGATCCCCTTTCAGAAATAAAAGGTCACAAATTTGAACCAAGGGGGAAATGTCTGTTGCAACTTTGCACCTGTAACACATGAGTCACTTGATTAAGAAAATCAAGTTCAAAATCAAAGTCAAGTTCATGATTCTCTCTGTGTGGGGAAAGTTGGTGGTGGGGGGGAGCACGTGGAGGGTGAGAAATACCTTCAGCTGCAACAGCTTTCAAACCCTAATCACGGCCTCAGTGTTCTGAGCCGTGGGCATTTGGGAAAATGACTTTCCCCCATGGGTGCTTTATTGTGCTGGTCAGAGGAAGATGTGTATAAGCAAACACCACCAGAGGATTTCAAAGCCACCCTACCACAAGGCATGCAGGGCTGGCTCCCTCACCTTGGATATTGGGGGCCTCAGAACAAGGGGAGGTCCCACCATATCAGATAAGGGAGATCCAGCCAGGAGCAACCTACAGGCAAAGCCTCCAGTGGACATGGACTTGTAAATGCTCTCTGAAAAATATCCTTTGTGAAGGTGTCTAACCCTGCTGGGGTCCTGCTGGGCCTCTGTGCAGAGCCCAAGTCCAGATAAGGCACAGGTTACCCGGTCTGGTCCATCCCCTCCTCCTGGCCTGTCCAGCTGCATGATTCCGAGAAGTCTAACCTGGGCTCAGGTTGCCTTTGGCACCTGAGAGGAAAGGACAAGGGCAGCCCAGGGATCCCACCTTGACTCCTCTGTTTCTTCTGTAAAACGGGGACAGTCACCCCTTGAGGGGTGAGGTTCCAATGAGGTGAGAGTAAGGTGAGGATCCGATGAGATCATTCACCTAGAACAGGTGGCCGATTACCTGGCACCACGCCCTCTCCCAGCTCTCCTGAGAGCAAGGGGCATTAGTTCTCAATGACTGTGACTCACACCATCACCCCGGGTCACTCTGGAAATGCTTCTTCCTGCATTTCTGGAAAAGAGACAGAAGAACTGGAAAGAGAACGAAGGTGGCTGCTTTGTCATTGAGTCTCAGGCCGGGGAGACAGGAGGACCGGTCGGGATGGCTCCCTTGCCACTCCCTTCTGAGGGGGCAGATGGCACTGCCCACTCGCCGGGCTCCTGCCTGGGGTCGGGTGGAGTGGATGTGGAGGGGGGATTGGGGGCCAGGGAAGACCACCTCCAGCCACCCCGCTCCTGTCCTTTCGCCCGACTTTCCTTCAAGTTTGTTATGAGCGAGAGATCCTGGGCTGCATATTAATAAAACAATGGAATTTTTATTTCTTTTTCTCATAAATTACATAATTCAAACCTTAAAACACCTTTAATGAACAGTGACTGGGCATGTGACACTTAATAAAACTGGGCTTAGGTCAGTTTCTGCTTGACAGGCTACCAGCCGAGAATGTGCCTTACAGAGTAAATGATTAAGAGGCGGGGATCTTTCCTGGGCTCTACGATTAAACACTTCAAAGGTTTCCAAAGTCAGATAAAATGAAAAGCAAATGTGTTTCACTGCCTCTCAAATGCCTCAAATGTTTTAGCAGGTGCAAGCAATGAAACCTTCCATGGTGACAGCATTTTAGGGTCTGCAAAGTGCACTCGGCTGAATTCTGGGAATTCTGGACAGGCTTCATAAAAATTCATGATTTCCAATGAGGAGAGGTGTTCGTCTTCAGAGCCCATCTACATATGTGGCACAGAAGGAGAATGTCTCAGGGTCCTCCAGGTCATGGGTCAACTTAACCCTTTCTGTTCCAGGAGAGAAGCGTGCACGGAGCACTAAAGGAGCCTGGGAGGGTCAGCCTTGTGCTGGCAAAACAGAGGGGCAAATCTTTGGGTTGGTCTAGACTTTCTGAAGGCACATTAATGGTCAGCTCAAATCCAAGTCCTCTTTTTCTGCACATGAGTACATTTTTCTGATCTAGGGATGCATCAAAGACTACGAGAGTCAGCAGACTTAGTACGTAGAGATGGCGTGATTTTGTGCAAATTACTTAACCTCTTTGTACCCCAGTTTCCTCATCTGTAAGATGGGGATAACCATAGCACTTACCTCACAGGGATTTTGTGAGGATTAAATGGGTAAACATCATAGACTCTCTTAGATCACATAGCAGAATTCAATACATGTTCTCCATCTTTATTGTTCCGTTAGGAAAAATGAATATGAAAAGTTAGCGTTCTACAGCCTGGCCATTTGATTTTTTTCATTTAAAATTTGCTGTACCTTAGCTGTATAAGTCAGAGTAATCTCTCACATAGACATATAATATTTTATAGTTTACAAAGGACGTTCTGAGACATTACCTCATTCCAACCTCTCAACAGTAAAGTTGGCAAGGCAGGGATGGTCATCCAAGGACAAGCAATGGGTTTCCAGCTCTGCTGTGGCTCTCTTGCATAGAGTTGGACCCATCATTTGGACTGCCATGCCCCAGGGGCACCCATCTGTGAAATGGGTACAGAGAGGTTCCCTCTGAATCATAGCACATACCATACTCAGGAACTGGCACCACCACCATCTGCTGAGTTATCAGGGCTACCGAACCCACTCTCATTCTGCATTTTTTTCTTATTCATGAAGGAATTCAAATGCTTTTACATATTATCTCAGTAATCTTGCAAGCACTTGTTTATGAGACCTCAACTTTTACCCTTCCCTTTCATAATGAGGAGGGCAATGAAATGGCATTCCAAGAGTCAATGGAGGAGAACCCTTTAGTTCTTTCCTCAGGGAATAGCTGAGCAGTGATTGTTATCAGAGAACATTCTCCTGAGTTCCCAGCACTACAGGATTACTCACCTCCCCCTCATCAACACCCACTACTCAGTGCATATCTCTGAAAGATTTTGCAGATGCATCCCACAGACCCTTGCCCACATGGCAGGTACGCCGCATGAACACGGTTACAAGCATCTCACTAACCAGCCACCCAACCCCCTCCTGCTCTACCACCCTCCACCCCCATCCCAACCGGCCAGTCAGCACAGTTAGAGATTCCCTTCAACAAAATCCTGGTCATTGGTTGGCTCAGACATCCCTCCTCGCCTCCCCCTCAAAGCATGTTGGCCTCAAAGCAAAGGCCTGCTTGGCCTCTGCTCTCTGCTCTGCACACAGCACCCATCAACTATGCATTTATACCTTTCTGATCATCCTATTTAAGGACATAATTTTAAGATGTATATGAAGAGGTAGTTACCAGGATGGTCTTCAAGCATTATTTATAATATTGGAAAATGCAAAACATCTTAAGTGTCCAGCAGTAATAAAATTTGGAGCATCCATCCTAGTTCTGCTGAAGAACTTGGCAGGCATTTTAAACACGGTTGATAGTGACGTGAAAGGAAGTTCATCATGTACGGGTCATGCTAAGTTACAAATAAGCATACTGTAATGCTCTGTGGTCAGAATGATCCCCTGTTTACAAGAAGGACAAATTTTATATATAAATACTAAAAGATATAAATGCCTATTTATTTATATATAAATACTAAAAGATATAAATGCCTATTTTAAAAAGCCTACGAGGGCATACATGAGTTGGTTTATAATGTTTACTGCTCAGTCTTATGATTTCCATTTTTAAACATTTTTCTTCAATTTTTATTCTCAGTACTGTGATTTCAAATTTAATATTTTGTTCAATTTTCTTTCTTTGGTCAATTCGTATTTTCTGATTTCTCTATAAGGAACATGATTTCTTTTGTTATATTATTTAAACGTTCTTTTTAATTTAAAAATATACTTAGAGTTTCACAGCTGAGAGCGGCTTTAGAATTCATCTAGTCTAATGGCCTTAGTTTCCAGGTGGGTAAACCGAGGCCCAGAGAAGTGTGGTGCCTCCACAAAGGTCCTCGAAGCTATTTGGTGGCAGAGCCAGTTTCCCTAACTTATCCCCATTCTTTCCACAAAGTCCTGTGATGTCTCTGAGATTTTTATAAACATGGAGGGACTGTCTCCACAAAGTCAACTGCATGGAACCCCTTTTCCTCTCAGTGGAACTCAGCATCCCTCGATTGGCTCAAAAGTAAATGTGCCCCTTACTGCGTCTGTCTGCACACCTTTCCCCCGGGGTTGTAACGTCAATGGCGCGCATCACAATGTATGTGCCAGGACACCCGGTGAATGTTACACCAGATATCAGCACATTACTCTTGTCCAAGCTTCCACTGTGTATGCAGGACGAGTGTGAGACAGCACCCCGCCCGCGGCCTGCCCCACCCCTTGGCTCATCCTGGCCCAGCCACATGGTTAATAAACAACATGGGCAAATGAGTAGGTGGAGATTGTACCAGCCGGCTTCAAACAAAGATTTCATTTTCTAAACCACCCTGAGCGTCTGTGGTTTTTCCTTCTCATCCATCATGACTCATTCATGCGTTGAGGCTAAAATGTATGGCTGCTTGTTCTGCTCAACTGCATGATTTTTCCTTCAAGGAAAAGGAACTTTAAGTGAAGCTGCATCTCCCAGGGAGGCCATAGAAGTAGGTATGGGATGGAGAGGAAGGCTGGGTCGTAGCCCAGCACCTGCCACGGCCTCCGGGAGCAAGTTCAAACTGGAGCCTTACTAGGGCCTGGTGCTTGCACCTTCCCAAACCTTCACCCACATCCTCCTTGTGGGTGTCCCCGGTGGCCTGGCTCTCAGCACCAGACCAGCTGGGTGCCTTTGCAGATGGGGAGACTAAGAAATGTGCCGAAAAGCTGGGTAAATATCCAAGATCACAAGGCTAGTAAGAGGTCCCTGCCCCTACTTCAGTACTTTTTCTCCCCTACCAGGCTCAGGGAGAATGTGAGTGGCTGGGGGCCCCATTGCTCTATCTATAAAAGGCAGAAGGAACACTTTGAACCATTTAGGAATGAGGGTAGAAAATTAGACCACGGAAAATGTCCCAACCTCAGAAGCTCCTAGCTTGGGGCTTACATCACATGCATCATTTGTTTTCCTTCCCTAGAACTTTTCCTTTTAAACCTTAAATCATGTCAAAGTCTCAGAATTTTCACTCCTGGGAATCTATTCCATAGAAGTAAAAGCACAATTACCTAAAGATATGGATCTGTGTGTAAACACATAAGGAGGTTTAGCACAACATTGCAGTAGCCAAAAATTAAAATTAAAAATTAAATGAATTCCCATCAATAGAAGAATGGCCAAATAAATCAGGCTTATGCCCACTATAAGTGAATGAGAACTTCATTATCAGATTTGGGGGGTGGGGACGGATTTCCATAACATGGTGAGTGAGAAAAGCAAGAGCAGTGGTGCATTTCATTGATGTATCATCTTATACATGTGTTTATATTTGTTTATCTCTGTATGATTCTGTGAGCACTGAAAAGGGTATAGAAGGACAGAAAACAGGATACTAGCATGAGTTGGAGGTGGGAGGTGGGGGAATAGTGGAGGGAAGCAAGTTAAAAAAAAAAAACACCTGCCCTCAAAATCAGCATATTAATAAAATCTTAAATATGCAAATTATATGTGTGTGGGTGCTTAGAAACTTGAAAAAAAGAGATTGAGGTAGATTCAGATTCACTGACTTGTAGAGCCATTAAGAATTCAAAGCAAGATAGGTTGAGAGATATTTATTAAGTAGGATTTCATTTCCATGAAAAGGACAAATAAAGCTCCTAGTATGTGCATATGTGTTAGGAGGAGGGGCCTGCTTGGGAGGCCTCAGGCCCGTGAACACTGGATACTCAGGAGAGGGCTGGGATGGGCCCTGTGATAGAGACAGCTTTTCTTTTCTGTCGTTTATTCTTGTCTCACGAAATGCTTTCAGAAACTTTTTACTCTTGCATTCTAAAAAGTATCAAATTGGTGATGCTTTCAATGTTCCAACATACTTATTATTGGGTGACTTCAAGTGAAATATTAAGTGATTCTCCGTTACCAAACAGGCGGCGTTCTGAGCTGAGGGCTGTCGCTGAGCGAGGGGAAGGCCCCGGACAGGCGCTTTCTCGGCATCTGGGGCCAGGCAGCTGGGACCTCCCCTCCCTGGTCACCCAGTTGAAGGGCTGTAGTGTCTCCTGTCAGAGGCTCAGGGTGGCCTGGACACGGTGCTGGTGGAAGCGCATTCCCCACACGGACCAGGGGTCCTTTGATAGCCAGACAAGGCTGGGGTGGCCCGACCACCATCTGGCCGCCTAGAAGCAGGCTTTGAGGCTGTGTGGAAGGCCCAGTCTGGGGGATCATTTCTGAGGAGGCAGAATTGGGGTCCTGAGGGAGGGGCTCGTCTCATCGCGTGGGATTTTGGTCTCTGTCAATCAGCCCAGGTTGTTGTAATTGTGTTGCGTACTGAGCAGGCGAGAAAATGGGCACAGTAAAGACCTGATGATAATTTAATTTCGGGGAAGTTTTCACATGGAAGAGAAAGTGTGAGGTAGAATTCTCCAGACTCAACCCTAGCAAACATGGGAAAGGAGGAGGGCATCAGGGAGCGAGGGGCCGAGCCTTCCCAGGGCTGCTGAGGAAATCGGTCATGGTCATTAGCTCAGCTGTGGGCTGAGCGTCCACCCAGGCCCAGGAACCCGCAGGGCAGCCCCTCCAGCCGGCCCCACCCACTGGGCACAGTCTGCCCCCTTCCCTGCGGAGTTTTCTCCGGGGCACATACCACCTCCCACATGCTCTGTGTTTACTTGTTTATGGTCAAGTGTCCTTATCTAAACTGGAAGCTCCCTAAGGTCATGGGTTTCATCTGTTTTGTTCATCTGTTCTTCATTCGCATGACCTAGAAGAGTGCACGTGGCGCTCACCAACGGTTACAAATTAAATGAACACATAAACGGTGAATAAGTGAAGACCAGAGATTCAGTGAAAAGCTGAAAATGTAACTCTTCAACAATGGGAACAGGGAAGTAAATAAAATGTAGTACCTCCACTTGAAGGGATATTATAAAGTCATCAGACATGCTTTGGGTCATGAAATGTACCCCCAGTTGTTCACAGTCATTATTCCTGTGGGTAGTTTTATGGGAAGGGCCATGCCTTCCCTTTTTCCTATTAGGTAATTAATTCCGAAATACTTAAATTTTATATTACTTTGTATTTCATTTGTAGACAAAACAAGAAAGATACATTATTTAATGTGGGGAAAAGTTTGAAGGTTTTTGTAATGACATGGACAAATAATTTTGAAGCAGGATTAAGCTAAAAAAACATCAAAGTACAAACCTTTAGATGGAATAATTCTATAGATTTATGTGTCCAGAAAAGAAAGAAGTGTAACGGTGATTATCTCAATTTTTTTCTTCTGCTTTGTACTTTTCTGTTTTTCACAATTACTTAACAGTAAGCATATAGTCAGAAAAAAAAAAAACAACTTTAAAAATACAAATTTAACGTAGCTATATTTCACTATAAGAAATGTGATTATGTAGAAATATAAGATGGGGAACAAGAAAATTTTAATTTTTTAGAAAACCGTCAGATCAGAATGAGACTTCATTCTGTGGTGAAGACTGTACCTATTGTTCAGAAAACAGATATGTCTGCTTGATTCTTAAAGGTTCTCAGGAAGAGACAGATTCTATACCCTCAGTCGGGGGAATCATCTCTGTGATAAATCACCTTTACTTCAAGTCAGCCTTCCTCAGGTCTAACTTATTCCCTCCTGTTTCAAAAGAAAGCCCATCATTATTCTCCATGGAAATAAGACTGGTGATATGCTTACAAAACCCTCTGCAGACTTGAAAGTGGGGAGCCATTAAGTTGTCCCCAACTGTCCACATCCCGGCCCTCTGTCCCTTCCCCCCTCCAAATGCTCAATACTTTTAGCTCCTGTAATCCTGCCTTTCAACACTCCCAAGTGACTGTTGCCTCCCCTGGGCTCTTTCCAGGATGTGGGCATCATTCTCCAAACAGGGTGCCTAAAACAACTCAGGCATGGACCTGGCTGAAGCTAAAATGGCAGAGAAGTTTGCTTCATGGGTCTTGCAAAGCCCCCTCTTATTGATTTGTTCCCATGTCACCGGCTTAAAAGAGAACAGCACTTCACTGAAATAGGACCGCTGCCAGCTTCTCCAGGCAGCCTGGCATTGGGGGCCCGCCTCGGTGTCCCCCTCATTAGCTAGGCCTCCCAGCTCTGATTCCCGTGTCCCTCTGCCTTCTGGGGTTCAGGATGGCTGCATCCACCCGACCTTCTCTCTCACTGCCGCTTACCGCAGTCATCAGCCACTAACTCTGCCCCAGGAGAAGAGCTGGCCCTAGGCTGGGTGGCAGTTTTAAGCAGCATCTCCAGAGGTGCCACCCTGCTGGCCCAGGACGGTCAGAAACACGGGGGCAGCTGTACCAGCGCTGCCACTCCCCTGGACGGGACTGTCACTTGACACTGACAGTGAAACACTCAGCCTCTGTGAATGAGCCAGGGCACCCCATTCACATGCAGAGCAGCGTATCTGGGAATGGTCAGTCTGAACCACACACACACATACACACACACACACAAACACATACACGGCTTGTCGCATTCAAAAACAAATTTAAAACACATTTATGGAGTTAACAGACTGTGAGAGGTTTTTTTTAATACAGTCAAATTAATTTGTAAAGGTTTCAAGATGTTTCAAGATGTTAACAAATGACCAATGAGACTGTTTCGTAATTGATTTAAAAAATTCATTAGGTACACAATGCGACTTTCTTACTAACTTACTTTAGCTGCCAGTTGAGCCTTTGTTGCACTTGAGTGGATCCAGGAAGAGGAATTCCTGTGGTCACCTGGGTTTGAGCCTCACCCCAGGACCCCACCCTTTGCTTCCAGTCTTTGGGTCAGGACATTGACCTAGGCATCAGGCTCACTTGCCTTTCGTGCCAGGAGAGGGGGAGAAGGGGGGCTTCAGGAGACTCAGAGAGTCGTGTAGGTGCCACGTGGGCCCATCTCATCTTCCCCAGAGGATCCTTCATGGGCAGTCGCAAATGTCAGGATGAGGCACCCGCACTCCCAGAGCCCACCTCTCCTCTGGATGGGTTCAGGACTGTCCTCAGCCTCCAGCCCATCCCCAAATTTCTCCATGACAGTACCCTTTCAACCACCCATCCATCCGTCTGTGCATTTGTTCATCTAATATTGAGTGCTCACTAAATGTCAGGCCCTTTGCTGGATACTGGAAATTTTACTCCCTATTTCTGTCTTTTCACTTGTTTCTTTCCCAAGCAGGGGACAGAAGCAGGAGCCCAGGGGTCTCAGTAGAAAATTGTCCAGCTGCCGGCTGGGGGATGGTGACTGCCCTGTCCTTTGGAAGAAAATTCTGGGAGACAAATCTGTAGGCTTCTTTGAAGTCCTGGGCAAGGAGCCCCCATTGCCCATCACTCTACCGCTGACCACCACACTTCTTTACTTTTTTTTTCATAGCACTTATCCTGGACATGTTCTACATGTATTTGATTTCTCATTTATCGTCTCTCTCCACCCACCAAAATGCTGCGTACATGTAGACATTTTCTTTCATTCACTGTAATTTCCCTAGTGGCCAGATCAGCGCCTGGCGCATGGATGGCGCTCAAAATATTTGTTTTGGGTGGATGGATAGGTGGATAGAAGGATGGATAACAGTCATGGTTCCTGCCCTTGTGGTTTTTGGTTTTGTGAAGGAGACCATGAATTAAAGAATCATGAAAACCAATGTAAAATTGCAATTATGTCAAATGTCACAAAGAAGATGTACCCAGCGTCAGTGAAGAATTTCACAGAAGGCTTTGGCCTGATCTGGGGGGTCCCACTCTGAGAAAGTGGAGTGAGGAAGATCAGGCAGTTAGGAGGAATCCACTAGAAGATATAAACTATATGGTTTTGAGTTGTGTAAACCTTGCATCCCATTTCTCCCTCTCTGCTTACTTCTCTTTGAGGAAGAGGTCACGAACACGAAGCCAGGCTTCTCAGGAGGAAGTGGGCTGTCAGCAGGTGGCTGTGACCCCCAGAGAAGAGAGGGGAGCTCAGGCTTCCTCCCTTCCTCCCATTCATTACACAGAGATGATGCACCACAGTGGGGTCACAAAACAAGATCGAAAATGTAACTTTAGCCAAATGATGCCAGCTGGCGAGGGGGTTCTTTCGAGACTTAAACGGACCTAGGAATCAGCTGAGTCTCCCCATCTTCTCCTGGTGCCCTTTCAGTGAAGCCTGGGAGAGAGATGAGCCCTCAAACTGGGGTCAGCTCCCTCGGTTCAAATCCTTGCTCTGCTACTTCCCGCCGTGGGACCTTGGGATACTTCACCCCCTCAGCCTCAGGTTTATCATCAGTGGAATATAAATGATGGCTGTAAAAGTATTTTCTAACACAAGCCAGTAAAACCTCAGTAAATATTTACTGTTTTTATGATTAGTGGTCAATGACCCTCACCAAAAAAAAAAAGTGGACAATCCCACTGGTGCCAATTGAAATGCCCTTGTCCATTCACTCAAAAAATATAACTCTTGTGTTTTTTTTTTTTAGTTGCACAACAACGTGAATGTACTTACTGCCACTGAACTAGACAGTTAAATATGGTTAAAATAGTATGTTTTATATTATGTGACTTTTACCACAATAAAAAAAAACGTAGTTTAGTAGTTTAGTTATATTATCGCTTGTGAGGAGTGTTGCTGTAAATCCAACATAGATTCAGTAAGTTAAGGAAACTCATTTGTCATATTAAAAACTGAGCACTTGAAGTACTGATGCTCAGTACTCATTCTGCATACCATTTAGTGCCGTAAGTTATACTTTACTTTCACTCTTGATAACACTTGTCATTCTGGTTGTAATTTTCAGTCACTATTTTAAAATATATATATATATATATATATGTTATAAATATAAAAAAATATAACTATGGGGTGTTTGCTGTGTTCCAGCACTATGCTGGACACAGCGAGGCCACAAAGATGAATCTGGTGTGAGTCCTGCCTCCAGACATGAGGGAGGTTCGTGGGCATCATGGGCAGAACAGATAGTTCTACCTGGGACAAAAAGAGAGTTCAGAGAGAGGTTTAGAAGAGGGCAAGGGTACCTTAGCAGAGGGAATCCTGGAGGGCTTCTTGGAAGAGGTGAATCACAACTTACCTAACTTAGTCCCCAAAGCAGCATCTTTTCCTAGCCTTTCATGGTCTACACTTGGAGCTGCATCTTCAGTGCTATGTGACCTCATCTCCTAAGCTCTTCTCAAAACACAAACTGGAAGAAGGGACAGTAATGCAGCTCGTGGACTCTGTAGCACATGCTTTCTGAGTCCTATGTCACAGCCCCTCAGGCTGTGTCTGATACCAACTCTGATTTCACCAAAAGCAGCGGGCAGTTCTGTACCAGCTAGCAGAGTGCTCTCCAGGGCATGCTGAATATCTCCACCTTTTCTGCTTCGGAAGCTTCTCCAAAGTCAAGGGATCCTGTTGAGCCCACCTGCAGGTGCAGTGTGGAATTGTGGAAGAGTAAGCATCACTGGGCCATGGGCGGGTCCTGCGGACGAGTGTTCCAGAGCCCTGTCCCATGGTCAGAAAATTCTAGAAGGCAGGCAGAGGGCTCCAAGGGTCAGGCAGTTGAGCCCTCATTGCTCTACAACAGTGACATCAATAACGTACCTTCATGTTGGCTTTTTCTCCTTCTCTGTTTCACTTTCCCCCACCCTCACTTGTGCTTCTTAGGAAGTACTCATGATGTTTATTTCACAGCATTATCATAATATTGTAATTTCTACCATGGTACTGTAATTTGTACAATGCTGTCACAACAAAAACACACCAAAATCTCAGTGGCTGAGCACAAGTGTTTATTTTTAGGTCCTACTTCATGTCTATCTGGGTTGGCGGGGGTCTGTTCTGTGTTCCCACCTCAGGAGACCAGCAGAGCCTCCACTGAGGAACCTATCTGGTCTGCAGCAGAGGGCAGGTGGCAAAACCAACATCCTTCTTCAAGCCTCTGCCAGGAAGTGACCCCCATCACTTCTGTCCACATCCCACTGGCCAGAGCAGGTCACCTGTTCATGCCCAACTTCAACAAGGAGGGAAACACCACCAACCTTGGGCTCAGAAGGAAGAAAACGGGTCTGCAGGTAAATAGCCCTAATGATCATCTTGTTCTTCTCCCTGAAAAGCCAGCTCTGTGCCCAGTGCTGGGCTAGGAGCCTTGGATGTTGAGGTGGCAGGGGGGACCGTGGTGGAGCAGGAGACAGGGTATAAAGAAGAAGACCCAGGCTCTGTCCTCAGGGATCCCAGAGCTGCTTCCTCTCTCCTGCTCCCTCTGCCTGGACCTCTCTTCTCGCCCACTGGGGGCCCAACTTGAATTCTTCTGCAGGTCTCAAGCCAACTCTTACATTCTCAGAGATCTCTCAGTTGCCTTCCCCTCCACAACTCTCCAGAGACCCCCTTTGACTCTCTTAACCCTCTCCATCATAGGAAAACCCTCTTTTCCATCATAGGACTCATCACATTTGTTTTTCTGTAGGATTTTTTTTGGTAGGTCCCCCCTTTAGACTATAAGCTCCATAAAAGCTCTCGAGACCACATCCTTGTTTTCACGGCTGTATCCTCAGCACGTAGCAAAGGACTACACACATAGTAATAGATGCTCAGTAAATATTTACCAACGGAATTAACTTTTTAGGGAGGCGAGGAAGACAAGAAATGACCAGAAAAGAATTTAAGGGAATATAATAATCCTCTTATATTTGTATCATGCTTTTCATTTACATGACTTTTGCCCAACACAAAGGTAGGTGTGAAAACTCTATGGAAACTAGAGATCTCCATGCAAACGGGTAACTATCCTTTCTATGGTCCCGCTTATCCCCAGCACCCCTGATACCAGGACAAGGATTTTATCCTCATCTTAGAGATGAGGCGTCTCAGAGAGGCGCAGTGACCTGCTGTATGTCACTGTATGTATGACCTGCTGGATAGTGTTCTGACTTGAGATCCTAAGCTTTGCTCTCTCCATAATCCTTCCAAACACACGCTCTCACCAAATGCTTGGAGAAACCTTGCGGCTTGGTTAATTGTGACCACCGTTAAGTTTGAGTCCAAAGATCAAGCTGAACGGCTAAGGAAACTTGCAAATGAATTGAGTTCATGATCTTGGTTGATTTTTCTTTTTCAGCAGACTCTTCCATTTCTTCCTCCAGAAAAAAAAATGCATGTTTAGAAAAGGGCACAGTGTCTCCAGACGGGAAGGCCCTGAATGCCTTTAGGCTTTTCCATGCCCAGCCCTGCCTTCTGGTTCTATTGTCACTGTGGAATTTTGGCAGTATTGCATCTTTGCCACAGCTGACCAAGTCAAGCTCACCTTGCCCGTGGCTTTAAGGATCTGAGGAAGAGCGTATGGGAGGTGGGTACGGTCACCCTGCGCTTGAGGAATTCCCAGCCCTGCTGGAGACAGAAAGCTCCTATAACTGCAAAGTCGGCCCCAGGCGATGCTCAGGGCCCTGTGACGCTGACAAAGGGAGAAGCTGGCATCACACTGGAGCCTCCAGAGGGGCCGCCCCAGGAGGCAGGGCTGAGCCTGAGCTTTACCGTCGCTCCTCAGCCATGAGGAAAAAACTCCTGGCCAGCAATAGAAACTCAGCTCGAAATGGCTTAAGGGGGGGACACAAGGGAAATTCTGGCTCAAGTCACTGAAAAATCGCTGGGTAATTCTGGATCCAGCTCCTCAAGAATCTGCCTCTCCTACTCAGCTCTGCTTTTGTCTGGAAGGCCTTCTGCTGCAGTGGCCCCGGCAGCTCCAGGCTCACAGCCTTCTAGGTTCAAGTCCACTGTAAAGGGTGCGCTGCTTTCTGGATTGCTCTGGCCGGAGCCCCAGGATTTGCTCTGACTGTTTCTGATTGGGCCCTGTTGAGGCCACAGGGATGTGAGGCTCTGATTGGCCAGGTGTGGTCACATGCTCACCCCTGGAGCTGGGGGGTTGGAATCAACTCCCCCCCCCAAACCCTGTGAACCCTAGAGCCCAGGAGCAAGGCTTGGCTTGGAGGCTCTGAATGGAAAAATGAGAACTAACTACTCAGCAGGATAAAGCAAATGTTTGCCATAGAGAGTTGTAATTATTCTTCTGCTCTTAAGAATGAGAGAATTGGGGTCCAGAGAGATTAAGCAACTTTCCCCAAATCACACAGAGAATCAGGGAGAAACTTCCTGCCTTGTTTAACCATCATGCTCTAAATAGTACCCATGACGCTGGGTCACCTGCTGCTGTGTCCTGAAAAATCACCATTCCTGTCTGCATTCTTGGGAAGACTGGTTCTAGGAAGGATGTCTGTTAACTCAGCAGGCTTTCATCTGAAAAACCATACCACCTGCCCTGTGGGCTAAAGAAAGCAGCACCTCCTTCTCCATGAATAGAGCTCAGCGTCATTCTCCCTCAAACCCCATCCCCCCCCCCTTTTTTTTGGTCTTTTTTACTCTTACTGGGTTGGAATTGAAACATTATTGTAGTAACTATTAGTTTCAAGGAAAAATTGTAATTGCTTCTAGATCCACTCACTGGTTTCAAGAGCACTTTAACCTTTAACTTTCTCAGTACAAAAGGAGGCTTGCTGAGCGGTGAATCTAACAAGACCATCATTTATCGCTGGCAGAGTTCATTAGTCAGTCGTAACAGTTTAATTATTAGCATTTTAATGCATGAGCATTTAACCAGACAGAACAACAAGCTTTGGCGTACAGAACAAGACTTCTTAAACAGAGCTGAATTAACCCGCACAATTGTTTGTATTGTGGTGTGTTATTAAAACGAGATGATTAAAATGCAAGAAACGAATAGGTCCATATATTTAGCCAACAAACCAGCATTTGGCTTCACGCTGTTGAGCGTATGCTGGGTTTTTTTTTGTTTTATGTTTTTGCTTGAATTTTGAATTAAAAAATTTTTGTTTTATTTTTCCTGCTCCAAATTATGGGCTAAAGTGACATAAAGAGGATCTACTTTGGTGCACTGATCGTGATGGGTGGCTTTAATAAAAGAGAGAGAGAAGACCAAAGGAGAAAGCCTGGAAACGTCCGTGAGTGGCTTGGCCTGGAGGTCCTGTGCTATGGGCTTCGTGGCCCTCAATTCTAGCTGCACAGAAAAATCACCTAGAGGCTCTTTAAACTGCTCCATCCAGGCTGCACGTCCAGAGAATCTGCCATCCTGGTCGTCCAGCGTGGTTTGTTTGTTGTTTTCAAACTCCCAGGCTGTTCTAACATGCAGTCAGGATTGGACACTGAGCTCTACCTCCACAAGACTCGGTGGATCACTTAGCCACCTTGGTCAAAGAAGAATGAGGCTTTTTGATGATCACGTCAGCTCCACTCACAATAGCCAAGAAGTAGAAACCATCCAAATGTCCATCAACGGATGAATGGGTGAACTAATGTGGTGTGTACGTACAATGGAATATTATTCAGCCCTAAAAAGGAATGAGATCCTGATCTATGCTACAACGTAGATGACTCTTGAAGACATTATACTGAGTGAAAGAAGCCACACAAAGACAAATATTGCATGACTCCATTTACGTGAGGTTCCTGAAATAGTCAAAATCATAGAGGCAGAAAGTAGATTAGAGGTTCCTCGGGTCTGGGGGAGGGGAGGGGAGGGAATGGGGAGTTATTGTTTACTGGGTATAGAGTTTTTGTTTGGGATGATGAAAAATTTCTGGAGATGGATAGTGGTGATGGTTGCACAATGTTGTAAATGTTCTCAATGCCACTGAATTGTACACTTTAAAATGCTAAAAACGAGCAATTTTATATTATGTATATTTTACCAAAATGTAAAAATGAAAAAAGAAAGAATAAGCCTTGCCATATTCACATTGTAGAATCTGTGTGTGTTATATGAGATTGTGGATAAAAGCCTTTGGTAAGCTTAAAATGATGTACACATTTAAGGTGGTAGTAATATTCTTTAATTATTTGTTTTAATCATTTTGTTTTAATAAAAGGCTACAATATAAACAGCTGAGAAGGTTAATTAATAATGTCAAACCTAAATGAGTATAATTAATGTCACTCAGCAAAGGCCTTCACTAGACTCAAAACATATTTTCTCTCGGGGGTAATTGTGGCCTGATTTTTCTAAACAGTTTCTCTTTTGACTGGGAAGCAGGAATGATTAGAGAAAATAGGAAGAAATGGAAAGTCTTGCATTTTTCACTTGAGGCTAGATATTCATAGCGTGGTCTCACATGTGGTCCCTAGCACTCCCATCCTGGCCTCTTGGAAGAGGAGGTCTGCAATGGCCTCACCTATGACAGACACTGAAATGGACAAAATGTAACAAACAACAATCATAAGAGCCAGCATTTATTAACTCTTCCTAAATGCCATGGAAATATGGCTGGAGGTGGTTGGAAGGATGGATGGGCAAAGAAGAGGTAGGCAGCTTCCTCTCACGGCCAGGCAAGAGCAAGCACAGAATCCCAAAGAATATTCTATTAGTCCTTTACTTCTGATTCAAGCAATGTAATTCAATCCAGAGAGTCTGTGGATTGGTGGGGATTTGGGCCTGACTCCTAGACCATGAAGATGTCACTGGCCCCTCAGTGAACACAGAGAATTCCCCCAGTTCCTCTCTCTCAGGCCCTCTCTCTCCTCCATGACCATCTTTTTGGTTCTTTTTAACTCTTGCCTTCCCATCCCCACCACTCATGCATCAAGACCCTGCAGAAGGAAGCGGGGAAAAGTGGGAAATCCTCAGGATGCCTTGCCTCCGAGCTAATGGAAAGGTTAGGCTGGAAAGAATAGTTCTTGTGCCTTTTTGTACTAGAATAGCCTATGACTCCTTCTCAGCCTTGAGTTATAAGCTATGAAATGTAGCAACCCCTCTCCTATTATTTACACGAAGACAGCCAGCCTCCCAGAAGTGCAGTGTTGGTGGCCAGGTGAGTGGGAACCCGTCCTGCCATGTTTTATTTATTTTGATTCATTTAAATGGTGTCTTGTTGACTTATTTCCTAAAGAGTGTAATGCAGCTTGAAAAATTGGATACATCATAACAAGATAAAATGATTTAATTAAGAGAGAAAACGGGGTGGATATAGTGAAGGGATAGAAAATACTACAACAACATGGTACCATATGGGATAAAGAAAGGGATTTGGGTGGCGGTGAGGAATTTACAAAGTGAGGGTCCACAAGAAGAGGTTCAGTCTCACCTCCTTTCCTCTCATCATTCCATAGGGAAGAGTGCCAGGGCTCGGGCAAGGCTGCTGAGCACATAGTGGGTCTGCATTCCAGGGGAGAGCTGGCTTCCGCTGGTCTGCCTCTTACCACATGAGCATGGGAATGGTCCTATAGAACTTGGGGACAAACAGATTACTTCTGTGACTGAGTTTAGGATGCCAACTATTTACAGAAATTGCTGGGAAATGCCACTACCCAGCACTTAGAGACCTGCAGCCCCTTCTGATGGAGGGATGACTCTGGCCAGTTAAGTTGATAGAACTCCTCCCACTGGAGATGGGAAATTATAGGGGGGTGGTGCACAGTCTCAGCCAGTTCACTGCCAGACAAGTTTAGTAATTTTCAGCCAACACGACTTGTCCTTCCACTTCAAAAGAGAATTTTTGACCAAGACAGGAATGAAGCTAAAACATGACGTGGATGCCTTGGAGCCTTCCATGTTTGCAAACCGGGTCTCAGATTTTGATACGAATTTTCCAGCAAGGAATGCAGAGAGAGAGATATGATTATACTTATCAAGTAAAAATAAACCTAAGTAAAGCTCAGTAATTTCTTATAAATGTATTTATTTATTTTTATTTTTGTCTGTGTTGGGTCTTTGTTGCTGCATGCAGGCTTTCTCTAGTTACGGCAAGCAGGGGCTACTCTTCGTTGCGGTGCGCGGACTTCTCATTGCGATGGCTTCTCTTGTTGCGGAGCACGGGCTCTAGGTGCTCAGGCTTCAGTAGCTGTGGCACACGGGCTTAGTTGCCCCGCAGCATGTGGGATTTTCCCAGAACAGGGATCAAAGCTCAGTAATTTCTAATCACACACTCAAGAGCCTGTGCAGATCTGCCTTAACTTAGGAGTAGATTTTAGAGCTGTACTCTCCAATGCAGTAGCCACTGCTACTGTGGCTATCTAAATTAATTTAAATTAAATTAAATTTAAAATGCAGTTCTCAGTCATACTAACCACATTTCAAGTGCTCAAAGCCACTCATGGCCAGTGGCTACTGCACTGGACAACACAGATGTAGAAAACTTCCATCAGAATGTCCCATCTGACAGCATCGTTTAGGGTGTTTTAGGGTGAATCACACACCCGTGAGATACTTTGCTCTAGGTATTATGTCCTTTAGCATAAGTTTGAAGATGAGTGTCAGTGAACTTGACCTGTTCTTCCCTGTCAGGTACCTGCCATTCCGGGTTTCCAGTGGGTCCACAGATACGTGTTTTAACCATCAGATGAGCAGGGAAAAGATCCACTAACGTCCTCCTGTGAAAACTGGGGGACCTGACTAGAGCTCCTGCCTGAAAGGAGGGTTGTCCCACTTCTGTTTGGAGGTGAGCTGGGAGAGCCTACAGCAGGCTCAGATTCTCTTTGGACTGTGAGTTTGGTTTTGGGCTGACACTCAGCCTGATCAGCAGTAGAGCTTCTCACAAGCCCACCACCCGGCACGGCTACTCATTTTGGCTGACAGGTCTCCTAAAGCACGTGGAACCAAGTCCCACCCGGGTCTTCATTGTATATCAGTAACACCCCATCTCCCATCTATGTTTGGGCAACAGAACTTCCTGGAAAGCTCTCCAAGGCCAACCAGCCACACAATGAACCCAATAGACAAAGTTAGGATGTCGGCATCACGTAGGGTGATTTTTAACTCTCCCTTTCCCATCTGCTGACTTTCTCAGCAATGTTTGCCTAGGGAATGACAGCAGGAGGGTTTGCTCTTTCTATGAATCCTAACGACACTGACTGTCTCTTCTTCAATACTGACTGAGTTTCAGGGCCACCGAATATTCTCCAGGATGCCATTGGCCCGTTAATTATTGAAGTTCAGGTTCATGAAGTTGGAGAGTGATTTTCCTATCTATGACTGGAGTTAACGTTTTTCATGATCCATATTTGCAAAGATCAAAACCCACATTGCCAGCCTCCCTAAATTCCATCAGCTCTCAGCGGGCTGCATGCATGGAAAAGAAGCTGGTGTCAACGTTCCCTCTGCTGCCAGATCTGGAATGTGTCCTCATTCTCCTTCTTGAACACATTTGAGTTCTGCACCCCAGAAATGCTGGTCGTTTCCATGGACACAGGAAGATCTGGCTCAGGAGACTGGAAAAGCTTCTCTGTCCCAAAAGGGGCTTAAAGAAACAGAAGCAGTGATAATGTCTCAATGTCAAGTGAATTTTTTTATATTTGAATTCTAGACATAATTTAGTACCATCTGTCTAGAAAACAGTGGGGGAGAAACATCTACAATCCCATGACCCTCATAGACTATTTTTGTGTACGGTCTTTCACATAACATATGAAAATAAGAGATTCAGTGTGAAAATATTCCTGCATTACAGGAAGTGTCCAGGTCCCAAGTGCACTGGCTTCCCAAAGTTTGTCTGGACCACACAACCTACTTTCCAAAAGAAATATATTGTACATGGTTCTGAAGCTTCCAGGCCAGCCCACGGCATCGTACTTAACCCATAATGTGGCCCAGCTGTGCAACTAAATCATGGAATTTCCTCCCAAGTGTTCACTGCATTTTGCATATTAGTGCACACCGAAATCTCCTCCCTTAAGCAAATCACCTAAGAGAGGATTCTGTACCCTCACAGCAGATGGGTCAATGCTGGAGGAAGACATCTGTCAAGGTGTCAGGGTCCCAGGTCCTCCATAGCTTTGGAGAGGAGCTGGAGTCCTGGCCACTGTTATATAACATACTACTGACCACCACAGAGGTCTTTCATGACTGTTGATGGGAAGGGATTTCAAATTGGGCTTGTGATCCCAGGCGGCTAATATTTTCAGGTTCAAGACAACATCCTATCCCATGAATTGCCTGCCTTGGCATGTATACATGTGACACATTCATATACTTTAAAAGTAGGAAAGACACAAAACAGAGCACAGCTCGAGAAACCACACCAGCTATTCAGCAACTCTGTACTGAAGGAGGCCTTCACGTCACCCTCTCCTTAACTGCCATTTATTTTGAACATCACTCTCTTAGGAAGTCTTTCCAGAAGACTCTATGTATCGCTCACCAAGACTAGATTACATTCCTCTCTTGTCAGATCCTGCCCTTTACCTGTACAACATGCATCATACGTGTAATCACTTGTTCAATGTCAGCCTTCCCTGTTAGAATATAAGAACCATGAGAACAGGGACGGTTTCTAGAGAGTTCACTGCTATATCTTCAGGACCTAGGGGAAGGACCGGCGAATATACAGTAAATATGTATGGAATAACAGGACCCATCTTAGCTCCCTTTTTTGAGCATCTCTACAAAAATGTTCTGATGGGCAAAAAGAGAGGACCACTCTGAGGGATCAGAGAAAATACTTTCCTAAGAAATAGGTACTGCAAGAAGCGGAGAAGTTTTTAGGAATTATCTAATTTGTGTTCTCAACACCATATCAAGAGCAAGTGATAAGCTAAAAAGAACATCAGAGATCAGGAAATTCTATTAAATGATGGGAAGCACAATTTCTGAATTGAAAGCAACAAGTAGCAGTTTTTGAACACTTTTAAAATCGTAAGTCAATGAAATACAAAATAAGGCCAAGAAATTTTCCCAGAATAAGGAGATTAACTGTTTTTTTTTTTTTTTTTTTTGGCTGCTCTGGGTCTTCGTTGCTGCGCATGGGCTTTCGCTAGTTGCGGCGAGCGGGGGCTAATCTTCGGTGTAGTGCGGTGGCTTCTCTTGTTGCGGAGCATGGGCTCTAGGCACACGGGCTTCAGTAGTTGTGGATTGCAGGCTCTAGAGAGCAAGCTCAGTAGTTGTGTGGTGCAAGGGCTTAGTTTAGTTGCTCTGAAGCATGTGGGATCTTCCCGGACCAGGGATCCAACCCGTGTCCCCTGCATTGGCAGGCAGATTCTTAACCACTGCACCACCAGGGAAGTCCTAAAGAGATGAACATTTTAAAAGGAAAGAATTAAAAAAAAAAAATTCAATAGATTCAATTATCATGTATCAAGAATGTCAATGTAGATAGCCAAAAAGATGGAGATGGAAGATACAGTAATCTAATAAGTAATAGAAGAAAACTTTATAAAACTAAAAAAAAGAAGAAGAAATAAGTTTTTAGATAAAAAGGCCTCCCTGAAGATCAGGCAATATTAATTAAAATAGCCAATATATAGAAATATTCTGATAATTAGGTTTTAGTCTTAGGTTAGGGAAAATTCTATAATCTCACCCAAGAAAGGAAAATCTGTCTGGTCTCAAAATTCTCCTCAGCAACACAAAGCAAAAAGATTATACAGCATTGGTCATTGAGGTGTTTTTTTAACTCCTTGAGGAAAAAGTAAGAAATATACAAAATTTAAAGTACCCAAATCATAAGCACACAGCTCAATGAATTTTCAAAACGAAAACACCCTTATAGTAAGTACCTAGTTAAGACCAGAACATGCCCACCAGCTCAGAACCTCATCATGCCCCAACGGCCACTGCATATCCCCAAAGTGTTACCACTTTCCTGACTCCTAACACCATAGGTTAGTTTAGCCCATTTTAGAATTTTACATGTATAGGTGGAATCATTCAGTGTGGAGTCTTTTGTGTCTGGCTTCCTTTGTTGAACCTTATGTTTTTGCTTGTAGTTGTGGTTTGTTCACTCTCATTGCCAAATAATATGCCATTGTATGAATATCTTGCAATTCAGCCATTCTACTGCTGGTGGACATTTCATTAATGAAGGTTGTCTTTTGGTGAACATATGTGTGCATTTCAGCTGAATATGTAAATGGAATTGTTGCATCATAGGTAGACATATGTTTAAATTAAATGGCTGCGGTCAAACCATTTTCTAAAGTGACTGTACCAATTTACGTTCCTGTCAGCAGTAGCTGAAGGTTCCAGTTCTGCCACATCCTTCCAACACATAGTATGCCTGCCTTTAATTTTAGTCATTCTGGCGAGTTTGTAGTGGTATCACACTGTGGTTTTAATTTGTATTTTCCTGAGGACTAATAAAGTTTAGAACCTTTTTGTATGTTTACTGGCCATTTGAATATCCTTTTTTTGAAATGTCTGTTCAGGTCTTTTACACATAATACTCCTTTGTCTTAATTACTCTCATTTTCTAATGTCCTGATATCTGGTAGTATAAGTCCACTTTTGCATTTCTTCTTCCAGATTGCCTTGGCTTTTCTTGGCCTTTGAATTTCCATATAAATTTTAGAATCAGCTTGTTGAATCCACAGGGGAAAAAGAAAGCTTTCTAGAATTTGTTTGGGATGGCATTTAATCTACAGATGAATTTTGGGAGAATCAACATCTTAATGACATAGAGTCCTCCAATCCATGAACATCGTATATCTGTCCATTTACTCAGATCTTTTAAAATTTATTTCAATAATGTGTTGTAGTTTTCAGAGTAGAGGTCTTGCACACCTTTTTAAAGATTCATTCCTGGGTATATGATGTTATTTTAATGTGACAATACCACAAGATTAGACAAATAGATCAGTGGAGGTTCTATTCTACTCTGGAGTGTCAAAAATATTTTATACCTTAATCTGGGTGTTTATACAGATTTGTACAATTGTCAAAACTAATCTATCTGTACTCTTAATTAATGTACTTTATTCATTTTCTGTATGTTTGCTTTACTACAACAAACCAGTATGAAAAAGGAAAATATGTAAAAGATATGGAGGATAAGGCAAAATAGAAAATATATACTACTAATATAAGATGTAAATTACAATGAGGTACAAAAAGTTTTGACAAATTAACAAAGCTTTCCTCTTTTTGTTATTACTAGTATAATAAACAAAAGGGTACAAGGAAGCAGGTACTTTTTTTTGAATTTTATTTATTTTTTTATACAGCAGGTTCTTATTAGTTATCTGTTTTATACACATCAGTGTACACATGTCAATCCCAATCTCGCAATTCATCACACCACACCACCCCCCAACCCCGCCGCCACTTTCCCCCCTTGGTGTCCATACGTTTGTTCTCTACATCTGTGTCTCTATTTCTGCCCGGAAGCAGGTACTTTCATGTATTACTAGTGGAAGGATAAATTGGTATAGCCTTGCTGGAGGGCACGTTGGCAAAAGACCTAAAAATGTGCATGCAAGTCCACTAGAAATTCCACTTCCAGAAATTTATTTTAAAAAACCTATCATGGATATAACATATATTTAGCTATGGGGATGTTCACCAAAAAATTGTCTATTATAATAAAATACTGAAATCTAACTAATAATAGGGAATTAATAAACTATGATCTATAACAATGAAATAATATCAACTATTAAAAATTATGACACACAAGAAAAGTTAATGATGTAGAAAGGATTCTCAATGAAATATTCATCCAAAGAAAGTAGTCTGTATTAGTGATTATTCAAGAAGTCCCTAATTTAAGTTTCAAAATTTAAATTTATATATCTCATCACAAGAAAAACAAATTTGTAACCATGTGAGGTGACTGATGTTAACTAAACTTATTGTGGTAATCATTTCACAATGTATAATATATCAAATCATTATGTTGTACAACTTAAATTCATACAATGTTATATACCAATTAGATCTCAATAAAACTGGAAGAAAATTATATATATTGATATATTGTATAAAGTGTTATATATATATAATTTTTTTAAATGACTGGAAGGATATACAATTAAATGTCAACAGTGACTATTTCTGTGAATTGAGATCATTGGTGATATTTTCATTTCTTCTTCTTGTGCCTTCACTTTCTGTAAAAATTTAATGCACGTGCATTACTCTTGTACTAATAAAAATAGTATTCTAAGAAATTAGAATAGTATGTAAAATCATATTCTAATATATTTGAAAATCTCAATGAATAAGCCTCTTTTCTTGCCAAGAAATATAAATTGACCAAAGAAAAATTATATATAGACATAGAAAAACACACCAATCTTTTATTGGGATTGTGGGTGATTTCTTTTCCTTCTTAAAATCCATCTTTAGTTTTCAAGCTTTCTCCAGTAAAAAATGCCATTGAAACTAAGAACAAGGACACAGCTGTAATTTCCTGAGCTGTTGGGATATGAGCTTTGTGTGATACTATAGACATCTTGCAATGTTCTGGACACAAATACAGAATCACCATCTTTACCCAAACAAGCTCGGTCCTAGTGCCCACACACCCTCTCAGCAGCTTTCACACATGTAAACTTCCCATTGAAACAGGCATTATTCTTCAGTTTTTACAGGTGAGGAAACTCAACCCAGACAGGATGGTCACTTACTTAAAGAGGCCCATGTAATATAAAAGAGAGGAGGGATTCAAACCCAGGTCAGCCCACTTTTAAAGCCCATGCCTTTTTCACCATGTGAGTACTTTTTAATTATCATATCACAACCAAGACCACCAGATTTTTTGTAAACTCTTAAGCCATGGTGCAGAGGCCTCTTTCAAGATAAACACAATCTGTTTGGAATGCACCAGCTTTATTGAAAAATATTACTGAAATCAAAGCATTTTGCACTACTTTATTCATTATTTTTATGGTACTCCAGGATTTTTGTGGGATTTGTTTTTCATTTCACTTCTGTAAGCCTGCCAATGCTTTAAAGCAGTATTTCAATTGAAGAAAAAAAAAAAGTTTTTGTTTTGTTTTGTTTTGTTTTTTAAGCAAAAACTCAACAATGTTTTCCATCCTTTTTTCATACAGTTTTGGGAAATTCTCCCCTCTTGCTCCCCTACCCCATGTCCCTCCTCCCCAATTCCCATAAGTGCAAATTTAATACTCAAGCTACTGTTTAAATGCCCCCAAGTGTTCAAAAGAAATTAAATTTGCGGTTGCAAAGTTTTGAAATGTTAATTATATCACTGGCAGTTCCACCTGAGAAGTCACAAATCACTCTGATGCAAAGGCCACAGAAGCACATGCTCTATAGTCCCTGAGCAGTCAGGGACTCCGTGGCCTTAAAAGATGATGAAGGTCTTCAGGGAGATGTGTCCAGGACCTGCGAAGCCACGCGGGTCTCTGAAATGAGAACAGACTGCTGAACCCTTTCATAACACACACTGGTGTTCTCAATAGGCGCCAGATACTCCTGGCCCTTGAGAAGCTTACAATCCAGGTTTGCTTCAAAGCAGGTAGATTTTAGAAAGTGAATTCCATTCTGCTCTGTCAAGCAATCCTGTAATTCTGTGGTTTCAGACTATGCTCCCCAGAGCTCTAGGGACGCTTCAGAGGTGCTCTGGGGGCTGCGAGAGGGAGGGGAGGAGGGGGGAGGATTCTTCACCCACAGCCCCACCCCTCACTTCCACCGCAAGAGCTCTCTGTGATCTGTTTCATGTACTTGGATTCCCGCTCAGTTTTATTTTGGACGAAAGACAATGTGGCTTTAAAAAAAATTCAAAAAGAGTCCCTGCTTCACTGCATTGAGACACAGCGGAACGGGAAGAGAGGGCTTCACTACTCATTAGAACACTGAAAGAGTGAAAGCATTTTCACTCTACATGTGCCTGGGACACTCTCCTCTGTCTAAACTCTTCTTTTAATAGCTGAGGAGGCTTCATACCAGAGCCAGGAGGAGAGACACGCTCGGGTAACAGAGATGTCTCAACAAATGCCGTGGCAAAAGTTAGGAAGGGAAAGGGTAACTTGCCCATCCCAGAAAACTTAGCCACAGGGTTCATGTAGAAATGTCCTTGTATAACCTCACAGTGGAAAAGAGTTGTGCTCTCTTTCTGATGGAATATACCAATAAGTCTAAAGATACTACTTTCCCACCTAGACTGACTCCTTCGGTCAGTTTACGTGTTCATGGGTGAACTCACCCAGTGGACACTTCCACTGACATTGTAAATGAAATCTTGCATTTTGTAAATGGAGAAATCGAAAACTCTTGTTTTCTCTTTTCTCATTTCTCGGGGTTATGTCTGTTATCCCAAAGTTTGCATTCTCTGTAACTTGTATCTGCAAGTAAGAAGTACAAACTCAGAGAGAGAAGAGCAGAGGGGAAAAAGAATAAAAATATTTGTTTTAGAGGGGACACTGATTACTCCATATGCCATCTCATGATATTATCTAACACTATTGATTTCTGCTCTGTGTCACTCACCTCCTGTACTCAGTGAAATCCACACTGTATCTCAGTGCACCCTTATCACACCACAACACTTTAAAGTGGCTCCTGGTATCACAGATACAGAAAAACGGAGGACTGACGAGGCTCAGAAGTTTGTCCCGGTTACAAGGATCTTTGGTCAAATACTCCAGCCGTCTGCTGTGAGCCAGGCACCGATCAGGGCACTCTGGGTCCCAACACATAGGTACCAAGCCCTTGCCTTCAATGACCTCAGTCTTATGGCCCAAGAGAGCCAGCAATCAACATATAAAAAAGAACAGCAAGCAAACACAAACAAACAAGAGAATTGCAGACTCTGTCTCCAGCTGGGAAGGAAACAAACCAGAGAAAGTAATGGAAAGTAAGAGGGAGTGGGAGCAGACAGGGTGCTTTCCGTGGGTGATCAGGGAAGGCCTCTCTGAGGAGGTGACTTTTAAGCTGAACCTGGAAGATGAGAAGCAGCCGGTGAGCTGAGGGCCACGTGGGACCAGCAGAGCCTGGACCTGCACCAGGAGGTTCAGGAGACCTCAGGCTGCCTCCTGTCTAGTTGCTCTGACAACCCTGCAAGTTTGGCTTCATCTTCCATCACAAAGACACGCACACTGGGGCTCAGAGAGGTAGAGTAACTTGATCAAGGCCACACAGCTAACAGCAGTGGAGCAAGATTTTAATCCAGGACCATCTAGCCCAAACCTCTGCTCTTAGCAGCGACCTCATTTGATTTGACTCGATTGATTTATCAGCCACCAGCACTGGTAACTCAGTTTACACTGGGTCAGTTAGTGAACGAGTTAGTTGTGTATCTATACATTTTTATGCATACGCAGCCTCATTCCAAAGAGAGTTTAAAACCCTAGATTCTCTGTACCTGCTGGAGTTTCCTTCAGATAGAGTCCTCTGCTCTGACTGGATTGGTGGTACAGAAATCCACGAGGATTCTTCCCAGGGTGCAAGTTCAGACTTCTTAAGAAATTCTCACAGACAAGGGTGCCCAACAAGATGCTTAGGAACCATGTCACCCTCTGTCAGGAGCTGCAGGCCTCCCTACAGCAGGAGCTTCACAATATGTGTTCCCCCAGGACGCTGTCATTCAATCTGCAAAACGTCCTACACATACCTGGAAACTCAAGCCTCCCTTTTCCAGGCCAAAAACCAAACAAACAAAAATCCTCTCACCTCTTCTGGTGATGCAGCAAATGCCCCTGGAGAATCAAGTTGGGCATGTGTGCTCGTCTCCTCCTCCCATCTCCGTTGCCATCATTTTGAACATAGATGTCATCGTGGAAGCGTCCCGTCCCCCTCCCAGCCCTGACTTGAGCTGCACAGGGTGAAAGCAGTCCAGGGTCGCAGGAAAATGCTTTCAAACCTTGCTCATTTCAAAACCTGCTGGTTGATGAAATCCACTGCAATGGCTTCAACGAAGTGCAGGGAAATCGGTCACTCCCTGAATTGCCAAGTCCACCAAAAATAGGTACGTTAAGTTACATCATCGCCACACAGGATCTGACTTACTCAACAAGGTGTGCAGTTTGGGGGCTCTTGTAGGTAATTTGCCAGCTGAAAAAAAGAGGCTGCCATTCAGGGAGCCCTTATTAGCCAAGAATAACCGCCATCACATGTTCAGCCTTTCAGGCGAGGGGAACTCTTCTCCGCCCCTTACCATATCATCTCAGTAATTTCTCACAAGATCTCTGCCGAGGGGAGAGGTGGGTATTATCGCCGTCACTATTTTACAGAAAGGAAACCAAGGCACAGAGTGCCTGTACCATTTATCTGAGGTCCCCAGCTAGAAAGGAGTAGGGACTGGATTCAAGCTTCCAACTGCTCACTGAGCTGGGTCTCGTCCAGTGAGATGGCCGTGCAAAGTCATAGGAGGAGGGTTACAGCCCATTCCTCGTGCAAAAATCAGAACCTCGTATCCAGCGGTCAGTACGGACCAGGAAAGATGGAAATGGTGGAGATGACATAGCAGGTGGTTTTCAGATTCCAGTTTCACTTCTATGCATGCAAAAACCATGCACTGCAAAAAAAAAGTTGGGGGCTGGACATGGGTAGCAGAGATTAGAGATGATGTTACAAATCTGCAATTATGGGGCTTGGGCTAGCAGCTGCCCCACCTCTAATTGCCACGTCATTTGCAGGGTGACAGGACTCAGTTCCCCGGACCTTCAGGGGACGTCGAGCCACATCCAGCAGGCGACCTTCCAGGAGGTAGCACTGCATTCATGGGCACTGCCAAAGCCTCTACCCCCTGGGCTCCTGAACACCCAGCTCCCAAAGGAAACGCCTCCCCCAGGCAGCCTTTGTTATTTTGGCTGGCGAGGCGTAAATTCAGTGAGGAGCTCTGGAGGAAAGATGAAGTTTACTTTCCCCCAGAAAGGCAGTTTCAAGAAGTCACATTTTCAAGGTAGAAATTGGTTATCCCTGTAGTGACACAGCATTTTGTCGCCTGTTAGTTCTGAGGGAGATTGAGGGGAGAGACACACAGGCTGGCTCCCACTCTCCGCCCCTGCGCCGGGCAGTCAGGAGGCTGGAGACCCTGGGCTCTGTCTCTGCCCTGCTCACTGCCGTCAGTAGTGGGGGGAAACAGACCATACATTCCCTGGGGGACACACAGCTGGACACGTATGGACGTCAGCTTAGAGCCCACGTGAAAAACCATAGGCTCCTGGGTGCGTGTGTTCCAAAGGGAACTTGGGGATAGTCCAGCTCAGCGCTGCCCAAAAGAAATGGAATGTGGGCCATACATGTCATTTTACATTTCCTAATAGCCACAGTAAAAAATTAACTAAATTCGTAAAAAGGAACAGGTGAAATTAATTTTACTACGAGATTTAACCTAATATATCAAAAATATTATCACCACAGCCTGCAATCAATATAAAAATTAGAGATATTTTACATCCTTTTTTAATATAAATTTATTTATATATTTGTTTATTTTTGGCTGCATTGGGTCTTCGTTGCGGTGTGCGGGCTTCTCACTGCAGTGGCTTCTCTTGCTGCGGAGCATAGCCTCTAGGCGCACGGGCTTCAGTAGTTGTGGCACGTAGGCTCAGTAGTTGTGTCTCGCGGGCTCTAGAGCACAGGCTCAGTAGCTGTGACACATGGGCTTAGTTGCTCCGCGGCATGTGGGATCTTCCCGGACCAGGGTTCGAACCCGTGTCCCTTGCATTGGCAGGCGGATTCTTAACCACTGCGCCACCAGGGAAGCCCACATCCTCTTTTTGTATACTAAGTTTTTGTGTGTTTTACACTCATAGTTAATCTGCATTTGGACTCAGCCACATTGCAAATGCTCAATAGCCACACGTGTCCAGTGGCCACCACATAGGACAACATGGAGCACATTGCTCCATCTGGGTTGTCACATACCTTCTCCAGCATCCCCCTGCCCCCAAGGAACCAGCTAGGTCCCTGCCACCCAAGTGTGGTCATAGGGCAGCATCAGTATCACCTGGAGCTCACCAGAAATACGGAACCTCAGGCTCCATCCAGAACCTATGTAAATCAGAAGTCAACTGTTAACGCTCTCTCCAGGTAATTCTTTTGCACGAGACACTCTGAGAAGCCAGTTGCTTCCTCTTAAATACTTCCAGTGGCAGGGGACTCACTAGCCCATCCCCAAGGAAGTGCATGCCATCTTTAACTGGTTCTAATTATTAGAAAAACATTTATCCTTCCTTTATTGAGTACTCTCTATGAGCTGGGCACTGTGCTAAGTGTATCACATGAATTATCTCATTTAAGCCCAGCACTGCCCTGTGAGATGGGGGCTAATTATGGCTCATTTTATAGATGAAAAAACAGAGGTCCCACAAACGCAAATAACTTACCCCAGATCTCAAGGCTAGCTGGTCTGTCTCAGGACCTGTTTTCTTAGCCACTCACTACACCAGGACTTCCTTGTACCCTCTGCCTGCTGGCACCACCTGCAACCTACCCAGAGGCAATTCGGAGCCCAGGAGATTTTGCCATCTTCATAGTAAAGGAAGGTGTTGTTTGTACTCAAGAGAGACAGTCTTCAGTACCATGGCTTTACATTTTTGTGAGTTTCATTTATTACCGATTTCATTTCTTTTCATTCACTATTTCATTTACTGTGTGAATAAACTCTGTTGGTATCTACCTAATCAGCATTTCCTTTCCTCATCAAAGTTTAGAACAAGTATAGAAATGGGCAACTAAGCAAATAGGCAGAAGTTAATAAAAGTCATATGATGTCTTTAGATAGCTCAGGGGTTCCTGGTTTCCAATTAAATAAGGTACACGGTTAGAGCAATTATGTAAAGTACACATATTATGTGAGGGACCCCAATTATACAAGGTTCACAGATGGGTACTGCACTGAGGAAGCTATTGAACTTGCCACAAAGTGTCACGAGGAAGCAAGCATGATGGGAGCATGGTCAGATGGGGGAAGAAGTGGAGAGCAGCGAGCAAACTGCGAAGGAGTTTTACTCCTTAACTGTTGTGGGTTAGTAAACCCCACAAACCAGAAGAACAATGCTTTCCATCTGTCTTTCCACTAACGGCCCGGAGTTGCTGACTGCACAGTAGAGGGTTGAACATTGATACGGAACTTATGCTGTTGTTTTGGAAATAAACGATACTCTCAATTCAAAAGTAAAGTCATTTGTCTTGAATAGTAATGGAAATCATTGGAAGAAAACACTGCGATTTTGGGGTAAGGAATTTTACACTTTTTAAGTGACTACCATATTCTTCAACATTCAGGAAAATCAAGAATAATTGTGTGTTTGAGAAAGAGTAGGGCATGGAAGCAGTAGGGGTGGGGAGTGAATAATAGGAGGAAGGAGGAATTAAAATCAAAGGAAATCAAGTGGCACTAACTGGAGACCCTATACATCAAATCTGCATAAATGAAATACCTTTCTGCCTCTCTGTTTCCACATCACATGAAATGCCTGACTGATTTCCTCCAAATTTAGAAAGTATATTTGGGTGGTCAACCAAGATAGCTGCTGTATGGCACACACAGCATTCACTTGGGTGGTTCCAAGGGATCTGGGAGAAAGAGACAGTCGTCCTCCTGAGCAGCTGATAGTAACCAGATCTTTTTCACTATCAGTTGATTAAGAAATGTCAAACATATCAAGATGCCACAAACAGAGAAAACAAACAGTAGTTTCAAACACGAGTCTTGATTTAAAGTCCTAACAGCAGACCGTCTGAACTGCAGCCCATAATTTATGATCTAGATCCTCTGACATGGGCGTTTCTACTTGGCTACAGGCACCGGTTGATTTAAAGATGGTTCATGATTATCCAGCACAGTCTGGGGACTACAGCAACGTGTGACATACACCCCAACACGGCCGCTGGTGCCTTTGGAAGCAGCCCACGCTCCACGGTCACTGGCCTTCCTTTCCTTCATCAAACAATCTGCGTCCACGTAAAGTGTCCTTCTGCAGGACAGGGTCTCCAGAATAAGTGAGATTCCGGTCGACAGGAAGCCGTGCTTGGTTAATGTGCAACAGATTCTCTGGGACAGATTCAAACTTTGTCACCATCACACCCTCAGGGCCGAGGACAACGCTTAGCTCCCAGTGGGCATCCAGTACAAATCAGTCAACTGACCTCAGTCCCGTGTGCTGAAGCTCTTCATTTATAGTGTAGTGATCACAGCAGCTAACATTTATTAGAGGTTTATTTTGTCCCAGACATCACGCTAAACACTACTAACATCGCCCCACGGAACACCCCACCCGCATGATGAGACTGTGACCATTTCTACCTTAGACACAAGGAGACCAAGATGCCAGAAAATTCAGTAGCATGTCCAATGCCTCCTGACAGTAGGTGGCAAGACCAGGATTTGAACCCAGATCAGCTGACTTCCTTGTTTGGAATCACGTCACTCTAATGCTTCATTTTAATTTTCATCCTGGGCATCCAGAAGTCCACAGTAACCCAAAATGCTCCTTCTCGGGGAGAAGGAAAAGGAAGGACCTTCTGCAGCAGGGACCGCCACCTTTGACACGCCCCTTGGACAGCTTCATTGGAGGGCCCAGGCATTCACTCATTTTGAAGTTGAAAGTCCTTTGGGGACACCGGCGATAGAAGGATGAATAGGCTGTGGTTCCTGCTCTCCAGGAGACACAGGCTACTCGTGGAGGCGGGGAGGGAAGAAGAGACTGACGATGTCGATGCAACGTGGCACTGAAGCAGACTTCTGCTCAACACCGCCAAGCTGGCACTGAGCAGGGTGGGGACACTGCAGACCCCGCCACCCAGCAGCTTACAATCTGTCTGTCCCTAAACAGCCTAGACGCTGGGCAGTCCACACTTGAGCCCAAGTGCAGGGTCAAGACCAAATGTGTTGGAGGCGTGCGGAGGGGGTGAGATCATTGCGAGTTGAGGTCATTGCCACTCTCCAGGAGATGAAAGCAAAAACAGCCCTGACAGATGCCCTGAGTGTCCCTGTCACTTCTAAATGTTTCCCTGGAGAGGTTATTTAGGAGAGCTGGGATGGTAATGCCTGCCATGGCCACATCTGCACAGCAGCCGCAGGCTAAGGACTCCCCATGGCTGCCTTTAAGCTTCCATGGTCCCACGTTGGTGAGACAACCTCAGGAGAAGACCATCTAAGTCAAGGGTGCACAAGGCTGGACCCAGGTTAGTGGCCCCGGGGGTTGCTGAGAGTCAGCAAGTTTGAATAAACTGCTTGAACTTGGCTCTGACTTTGAATAACACATATGAGCTGCTTTAACACTCCAAAGGGTAACTTGTAATGGAAGTAGCCTGGAGCTCTTTCTCCAGGAGGGCCACAAGGGCATACCCTCTTCTCAGAGGCCTGACCAAGGCTCTGGGGAGTTCTCCCAGCCTTCACTGAACCAATTTTCCAAAGTGCTCTGTAATTAATGCCTCCCAGAAGAGATTCTCTTCTCGTCACTGAGAAAAGAAAAATAAAAGCATTCCTGCAACTCTTTTATACCTTGGGCAGAGCAGAATCATTTTTAGCCATCTCCAATAAAGTACCATGATGTGAGTAATAACAGAGGCCAGTATTTTACAGGACAGCCCATCAAAGGCCCTTCAAGCACGCTCACCACTTTTAAAATGCAGAGGTAGAGTCAGCATAGAGTTTGCAGGAGACATTATTGCTATTAACAGAAGAGTTTGGGTTTCTCTATGGAATTTCTGCAAGAGAATAGCTGGTTTAGTCTTTGTGGCACCTAATATGGAGCCCCTTAAGTATAAACTGCTGCTACACAATTCATGGATTTATTCATTCACTCACCAAATATTTATTGAGCACCTACTAAGTGCAAGACACTCAGAGAGATGTTGGAGAAAACTGACAAAGTCTCTGCTCTCATGGAGGTGGCATTCTTGTGGAGTAAACAGACACAAATAAAATGATAAGACACATTTTCAAAATATAACTTGGGATAGATGCTGAGCAAAGAATAGGAACAAGAAGTGACTAATATTAAGGGAAAGGTATATTATGGGCTCAGGCTCCAGAAGGACCTCACTACAGAGGGAACCTTCATACTGCATCCAGAAAGGAGGTAGCCTTGCAAAGGGCAGAAGATCTTACAGGTTTGTGCAAATGTCCTGGGGCAGGATGGAGCACAGCTGAATTGGAGAAGCCGAGAGAGAAGCCATGGGATGCAGTGTAATGAGTGAGGGGGAAGGGACTGGAGGAGTGGGCGGGGCCAAGCCAGGTGCTCCGCTCTCTGAAGGTGGCCCGTCTTCTCCAATCTTCTACCGGCTTCACTTAGCAACTCAACACAGCAGACCAGTGCCTGACTCCTCTCCCTCTCCCCTACTTAGTGCTCCAGGAGCGCTATCCTGAGGCGTAAAAGGAAAAACCAACACACTCTGGCCACCCTCTGCTTTGTTCCAGCAGTTTCCACAGTGAGGACGAAGCAGGCTCCATAAAAAGCGTGTGGGTGACGGTCCTGCAGCACACGTTCTCCCACCCCATCGAGCCAGCCCGGGTTGGCTGAGCTCAGGATGCTGCCTCAGTCGTTGATAATAATTGTTGCATTCATTGGTGCTGTCCAGACCAGACAGAACGTAAAAGATCCCACTGTGTCCAATAATTAATGTTTTTCCCCCACTGCAACGCCATTAATAAGGGGCTCTTCCAAGAAATGAGTAATTGGCTGGCGGGGCATCATTAGGGCATTTATAGATAAGCTTTGGTCTGGAGACATAGAGGAAAGTTGATTATGTTTATTTAGACTCTATTATCTATTGCTAATGTGTTATCCTGTGTTCCAATCGTCCCCATTCTCTGGGTCCTAATGATACAGGGCACACTCACAATGTGGTTTCAATGACCTGCAACACGGCTTTCTATCCACTGCAGGGGAGAGGGGGGGACTGAAGGGAGGTTCTGCTGGCTCCCGCGCACCCGCCGTGAACCTCCCCTTTCCGCTGAGAAATTTAGAGCCAGGCTCTCGGAAGTACCAGAAAGAGAGTTTCTCCTAATTAAACCTCAGAGGACTGGAAGTTTCTTGGGTTTGTGATTATCTGAAGGGTTTTTGAAAATGTAAATCTGGTTGGGGAAACACTGCTTTGAAATATAGAGGGAGGAAGAGGCAGCTTGGGTTTGAGATGCTCTCTCGGTGGTAACAAGCAATGAAGCCTCAGAGACTGAGAAAATCTGGCAGAAACACACATCTAACTAGACAAGCAGACGTGCTTACAAGTGTTCTCTGGACCCTGGGAAGTGGACGCGGGGGCATGTGGGGCTGATTTTTCTCCCAGAAACCTTTGATGCATTTGTTCTTTGCTAGAATTTTCAGAAGAGATTTCTTATGTTTCGTAAAAAAGTATAGATACGTACAACAGTGTGAATGGACTTAATGCCACTGGATTATACAGTTAAAAATTATTTAAACAATAAATTGTATGTTATATATATTTTACCACAATAAAAACAATTACCAGGAGAATAAATAGAATAATACGTTTTATAAGCAGAATTTAAAAGCATAAGGAAGAATTAGGGCTCTAACTTTGCAAATGTAATATATCTAATATTAATTTTAGAAACCAAATAGACTTCTAAATGGTCTCTTCTGAGTATGAAACTACCCTCGAGTTAATTTTTAAAAACCTTAAAATTACCTATAGTAATTCAAGACAATTAATTTGTCAATTGAATGAGCTGGATTCGGGACTGCAGAGTGAACTCAATCTTATATATTTTTACAATTTGCTATTTTCACTGGTTCTGTGAACAGTTCTTTATCCACTCCTGACTGTAATCTCACATAGGTTCCATAGCTTTCTCTGTGACTCTTATAAATAAAGTACCCAGGCCTATTAAATTTTTTTTTTAATGTAGCTAAGTAAATCCTTTTTACTTATCTATTTTTTATATGGTAATGTGTATATGTTAATCCCATACTCCTAATTTATCGCTCACCCCCTTTCCCCTGTGATAACCATAAGTTTGTTTTCTACGTCTGTGAGTCTGTTTCTGTCTTGTAAACAAGGTCATTTACTATATAGTACAGGAAATTATATTCAATATCTTGCGATAACCTATAATGGAAAAGAATCTGAATACCAAATCACTTTACTGTACACCTGAAACTAACACAATATTGTAAATCAACTATACTTCAATAAAAATTTTTTAAGTGTAGCTATATGTGTATGTGCATCTACACTCTATACACATCACCCCCGTTCACATCTCTTACTGCATTGGGTGGTGGGGAAAATGTGGGATTAGGAGGCTGGAAACCTGGGTTCAAGTTCAGGCTCTGCCCATGTCCCATGGTCTGTGATAACTCGTCCAGCCTCAATTTCCACACCTGTGAGATGAGGACCCGCTCATGTGCACTTGGTGGGGGTTTTTCTTGGGAAGAAGTGAGATGACGTCTGTGGAGGAGGCCACGGGGCACTGGCAGAGATGAAACAAACCCCTCAAATATCCATCTCTCTCCATCTGCCCTTGCACGTGTGAAAGTATCTGATACTCATGGGTGTCTACAGCCCCGCTCAGCCTTCCCTGTGAAGGACACACTTGGGATCCCTGACCTGTCTCTGGTTTTGAAATGAGCTCCCAGAAAGTTGACCTGTGCACAAATGTGTGATGTAACTTTGCAAATTAAGTGCGTAATGTTTTTAGGAAAGCCCTGCCCTTTCCTCGCCTGCACCCCACCCCTGGGACCAGGTAATTTGTGGGCACATCTGTTGCAGGTGTTGTGGAATATTCTCAGAGATGTTCTTAGATCCTGGCCTGGGGTCTAAAGGTGGAGAAGCTGGCTCCTGGGACACAGGGATGCCTGCAACATGGGTCAGGTAACAGGATCGAGGCAGGAAGGCCTGCGAGCAGCGGTGGGCCTGGGCAGGGTGAGTGGGCAGCTCGGCAAGCAGGGAAACCACAAAGAACTGCTCGCAGGGGCAGGAAAAGGAGACAGGTACCCCCAACCCAAACACACACATACACCCCTCTTTATCAGATATCACTTACTGGATGTTACCTGGTCCAGGCAAGCAACTTAACCCCTCTCGGCCTCGGCGATCTCATTTGTATGGGAGGCGTACAGACCTGCTTAGCTCATGGGCCGAGGTTGCTCTGGCTGGTAGCACGTTAATTTACAGAGTGCCTGCTGGGCACCCGGCATTGTGCCAGGTGCTGGAAGGAGAGGGATGGAAGATCAAAGAGAAAAAGAGGAGGCGTAATCGTCACTCTTGCCTGAAAGAACCCATCACTCTTCTTCAAATCTTGCCGTGGCTCCTCATTTTTCTTAGCATAAAATCCAAACCCTGTATCAGGATCCACATAAGACTTTGGGATCCAGCCCTGGGACCTCTCTCAGCCAATATTTTCTAATGTTCCTTTGCTATCCTGAAACAGCATTCAGGGGTGATATAATTTATCTACACACAAGATGTTTTAATCAATATATTAATATATTAACTTTCATATGGGGGGGGAAAGAAGTAATTCGTATCAAAACAAGATGCATTTCAATTGGAAAGTTCTCTGACACTGCTTCACTAATCAACACAAGGACGTGTGTTTGTGTAAAATCATAGTGAATGCCACAACTAGAAACACAGACTTGACAACAACAGGGGTGTTGTTTTGGAGACTCAGATACCAAGAGTGATGTTGCCATGGGTGACATGATTTTCCCAACATGGCGAACACTGCTTGGTAATATTCCAAACAAAACACAGAGCAATCATCCCTTAATTTATATAGTAGCTCCATTCCTAGAAAATTCAATATATATAATTAACACTGTGCTAAAATTACTTTCTGTTTATATGAATTAGAGAGTTAAGTCCAGGCTCAGATCATTAGAAATTGGCTTTTCACTTACATGAATATCTACTGGGACATCCTAAAATCTGCAGGACCCAGATCAGCCCATCTTTGTGTAGGACTGTTAGATGCACTGATTGAAGTCTTGCACCCTTAGTGCCTACTCACTACATATATGGCGCCTCCCTCCCAACAAATATCCCAAACAAACTCGAGGCAATATCACCCCCTCGGGAACCACGGATCTAGCCCCTGCCTACCTCTCCAGCCCTCGTCTTCTCCTATCCTCCTCCTGTTTACAGTGCTCTCGGCCACACAGCTTCAGCTTTTCTCCTTTCCTCCAACACATCAAAGGGCCTTTGCACGTGCTGTTCCCTCCACCAGGAATGCTCTTGCCCAGCTGTTCACATGGCAACCTTCCTCTCCTCCGTGTCTCTGCTCACATAACATTTTCAGGAGAGCGGCTTTCCCTAGCCACCTGAGCTACAGGAGCACGCATTCCCAGCCCAGCTGGTCTCAATTATGCCACCCTGTTCTTGCCCCTCAGGACACATCACGCCTAGACTTTTTTCTAGGTTGTCTTCCCCATCAGGGTCAGCACACTTTTCTGAAAGGGCCAGAGAGCAAATATTTCAGGCTTTGCCAGCCGTTATGGTCTCAGTCACAACAACTCAACTCTGCCCTGTATCACTCAAAAGCAGTCACACACAATATGTAAACAAATGGGCGTACCTGTGCACAAATAAAACTTTATTTACAAAACAGGCAGAGGTTAGATTTGGCCCTTGGGCAGTAGTTGGCCAATCCCTGCACTGGACTATCAGCTCCTTGTTGTCTGGTTTAGTCTTGAATTCTTTTTGTCTCACACAGTGTGGGCCGTATGGTAAGAATGGAATGAATGTATGTTGAAGAAATGAGTTTGTCCAGCTGGAATGAGGAACAACAGAAAACACAAGAAAGACTTACCTATTCTTAGCGCCGATGGAAGCGTTTCCACGTTGGCCGCACACCCAGCACCGTAAGAGTCCTGAGAATGGAGGGCAGGAGAATTCAGGGAGGGCTTCCTGGAGGAAGTGGCCCTGAACAGCAGCTGAAAGAAAGATGGGATTTGGACTACGGTAGTCATGGCACTCACTTGTTCAGTCATCAATTCATTCCCTCGCTCAGGGACATTTGTTGAGTGTCCTATCAGCTGCTGACAACACAAAGTTGAGAACACGCAGTGCTCCCCGGGCAGGAGACTTTGATCCTGTTGTCAGGACAGTCTGGGGATTCCAAGGATGCTGTGGACCAGTCACACTTCTGGGTGCCTCATGCACAGGCGAGACCAGGGTCACATCTGAGCATGGCTCAGTAGTGCCCCAACTGGACCTTCATCCCACTGACCATCCACGTCATCCAACCCCCCTGTGCCGCGCTTGTGAAATCAGTGCACCTGTCCTCAGCATGGCCCCGAACCCTCACCCTCCCACCCAACCCAGTCTCAGGGACCCGGGCCTCTGCCCTCCCTCACCCTAATCACAGCCCACTCCCAGAGCCTCCGTCACACAGCTGCATAATCATATGCTCTTCCCAGGAAAGGATGCTGTACTTGCGGGTCTTCAGACAGAGGCCTGGGGGGATTCTGAGCAGTGGTGCCCCTGGGCCATCAGAGCTCCATCCCCCAGGCAGTTTTAAGTAACTGGGGCGGGACATTTCAGCAGCTTGATGGGTACATTGAGACCTCGAGTGACAATTCTTTGATCTTTTAAGAAATTATTTGAAATTCTTTTTTAAAAAGAGTCAAGGTTATCCCCTGCTCTCCCCTCTTGGTTGCCTTCCCTCCAAAGCTCAAGGCCTCGAACCTCCTGCAAACCTCATCTGCTTTTCTTTCTCTCTTTGCTTTGGCTTCTCAGACATTCAGAGCCAAATATGTAGCAGCCCAAAGCATCTGAACCCTAGTGGTGGACGTGTTGCATAGTAAGACCTCCCTTGAACGGATTTTGCTGTCTTATTTCCCCTCACCTTGGATTTCTGGTCGATTTTTGAAGTGGTAATGACTGCATGTCTGTAGGCCAACTCAAATCCTTCCAGGGATGAGCCAGGTACCCTTTGTGTACAAATAATCATAATTTCAGAATGTTCTCCCTATCTCCCCTCCCCCTCCAACGCTGAACCCATTTTATTAATATTGAGCTTAATTATTTTGAAGTTTAGATTAATTTAAACAACTCAATTTATTATAAGCATTTCAAAAATATTACATTTTCTACCTGCTAATGAGGGGTAAAAATAGATAAATGAGTTTCTCAACACAGTGTTGATACTATGCTATAAAAACAAACAAGGAAACATTCCCTGCAGGAACTCTATACCGTGACCATCTTCTGGTCTTAATCTCAGCTCTGTACCCTTGGGGTGACCCTGATTTAATGTGCCATGTAGGGCAGCCCCATAGCATTACTGCAGGGGACGCCCCAGGGAGAGTTGGGGACCACAGCTCAGAAGCTACAAAGGGTCTCAAAAAAAAATCTCCAGGTGGAGTGACTAAGAGCCCAGCTTTGAGACAGAAGGACCCCTCACTCATTCCTCTGTTTGTTGGCCCATTCAATAAAGCAAGTACCTTTTGGGTTCGGGCTCCTTGCTGAGCACTGAGGAAACAGGTAAAAAGATGGAAGGTTCGTGCCCCCCCGGACCTACCCTCAGAGTGGGGTGAGACCACAATAAACAAGGGAGCTACCAAGTAAACAAGGTCATCCCGAATTGTGTTCATGTAACAGTGAGCTGAGGGTGGGGAGAGGTGGACACATTAAGAAAGGTCTCTCCGAGAAGGTGACATCTGAGCCACCACGAGGAGGGCACTGAAAGCAAGTCAAAGAAAACAACAGCAAAGGTCCAGAGCAGTAAAACATGGACGTGGAAGGTGCAGAAGTGTAGAGGCCAGTGAGGCTTCCTGCCTCCACTTAGGTTTTAGGGGGGAGAGGCAGCTCTCTGGATGCCTGGAAAACTGTCCAGCATCCCCACAAATGTGCCGAGGGGGACAAGACAATGTCACTCCCTTCACAACAGAGAAGAAGAGGACAAAACATTGATCCCAACAAGTGGGAGAATAAAACAAAGAACAAACAAAGGGGGGGGGGTAAAAGAAGCTGGGGATCCTCTTTTTCTAGAATGAACCAGTGGCTCTCTTGCAAGTGGGCACTGCTGGATGTGAGACGAGACCCAGGGGGTTGTCTGTCATCCCCTGCAATTCCAAGGGTCTGGAGACCCCAGGCCTCCCTGCCAGGACCAAGCCTGGTGGTTCTGTGTCATTACAGTGGCATTCAGAGGACCATGATGCCGTGTTGAGCATCACTGATGATCTTTTATTAGCTGACAAACTAAAGCACTTTCCTCTCTGCACCTGTCTCGAGACAATGCTGTTCTGGGCCCACCTTGAAGAGAGACGAATCCCCTCGATAAACAGCAAGGGTTTCTTCCCCCACAACAAGTGGGCAACACTCTCAAACCCTTCAGAAAATAGTCACCCATGCCCAGCAATCTCGGGGCCTGCTGGCGACATCTAAACACCAGGATCACGCAGCAAGAAGCGGGGAAGGCACAAAACTACCTCGCCACCTTTTTAATGAGCAAAATCCTCTGGCTGCTGTCAGGGCCCTCAGAGACCAGCTATTAATGAGCGCTTAGAAGAGATTGTGCCTGTTTTATACGTGTACGGTGGCCTGGGAGAGACACTTCAACTTCCATTTTACATCCGCTGCCATGTTCCAGTGTCTCCTCAAGGGCAGGAAAACATTTGGCAAATTTTGTCTTTAAAGAGACACGTTCAAAGAGAGCGTTCCCTCCCCACAGCCACATTCTATATGTGAGCACTTTTCAATTTTCAAAGTATATATTTAGATTATGTATATGAAAATCTGAGCGGCGCCGGTAGGCAGCAGGGCCTCAGTTGCACACTCAGCTCTTCCTGCTTCTTGGGGCTTCGGGGAGAGGGGCTTCTGGTTTTGTCCTCAGACTCAGTGGCTTCCCTTACTGAGCTGGGGATGGGTGCCAGGGATGCGGACTGCCTATGTTTTGTTCCTATTTACAGACCCTGGTCCTAGATGGCAGATGATGTGGGTTATAAGTTGATGGGCTGAGATGTGGGAATGGGGGCTGGATCAGAGTGTGAGCCAGGTGGTGCCCTGGAAGGAGGCGTGACTGGCAGAGCCCACGTGGGGGGCAGGTGATGGGGCTGGATCCCTGTGGTAACTGTGCAGGGTCTTTCCAAGATGAGAGGAGGGTCTTGAGGAGAAAGAAGGAGGACGTGGAGATAAGAAAGGACTTCAGAGGACAGCAGATGCTTGGAGGTGTCGATGACCACCCTGTTGTCACAAGGAGCCATCATCTGCAATGGGGAGTGAGCATGAAGGCTGGCGATGCACCAGGTGGCCTCGTGGTATGACGGAAAGCACAGCTTCCAGCTCTTGCACTGACCAGCTGTCCTAGTCAGCTCGGACTACTATAACAGAAGTACAGACTGAGGGTTTAAACAACACACTTAGTTCTCACAGTCCTGGAGCCTAGAAGATCAGGGTGCTGGGACAGTCAGTGTCCAGTGAGAGCTCTTTTCCTGGCTTGCAGATGGCCACCTTCTCACTGTGTCCTCACCTGTCAGAGAGAGAGCTCTGCCATCTTCATCCCCTTATAAGGGCACTAATCCCATTATGGGGCTCCACCCTCATGACCTCATCTAAACCTAATTACCTCCCAAAGGTCCACCTCCTAATACCATCACATTGGGGGTTAGGGTTACAACATATGAATTAGAGAGTGTGGGGTGGGAAGGGGGGAGACACACATTCAGTCCATAGCACCAGCTGTGTGATCTTGGGCCAGTTGCTTAGCCTCTCTGAGCCTCTACTTTTCATCAGTAAAATGGGATCATAATCCCTCCCCCTGTTGTGAGGATAACACGACCTGCCACATGTACAGTGCCTGGGACATGGGTGGAGCTGGCTCAGTGGTGTCTGTGTTTGTTTCTCCAGCCCAGTAATCATCTGAATCCTCCAGAACAGGAAACCCATCCTCCAGTCAACCTCAGAAGACCTGCAGAATAAATGTGTCACGAACAGGAGAAATAAAACATATCCATATTTTGAAAGGGGACCATGAGGGATGGAAGTCACTGACAGTGTGAATTACTATTGATTTCATCATCGCTGCCATCCCCGGAACAAACAGCCCCAGAAAGCACAGTGGTTCCAATCCTAGGCCTGTGGCATCCCAGGGCATTTCCAATGATCTCCAAGTACGTTACAAAACTCGGACCAAAGCTAGCTTGAGTTTTCTCTAATTCAAAAAGTCACCATTCTCAGGCATCAGCGCTTTGGCAAGTAGGAGAGGTGCCACGGAATCGTGCCATGGCAGAGTCTGCCTGCTGCTTCTCCCATCACTCCTCGCTCACGAGCCTCTATATTCTCGAGGTAGCCACATGCCCAGTTGAAGATTCTGCTTCCCAGCCTCTCTCACATCTAGGTATGGCCACGTGACTAAGACTGGCCATTGAAACAAGAGAAACTCATAGGGAAGGACTTGAGGGAAGGTTCTTTGAACGGGAGAAAAGATGACAGGAGAAAGACCCCTTTGCTTTACCCTCTTCCTTCCTTCTTGCTGCCTGGAATGTGGGCACAATGACTGGAGTTGCAGCAGGCATCTTGAAAACCTGAGGATGGAAGCCAAGTATTGGGAATGGCAGAGCAGGAAGAGAGACATAGCCTGGGCCCCAGATGATCATGAAGCCACCACCCCAGCCTACCCAGGACGTCTTGTACATCAGAGGGGAAACCTTTATGCCTTTAAGGCACTGTTACTGGAGTTTTCTGTTGGCTGCAGCTGGACCTAATCCTAACATATATATTGAGTTACTAGAGTCTGATGACTGTGCAGAAGGGAAGCTCTGGGTACCAGGCTCCCAACCCATTCTTGGCAGGAAACAGGCGGGGGAGGGAGCAGAAGCGGGCAGAACATCATGGTGCCAGATTAGCACCCAACAGCGTCTTCTTGCTAGTGCCCACTGGTCTTGGCTAGCGCTAGGCCCCAGGTGAGTGATCCATCCCTCCCCGTTTCACCTTCTAGAGAACTCCAGCCTAAGCCCAAATCCAATGTGGGGGCAGGGTGCTGCCACAGGAAGAGGATATAAGTCAAAATAAACCCTGATTCAAGTCCTACCTTTGAACCTTAACAGCCGTGTAACTTTGGGCAAACCACTTAACCCTTGAGCCTCAACTTCCTTCTCTGAAAAATGGGAGTTACAGTAATGCCTACCCCAAAGGGCTCCATGGATAATGTAAATAAAGTACCTGGAATTCAGCCCTTAGGAATGCTGGTTGTGATTATACAGATTAGTTATGAATGGATATTATTACTTTCAGAGAGAGGTCTTGGGGCAATGGCACATCCTTTCTTCATAAAGCCAGGAGCTAGGGAGGCTTTAGCCAATGACATCTCTGTCTTTCTTCCTAGGTGAGGTACAAGCAGCTTGAGTGCCACGAAGGTTGATCCTGACCGTCTGAGAACTGGAAAGAGGACAGGACTGGTAGGGGGGAGACCCAGCTCCTGTTACTGGCTTCACCACTAACTAGCTGTGTGACCTCAAGCTAGTCACCATCTCTTTCTGAGCCTCACCCGTGAAATGAAGATGCCGGACTCCACCTCTGAGACCCCTTCTAGCATAGAAGTGCAGTGACCCCATGAACACAGGGCAGCCTGAGGACCAGGATCAAAACAGTCAGCCTACCTGCTGTACTTCTACCTGTGTTGATTTTGCCCCCAGCTTCCTCAGACCCACCAGTCATTCACAATGTTCTTTCCTATTGAATTCCTGTCATATCAAGGGCCTGATTCTGGACTCAGTGTCATTTCTACAGACACTGAGACTAGATCTCAGGACTGGAGCAAGGAGAGATTTGAGAGCATCGTTTGCCTCACTTTCTGTAAACTTGATGTAAAAATTCAGATGTGCAAAGCCAATAAACTGGAAGATTGTTGGTTTGTAAAAGAATCATCAAGAAGCGTAAATAATCTTGTTCATCTGTGTCTCACTCACATGATGGGAAGGAAGTTATGCTGAGTCCTCAGCTATCGAGCTTGAGACCCTAACCATGCATTTAACATCCATCATTAATTCAATCCTTTCCATAAGACTTCCACCAGGTAAGCACCCCCATTCTCATATTGCCAACAGGATAGAGGGACGGCGAAGTTACATATTTTGCTTAAGTTAAGGCCACGCAGACAATAAATGGTTGAACCAGGATTAGAATCTCGATCTAATCTAGCTTGTCACCATAGAACCATATTCTTAAGGCCTGAAAGAGAAACAGCACAAAGTGGGGTGATGCCAGAAGACAACTGGCTGGCTGTGTGACCTTGGGACAGTCGAGGAATCTCTCTCTGCCTGCTTTTTCTCATGTATCAAAAGTGGGCGTTGGATAGATCAGAGCCCCATTCTACAGAGTGGTACCTGTTGGTAGATCTCCAAGCTGCCAGGCTGCCCCCACCCCACTCCATACTCAATATATATCAGGGCTGCCAAGGCGAGAGCAGGTAGTCATGGAAGTGATGCCCTGCTTGGGAATCTCCCAATGGACAGAAGGCTGGGGACCTTGACTTCACACATCTTCCCTTCCCTGCCCATCTCCAGAACCCCATGGGTGTGTCCACTGGGTCTTCAAACCCAGGCAGGTGTGCCTACAAACCTGAATGTATAACACTTGGGATCTGTGGGAAGGCCTCTCTAAACGTCCATCCCAAAATGTCCTGTTCTATTTACAGACTCTCTTCACCCAGTAGTCTCTTTAGGGGATGGGGGCCCCTCAATGGCACTAATGCTTACCTGCATCGGCCATGCAATGCCAAATGATGTAACAATTCCGTGGCATCCTGTGAGACTTTTGCAACAGATGGCGTTGCTGTAAAATATTTAACAGGCTGACAATTGACACTCGAACTCTTTTGGATTCACCAATGAATCTGATGCCCACGTGTTGCCAAAAGCATTTATTGTCTCATAATTTGATTTACTTTTTTCCATGCTGCTCCCAGTGCCTGCAAGTAGGGGCAAAATGGCTGATGGCTCCAGGTGCCACAGAGGCTAATAAAGCTTGCCGTGCTCCCAGCATGCTCTCTGCTGTCAGCAACCGGCAATTAACTTAATAGGGTTCTTGAAATGGAGTCGATCCGGGAAGTGCGGCACGTGTTGACACTCTCCCGCTGATCCAGGCAGCCTCCCACCATTGACTTGCCGGGTCTGTTTGCTATTTGAATTATTTAGGAGCTTGTTACGTGAATTAAAAAGCAGCACTTTGCAGCATTAAGTCTAATATTTTATGATCTTCAATTGATTAGGTGGGCTTTCAGGATTACATGGAAATGTTAAGATAAAACACGCCTCTGACAGGCGGCTCTCGCCAGTCTGCTTTGCTTTTCAAAAACCTAGATGAAAACCCAAAAGGAGCCTGCCTCCTTTTTCCCCTCCAAGCGAGTCTTCTGGAACCTGTTTGCAGACCATCGAAGGGCTTTTCCACCCTGAGGATACCAGGTGCCCTGGGTTCTCAGGACAAAAAGGAGACTGGTCCCCCTTTCTCTACTTTGCTTTTGTCTCTTTCTTGGAACAAAGACACCAGTGATGACACGATGCCCAGAAGGACCACCTCCCAAGCCTGGGCCTGCAAAAGGAAAACCCTGCTGTGGGTTTCCAGCCATTCACTTGGACCAGGATGGGCACCACTGCCGCACCTGCCCTTGGCCAAGGGTGTGTGTAGCCCACGCCCCATGCAGCACCAAGTTTACAGAGTGCCAAGCTCCAGAGGACCTCCCCTGCCACAAGGTCCAATTCACACTTTCCTGCCCTACCAGCTGCCACCACTCTCTCCCCTGGCTGATGACAATAGTTTTCTCCTGGGATTTCCCCATCAGTCCCATTCCAATCCACCCTACACCCTGTAGCCAAGATATGTTTCTAAAACCCAGCTCTGGCTATGACACTTCCCTGCTCAAAACCCCTCAATGGCTCCCCATTGCCTCATCAATCTGGCCCCAGGCTCTCTTTCTAGCCTCATCTTCTGTTGTTCCCATATGAACCAGCCAAACTGAGCTATTTATTATTCTCAAAAAACACTCTCTGTTTTCTCAACTCTGAAGCTTTGCTCATGACCGTCACTTGGTTCATTAAACTTCCCTTCTTCACCTATGGAAAGTCTACTAGCCCTTGATAATGAAATGAGTAAATAAAAGTATACAATATAGAGCTTCCTATGTTCCAAGCACTTGACGTATTATTATTTAATCCTCAATAATCCTTTAAGGTCGGTACCTTTATTATCTCCATTTTATACATGGCAAAATGGAGGTTCAGAGAAATTAGGTAACTTCCTCAAAGTCACTCAGCTAGCTGGAATTCAAATCCAGGCAGACCAGGCTCATCTAATTCCACTTCCTTGGTAAAGCCATCCCTGCCCGTACCTGAGTGCCTTCTTTCTCCTCTGAAGTTTGCAGCATCTATCCTTTCCAGGGCACTGACTTATTCAGGTTGCAGGTAGAGATACACAGCTCTCTTCTCTCCCAGGATGCCAACGCCATGGGACAGTCTGGGTCTCCCTTGTACCACAGCAGGGCGCAGGGTCAGACTTTGCACATAGTAGGTGTTGACTCAGCAGGCTGTCAACCTGACCGCAGGCTGGTTCCCCACCCAAAGCCATGACCCCTGGAAGAGTATTCACCTGGTCCCTACTGCACTTTCCCAGTGGCAGAGAAGGCATTGCAAGGTGCCGAGTGAAGGTGCAAGTTCTAAAGAAAGAGTGACTTGAATTTGAATCTGGGCACCACCTTTTTTAACCATGAAACCTTGGGGAAAAGAGACCATTCATCTCACTGAGGCTTGGTTTTTCTCACCTATAAAATGGAAATAATAGTAGTCCCCTCTCCATAAAGAAATTATTAAAATTAAATGAAATATTTCATAAAAAACTCTTATGATACACGGTTCCCAGCACGTGGTAAGGGCTCAGGAAAACATAGCTATTATTACCGTTGGATTGACCCCAGTTGGAGTCTTAAATCCGCCTCCTGCAGCTCTGGGACGCTAGGCCTGGCATCTCTACACCTCTACACACGGGCTACTTAAAACTCACCTCACAGGATTATGGAGAAGTTAAAGAAATAACAGGAGGTCTGGAAAGGAACAGACATTCAGTATCTTAAGATCATTATTATTTTTAATTATAAACTTCACCCAAGCTGAGGATTTTTTTTTTTTCCAGAACACCATAAAGATGGCCCCTGATCCCTAAAATCAACAATCCTGTGCCAAAAAAATGACATCTGCTACACCCTGACCCTGCAGCTGGCTCTAAGGAGAAAGGGGATGGATGCAGCCCAGCCTGGCCTCCAGGGGGCGCTCGATTTAATGGGGAAGCCAGCAGGCAAGGAGCCTATCTCATCTGAGGCAGAAGGAGGGCAGGGATGGGGTGGGGGGCTGGCTGAGCCAAGTCTCAGGGGCTCAGCTGAGAGGAGCCGCTGCCTGATCCTGTGACCTGTGACCCATCGGATGTGGTGGACGAGCCATGAGGAGGAAAGCAGGCACTTTGCCAACTGTAGCGGGAAGGAGAGTGTCTGTATGATTAGCAATGCCCTCTCAGGAGACCTCTGCCCAGAGGGGGGAGGCTGACAGTATAATCTCTTAGTAAGGAGTTGTCCTCAAAACCGCTCTGCTATCGGGAGGCCCTGAAGACAGGAAGTTGCTCTCAGGAATTATCTCACCACCATCACTAATAACAACTGCTGGGTCTGGTTCTTTAAGGCAGTAAGGTTCTGAACTTGGGTCATATAGATGAGCTTAAGGAGGATGGGGACCAGGAAGACCCTAAAATACATGCCAAATCTTGTATAAATATATGCAGGTATATATACTAGGTACAGGTTCTATAATATTCTGTATTTGTCAGGATAGGCTAACTGCTAGCTGCAGTAACAAATAACCCCTAAATCTCAATGGTTTTAATACATATGTCCCAGTGCAAGCACGCTGATAAGGAGTAGGCAGTGAAGGGCAGGGTTCTGCTGGCCAGGGCTCCACCGTCTTCAACATGTGGGCATCCAAGATCACCCTGAGCCACATTCTGTTGGCAGGTGGAGGAGAAAATGAGCATGAAAGACCTTATAAGAAATTTTCGGGCCCAGGTCTGGAAGTAGAATAGGTTACTCTTGCCTACATTCCATTGGCCAAAACTCAGTCACATGAGGCCTCTACCACAAAGGTTGTTGGTAATTGTAGTCTTCCTGTGTCCCCAGGAGGGAAGGAAACTGGTTTGGAGAACACATCTCATAGCCTTGGAAAGGCACTTGTACAGAGGGGGAAAAAAGGGGCAGGGAATGAAGAAGATTGGTAAGTACCATTTGCTTTATGTACATTATTCACTTAATTCTCATTATTAATAATAGGTTTTTAAATTTTATATACATTTTATAGAGAAGAAAACTGGAACTCAGAAGACTCAGAAGACTAAGTCACTTACATAGGATCACACAGTAGTGAGTGTTCTGGCCCAGAATACACCTCAGGTTTGTCTCTTGTCAACATACAGCTTTAAAGGCATCCCATTTTACGACTTCTGCATATTAATGTATTTTGAGTGGGAAGGCAGACGTGAATGGAGAAGATAATTTTGAGCTGGTATTTTTGGGTCAGCTATCATTTATTGACTGCTTACTCTATGACAGATACCATGTATTGAATAATTAACTCCCAGTAACCCTCTGAGCTACGTCCAGCTATTATTATCCCAGGTTTATGAATGAGGAAATGGAAGCACAGAGTTATGTTGTTTGCCCAAGACCCCACAGCTAGTAAGTGAGGGATCCGGGACTCCATCCCCAGTGCCCAAGCCAGTTCCGTAGGCAAACACTCCTTCCCATGCTTGTACTCACTCAACTGCAGTTGCCCTTGGCCACCCCATGACTTCAAGGTAAACAGAGAATGCATCTCCCTCAACCTCATGCCCCCATCTTGCAGCCCAGTCTGCCCCTCCCCTTCGGAAGTCATGGTCTGAGGGCGGGCACCTGCCCAAGGGCAGGCTGACATAGCAGTACAGTCACCGGCCACTTGCAAACTGGGAGCCCCATGGCAGAGCCCACCAGCCCGTGTAGGGTGGGCACTGCAAGCCCACGAGCAGCTGACATCCCCTTCATGACCCCATTCAATCCACCTGATGGCTTCATGAAGGTAGATTTTTAACATCTCTGACCACTTTGTCATTTAAGCCAAAATAAATTCAGCTACTGGGGCTAGAAGCAGACCTGGGATGAACGTGATGGGAAACCAAGGCAGCCTGGTCGGTACTCACGCTCCCTTGGCCCTCTGAGGTGCCGCTTCACACAGGGTGAGGTCCTGGGGTTGGGGAGACAGCTCACCTTGAGCCTCGCACAGAGTCAAGGTGTTGACTTCAAGCTCTTACACAAAAGCAGCGAGCTGGTGGGAGGGTGGGTGGAGGAGGAGTGGGATCGTCCCTCAGGCACTCAACAGAGGTACTGTGTGGGTGGGGGCCCCCAGGACTGAGGAGGGGTGAAGGATGTAAAAGCACCAGGGTCGAGGGAGGGAGACCCTCAGACAAAGCTGCAATGAAAGCTGAAAGTTCAGAACCAGAAGAGAAGAGGGGCAGCCCCCTTGCACCAGGTCTGTGCCAGGACCCTCTGGAGCAGAGATGCCAGGACTGGAGTCAGCAGGGCTTGGTTCAGAGCCCAGCTCCTCCATTCATTAGCCCCACGGTTTCACCGCTCAGTTTCTCTGTCTGTAAAATGGGCACAGTGTCATCTCGCCTCACAAGGCTGCAGGAGGACCCAGGGATGGAGTACATAAAACACTGAGCACCAGGCCTGGTGTGAAGCTCTCCCAGGGGCCTTTGAATACAGTCCTCTTAGAAACAAACAAAGTAACAGACAATTCTCTAATCATTTGCATCATCAAACGAGATTCCTCCTTTATAGCTGTTGGTTTTGTAACTAAAATAATCACCTCTTCATTTTTCATGGGCCTGCATCCTGATCCTCTAGGTCGGTCAGTCGCCTGGCCCCCTCCCCAGGGTGCCCAGCACGGACCAGACACGCAGAACCAAGTGTTTCTGAGGTCAGAGCTCACACTTCATAGGGCTCTTCCTTGTCCATTCTTTCCATTACTCCCGGAAGCAGCCCTGGGAGGCGGGGAGAGCTGACCTGTGACCCCCCCCCCCCACTTCAAAGACAAGGTCATGGAAACTCCCCAGGGGTTTCCGTCAGCGAGCAGCAGCTCTGCTCCAAGCGCAGGGTGTTTCTGGTGACACCGAAGGGACTCAGCACCCTCTTAACCACCTGAGGACAGCACAGGACACCAGGACTGACATGCAGAGGCCTGACCCAGGGCAGGGCTACGAGCGTGGGCCCTGGAGAGAGGCTTTGTGGGTGCCCATCCCAGCTCTGCCACCTACTTGCCCTGAGACCTTGGCGCAAGCGGCTGGACCTCCCCGCGTCTTATCTATAAAATGGGATGACATCACTTCCTACCTCCTAGAGTGCTGTGCGTGCTGTGAGATTTAAAGAATTAATAATATAGTGTATATTAAGAATCATTGTGTGTCACTACTGGTTCCCTGTGCGGGAAACCACATGCACCCACCTACCTTCTGTTTGCTTCTGAGGCTCTGTGCCCTTGGGCGGCCGAGTCTGCATCTCATCCATCTTGGAGACTAAGACAGAGGGGCAATGCAGTGTGGTGGTTAGAAGTGCAGGCTCTGGTGTCAAGTTCATACCCATCACTTCCTGCCTGTGTAAACTTGGCGAGCTCTCGTCTGCTCTGAGCCTGTTTCTGCCTGCATAGAACGGGATAATAATAGAACCTGTTTCATAGAGATGTATTTCATTAAGTGGTGTAACACACGTGAAGCACCTAGAACAGTTCCTGGCACGTGAGAAGTGCTAAACAAGTGTTAGCTATTATTGTATTAATGTTCTGGGCGCCCGTTACTAGGCCTGATCCAATGGTGCTTGATGAGGTCCAGGAAAAGGGAAAGGTGGATATGGCTGAGGTCAAGTAACTTGCTCAAAGTTATCCACTAAGGACAGGCATTGCAAATCCAGGCAAAAGCTAGAGGACACAGACCCTGTGGGCCTCAGAGAGGAGTTGGGATTTCCCTCAAGTACAATGGGAGGTGATCAGATCACACTGAACGTTCGTGGCCAGTTCAATGATTATTGAGCACCTACTGCACCCAGGCAGGCTGCAGTGAGCCTGAGGTCGCGACATGCGCCCCTCTCAGGTGACCCTGCCTTCCTGCTGTGCCCCTCGGGGCCTCCCCCAGCGGCTCCCTCCCCACCTGGGCTTCGCAGGTTCTGGGCGAGAACTGGTGCTCTGGCCTCGGTCCCTCGGACCCCGGTGCTCAGAGCCCGGCCACGCCGCGCCGCCCCGCAAACACGGCTCGCAGCCCGGCCTCCCCCACCTCTAGCTGGTCCGTGCCGCCTCCTCCGGAAGCCCTCCGGGGCGTCTCGGGGAGGCCAGGGTGGCCAAGTTAAGCCACGATCCGAGCGCGGGGACCACCAGCCCTCCCGGGGAACCCTTTCTGCCCTCAACTCGGCAGCGCGTGTCCAGCGCCATAAGCCCCTGGTGACCACGCGGTGGGCACCCGGCCGGTGGGGCGCACACGCTGACCCCTGTGGGCACCTGGGCTCCGGACGAGCCCCGAGCCCCGCGACCCCCGCGCCGTGACACTGAACGTTCCATCCCCGAACCTCGGCGACCCGAGGAGTCCCAGTCTCGCGGTGGCGCGGCCTGATTGGCAGGTCCGCCCTTGGCTGGGGTGGGGGCCGAGGAAGGGCTGTGGTGCACAATTGCTGTTTTTACTCCTGCCATCATCAATTCAACTATTGACAGGGAAAGGAGGGTCCGCCGTGGCTTTGTGTCACGCACTCACTGTAATTTACTTGAAAAGAATTAAATCACAATTACCTGCCATTCGTTTTGCATAAAACGAGCCAGAAGGAGGCTGCAATCGCAGAGCGCCTGAAAAGACAACAGCCCCGTTGTTGCCATATTAGAACAATATTTCTCAATCTGAAACTTAAAACATTCGAATTAGCAGCTTTGTTTGACTACGGTGGCCCACAGATAGGCAAGACTGACACCCCACCTCGGACTGCAGACATTACAGTTAACGAGCCTAATTTTCATTCATTTAAGTCTAGACCGATCTTTTAAAATCATTGCATTTATTGTCCTAATGTACCTCCCAAATGTTGGAAGGGAAAACGTAATCTTTTGTCTGTTACCTAGCCCAGTAGGTAAATGATCTAAATGCCATGAAAATCCCTCTTGCTGGGGCTAAAATCAGAGCAAACTGTAATTAAGCCACTTGAGATTTGTTTAAATGTCCAAAGAAATCACTGTTTCTCAAATAAAGTTACTTCTGTTCTCATTTTCTCTCCTTTCAGATATGGTCGTCAGGTAAATATGACTGATTAGCTTTTAAACCAAGGTTTCTAAAGTGTATTTAAAATATTCAATTCTGCAAAATTACATCAATGTGAACCGGTGTGTTCAGCAAATTTGAAGCCAGGCTAAGTTTTTAACAACTTCTGTAAAAGTAAACTGCTGCTTTCAGTGAGCTGTAGTTTTCATTAACATTAATGGGTTTTCAGCAACAAAATGTAACTGTTCAATCAAGCTTGAATATTAAAAAGAACCCAGTTACTAATTGTGAGAACCCTTGAACAACCAGGAAAAGCTGCAAATTCAAAAATACAATTGGTAACCTTGGGAACTGGGTTCAGGGAAAGTGAACAGAAATAGAGGTGATCTATTTCATATCCATAAACCTATAAATAAGGTTGAAGATGGAGAAGATGAAGGAATAGAAAGGTAGAACTTTTGAAATCTGAGTGGTAAAAAAGCAAGCTGAAATGCAGATTTAGTGTCAGGAATAATTAAACTGCGAAGTAAGAAAACCCTGTAACCTAGGAAAGCAAGTCAGAGAAAGAATAAAAATACATTTGCTATTGTTAACAGTGGACTTCCCTAATTTTAAAAAGTGCAATTTTATCATTGAAATGTTATTAGTATTTTAAGAGGTTTTTTGTTTTTGTTTTTTTATGGATGGTTTTTTCCTTTAAGGGAAAAAAAATATTTTATTGTCTGCTTCTTTTTATTTTTTAAAGTGAGTATGAAAATTATCATGTTTAATTTTATATTTAGTGACTTTAAAATCTTTTAAGGTAATTTTTCCTTTGTTCTTTTAGGAGAGAATAAATGTTTGGCTTCAGCAGAAAACAAATTACATGTGGAATAAACCCAAGACTCAACTCTATTTTCATGACTGGGTTTTTGAACAATAATCCACAGAGGTGGGGAGAAAGGGATTCATCAGGCAAATGAAACAAAGTCCCTGATCTATATGCCTATTCTGATATCACCTCCTGGAATATCGGCAACATTTTAAGTTCCAGCCTAAGCCACGAATTCCTTCAGAACAAATCAAATGTCTTTAAAGAATATTTCTGTTTGAAAAGGAATTAAGCTCTCCTGAAAGAATTTTAAAGGTTGTGATATTCACAGTCTGATAAAGCAGCACCTTTAATGAAATTCTAATTAGCAATTTCATGCACTTTGCTATTAGTCATATCAGATTAATGCACATTTTCACAGCCTTCCTTTAATTAAGTGCACTTATTCCAAGTTTCAAACACTTTCCTTATAAGATGAAAACTGTGCTGAAATGTTATTTAGTAAACAGAGAAAGTGTGAAAGTGTAAGTGTGCGTGTGTACAGGGGCGGACATTTTTAACTGTCTACAATTTTTTTTTTTACATTTTGAGTTGGTGAGCTCAGGTTTTCATGCCTTCTGGCATTCTTAGTGTTTCTTTGATGTTTCCGGGGGACCTATTCAAATCTTTAGCCCGCCCAAGTGCACATCATGTGTACTTTGCCTAAAACACATTTTCTGTATGTGTATATATGTTGGAAGATTTTTTGTTTAAAACATTTTTTCTTCATGTTTGTGTGTGTGTGTGTATGTGTGAGAGAGAGAGAGAGGGAGAGAAACTATGTAATATACAATATTTAGTTTTTAAAATCTCCTCTGAAAAGCAAGGAACAAGCATTTGCCCATATAATATCCCCATCCCCATCACCTTTCACAGGCACCTCCTTTCCTTTGAACATAGCAATAAGATTTCATTCGACCTACTAACTTTCATTCTGAAGCCCCAGCAAGGAGCAGGCAGCTTCGTGGTGAGCCGTATCCAGGGGGCACCGGATGTCTTCCTTCATTTCAGACTCCACTTCTCCACTGCAAGAGCCCAGCCGTCCAGCCAGTCATTTCCAGGGAAAGCGAGACCTGCCCTAGTGACTCACACCCTAGAGACCCCAGATTCCCCAGATCATCCCTCCCTCCCAGCCTGCTGGAGGGTTGCTCCAATTCAGGGAGATCCTATTGTCTGGGAATCAACCTGATCTTATCTGTAGTCTTTTGTCAAGAGGAAATTTGTGTTGCCTGTTTTGCTCAGAGGTTGAAACTTGTAATATATTAACTAATTGCTTGCATCTCTAACACATGTTCTCTTGTTGGTGTCATTCATGTATACTGTAACATTTTTGACATTTTTAGATTGTCTCTTGGGACTCCTGGGCCTCTTAGCAGTTCCCTACATGAAGAGTGTTTGCCTAATGATTACTGACTGACATCTCAATAACAAGCAACGTAGGAGTTGGGCGCATCTATTGAAGAGTTCTGGGGTGTGTGCGTGTGTGTGCGTGCGTGTTTTAATTCATGGTCTACTTTGTCAAGTCATGTGTGAGCCATAATTTAAGCTAATAATTACCAGACATGAATTCAATGAAACGTTGGTGTCTACACTTAAAAAAAAAAAAAAAAAAGTCCTGAATTTTAATGCATTCAGAAAATGTTTGCCTAGGGCCAGGCTGGGTCCAACACGCATATGGAAGCACTTTAAAAGTGATAAATGATTTGGAATCTACCCTGTCTACTGGTGTGCTTCTCAGGAAAGAAAATTAGGGCTAACAGGTGTTAGATAGGGAATGCTGGGGCATTTTAATAGAATTGTCAAAATGTTGGTACCAGATGTTGACATTAATGCACACAACTCGGAACGTAATGCCGGGCCGCCATTTAAATGATTATTTGTTTAAATTTCAAGTCGCCGGCAGGAAATCCTTACTTTGTTCAGCACCTTTCTCTACACACCATCCCCCTGCTCTTTCCCCTACGATTTGCATCAAAGTGTCCGTGGCTGTTCAGCTCACATACGCATGCTTTAAATAATCCACGCCTGTCAAATTTCATTTTTTCTTTTCAGATCCTACTCATCACATCCCCATCCTCGCCAGCCTTGAAGTCCGCCTCAGTGTATTCGTATATGAGAAAAAAATGATTTAAATACTGCCAGTTATAGGATAATTAATCTTTGAACTACTCAGTAACTTCAAATGTATATACCAAGTAATCTGCATGAACTTGTAATTACTATGTATTTATACGATATTTTCCATGTAATCACCAAGTCGTTACATGGTTATGTGAGCCTTGTAAATTATGGTGATAGCAGAAAACTAATCTCGCCCACACCACTGCCAAAAGCCCATGCGGGAGCCGCAGGTCTCCACCGCAGCCAATTAATCGAAGGATCCAGAAAGAGTCTATCCTTTAAAGGGAACTAGAACTTTTACCTGCAATAGAGTCCCAACTTTAAGAAATATCAGGGGATCGAGAGACTGGTGAGGTAGGCAGGGAGCAGCCTTCCTCATTCAGCTTTCATACAAAGACTGATTGGTTTGGGCAATTTATTGCTGCTGGAGTTGAAAGGCAATTGGAAAAAAAAATCTCTAGGCAAAGTCCACCATCAGTTCTGCAGGCTGCATTGTGCTGTGACATGGGGAAGGTCCTAAAATAAATTCCAATGTGAGTTTCAAGAACCAACCCTGAGGCAGATTTGGTTTGTCATCTTTCTGAACCCAATTAAAGCAGAAGCAAAACCTTTAGTTTTTCCGAACTGGGGCATCTTGTGCCAACTCTCCAAAAGTACCTTCCTTCACAAATAAACTCCGTGTGTGTGTGTGTGTGTGTGTGTGTGTGTGTGTGTGCCCACGTACATGAGCACTCATACGCACACACACGTGTGAGCAAGTGCTAGCACACTAATTTAATCTCTTCAAGCTACATTGGACCATGTGGACCCTTTGTTCAGAAGCAACCATCCAAATGGGAAGGACCCGTCTCCCTCCTTGGTAGGTACCCTCCTTTCTCCTTGACTGGGCTGCTGAGCTCTGCTTTTCCTTGGCACAGGAAAGGACCAGGGCGTATACAGCACCATGGCCTTTCTGGGCACTGTAAGTGGCCACTCAGAGTAGAGCAAGGGACACTGAGTGGCTAAATCTGTAGGGGATTCTGGACTTCCATGGAGTCAACAAGTTTTCCTCTTTTCTCAGCTCAACTTAGAAATAGGAAGAAACAAGGCAACAACCCTGGAGGGTCCACCAAGGCCCTGCTGGTCAGCTGACCCATACCCAGAGCCTGGCTTGGCTCCCACACAGCTCCAAGACAACGTCCCCGACCCACCAAGGTTCAGCAGCTGGCTGGTTCAGCCTCCTCAAAGCCTTGTCTCTTCAGAGGCTCAACCACCTAGAACTGCACTGTCCAGTACGGTAACCACTAGCCACAAGTGGTTATATAAATACTGACCTAAAATTAAAGATTCTGTTTCTTGGTTGCGCTAGCCACATGTCAAGTGCTCAGTAGCCATGTGTGGCTGGCGGCTACCACGTGGGCAGCGCAGATACAGAATCTGTTCACGATTGCTGGTCTAGAACTCTACGTAGTTCTCTGCTATCTGTCCTGATCTTTCCCTACCCAGAGACACTGACATATAGAGGGTCAAAGGACAAAGCCAGAGAGGTTTGCCTGAGGCCATTAAGAGGCTGCCTTGCCTCCTCAGTAAGACTTCTTCTTACTATATCTGGCCTCTTGGGCAGAGCCGAGGTCAGACCCAAGTCTGAGCATGTTACCCAGAGCTCAGTGGACGCTCGCTGGGATTCCTCTTGGGGAACAAAAGCCGCGGACCCCACAGAGCCCTGGGAGATGTCTGAGGCCATGGAGGCTGTAAGTGACTAGTGGTCAGTTCTGCTGGCCAAATTGCTATCTACATCATAGAGAGGGCAGCCTTTGCAGGTGTAAGCCTGGGGTATCACTCTGCCTTCCAGGCTAAGAAATTCCAGGGAGAAATTCTAATCATTCATTATCTTTAATCATATATTCTGTTATTTGCTACTTCATTGATATTGTATGTAACTCATTATTGTGGCTGTTTTTCCAGTGCCTACCATATGCAGACCAATTGTCTCTTTAATCATCACAAAGCCCTATGAAGTAGAAACTGTGATCCCATTTTATAGATGGGAAAACTAAGGCTGGATGGACTCATTGACTCCCCCAAAGCCACATGGCTAGTCAGCAGTGCATGAGGATCCAAACCTCACCCATTTCCACACATACAGGCCTATTCTTCAGCCTCGTATGAGCTGTCTCTGCTGCCAGCAGGCACACAAGAAGCTAAGCAGAGTGCCTAGCCTTCCAAATCCTCAGCCACACTCATTCTCAGCGTGCAAAGCGCTTACCTTCTTCACTCTGCTAACAGCTCTTGATGGCTCACCCTCCCAATCGGTGGTGGTTTGTAAAACGGCCCCATTTCTACCTCTCCCCATATCCATGCCTCCTTTGTAATGGGATTTTGCAGCTCCTTTCCTCAAGCGATGGAATGCATTTTGCAGAGTGTATTTCTGAATTTAGGTTGGCCTTGTGACTTGATTTGGCCAATAAAATGGGGCAGAAGCAACACCATGCCAATTCTCAGAGTAGGTCTCAAGAGGCATTGCATCCTTTCCTGCTCTCGCCACCCCCCACCCCCATGTGTCTCTCTGTCTATGTCTCTCTGTCTCTCTCTCTCTCACACACACACAAACGCACACACAATCCAGCCACCACCACTTAAATGAGCCCAGGCTTGCCGGCTGGAGTAATGAGAGATAAATGTCCCAGTTGTCCCCACTGCCCAGTTAATAGCCAGCCAGCCTTGGGAAGCAAAGCCACTTCGTTGACCTGCAGCTGACCACAGATGCACGAGGAAGCATACTTAAAAAGGAAGAACTGCCCACTGAGCCCAACCAAATTTGCTGACCTATATTAGGCCCAACCAAATTAGACCTATAATGGCCCAACCATTAGCCCAACCATATTTGCTGACCTATATAGTGGCTGCTTAAGCCACTATATTTGGGGGTGGTTTGTTTCACAGCAGGTTCTAACTACAGCACAACCTCCAAGCCAAATAGTTTTTCTTCTTTAATTGACTGGTTATCTTTAGGGCTATGTCAGAGCTTCTGCTGGAGACCCTGAAACCCACCAACCCGGTGAAATTCAATAGCACTCCTCTTGTCACCAGTCCTGAGCACCATGAAACCTCCTTGCTCAGTAAGCAACTGACAATTGAGAATTTTTATTTTAAAAAGTCCAACTCTAGACTCTAATCTCATGTCATTGGACATGAGATTCATTCCCACTCTTGGTTCTGATTTTGGACCAAACCACAAAATCTCCCATATCCACTAAGATTCTTGCTTTTATTTTCTTTCCTTTCATAACCAGGCATCCAGAGGAAAATGTTTATCCCTCCCAAATCCATCAGCAGCCTTCAGGGCTGAATGAGACCCACCCGACTCATTTTCCATTTTCCCATTGGATCCATCAATTTCAGGCCTTCCCAAGCCCGGAGTGCAACTCACATTAGAAATCCTGTAAGACCTTGTGTCTGGAACAGTGCTATACAGCCCATAACATGTTCCATGCAGCTGAAAGTGAGATGCTGGAAACTGGGTTGTGGCCAAGCTGGGCTATTCCAGCAAACTCCACGGAGCCTCAAGGAAATGTTCCATCACTCATGCTTTAGGTTTCATAGTTTTGCTCTATGAGTTCCTGGAATTCCTAAGCATTTTACACTCTGCATTCATTCAATAAGTAGGTCTTAGTCACCTACTATGTGCAAGCAAGACTTGGACGGATAAAGAGAGGGAGGAAAATAGACCTACGTTTGGAGAGAGCTTACTGCTGTACAGGTATAAAAATGACAAAAGATGTTGACGGGCAGAATAAAATAGGCATCAGCAGAGAATAAAACAAGAATAGCTGATATTTTCAAATGCTCAGCATCTTCCAAGCATGCTTCCAATTTCTCTAACATGCATTAATAATTTATTTAATCCTCACACCTGTCTTATCATGAAGGCACTATTACCTGTCCCATTTTACAGATGAGAAAACTGAGGCACAGAGAGGTTGAATAACACAGGCATTCCTTTACTGCATTCCTGAAAATATACATGAGGATTAAATGTACAGAAGTTGAGTATCAGACTGATGTGTTAGAAATGGAGCTCCTTTTCAATAATGTAAAACAGAAATTATCTAGCACAAATATTCTACTATGTACAATGTATTATTTAAATTTAAATATTTTAAGTCATTCATATATCAAAATGATTAAAACCCTAAAATATTAATTAAATATAAATATAGACAAAAGCATTGCTAAAGTAATTTCTTACCCCAAATCTCTGACCTCTTGGTTGACCTGAAATGGTATTTATAAAGCAAAAAAAGCCAGTTTTTTTTTTTAATTGAAGCATGGTTGACTTACAATATTATATTATTTTCAGGTGTACAACATAGTGATTTGATATTTTTTATAGATTACACACCCTATGAAGTTATAAAATATTGACTGTATTCCCTGTGCAGTACATTACATTCCTGTGACTTATTTTTAAAAGAGCTAGTTTTAATTTGGGTCAGAGGATTTGCTGAGAAGGAGGCATTGCCACAAAGCCAGCTCTGAACATACTTCTGAGCTGAGAAGCTGGGCACCTGTTGAGCCAAAGCAGAGCCTGGGAGCTGGTAAACCTGAATTTGAACAAGGGTTTCTCCCATTGTGGCTGGATATCCTTGGGCTAATCACTTAACCTCTCTGAGTCTCAGTTTCTCAGCTTAACATGGAATCTTTGATATCAACTTTCCAGACCCCCTTGGGCTTTTTGTCAGGATCAATTAGAACACATTGTGAATGAGTTCTGTGAACTGTTAAGCACTTATGCTCCAAGTCAGGCTTCTCAAAGTGTGGTCCGTGGACCTGCAGGACCAGCATCACCTGGGAACTAGGGCGAATTCTCAGGCCCTAACCCTACTGAACCAGAATCCCTGAAGGGGGGGCCCAGGAAAGTCCTTTGGCAATCCTTATGCGTGGTAAAGTTTGAGAACTACCGCCTCAAGTGATGCTGCTTTCCCAAGAGAGTCCCAGGTTACAACTGTGAGAATTATCGAGTGCCCCTTCCATCCTCAAAGATATCTCAGAACAGATAATAAATTGTATTGTCCCTACAAATGGCTCACCTGAGCCTAAGCCTTCCTAAGATATGGGGACCGTGTTATCACCATGGAGACTGGGCTAGAAAAGGAAGGAATGGAGGGAAGGAAGGAGGGAGGGAAGGAAGAAGGAAAGAAGGAAGACAGATGGGCAGACTTTCTCTAGGATCTGCCTTTTGGGTGATTAGAAAAATTAGAAGTAGAGATCATGGGCATAGGCTGCAAGACCACAGTGGCCCAGAGGATCCTGGCTGTTGAGGTTGTTTCTATGTCAACAATCATGCCATCAGCTATAAATACTAGAGGTCAATCACTGGTCCCCTCGCTTTCACAGATCCTGGGTGAATTCTACACACAGCACTCCATGCAACTACGTATTTGCCAGACCTGACTTAATCCATCCTCTTCATCCCGGAGATGAGCAAACTGAGGCCCAGGCAGTAACTCTTCTGTGGCATATGGAGTTATTTGCAGAGCTTGGAGTGCCTCACAGAGGTAATTCTACTTGCAACTACATGCTACCTGAGAGTGAATCACCTTGAATGGCTGGGCCTGCTGAGAAGAAAGGAGAGGAATATGGCAACTTCTGGTGAAACCAGCCTGAGCTATCTTGGGGGAAATAACTGCAACTTTAACCTAACCAGGCAGAGCTCACCCATTTTTCAGATGAACAAATGGAGGTGCAGAGCCAGTTAACTGGCTTGCCCTGATGGCTGAGGGGACCTAACCTGAGCTCCTGACACCACTTGATCCTTGAATATTTGATTGGAAGTGTTGATTGCCTTTCAGACTTAAGGACTCTCATTTGCTGCTGGCCCAAAATTCTTATCTTAGGGATTCATTCCTTTGGATCTGGAGAACAACTCAATGGGCAAGAGTCTTACCTGTGAGATTAGTGCCCTTATCTGCAAATGTGGTCATAGGTCAGCAGTGAGCCAAGAATAGGGCCATCTCACCAGCTTGGTTGTATCTACACACCTGTCTTTTTATTATTTACTCAAAATTTTACTTTCAGTTGATTTACTTTTTTATTACTAATTTTAATACATTTATTTTAGAACATATCACATGACTGCTGGAAATGGGAAACCAGCTTCACTTACCATAATTCATTAAAACCAATATATAACTTTCAAAATATAAAATGTTTATCAGTGCAATAACTCCAACCAACGCACGTGCCACCAACATGACACATAGTGCATATGGAAATGCCAACACACATGGGAAGGTGAGGCCAGGAGAAGGAAAGGGAAGGAGTTCCCATGTCTGCACTGAGGCTGCACAGTGCTTTCCAGAGAAATCCCAGGGGGTGGAAGGAGGCTTGGACATGGCCTTGGTGAAGCCACTTGTATTTCAAGCTCAGTTTCTTCAGCTCAAAAGTGAGGCTGAGCGTGATCATTCTTTGCTTCCCTGGAGGCTTAGGAGGACAATTAATTAGGATTGTGGCTGTTTGTGAGCTTTATAAACAGTGACACAGCACAAATTGAATGATCACGATCATTGCTCCCAGCCCTCCCAGCTATGTGAGGCTGCCAATCCTGAGCAGATGCAGGTGTGCACAAGAGAGGGTGCTGTTCCAGGAAACCTTGTCCCACACGCGGGTGATGGCACCTTGTAAACATGAAACAGAAACTAAGAAAATGCAAATAAGAGCAGACCATCAAGACTAGGGAGAGCAAAAATGCAGGTCATAAAACATCACATAGTTGCCCTAGTTTAGATTTAACACTGAGCCTCCTGGTGGCAAAAACGAAAAGGGAAAGACAGTCAGTTATGAAAGAGGAAAGCAAAGCCTTTCAGCTCCTCAGGGGACACAAAGTTCTTCCTAGTCTTAAATTAAAAAATTAATTTTTCACACGGGGTTTAAGATGGGGCCACCAGGTAACAGGAAAAATAGCGTATCCCAGGGCTGTACATCCAACCTCAGCAGCCTCTGCAGATCCCAGGGCCCCTGGTGAGTTTGCCAGTGCCTCCAGGCTGCTTTTGGATTCATGCTTTCTGTTTCATTTTGTGACTATCTCCACAGTGTGCACAGTGGGAAGAGTGGTGACCTGGGAGCCTGAGAACTCCAGGTCCAGTCCGGGGTTGTGGGATCCCCCACAAAACAGCTATAAATCTGGCCCAAACTTCTCCATCTGGTGGTGCAGCCACTGAAAACCTTTTTGGAAGAATTACAATTGCATCTGCAAAGCTCATGAGGCATAGTATAGATGTGACATGATTTCCCCCATATTAGATAAGTCTATGGGCACCTAAAAAGGCCAAATGCAGAGTGGTTAGGAACACACGGAGGGTGCTAGAGCCAGTCTGTCTGTCCAGGCTCAAATCTGATCTCCCACCGCCTCTATCTGTGTGGCCTTAAGCAAGTCAAAACCTCTCTGTGCCTCTGTTTTCTCATCCGTAAAATAAGATAATAACAGTACCTACCTGATAGAGTGGTTTTAAGGACTAAATGATTTCGTATGTAAAAAGCACTTATAATAGTGCCTGGCACACTGAGCACTCCTGTGTGTGTACATGTGCGTGTGTATGTGTATTTGTGTACATGGGTGTGCGCGTGTGCCTGCGTGTGAGTGTGGGTGTGTGCAGCCCCTGAGAAAAGTTCCCACAAAAAAAATCTGAAATGCTAAATGTCTTCTGGTGGTGGTTTGGGTTTTCTTCTTTATGCTTTTCTTTACTTTTCAAATGATTTTCTTTACTTTTCTACTCAGGGGGGAAAGTGCTTTGTGCTTGACTTTCATCATCTGAAAAATCAGGATCCCAAACCTTGTGCCACGTATCGTCCAGGGTCACTGCAAGGTTCAAGGAGACGCGGAACTCAGGGTTTATAAACTGTGAAGTGCTGTACACAGTTGCGGGATTGCCTGTATAAGCACCCTGGAGCCTTGAACCTCCAGCTCTCTGGACCCGGTCCTCTGTGGGTGGGTCCTGTGGCTGTGTCTCCCTCACACCCTGGCCCTGGATCTGGGTTGGGGGCTGCCCCCCTCATTCCAGTGAGTCCTCTCTGAGCCCCTTCCCCAGAAGGCTCCTTGAGCAGGGAAAACATTTCCCCCTCCAGCCATCAAATGCTCCAGCCCCTCAGGTTTAAAAGCTGGATAGTCCTTTATCATACCCTTCGTGGTGGAAAGAATAGCCCTCCGGCACCTTCCTACCCACACATCCCTGCCTCGCATCCCTACCACAATCGGGCCTCTGAATGTTTTCCATTGAATTCAGTGTTTTTTAAAAATGTGCAGGGGTCTCCTTCCTTGGGTGTTTATCCCACCACTTGGGGGCTATCTGGAGCCAGCCCCCTTCTCCAGCTCCCTGATCCAAATTCATATCTAGAAATGAAATTTACAAAAACCAATAGACCCAAGGAACCAAGAGACCTTTTGCACATTATCTTCTTGAGATTTTTTTTTTCCTTAAAGCGAATTTGGCATCTTAAGCGAGATACCACCATATATTTATGGGAGTTTAATAACTTCTTCCATTAATAACATAGACAAACTAATTTACCCAAACGTGTCTGTTTTAAACTCTGGGAACAAAGGGTGGGAGGAAGAAAATCAATCTTTCCTTTGTACTTGAGCCACTGACCCGTTAAAGCTTTGAAGATCATTTCTTTAAGAAATTGTGAGGAGTTATTTAACTACAAACAGCAGCTACCTTCCCATTCCAGCTGCGTAATCAAGCATAATAAATTAGAGTTTAAAAAAAACAGTTGATTCCTTTTTTTTTGTATAACTGAAAATCCTTAATAGCACTTTGACAAATCGGCTTCATGGCAGACACCAGCGAACTTTCCTTGCACTGGAGCCGCTTAAGCCAAGCTGAAGCCATCCGGAGACATTCCTGATTGGAGGCCGTTGGGAGAAACCCAGGTTTTACCTTTGAAGCAGGGCTTGATAAAGTTCCTGCCGCTGGCAGGGGTGAGCGCTGCCCTGGGACCCAGCCACCCTGAGCGGGCGGCAATTTCCGTCCTCTCTGCCCTGAACACCCACCGACCGAGGGCCAGTCTGCTGGGAAGGAGAGGCTCAGACTGGCCCCCAGGAGCGGCCAAGCACCTCCCTCCCGAATCTGGTCAGCATTCCTCCGTGCAAACCGTTCTGATCCACTGTGATAAAAATCAGTCTCCGTGGGTCTTGAAAGAGTCAAAGGCCCTTCTTAATCAAATGATCAACTGTTCATTTTGAAAGCTTGACTGGTTCAATTAAGATCACAGGCAGGAGACGGGCCGGTCATATTACCCTCCTTTCCAGCCCGCCTGGCCAGTCGCCGTCCCCAAAACCTACCTTTGACCAGCCCACTCCTGTGCCTGCCTGGAATGTTCCACCACCCTCTAATGAAATCTGACCACCCTTCAAGGCCTCATTCTGCTCCCACCTCCTCCCAGAAGCCTTCCCTGGGCCGACCAGCTGGCAGGGACCTTTCTTCCCCCTGAAATCTTTCAGCCATATTGTATATCCTTTCGCTCGGGGTTTTGTTGTGGTCTGTCTCGAGCTGCTCTTTACCCACTTAAGAGCAACCAGACTACAAGCTCCTTGAGGAACCTGGCCACGGGACACGGCCTCCGTGAGCACAGCCTCACCACTGACTGAAGACGGGCCTTTATAATGTCTGTGCGAGCCTGCAAACAGGCAGCCCTTGATGGCAAAGGGTTGGCTTCCAAAAGTTCATTTGTGAGTCAGGCTGTTTGGAATTCAGAATGTGCTCTTTTATTTTTTCTAAACTAACCATGTTCTAGAATGATGCAATAATGCTCTGGTGGAGGCTAGGTCGCAAGCGAGCCCACAAAGTCCTATTTCGCCTGTAACATAACTGCAATACTATTCAACAGACATGCTCCAATTAACAGGGTTAATCCACTGGGAGCTAAATAATTTTTTATGGGCTAGCCTGGGAACTTGACCCCGTTATCCACTAAAGGGAAATGCTTTGGTGAGAGGCACACTCACCTCCGCACCCTTCCTCCCATCCATCGCATGCCACAGTAGCTGGCAGGGTACAGAAAGGGGACAAAGTTATGGAGCCCCTCTCCTGCTTTCTTCCCCTGATCAGGTCAGCCTGTCTGCCCCTAAAACAAAAAGAGAGAGGGAGACTCAGGGAGCCCTAGTTGGCCAGAGATGCCCCTGGCAAAGCCAATTTTCTGATGGATGGTGGCAGTAGGGGTAGGGGGTGAGGGCTATAAGTTTAGGGACCATGGGAAGCAGCACCTACATCACAGGTCTGTGGAGAGCTGCCCTTCCAAGCATGCCCAAGCCCAGCTCTCAGATGTGGTATCTCCCAAAGGCATTATTTTAATCAGGAGATAAAGCGGAGACACCCGTGTGCTCTGCTGTTACTTTAACGAGAGCCCTCATCTTTCCCCTCCCGTCCCTGGCACGGGGCCATGTGGCACAGCACCTCCCTCCCACCCCCAGCCTCCAAAGCACAAGGTCAGGTAATGCTCGGACCTCCCGGGCTCCAATCCTGCCAGTCTGTCTACACCTGGTGACTAGACACTCTGAATTTCTATTTTTTAAAACAGCAAAACTTAAGGGGTAGTGTTTTTGATCTCCCCCAGTTAACCACCCCCCAGGAGCTCTTACTGTCAGCATTGATGCTTTCACAGACAATACCACGTATACGTCTCTTCTGATCAAGTTATCAATAAATTATATTCACGTCAGTGATTTTTCTAGAAATGTCTCCATCCCAAATTTTAGACACACCCTCTACTCAGTCCATGTGACCCCAGAACACCTTTTCAACTGACATAGTAACACCAGCAAGGTTGACCCTGGAAGGAAAGTCAAAAATGGCCTGGGTCATACGACGTCAGGAAATCCTTAAAGGGAAGCTTTCAGAGTCTCCTTACCTCGTTGCTACACCACTTTGCAGACGCTGTGTTAGAACCCATTTAAAGCATTCAAGCATATAATCAAATTTCAGTAATGAGTTATTAATTAAGCAGGGGCAACCAATTCTCTGCTAACTGCCTCATAAACAATCGACAGGAGATTTGTGAATTTTGACTTCCTGACACTATTAAACAAATCAATATTAGGTTTCAGACACAGCAATTCAGACAGTTTTCTCTGTTATTTGGCAGCCATCTGCCTAGAATACTAATGAAAGAATTAAGAGCTGGAGATTTTGCATGTGTTCCATCAAAAAGATCCTTATCTGTGGGGAATTGGGGCCTGATTTGCATGGAAGAAGTCTTTGCTTTTGTAGGTACAATTTTTCTCAATATGTCACTCATTAGTATTTATAAAAGCTCTGGGCAGTGGAACGTCCACCAGCCTTCAGAGCAGCCAAAGCCCTACTGGAGATAGCTCGGAACAAAGCAATTCATTTATTTATATATTTTGCAGACTGGTTAATTTATAGCTAACCTAACCCACAGAACACTTGGGTCTAAGAACACAGCCAAGCTCCTTATTCAGCTTTTATTTTCTCGAAAGGTCTGTTTGTTCCAGTGTAGAAACAGCTAACTAAATGAGGAAGATGGAGTTTTGCAAAATCTGGGCAACCTCTAAGTGGCAAAGTGTGGTCATCTTGGTTTACCCTTGACCTTCTCTCTTTCTTTCTCTTCTCTTTGTTTATTTCCCTTTAGTGCTCACTTAGCAGTGCTGTTAAAAATACCTTATAGAGACAATGACAGAGATTTACCTCTGTTTATCTAAGGAAGAAATATAGCCCAGGTAGCAGCAGTGCTAAGGAGCTCTTATTCTTACTTCATGTACCCCAGACCCAGAGTTGGGGATTTGTTCAAGGGGTCACTCGGTGTGTGTAACCCATTCCCTCTGTGGCCTCCTGGCTTAGTCGCCAGAAAGGTACCAAATAGGAGTTGACCTGAAGGTTTAAGGATTGGCACTAACATGGTGATAAGGACCCTTTCCAGAGGCAGAAGGTCCCCTGCTTATCATATACTTATCTAAATTCTTTGCAGCCGAAAAAAAAAAACCCAAAAATATATACATATATACATACATATACAGTTTTTAATGGATATTTTTATATATTGATATATTTTATATAGATATACATACCCAGAAATGTGTTCTTGGGAGATTTGGGGTTGAATTTTTTTTCAGGTGCATTTTGATTTTGTTCCTTATTGAAAGGCATTGAAAAGTATTTTAAAACAATAATCTAAAACCAAAAAAACTGAACTTTGTTATCTAATCCTAAAGCTAAGAAATCTCCTCAATGGTTCTTATCCTTGGATGTTTAGACCAATAAGGAGTTCATTGACTAGCTTCAGAGGGCTCCAGAATTCTCCTGACATTGTCTGCAAAACTTGGTATTTGAATATATTTTCATTTTTTGAGGAGAGGACCCACAGCTTTAATCAACATTCTAAAGGGCTCTATAACTCAAAATGAATAAAAACCACTTTTCTATCCCTTTTATAGATGGGAAAGCAGGGGGCTAAGTGAACGCTATGATTCTCAAGATGATTGATGGATGGTGGCTAAAATCCCACCTCTAGACTTCTGGTCTTGTGATCTTTCTCTGCATGGCATGTTGGAGTTGCTGTTTATTGACCAATTAAGATTATATTCAATTGTTAGTAACAAGAAGCGAAAAATAATAGTGACTTAAGTCGGAAGAAATGTTTTCCTCTTCCACATAAATGAGGTCCACTGATCAGCAGTCCGGGACTAATATGGCAGCACAATGATCATCAGAATCCCAGGCTTCATATACCTGGGATTGCTCTGTTCTACCACATGGTTCCAGATGGCTGCCCAGCTCCAGACATCATATCCTCATCTCTAGTCATCAAAAAAGGAGGAAGGGTAGAGTGGTAGAGAGGGCATGTCCCTTCTTCTAAACATATTCTTGGAATCCTCTGGCAGTCCTGTGGTTAAGACTCGGTGCTTTCACTGCTATGGACCCAGACTCCATCCCTGATCGGGGAACTAAGATCCCACAAGGTGCAAGGTGAGGCCAAAAAAATATATATATTCTTCGGAGACCTTCTTATATCTTGAAAACCGAAACTTAGTTACATGGCCACACTTAGCTGCAAGAGAGGCTTGGAAATGAAGTCTTTATGGTTGGTAGGGGAAACTTCACATTGGAGGAAAACAAGTGGTAAGAGAAAGTACCCAGTGCCCCTCCTGAGCACATCCCAAGAACCAACACAGAATGTGCCTAGAGTGACTCTGACCCCAGTCTACTGCACGGAGCCAGAAGGCAAAGATGTATTCATGCCTAAAGGGAGTGTCAGGTCGGAATGGAGGACATGTCGAAAAAGGGTCACCAAAGTTAACAGTGGTAGAAGGAACAATCTGGTGTGGAGGTGGAGAGTTAAACAGAGAACCAAGAACTGCAGAAGCGAGAACAGGTGAAGTGGGAGGTGGGGAGGATGGATTTCAGATCAACATACTGGCAGGTGCTCACATAAGTAGATTTCTATAAAGGGCCCACCACGGAGCAGACATTGGGTTTGGTTCTCCTTTGATCAGCCTGGTTTTCTCACCCTCATATTCTGTGGTCTCCAAACCCATTTAGGGTAACAAACAATGGACTTTCTTAAGGCCACTCTCATCTTGAAGCTTGTGGGAGAAGTATGACCTGTCCTTACAAAAAATATGAAAGTTCAAGCAGAAATCCAAACTTAGAAAGGTAAGAAATTAATATGAAGTGTTTCCCACGTTGCACAAGGAGCTTTGTTTTACAAGATTTACAGTGGGGCCTTCGGGAGTCTCCCTGACATATGTCAAGATGACTTCATGTTCCAAAATTCAATTCACATAATATTTGAGAAGAGTAGCAACTGACTGGGTTATACCTCTCTATTTACTGAAATAGGTAAGGAGAAGACAAGAAGAGGGATCCACCATCAGTTGAATATTTATTACATGTTAGACCAATTCCCATACACCGTCTCACTTAATTCTCACCACACAGTAAAGTAGGCCATATACATATTCTGTCCCTAACTTGTTCACGTCATCCAGGATGTGGCAGAGCTGGTGCTAGGTACTGCATATCCCAGTCTCTCTCTCTGCTCTAGCTTTCTGTGAGACGTCCCACACTATCTCTTTGTCATGTAGAATCTCTATTAATTTTGTCCAAATATCATATTTTGGTTTTCCATTTAAAACCAGCAACTAGAACAATACCATAAATATGGTTTGTGTTTGGGGACATGGAAATTTCCTTTACTGTTTTGCCAAATTATAACTTAGTTTTTAAGTTTTAAAATATCCATGTTTCCTTTGCAGTCAGTGTCTCCTAGTCCATGAGTACTTTTAGTTTGAAATTACTATAGATTGTTAAAATAATTCACCAAATAAAAAATCCAGAGAAAATTCAGAAACTCTCTCTGTTCCCCATCAATCTTATATTCCTTGCCTTGATGGAGCAACCTGGAAACATGTTATGTATTTTTAAATATGTTAGTTCAGAGCACTGGCCATATGCCAATGGACAGCTGATTGATCACTCAAGGTTAACAGCTGCAGTTCCATATTCCTGGATGATACTATGTCAGTCTTTGAACATTATTTCTGGTCAAGAGAATCCACTCCAGTCAGCTTAAGCAGAAGGGGAGTGTTATTAAGGAAGACTGAGTAGCTCACAGAACCTCCAGGAGTGCTAGAGAACGAGATTTGGATGCTGCAAGAAATACTGCAGCCAGGGGGCCACTTCACTGGGAACCTAACCCATGAGACTGTTGTGCTATAAAATCCATGGTCTCTGTGGCCCACTGATCAGAACCTATGATACCGAATTATGGGCTCCACAAACTTCATCAGAGCCAGCTCCAAACACAGATGCCTACACGCCACTCCCCAGCATGTCTGATCTTCCTGCATGTGGCTACCATCTTCTATTGCTCACTTCACTTCCAAGATTTGCGTGGCACATCTACTGAGCAGAATTCACATCATATGCAAATACCTAGCTGCAAGGGAATCTGGGAAATGTACTTTTGCTTTGTTTTCAGCTCCAGAGCAACTATAATACAAAAAGGTAAGCTAGGAGGGAGTTGGGATGAGTGACAAGGGAGCTAATGGACAAAATCAGCCACCGTAATGCTGGTTGTGGTTTTCCTTTTGGAAAAACTAACCCGTACACGCTAAGGCTCATGATATAACTACAGTGTATCCATGCTGAGTAGTACTTTTACATCTGTCAACTAATCTAATTTACACAAAAATCCCCTTAGCTAGATAGGTACCACCTTATCTGTAGATGAGAAAACTGAGGCTACACGATGTTAAGAAATTTTCTCAACATCGTACAGATAGTGAATGGTGGAGCTGAGCTTTGTTCTGCTATATCCTCATCCAGCAAAAGAGCTACTACAGTGAAAAGATCACAAAAGCTCAGCCAATGACCAGCTGAGTGACTTAAATAAGCTTTTATCTAACTTCCCTAAGCCTCGGGTTACTCATCTGAAAAATGGAAATAATTATGCTTCAAAGATGGAGTATTGAGGACAGAACAAGATATTACATGTATATCCCTAGCTTTGGATCCAGAATATAATATATCTTTTAAAAGTGTTAAATAAATAAATGTATGAAAAAATTTAGAAAACAAACCCCCCACAAAAAAAAGAAAAAGAAGAAGACCATTCTAATTTTTACTCCCTGACAGACAGTCTTCTTTTGCTGAATGGGACACGATCTGCTTGATAATCTGCCTGAGACAGGAAGGGTTCCTGGCCAATAGTTCAATATTAAAATAGGATTATGTGCCCAAGGAAAGGGAACATTTTATAGTAGCAGTGGCTCACTTTAAAAACAGGAGGCCTGTTAACATTCAGGCTTAATTAAACTGATTTCTTGATAAATCCACTGTGACAGAGACCAGCACACTTAACTGTTAACACACTAGTGCTCTAAGACTCTCCCTGGGGAGAGAGAGGAAAGAGCATTTTAAGAACTATTGTGGCGGTTATTCAATGTATCACCCCTTGTTTTCGTGGTGATGTAAGTCAAATTTGGGATTCCTTTTTAATTAATTTTGGCCAATGGATAGCACTTCTTTGAATATGACCCTAGATAGACTGGGTCACATAGGGACTAACTTATATTTGGGTTACACTAATTTTTAAAAACTCAGCCACCAAGACAGTGGCAGTTGACTTATTTAAAGTTGCAAAGTGTATGGGTTTGGGGCGCTCAGGGAGTGGAGGGTAAACAAAAACCTTGCAAGAAATCTCTGCCTTCATTTGTTCACCAAACATTGCGTGTAGATTGAATACAGAATATGCTTCAAGCACACACATGTGCACAACTATTTTTCTTCTTTTTTATTGAAAAAAATTTAATTATACCAGTAATACAACTAATTCTTGTTGCACAAAGTTCAGAGTTCAAGACCCCTTCAACATTCATTTCATTCAAAATGCATAAGATAACACTTGTGTACTTACTACGTCCCAGACATCATTCTAAGGGCTTTACATGTATTAATTTATATTCTTTTCCAGACTACTCTAGAGATTGGTACTATTATTTATAACATTTTACAGTGAGAAACCTGAGGCACAGGGAGTTTAAAAACTGGCCTGAGATAACACAGCCAGCATGTTGTAAATTGGGATTTGAACCCAGGCTGTCTGGCTTCAGAGCCCATGCTCTTAACCACCACTACATGCCAATTTCAACCCATAGACCTCCCAGTTATAACTTTTCTGTGATGCCTCCCAGATATTTTTCTTCATGTTTACATACCTAGGCAAACCTATAAAAATATTTTTAAAATATCATGTGCTATACATTTACAGAGTGGTTCTCAAAGTGTGGTCCTCTGTCATCAGCATCACCTGGATACTTGTTAAAATGCAAATTCCCAGACCCCGTCCTAGACCTACTGGATCAGAAACTCTAGGTCGGGGGCCCAGTCATCTGTGTTTTAACAAATCCTCCAGGTGATTCTAATACACGCTGAAGTTTGAGAACCACTGAATCAATGGTGTGCACTAGACTGGGTCTTCCAAGAAGTAGACACCAAAATAGGATAAAGCACGTGAGAACCTCATTAAGGGAAATTCCTATATGAGAGGATATAGGGAGGGAGCCATGCAGGAAGGGAGCAAAGAGGAAATAGGAGGAAGGCTGAGATAACCATCTGACAACGATGTAAGTCTTACCCCGAGGAAGGAAAGGGGAGAGGTTAGGTGGGGGCAGCCTAGACTGCCAGTAGAGAATCCTTGAGCTCAAAGTTGGCCAATAAAGGAGTCCCATGTCTCCCAGGAACAGGTTGGCTTTAGTGTTCTTCCCACACACAGTCATGGTCGGGGAGCAGCCCATGGGAAGCACGGCCTTGACTCAAACACAGAGATGGATTTCAAAGTGCAACAACTAAGATCCTCAATCTGTGGTGCTACCCAGTGATGTGTGAGGCTTATTCTCAGGGCTGCCACATAACATCACAGGCAATGTTATCATTCTGCAGCTTGCTTGTTTGTTGCAGTCAACTATATGTCTTGGAAATCTTTCCCTGTCGGTATATATTGATCTGCTAACTCATTTTAAAGGCTGCATAGTATTCCATTGTGTGAATATTCCATTGTTTGTGTAATCACCCCTTCATTGACAGGCATTTAGTATTTCCAGTGTTTTTGCTATTTCATACAGTGTTTCAAAGTTCATCTCATCTTGTACACTAGAAGAATTACCAAGAAGTAAAGTTGCCACATCCCAGTGTGTGTTTGTGTGTGTGTGTGTGCGTGCGTGCGCGCGCGCGCGCACGTGAGCTGTATTTTAATAATCACTGCTACATTCTCCTCCAAACTGGCTGCATCAATTTATACTCCTGTGAACAGAAAATAGATAAAAGTAACCATTTCTCCACACCCCAGCCAATACTAGATAGTATCAATCTTTTAATTTTTGTCTATCTGATGAATGAAATGATGTCTTATTGTTGTTTTAATTTGCATTTCCCTGATTATTAGTAAGATTGATCACCTTTTCATATACTTATGGGCCATTTGTGAATTTCCTCTGTGAATTACCTATTTATATCTGTACCATTATTATTAATGTATGTAGATGTTGTGATGTATAAAATACAGTATTATTAAATTGGGAGTATATTTTTATCATTTTGGTTTTTATCAATTCATAGATACTAAAAATATTTGGAATGTTTTCATGTTAAATGGATCTTTGTAAATAAAAGGGTTGAGAACAGGTGGATTCCATGGGCTGTGGACTCCGGAGAGCCGGCTAAATACTGCAGGAGACAAAGGGGGCTCAACCCTGGCTCCCTAGAAGCACCAGGAATGTTCACACCAGGTTTCCACAGCCCTGCACAGGATGGGTCCCAGATGCCCAGCCAGCCCCCAAACAGGTTGCCTGGGAGGGCCTCTCCAAGTGGTGTGGCATCCGCTAAAAATAATGTCAGGCAGGCAGGCTTCCATTCCCACCCCACCTTCAGCCAGCGTCCTGCTATGCAGTCAGGTGACATGGGCTTGAATGCCAGCTCTGCTCTGTACTGTTTGCACAAGCTCTGCCAAATCAGGGAACCTCTCTGAGCCTCGGCTTTCCCATCTACAAAATGCAGATAACCATACCCTTCGTAGAGGTGCTGTGAGAATCCAAGCGCAGAGAGAATGCCCACCCTGGAGATGAGCGCGCGTTAGATACCCCATGAAAGGTTGCTGTCATGAATGCATTGTGTGCCACTATTACCAATTACCATAAGAAAGAGAAAGGGGTACACATTCCTTCCAGGCCAGTTTACATCAGAAAAAAGGTGCCTCCAGCCCTAAACCTGGCACAGGGACCCCGGTCTGGGGCTCTTCCCCCAGGGCACCTCTGCAGCCCCTTCTGCAGAAACTCCCAAAGCAAAACTTGGGTCTCCCACCTGGTGTCATCCCCCCCAGAAGCCTGTCACTCTCCCAGCACCCCGGCCAGGCCCCGTTTGGCACTGACTTCTTTGTCTCTTGCTGCCCGCCTTAATCTTGTGACGCCAATTAACTGTAATGAAAGTTACATGGGGAAATTGCGGGGTGTAGACACACAAACATGTCTTTAGCAGGCAAACAAGGACAGCCTTAGAACCGTGGTGATTTCCAGGTGGAAAGAAATGTGGAGCTTTCTGTCTCCTCCGGGTAAAAGAGGATTTGCGAAATCCAAAGAAAATAACTCCTGAAGCAGAGGTTTGAACTGCGCCAAGTTTGTGACACGAAGGAAGCTGCTCCCAGAAAGGAAATTCTGATTAAGACTGACAGCTTTGTTGCCACTCCCGGGGGGACAGGACGGCATTTCTCTTGGACAGGTAAGCGGGCTCCACCCACCCACCACATGAGCCCAAGAGAGTCTGGGGACACACCTGACTGCTGGTGATGGATTTCCCCCGCTTTTATTTAATTACCCTAATTCCTCACATCTGTAGAGCCTTTCAGAGTTTACAGCACACCCATTACCTTGCTTTTGCTTCCTATCCACCCCTTAGAGTAAGAATTGTTTTGGTCCCCATTTTGTGTGTGGGCAAAAATGAACTGTGGAAAGGTGAGGTGATTCGCCCAGTGATGAGACGACTAGAATGCAGGTATCACATTGCATCCTTCAGCCTTCCCCATGAACACGCATATCCTGCTGGCTTTCTCCCTCACCCTCCTGAAAACTTACTTCCTGAGTGTGACAAGCAGAACGTACTCGGGGCATGAGAACAAATTCACAGGTTGCCCGATGTTCATTGCTGCCGCTTCCTGCCATTGCCAGATCCTCATATCCTTATACCTGAGAGACATCTCTGGGGTGCCTGCGCTCCTCTAAAACTCCACCTTGAGATGTACCTGGAACAGGTGTCACATCCTACAGGGGGCTTTTGCCTTCTAGGTTATACACTCCTTGATCTTGTCCAAACATTTGTGGCTGGACCCTTTTATTTTTTCTATCCCACCCTGCCCCACCAAAGGACCAAGACAATATGCACCCTGATTACAATATTATAACATTCAACTTAAAAGAATTCCTTTGAAATTATTAAATAATAGCTCCCATTTCTCAAGTGCAGGCACTATGTCAGGCCCTGTGCTTTGCAGCTTATGCACATTAACTGATTTAGTCCTCCTGCAGCCATCTGATGTAGCTATTTGTGGTAAGACAGCTAGTTATCCACCAAAGAGCAACCTCCCCCTTCTTCCAGAGGAAGATAATTGTGGCTGAATACATGGTTGCCCAGCTAAAGACTACATTTCCCAGGCTCCTTTGCAGCTAGTCTGGTCATGTGACTATGTTTAGTTCAGTGGAATGTTATTGCGAGCCCTGTGTTCAACTTTGGGGTCGTTCTTTAACTCCAAAGGCAAGCCCCTTACTGTGATCTCTCTCTCTCCTTCCCACTTCTGCATATTAATTTTGACCATGTGGATGAGAAACAATGGCCCAGGGAGGCAGAGCAGTATGGTGGAAGGGGTCCTGGTCCTGGAATGACCGCACAAACAGAACTGCACACCATCTGTGGTCATTCACGCAGGACTGATACATGAGAGGAAAATAGACATATCTTTCTTGAGCCACTGTATTTTGGCATCTCTTTGTTTCTTACTATAGCTTCGTCTTTAACTGATGCAGTATTATTATGCCCATTTTACAGTTGAGTAACTTAGGCTCATAAAGACTAAGTGACTTGCCCAAGTTTACACGAATACAGAGCAAGGATTCAAGCCCACGTCTGTTGGATTCCAAAACCTCTGCAAGATGATTCACCCACTCATTCACTCATCTAAGCCTTATGGACTATGTATGTAATAGAAGCAAGAATCCCAGGGCTTTGCCTGTACAGGAGGATCGTAAACCCACATGTTGCCTCCCTCCCTTCCACCCTCAAGGGAATGCCCTGCTCGGGAGGTGAGTTGTCCTGAGATGTAGATGAGAGCTAATTTCAAAACTTCTACCTTTGTGAAGCCATAGGTGAGTAAATGGCTCTGAAATGGGTGCCAGTTCTTTCTGTAGGTGACTCTCAGAGGGCAGCCGGGGCGTGGACAAAGAAGGATTAAAAGGGAAACGGAGACCACCTTGATTAATATTCTAAAGGCTTTTCCCTTAGAGAGCAGGAGTCGGTGAAGATGAGTTTGCATTTGGGGAAATGTTTTTTTGTCTTAGTATGGTCTACACTGTTTGACCTCTGAGAATTAATATTTCTCATTGAAAGAGGTACAGCTAAGTGTGTGTGTGTGTATGTTTGCTCATGTACACATATATGTGTGCCCATGTGAGAACGTGTGTGTATGGGCAGGTATGTATGCTGTTGTATATGTATAGGTGTATGTGTGATGTGTGTGTCTATTATACACGTGTTGCTGTGGTTATGTGTGTGCAGTTGTGTGTGAGTGTGTTCATTTGCTGTTGTGTCTGTGTTCGGGGGTGAGGGTGGCGATCTGCCAGTTGTCACTGGATGACTAGGAAGAATCATCCCTTCACACCTCCCCCTGGTGGGAAATCTGGAGGAAGACCTGACTTGGTGTGGCCAACCCCACCACAAGTGTCCTGCTGGAGTCCCTCTGGTCTCCTCCCAAACACACACACATGCGTGTGCACACACACACACACACACACACACACGTGCTCACCTTTTTTAAAATCTTGACCAAATCACTCAGCTTCTGGAAAGGAACTGCAAAGATTACTGAAGCTCACAGAGTAGCTGCTCGAAGGAGGGGGATGAATTCCAGAGCCAGGCCAATCCTCCGAGCAGAGCACGGAGCTTTCCCAATGTGGGGTAGAGACTCATCTACAAGGTTTAAAGAAGGAGGCAAGCTCCAAGGAGGACAGGGCCATCCCGGCTAAGAACCCAGGCTCCCCATGGATGGTCGCTCTTGTCTTTGTGCTTTTCCTTCAGAGTTTGTGGGAATCCCATGGACCGGGCAGTTTTCCATCTTCCCCTTCTGGCGTTGTAATTCCTGCTATTTACTCCCATCTCCAGTAAAGGCTGGCCCAGCTGTGCAGCAACAAGTGACAAAGGTGCAGGGACTGAGCAACAGGGCCATACAAGCCTGTGTGTCTTCTGCCTCACTCCCACCTCTCAGAGGTTCCCCGACCCCTTAACCTGTCAAGAGTACCAGGCGGTGACTGTCACTAAGGTGTACAGAGGTCCCAAGGATGAGGAACAAGGGCCAGAGGACACCCTGGAGAGGTAGACGGGAGACAAACCTTGAGCTGCCCCTTGTGTCCTGGATGGAGGTTACTCAAAGTGGGCGAGGCTGAGGCTCTACCTACCGTGTGCCAGGCCCGGGCCTTGGAGCTAGAGCTACACACGCTAACCAGGCACAGACCCTTCCTGCGGTGAACCGCAGTCCAGGAGGGCAGGCAGGCAGGGAATCCAATCGCCAAACGGCAAAGAAATGACCACAACACCAGGGCCTGTGCTGTAAGTAAAATAACTGCTAGGACTCCGTGAGCACCTGTGAGCTCACTAGGCCTGGCCTAGGCTCTCATGTATTAACTCAGTCCTCTGAGGGAGGTATTATTATTATCAGCTTTCCTTTGCAAGTAGGGAAACTGAGGCATAGAGAGCACAAGTGACTTGCCCTCAGTCACACACCTAGTAAGAGGCAGGCTGGGATCTAAGCCCAGGCAGATACCTCCCAGGAGATAACTCACCATCCAATGGCACTTCCTTGTGGTATGCCAGGCATGGAAGAGCCACGAAGCAGCAGGAAGTGGCCTCTGCTTGGGGAAGCCAGGGTAGGCTTCAGAGGGGAGGGGTTGCTCAGGTGGGGACGCGGAGGGGCAGGAGTAACCTGGCAGGTGAAGAGAGGCAGAGGGGAAAGTCAGTGGTGTTCTGGGCACTGTTGATGATACAAAGTCATCGATGGAGTGACAGTTTTCGCGATGCCTTTTTACTGTGACCCATAGTGAGAAATGCATTTTAAACTGTAACCTAGGACATGTATACATAGGTAGAGCTGAGACTGAGTTTCCTGAGTCGATACTTACCCCTATTATGCAGAATGCACTTTAATATTTTCTATTCTGTCCTATTTCGTGTTTTGTAAGTGCTGTGGAAAACATCCAGCAAATTGGTCCTGGAATCCCCTGAAGGTTCGCAATGAGTAGTTAAGAAAGCGCTGGCTGGAGTAAGCTATGCAGGGAGCAGCAGCAGGCAGAGAAGCAGCGGCGTCTTCGCAGCCAAGAGGGGCGGGACCAGGGTGAGGTAACTGAGATGCCTGGAGCTGACATTTAAGGAGACACTCATTTGCAAATATTTTCTCCCATTCTGAGGGTTGTCTTTTCGTCTTGTTTATGGTTTCCTTTGCTGTGCAAAAGCTTTGAAGTTTCATTAGGTCCCATTTGTTTATTTTTGTTCTTATTTCCATTTCTCTAGGAGGTGGGTCAAAAAGGATCTTGCTGTGATTTATGTCATGGAGTGTTCTGCCTATGTTTTCCTCTAAGAGTTTTAGAGTGTCTGACCTTACATTTAGGTCATTAATCCATTTTGAGTTTATTTTTGTGTATGGTGTTAGGGAGTGTTCTAATTTCATTCTTTGACATGTAGCTTGAGGACACGGGGAGGGGGAGGGGTAAGCTGGGAAGTGAGAGAGTGGCATGGACATATATACACTACCAAATGTAAAATAGATAGCTAGTGGGAAGCAGCCGCATAGCACAGGGAGATCAGCTCGGTGCTTTGTGACCACCTAGAGGGGTGGGATAGGGACGGTGGGAGGGAGACACAAGAGGGAAGAGATATGGGGATATATGTATACATATGGCTGGTTCACTTTGTTATAAAGCAGAAACTAACACACCATTGTAAATCAATTATACTCCAGTAAAGATGTTAAACAAATTTTTTAAATTAAAAATTAAAAAAAAAAAAGGAGACACTCACTCTCGGGGTCGGCACCCAAGAGTAAGCACCTCCTCAAATGTTGCCCCCTACCTACCTCTCCTGTCACATCCTAGTCTCGGCCCTGTAACTGGGCACCTATTCTGCACCAGGCGTGTGCCAAGGGCTTGGGTGCACCATCACATTCAATCTTCCCAGCAGCCCCTCTTTCCATTGGGAAAACTGAACCAAGAGAGAGACGCAGGAAATGTCAGTACGACTGTCAGCAGCCCCCAGACATCTTGGGTGATTGACAGCACCAGGACAAGAAAACAACAGGAATGACGGGCATTAGGGTACAGGGCTGGCAGAGGGCCGCCCAGGAGCAGGGCTGGCCTCTATGACCACTTGCACACGTGCCTGAGGATCTTGGATCCCAAACACCCACATTGATTTCCCATAAGCCAGCTTATCAACACCACTTTTTTTTTTTAATTGAAGTATAGTTGATTCACAACACTGTGTTAATTTCTGCTGTACAGCAAAGTGATTCAGTTATACATACATATGCATTCTTTTTTATATTCTTTTCCATTATGGTTTATCACAGGACATTGAATATAGTTCTCTGCTATACAGTAGGACCTTGTTGTTTATCCATTCTATATATAATAGTTTGCATCTGCTAACCCCAAACTCCCTCTCCATCTCTCCCCCAGCTCTCCACCCCCTTGGCAACCACAAGTCAGTTCTCTATGTCTGTGAGTCTGTTTCTGTTTCGCAGATAAGTTCATTCGTGTCATATTTTAGATTCCACATGTAAGTGACATCATCTGGTATTTGTCTTTCTCTTTCTGACTTAATTCACTTAGTATGATAATCTCTAGTTGCATCCATGTTGCTGCAAGTGGCATTATTTCATTATTTTTAATGGCTGAGTAATATTTCATTGTATGTATGTACCACACTTTCTTTATCCATTCATCTGTCAATGGACATTTAGGTTGTTTCCACGTCATGACTCTTGTGAATAGTGCTGCTATAAACATAGGGGTCAACACCACTCTTCTGCAAGTTGCAGAGAGCTTAGCCAGGGAAATCCTCAGCAGTTATCTACTTCCATGATTAGAGAGGAAGGGTACAAAATGCCCAGACAGCAGCCACGTTGGTAAGTTTTGCTATAAGCCTCACTCCATGTGGTAAAGTCCTATCTACTCAGAAAAAACTAATCCGTACTTCACCAGAACAAATATAGTCATAAAACCTGAAAATCACAATGTAATATCACTACGCACTTACCAAAATGGCTAAAGTTAAAAAGACCGATGACGCAAAGCATTGATGAAAATATGGAGCAACTGGCACTCACACACTGCCGGTGGGTGTGTAAACTGATACAAGGACTTTAGTAAACATGTTGTCAGTATCTACTGAAGTTAAGATATGCATGTCCTCTGATGCTGAGATTTCCCTTCTTAGGTGTGTATCAACAGAGACATGGCAACATGTGTAAGAATGTTCATAGCCGCAGTATTCATAGTAGCCCTGGACTGGAAACAATCCAAAGGTCTATCAATAGAAGAATGGATAAATAAATTGTGGAATAATCATATAATAAAATGCTGCACGGCAATGAAAACAGATAAACTGCCGATAATCTAGATGAATCTCACAAATGCATTTTTGAGTAAAAAAAAACAGACATGGCTGAATCTGTACTCGATGATCCTTGTTATGTAAAGTTCAAAAAAAAGGCAAAATGAAACTGCTGTGTAGGCAGATAAAAGAAAAGCAGGGAAGTGACTTCTGTAAGAGTCAGAAGAGGCCTCACCGCTGCACGTGAGGGCCATAGCGGTGGAGAGTATGGGGGATTTCTGGGGGACTCATAGTGGAACTTAAGGGAAAGTTACATGAGTGTTTACTTACAATAATTCGTTAATATGTAAACTTAATGATTTATGTACTTTCCTATATGTAAGTTTTGTTTCACAATTTAAAAAAAATTATATATATGTTTTTTAACATGTGGACCCATCATCTGTGAACCATTTGTATTCAAGGGACCACGGAAAACTGCCAGCCCAAGCCTTCCAACATATTGGCCTTGGAGCCAGCCAGCCAATCACGGGTTCAACTCCTCACTCCACCAATGGCAAGCCATGTGCTTAGGCAAGTTAAACAGTTTCTCCAAGCCTCAGTCTCTCTATCTGCAAACTGGGGCTGAAAATATCTGTCTGAGAACTAAAAAGTCACACATATAAAGAGCATATATATTCCCAGCACATAGGTAGGAACTCAGCAGACAGTAACTGAGATAGACATGGAAACAAGGGTTAACAGTGACTTGTAGTTCTGCTGGCCTCAGACCGAAAAAGCTTTACAAGGAGGAGTGCACCCCACTAACTCAACTATTGGGGTTTCCTCTGTTAACATCCTTCATGCCGACATCTCCGGGTGCCACCCAGGACCACAGCTAGCCCTTAGGTCATGTTTGTGTGAATAAGAAAAATGCACCCCTTCCTCTGGGCAAATGCAGCGCTCCAGCCTCCGTGGCAGCCCTGGTGGCACAGACATCTCCTTGTTAGGCCCTCAAGGGTCTTTCAAGTCCTTACTTTTGAACCAAGCTCTATGTGAAGAGAAAAAAGCAGGCCAGATCCCACCCCAGAGAAGCACGAAGGCAAATCACATGAATGAACGTGGCCATTCGTGGAGTCCCATTGCCAAATTCAGCATTTACATTGACGAGGCAGTGGATGCTGATGGAAACTGTTCCCAACTGTTCCCTCCTGGGTGGGGGTGGGGAGAGACACCAGGACCCCATATTCTTCATGGAGAAGCAGCATGAAATACAGCCCCAAACCTGTTCCGTGTATCCACTCAGATGATGACCTAGTATGGGGGTATGAACTCCACTATTCAACGCCCTCCAGACCCATGAGCCTCAGAGAAAAGACTATCTTCCCAGCCCTGTGTAGAGAGAATTGTTACTGTGTCCAGGAAAATCTGACAGGGTCTGGGACCCAGGAATCGTAATCGTCCAAAAGTTACTACAGATATCAGATAAACAAGATTCCGCCCCTCGGAGACCAGACTTGACAGGCGCGTAAAGGCCACCTAATACCCTGAGCCCATGTGCTTTTGATATCATGTCTCATTTTCTGCTTGAATGAGAGACTCAGCCAAGAGAAGAAATCTTAAGTTTTCACCTACAGCCCACGAAGCCTGGCTCGCCTGCCGTGGGCAGCCTTGAGGCTGTGGAGCTGGGGAGCCGCCTAGCCCGGCACACACCAAAAGAACAGGGGTTTCTAAGTGGCTGCTCAGCAATTTAACAGAAAATGTGAAACTCCCTTGCCCTCCCGAGGCTGGGTCCTGACAAACAAGCTTTCAGGGCCAAGTCAAAGTCTGTGGTGAGCCCTGATTATCTGGTGCTTTGGGAGAGAAAAGAAATTCAGGGCCCATAGGTGAGGTCAACCCTGGGGCACTCTGTCGAGCTTGTGATTAGTGACCCTGATCTCGGCATTCAGGCTCTCTGCTCCTGCTCCCTCCAGGGAAGGGAAGTGGAAGGGAATAGACACTTACTTGGCACCTACAGCTGTTAGGCTGTAGGCCAGAGTCTCCACCTCTGGTCTTTCTTTAACCATTATTCCCATTTGATAGATGGGAATACTAAGTCACAACAGATAGTGTCAAAGACAAGCTTCTGACCCTCTCAGAAAAGCAGCAGCCTCTGGGCTCTCCCTCCCCACCCCTCAGTGCTGGCTCTCAAGTAAGGATCTGCTAGCAGCCTCTTACGCCTCAGAGCAGAAATAGTCCCCCGGCAGAGGCGGCTGAAATCTCGTAGGAAGAGGGATGCTGTGTTGAAAGTGCACGTGCAAAACAAGCATGTTGAGTTGACTCATATCCAGAAGCTTCCACTGGAGGACCCCTCTCTGAACTTGAGCGTTCCAAGGCCCTGTACATGGTTTTCCATTTGTAATTCTGTATTCTTACCCCAAATTTTAGCAGCTTTAAGCTTGAGACCTCCCTTGCTGCATGGATGCAGATTGTATTTTTACTGGGGAGGGGCTTTGGAGACGGTGCTGATGGAGATGCTGGGGGCAGGGCAAAGAGTGCTTGAAGGAAGAGGGGTCATGAAGTTGCTCTGAGCGTGAGTAAAGAACTGTGTGCCTCCTCCTAAGCATTGGCCTTTGTGGAGGCTGGAAGCCCAGCCAGGTGGTCTCCTTGTCCCTTTGGCTTCAGTGGGGAGGGGTACGGTCCATGGAGTAGAGCACACAGGTTGCAGGAGACCCCCCGTGTAAGGACACACAAGAGGGCCAGAGGGCCAGATCTTGCCCATCCTCCCAGGAGAGAGCAGTTCGTGTCCCAGGGCTGCCATGGCAAATTACCACACACTGGCTTAGGACAACAGGCCAGAATTTCAAAAGGCCACAGTTCTGGAGGAAAGAAGTTCAAAATCAAGGTGTCACAGGATTGGTTCCTGCTAGAGGGTCTGAGGGAAAATCTGTTCCAAGCCACTCTCCTGGTGGTTGCTGGCAATTCTTGGCGTCCCTTGCCTTGCAGATGAATCACCACAGTCTCTACCTCCACCTCCACGTGGCATTCTTCCCTGTGTCTTTTGTGTCTCTGTCCAAATTACCCTCTCTTTACAAGGACACCGGTCACTGGACAAGGGTGACCCTAATCCAGTGTGCCCCATCTTAACTTGATCACATCTGCAAAGACCCTGTTTCTAAACAAGTACTGCATGGTAGGACTTGAACACATTCTTTGGGGGTATTCTACCTACTATAGGAGCCAGGGTCACCTTTGCCAGAGTGGCCTTTTGGACTCATGGCCCTATCAGTGGGGCCTCAATGGCTTCTGAGTCCACGTGATGTGGCCTTGCCCAGGGGCCTGCAGGGGGCAGGGCTAATCCCAGTGGTTCATTCCTGCACAGGATGGGAGAAGCCAATCAGGCAGCTTGTCTCCAGGCTTCCCTTACATATCCCAGAAGGCTCGAGACTCTCACGGGCAACAAAGGAAGATGGAGGCTTTCCCCTTCACCAGTTCACCCCACAAATCAAAGTAGATCTCCTCTGGAAGCCCCCCTGATTTATCCACCTACTGTAGACCGAATGTTTGTGTCCCCCCCCACCCCCAAAATTCATATGTTGAAACCTAATCCCTGAAGTAATGGTATTTGGGGGTGGGGCTTTGGGGAGGTAATTAGGTCATAAGGGAAGATATGAAAGGAATTAGTACCCTTATAAGAGACCCCAGAGAGCTCTCTTGTCCCTTCAGCCTTGTGAGGACAGAGGGAGAAGATGGCCATCCATGAATCAGGAAGCAAGTTCTCACCAGACACTGCATCTGAGAGCACCTTGATCTTGGACTCACTCCGCAGCCTCCAGAACTCTGTGAAATAAATCGTGGTGCCAAAGCAGCCTCAGACAATACATAAAGGGATGGCCGTGGCTATGTGCCAATAAAACTTTACTTATAAAACTGATAGATTTTTAATTCCTGGAAACTAAGCTCAAATAAACATTCAAAATCACCTGATTATTCAATGATACTAGCCTAGTATATTTGACTTACTACTTGTGAGAAACAATAATAAAAACTGCTAACATTTGTTGAGTAAAAAAAAAAAAAAAAAAAAAAAAAAAAACTGATAGAGAGGGGCTTCCCTGGTGGCGCAGTGGTTGAGAATCTGCCTGCCAATGCAGGGGACACGGGTTCGAGCCCTGGTCTGGGAAGATCCCACATGCCGCGGAGCAGCTGGGCCCGTGAGCCACAACTACTGAGCCTGCGCATCTGGAGCCTGTGCTCCACAACAAGAGAGGCCGCAACAGTGAGAGACCCGCGCACCGCGATGAAGAGTGGCCCCCACTTGCCGCAACTAGAGAAAGCCCTCGCACAGAAACGAAGACCCAACACAGCCATAAATAAATAAATTTAAAAAAAAAAACTGATAGAGAGCTAGATTGGCCCTTGTTTGGTTATTGAGCCAATCCCTGTTATCGTTAGAGCTTAGGATGGTGCCCAACTTAGAGCTGTTTTTCTTTTTTAAATTTTTATTGGAGTACGGTTGCTTTACAATGTTCTGTTAGCCTCCACGGCACAACAAAATGAATCAGCCGTACACATAGAGAGAAGCCCTCCCTTTCAGACTTCCCTCCCATTTAGGTCACCACAGTGCATTAGGTAGGGTTCCCTGTGCTATGCAGTATGTTCCCATCAGTTGTCTACTTTCTACATAGTATTAGCGCTTTTGTAAATAAGTCTGCAGAGATCTTGGTGCTGACATCCCTGACTACATTTCTGATTATTTCCTTAGTATAGTTTCTCAGAAGAACTACAATTTTAAGGCTCTCGAGTCATACTGACAACTTCAGTAGGTATCAAATTTTTTTTTGAGCCAGGCCTTATACTTTGACATGTACCTTTGCTCACTCCAACACTGTTTTCCAGATGTCTCCTGAGCAGAAATTCTGTCTCTTCTATCAGACTTCCAATTCTTCAAGTGTAAAGATGTGACATCTTATTCTACTATTATATGCCTTGTCCTCAGCTTTGCCATCTCCCTCCCCTCCCCCCCAAAGCTGTGCACAAGTGAGCATGTGCACACACACACGCGCACGTGCGCACACACACACACACTTGTGCAGTATCTATTGTGACTGCACACACAAGATGTACAAGGGAAACCGGGTAATTGAATGAATGAACCCCACGCATTTAAAACCCCAAGGAGGCACAAGCCAGATACACATGGCCGGTCACTAAGACTTGAACGTAGGGGAGCTTCATAAACTAGATGATAAATAAACTTCACCCTTTCCCAGACAACCCAGGGCAAGATGTCAAAGAAGACAGTGACTTGTCCGAAAGTCCTGTGTCACTCTTTACTTGCCCAGAGCTTCTGGCCACTCCTGCCCCGCCCCTTCCCCAGAGAGACCCTTGGAAAGACATCGATGGCACCACCTGGGCTCCCCACCTCCCCTCATCTTCCACCAACCTCCACTTCTCCAGTCCCACACCACGGGGGACCCTCTCACTGCTAAGTGAGATCCAGGACAGCTACCACCTCTGCCATAATCCAGTTCATGAAAAATTAAAAATGTTTTTCTACGTTTCTTTTCACCTTGAATTTTTCATGAAACCAAATGGCAGTTTCCAAAGGTGAAAAACTGTTATTTTCCCAGGCAAATTCCTGTGAAGTGAAAATTGCTAGTTTCACGCAGCTCTACCACTGATGTCTATTGTTACTATGGGCGCTAGATCAGCACCATTTGATCAGGAAAAAATAAAACCTGGGTTATATTCCTAAAAGGCCTTAAATGTTCCTGTGGCCAGCCTTTCACAGACCAAGAGCCAGCAGGAGGCCATCCCAAAACTCTGGTCACCATGCCCACCATCACCACCCCTGCGGATGCCCGCTGAACCCAGACCCCTTACCAGACACGGCCAAACTCAAGAACATGCCTCTTATCCTCCCAAAGACAGGGATGTACTCTGTAGAGGGCATGAGCTCAGACCCTCTGAGAGGAGACATACAATGTTTCCTAGTCGTTTTAGAATGGGATAAACAGGATTCCTTAAAATGGTGACCTATGGGAAACTATCTCCCCATGTATTAGTCCATAGGGTTGCCATGACGAAGTACCACAGACTGGGTAGCTTAAACAACAGGAATTTATTTGCTCACAGTAGAGGAGGCTACAAGTCCAAGATCAAGGTGTCAGCAGGGTTGGTTTCTTCTGAGGTCTCTCCCCTTGGCTTCTAGATGGCCATCTTCTTCCAATGTCTTCACATGGTCTTCCTTCTGTGTGTGTCTGTGTCCTAACCTCCTCTTCTTATAATGACACCAGTCCTATTGGAATAGGGTCTCCCTGAGTGACCTCACTTCAATAATGATCTCTTTAAGACCCTATCTCCAAACACAGTCCCATTCTGAGGTACCGGGATTTAGGACTTGAACCTATGAATTTTGTAGGGACACAATTCAGCCCCTAACATTCCACATCTCCAGCCCGGCCATCTTACCTTCACTTTGTAGAGGCTCAATGGTAAGAAGGCTCTGGGGGCTTATCTAGTTCAGTGGTTTTTCACATTTTGCTCCCTGGAGCCCTTGCGGTGCCTGAAGTGACCTTAGGGGATTTCTGTGGTTGGGAGAGCGGAAGGCAAGGGGAAATCTGGAACTCCAGCCCTGCTTCAGCCTAATCAGCCTGGCTCTTTTCTGTCCTATACTGAGGCTCCATTTAAGATTCTGTTTGACCAAAGGGCTCTTCGTTTTACAAAATGTTTGAAAATTGCTGACTGTTTTTCAAATGACCAGACTGCGGTGCAGAGAGGTGGGGAGACGTGCTGGTATCGCGCTGCTCTTGCTGGCACACCTGGGGTCTCTCTGAGCACCTACACTCTGGTGTAGGGTTCCTCCTACCACACTGAGGGGACTCTCAAGACAGACCTCGGGGACCACCACACCAGAGAAGGGTTTGCTGGTGCCAAAAGGTGAACATCTCACTGGAGTCAGAAGCAGAAGTGAACTCCCGTGTCACACAGCATTGTCCTCGAGGGCAGGACGTGTGGATCTGGGCTTAAAAGTCGGAAAATCTGAGTCACTACTACCCTGCCGTCAGAGATTGCTTGGAAATTGTCACTCCCAAGAAAAAAAAAGGCACCCCCTTCAGGTGCATTTGGGTGTCTCATTTAGGGGTCATGCACCGTGCTGAGAAGTGATAAATATCTTTGGTGACAAGCCATGGCTAACTGCGTTTGCACGCTTTCCTGGGAGTCTGGCTGTCAATAGCAAAGATGGAGATGAGGGAAAAGCACCAGCCTCCACTTTTAAAAAAAGAAATTAGTCTCCGAAAGCCCAGCATGCTCAGCTCACCGCAGAACAAGAGTTTTGTCACATGTACCTTCTGAAGAAATGCCCTTCCTTGGAATATCCCAAGAAGTTCTTGGCTTTGAAAAGCTAAGTGACTGTTTTACCTAGAGACAGTTAGGGCAGAGGCAGCTTTTGGGTGAGGGAAAAGGGCACGATCCCAGCCTGCACCTTTGGGTGGTCCCTGCACTGTCTCCCTGTTGTTGGCCCCAGAATCCCTGGGCTGCAGATGGGAGTCCGAGCTGAATCAGGTCATGCTTTGGGGGGCCTCAGAGTTAACTTGGGTGAGAAAAATGGGCATCTCACCTCAAACCTGACCAACAATAGTAAGCTGCTTCCCTAAACTTTTCTTTGGAATGTTCTGGTAGGGACCACACCAGGCAGTTGGGTCTGTTCAATTTTGGATAAATACATTTTAGTATATCCATACAACAGGATTTTCTCCAGCAGGGAGAAAAAAAATGGATGAAACACAACCTTGCATGATAACAAGGATGAATCTCAGAAATATAATTTTAAGAGGGAAAAAAAGCAAGTCACACAAGACCTCAATAGAGTATAACACAACTTTTTTAAAGCTCAAAAAAAAAAGAAAACAAGCAAAAATAAGCAATATATTATTTAGGGGTGCATATGTAAATAGTAAAAACAAAAAGTTTGTGTTGTCTTATGTTGTGTTGTTTTGTTTTGTTTTTAAGGAAGGGAACCATAGACACACTTCAGGATCACAGTTACTTCTCTGGTGGAGGTAGGGGACTGAAGGAAAGAGGGTCACTGATGATGCAAAGATATTGGGAAAAGTCTACCTCTTAGGTTGGGAAGTGAGTTCACAGGGATTCATGGCTTACTTGTGTGTTGTCTGTCTTTTATTTGTGCATTATTATAATTTCCAAAATAATTAAAATGTTGAAAGCTGACATCAGAGAGACTGAAGAGCTTGGCTAGGATTACACAGCTAGTAATTGGTAGTGCTGGGGTTTGAACACAGGCAATTGGCTGCAGAGCCCACATAACCCTGAGCTATGCTGCCTGTTGTGTGCTTGGCTGCCCTCAAGAGCAGCTACAGATGTTATCCATGGGTATGACTATGGGGCCTGGGTGGGTTGATATTAATGATCCATCCCACTCCACAAAGGGACAGGTACAGACCCCCCATGTCAGACACCCCTTCAGGGGGAGGTCAGCACTGGCCTGTCCTCTTCCCCAAGCTGGTTCCATGGGACCACAATCTGCCTCTGAATCTTTCCACCTGCCTTATTCCGCAGGACACAAGGTGACCCCCGGCTCACAAAGGGCTCAGAAATCTGCCTGCATTTGCTCCAAGTTCCAGCTCTGTGCAGTTATCGCAGATTTGTAAAATAAGGAAGAGAAACAGAAAGCAGAAGAGAAAAGTAGGTAAATCCTGTTTGATGTCAGTTCATCATTCCAGCTCCTAAACCTTCCTAACAGGGAGTTTCAGAGGCCCTTGCTTTTGGAAGACACATCGCAATTATTGAAAGAACTTCCACTCTCTCAGCTTCCTATCATTCAACTTCGTGAAAGGAGCTACATCCCCGTTTACAGATAAGGAGAGTGGCACCCAGAGAGGGTAAACAAATTGCCCAAAGTCAAGGCCTGTGTGACCTTGGGCAGTTACTTTCCCTCTCTGGCCCTCGATTTTCTCATCTGTAAAACAGAAGGGTTGACCCCGGTGATTCACAATGGATAATCTGCTATTCTAAGGGAGCGAAAGCAGGAGAAAATCCCCATCTCCCTGTTTGACTGGCTCTTCAGTACCTCTGCTCTAGGAAGACACCATGGGTTCAAAATAACCAAAAAGGAAAAGGGAAAGACAGAACACATAAGAATACAAAAAAAAAAAACAAACAATTCCTGCTGCTCTATTTATCATTTAGGCCCAGTTCTGGAGAGCCTAAGAGAATAATTCAGATTTCCTGTTCGTTGCGTGGCTTTGACAGCAAACGGCCCATCACCAAAGGAACACAAAGGAGGGACGAAATGGCATCATGCTGCCAGCTGTGTGGCCAGCAGCGTGCAAAGACAATGGGCACTGGTTTAATTTCCCCACCGCCTCCCAAACTGCACTCGAAGCAAAGTCAGATGTCTCCTTCCCAGAAAGTGGAAGAGGAAAATATCAATCTGTTTCAGGGAAAGTTACGAATCGCGTGTGCCTGGAATACTTGATATATGACTGTAGCCTGGTGAGCAACAAGTGATTCTGGCTGTTGCATTTGATCTCGGGATGGTAATGTGCTCTCCTGACATCGTCCAAATGGGGAATGACTGAGGATGTTTTATATAAGATGCTTGCAAACTTCAAAGGCCACTCTTAACCCCGAACCACCCCTCTTCCCTCCCTTTCTTCCTCGTTTCCCTCCAGACCCTCCTCTCCCTTCACCCAGCAAATTGTTTTGGGGCCAAAAGTGATTGTAGGACGATCAAGAATCAAGGAACTTGTGGCAGGTGGTACCACCTGTGTCTGGGCAGCAGCCTCACAGACCGCATCTGCTCCACAGTTGTGGAGGGAGGGTGGGGGCCACGTCTGAGAAGGATTCCCAGCCGGCCAGCCAGCAGCCTAGGCCGCCATGGAGGAGAGCCGGCGGGGAGCTCATCCCCCTCTCCCCTCCTGCCCTGAGAGACAGAGGAGGACGCCTGGGGGACCCGAGTGCCTGCATGCAGCTCCCCACATTTATCACAGATAAGGAAACTGAGGCCCGAAGAGGTGAACTCCGAGTCACCCCGCGGAGGGATGGGGGCAGAAGCAGACCCCAGACACCCCGACTTCCAGCCCTGAATTCTTCCCCTGTACCAACCATTGCACCCGTGCTCGGCTGGATGGAGAAGGGCATTCCATCCATCTTCTCCCTCCCTTGGATTAATGCGAGCTAACATTTATCCAGGGCTCACTCTGTGCCAGGCACCATCCTAAGCAACTTGCGTGAATTAACTCACTTTGTCATCGCATTAATCCAGTGGTCCTCAATTGGGGTGATTTTGCCCCCTCGGGGGTATTTTTTATTGTCATGATTGGGTTGAGGGGGTGCTACTGGCATCTAGTGGGTAGAGGCCAGAGACGCTAACCACCCAGCAATAGACAGGCCAGCCTCACAACCAAGAATCATCCAGCATAAAATGCGAGTAGTGCCATGACTGGGAAACTGCATTAACCCCACGTGATATTTTATTATTATTATTATAGTCGTTGCCCTTGTTGTAATGGCGGTGGTGCTGATGGTTATTTTCATGTTAAAGATGTGGAAACAGAGATAAACGACTTGCCTGGGGTCACGTAGCTCCTAAGTGGCAGAACCAGGGTGTAAACCTAGGCTGTCAAACTTCTAGCCAGGATACAAGTTTCCTCTCTTCAGGAAGCCAAGTTCATCTGAAAAATCCCAGAAATACAGATCAAGCCAAAGAACCCTTGGCCCTCACCCAGATTCGCTCCCCTCCCCGGAGTGAGGCACAGTTGGTGGATAATCTTTTGGCCTTTTTGTCTCCATGTACATGAATGCATACAGCTCCAGTCCTGTTGTGTGGAGGGTACTTAAATGAAACTTCCCTGTACTTATCTTTTGCAACTTGCTTTTTCTCACTTATTCATTGTCTTTGAAATCATGTCACATCGGGACATGCAGGCAGACATCGTTTTTAAGCAACTGTTTAATATTCCACAGTTTGGATGTCATCACTCCCCTCTCGATGGACATTTGGGTTGTTTCCAGTTTTGGACTCTTTGAAACACAGGATACAGTGGTTAGAAGCAAAGGCTTTAGGATCACAGAAACCTAAATCTGAATTTGGACTAGCTGTGTGACCTTGGAGGAGTTCCTCAGCCTCTCTGAGCCTTGGATTCCTTGTCTGTCAAATGAGAACCACACAGGATTAGAGTTTAAGTTTTCAGTGACATTGTGTAAAAGGGATGAATGAAGTGTCTGGCACATAGGAAGTGCTCAAAAGTGGCAGAATTTGCTCTTATTATTACCACACATCAATTATTATTATTATTTGCCTGATTGTTATTATTTGCATTATTGTTATTAATCTAGTTAGTTGGTGGTCTGCTGAAGCCAATTCACCCAGAAATGCCATCAAAATCCTTTAGGGAAAGTGGGTCAAATGATGGAGTTTCCCGTGTCCAAAGACTTGAAACTCTTTCCCAGCATGAACTGACTCAACTACAGGGCACCCATCCTGGGGGGCTAGAGAGGCTCATGTTGCTAAGGTAGGTTTAACGTGGACCCCCTCCCACCTTAACCAACACAGAAAGGCCAACAGCCACAGGAGACTCAGCCGATGGGGGCTCACAGAAATCAAAAGAAAAGAGGACAGAGGAGTCCTGTGCCCAGCTGACCCCTGAACTGGATGAGATTGAGACATGATACTTGACAAGCCAAGCTCATGACTCAGTGGGCCGTGCTGACCAGGGGCCCTTAGGGACAAAAACCCAGATGACACCTGCGATTCAGGGAGACGGCATAAGGGATGAAATGGTTCAGAGGCTGAGGTTGGCCTTGGGGCTGAATTTTGTAAAACAGGGCTCTGTTCAGCTCCCTCTTGGTTGTTACCCGAGAACAGTCTCCCAAGCCCCTTGGGGATGGAGAGATGGAGGGATGCCTCTTTTAGGGGCATGAAGCAGGGGTTCTAGGGCAGAAGCTTGCCAAGGAGAATGCAAATGGAGACAGTTGTGCCAAGAAAAGAGTCCCAGTCTCTACTGTTGTCATTACCCGTATCCTGGGTGGGAGGGTGGGGGAGGGAGCAGCGGGCAATTGTAACAGACACCTAGTATCCTTCCCTGCTGGTCCTCTTTCAGGGGTCTGGATGAGGAGGGATCTGCCACTCTGGCTATGAAAGTGGGGTCATACCCAGGGTGGGACAATCACAGTAGAACCTTCCCTAGAGACAGTGATTGCTCGGAGGACGGCACATGACTCAGGATGGGCCAATCACAGATCTCCTTGATTTTTTCCAAACTGGGAGGAGAGGCGTAATAACTCTCCTTCCTAAGGTAACAAACCTTATGGATCTGTCTCTAGAGCTGCTGGCAGCCAAAGAGGCGTCTAAGAACACAAGGCCAACGCAGAAACATCCGTGGAGATGTGGAGAGGGGATCTGGCGGCTATCCAAATCCCTGGAAGCACTCCTCCTCCTCCTCCCACTTACCTAAGCCAATTGATTTATTTTTTATTTTGTCTGAGTTGGGTTTCTGTCATTTGCAAATAAAAGTGTTCTGAGTAATACATTGACCAAGTCCAGCCAGGAAGTACTGCGGCTGGTCATGACCAGTGGGCAAGAGCTACATCTTAGGGACACCTGAGGCTCAGAGACCAGGAGCCCCTTGGGTCCTTGGTGATCGTGTAAGCCCGTGTTCCTCAAAAACCATCATTCTTTTTCAGAGAGGGGAGTCTTATTTGACACAAAGCGAGAACCAGAGCAGACCCATCAGTCCCGGGCCATGGGTCCTGCACTCCCACCAGCGCGCTGGACAGGATCCTTCCGAGTGCCAGCACGTACTTGAGAAAGACCCTCACGCTCAGAGCTGGGCTGCAGACAGGCGTAAAAGACCAACGGGGAACTGAATCCTAGGGAGGGAAACAGACCTCAGCGAGAAAGAGACAGGAAAGAAACACGTTCCCAAAAGAACAAAATGGAGGGGAAATAAGCGTTGCTCAGGACTCCAGGAAGACAGGCCAGTAAGAGTAACCTCAGAGTCAAGGGGACCTTGGTGGCATTCATTAGGGAACCAGAGGCCTGCAGGTCAGACTTTGGGTACCCTGCCCTACACATGGGCTCTCTCCAGGACGGCAGCTGTGCCTGGTCCCCTGCCCAGCTCAGCCCCCGCCCAGCTGTGTGTCTGGATGAAGATTACATGTATGCACATGTGTATGTGCCCATGTGCGTGTGCCAAAGTGAGTGCGTCCCAGGACCTGAGAGGGGGCACTTGAGATGGGGTCCCTGCGTGAGTGTCTGTGTGAGGTGGCAGGGGCATGTGATGTAAATATGGTGGGTGAGTGGGCATGGGTACCTGGGACAGGGTAGAGGTGGGGCTGTGAGTGAAAAGTACTTGAAGAAGGGGTAAAGGGTGGTGAGAGGATGTGTGAACACCACGCGTGTGTGCGTCTGTGTGTGTGTCTGTGCACATGCACACACGTGCCTGCACACAACAAAACAGGCCATGAAAATGGCGAGTACGACTTGACCCGGGGAAGTGAAGTGGGTGGGGTGTATCAGTTGGGTGTATACGGCGGGGCTGCGGGATGTGAGTGAGGGCTCCGCTGGGGGTGAGCAGCCCCCCGGGGGAGCCCCTGCCAGCCCTTCCAGGGGAGGCAGCAGACAGACCCACACATCAGGGCCCCCCCTCCCAGAGCCTGCGCCCAGATACCCAGGAAGGCCAGCGGCAGGGCTGGCACACCCCAGGCCCTCCCGGCCTGGCCGGCTGCCCGAGTTAGCAGTCCTGCCCAGAGAAACAAGACTGGTTGCTCACCCCAGTGTGCCTACGTACCTCATGTTTGGCCTGGGGGCTGGGGAAATGAACTTGTCGGGAGAGATACTCTAACTTGCATTTCCAGTCCTAAGGCACCTTCTGGAAGCAACGGAGAGAGGGGGGGTGAGCAAATCTGAGGTGTGGCGATCCGTCTGCTGGGGGGCTGTCTCTTGGTGAGCTCCCCATAAGGACTTCCAAGGGGGCAGCTGAACCCATGGTCTTTAAGAACCAAGGGCTCTGGCTCCATGGAAACAACTGCCCGCTGTGGCTGGGCCCCTCCCAATTCCCAGCTCAGAAAAGGAAGTGTGGGAATCTCTGGGATCTGTGAGCCCATCTCAAGGGGCCAGAACCACCAGGAAATCAAGGCCACTCATTTCTGGGCTGAGCAGCTGGGTCCCCGGGTATCTTGCTGGTACACAAGTTGGAACAGCCTTGGCCTCAGTCACATCTCAGCTTCTAACTCTGGTCCACGTCCGACACCCACATCCCAAGTGGTTGAAATATTTGGTCCTTCCTGTTTGTCCGTCTTCTCGGCTCCACCCATACTCCCCCAACCCAGGCCTTTTCCACCCAAACCAAGGGACACTCACCGTCCTGCAGCCCCTGCTGGCCTTGGGATTGACAGGGTCAGCGGCCAGGGGGAGGTGGGCTACTCTCTGCTTTCACAGGAAGGCTCCCAGGGGAGACCCCCACGTCCCGCTGAGCTCTGTGCGTGACCCACGCCGCAATTCCTTCCTCCCTCCCGGATGATGAAATCATAGCCTTGATCTGGACCTGTTCATGCCACAAGACAAATTGTCAAAATGTTTTGATCTAATTGGGTCTTTTTCAAGTCAGCTGAAAACCATCAGGCGGGGAACCAGATGGAGCTGGTGATTAATGAGGGACATTTGGTTGCTTCTCCACATCCATCATGGAGCCCCATTTGGGCGGGAGTGTTCTCATCCTCCGCCAGGAATGGGTATGACCAGGCCGAAAACTGAGGCCCCACTTCCACCCAGCAGAAGGCCTCTGCTTGCCTCTGTGGCCTTTTCCCCACGAGGCTCCAGAAAGCAAGGTCCAGGAAAGGCTGCCCCTGGACAGGCCCCAGACTCAGAGATAGCCTCTTGTCCTCAAACAGCACCAGCCCCACTGGGGGCCATGTGTGATGCGGCCAGGCTCCAGTGAAGGTAGGGGACAAACGGGAAGAGAGACAGAAGCATTTCTGTGAGCCCCGGAGAAAGCCCTGGCTGCTATCAGACCTGGGATCCGGGTTTGCAACATCTGATGCTCAGCCTGCGTGGCCACCTTTCCTCTGTCTGAAAGGCACCCAGCTCTGGCATGGAAGGGCTGAGCAGCTTTCAAGAGAAGTTTCCTTCACAGGGAAACAGCCTCAGAGGCAATGTCCAGAGGCCTGGCTGTTGGACCAGGGTGGGCCTCCCATTTGCTGTGTGGCTTTCAATGAGATCTGCCCCTCTCTGAGCTTCTGGTGCCTCATGGGTAAAATGCAAGTGGGGCCTAGTCCTCTAGTTCTCTGGCTGTAGCTAGAGCTGTGTTCTCCACTGGGACTGCACATTGAAATCAGCTCAGCACGTTTTCACAATACGATTCCAGAGTCCAGCCCCAGCAACTGAATCAGAATCTCGGGGGTGTGCCCTGGGCATTCGCAGTACTCAAAGGTCTTTTGGTGATTCTAATGCACAGCCCAAGCCCAGAACCCATGAACTAGAGGGAGGTCATGTCTTCAGCCCAGCTGACAGGTGGAGCCTGGCATGTCATGCCTTGATTTGCTCATATGAAGATTGGGGCTATTCAAATCAGCCCTGCAGGAATGTTTAGGGGACTTAAATGCAAGAAGAATCTGAGAGTATGTTGAATGGTCCCTCAGGGAGAAGAGGATGAGTAACCCAAGACATCTCTGCAGCGGGCATAACCACATGACTATGTTGGTTCATTCAGCCAACAAACATTTCCCGAGCACCTACTATACGCCAGGCATCCTTGGGGATGCCAAACAGAAATGGTTCCCCCGCCTCGAGAACCTTGCAGATAAGTAAAAGAGGTTAATACACACACGCATGTGATTACAATCTGTGACATGTGCCATGGAGGCCAGGAGGGGGCTTGGGCAAGGGCCGGGGGCTTGGAAGGCTTCACTGGAGAGAGACCTTTGGAGCTGAACTAAAGAACAGGTAAGTAGGCCAGAGGGTGAGGCGAGGAATCCAGGCTCAGAGAACAGCATTTACTCGTTACCTGCCTGGTTTCCTCCTCACGTTCCCACTCCGTGATAAATGTTCATGCCTTTAACTACACAGAGTATTTAAGAGCAAGAAAGTACCCACATAGACAATGGTGGTGCTACGTCTCTCTGTGTTGTAATTAGCCTGAGGTCTGTCTCCCCAGCTGCACTGGAGATCCACCTGCCTGCACAGCCAGAGCCTGGCATGGCACCTGGACACAATAGGTACACAATTTACTAGCACTGGCTGGTGGATGAAATGAATGAAATCTTACCTTTGTTGGTACATCTGCCCCCGCTCTGAGCCACGTCTCCGGGAGAAATTACAAGAACCCTCAGCTCATCCAGGGAAGCCATTCTGCCCACCCCACCCAATGGTTCCCAGTTCTACGTTCTGAGAACCCTAAGGAAGGGGTTTGAATGAAGAGGTTCTAAGAGTAGGATAAGTTACTCCAGCTGCCAGACTCCTAGCCATCCTTTAAATGCTAGCTCAGATGTCCTTTCCTCCAGGAAGCCTTCCCTGATGTCCTGACCATCAATAGATCAATCTTCTGTGATGCCATTGTTGCATGTGTCACATTTTGATCTGATGTATTGGTTATGGGTCCACCCCCACATCCCACACCTCAAACAATAAACTCCATAAGTTTTGGATCCTATGTGGTTTGCTCACCAGTGAATCTGCAGCACACAGTAGGGGCTCAATAAATGATAAACCAATTGACAACAATAGGAGACACATTATGATTACATTCAAATCTACTGGGGACAGGTTATGATTACATTCAAAATTACTTTGCATGCACATGAAAGCATTTGGCAAGCATAGGCTGAAGGAGGCAGTGGGTGATGTAGGATTAACCCTTTGCTCCAGTAGAAGGCCTGACAGATGGGGATGGTGTGAACCTTCTCCCTAGCCTGGGCCTTCTCAGCCTGGTAGCCCCAATGCCAAGAGCTGAGAGCTAGCAGCTCAAGGTCCAATCTCCTTCTGGAAAGTTTTGCTGGGAAGCCAGGTGACTGCAAGAAGCAAGAAGTCTGTTTACTCCTCAAAGAGAAGTTCAATATTGTGTCTTCACTCTGAGCAGATGCTGAGTCTCCCCAGAGCCCACAGACCCGTGAGCTGGTGTCTGCACTGTGCCGACGGCCCTCGCCTGTCGCCACAAACCTCCCCAGCCCAGTGCTTTTGGTTAAAATTTCACACTCACCCTGAAGTGGTTCCCAAGACCCAGGATTTTTTTTTCCTGATGATCCTCTTCTTTGATCAGCGAGACTCAGTGAAGTGGAATTTACTGTAGGGTTTATTTTAGGTAGCTGGGAAGTTGTCTCCCTTCTAAACGGTCAAGGGTCCCTCCTCCCCCAGAGTCCGGCAGCTCTGTCGCATTGAGGGCCTGGCCCTAGTACAGGGAGAAGCTGGTGTGAGGATGGAAAGGACCTTGCAGTCAGAAGATCTGGCCTAGAGCCCTGCCCTGCCACTGCCCACTTCCTGACTGTGTGGCCTTGGGCAGGTTGTACCTACTCTCAGATACTCTGTTTTCACATCTGTAAAATGAAGTAATCACACCTACTTTCTCAGGGTTGTTGTTGAGTCAAATAATACTATGCTTGTGTACCATTTGTTTTAGATTCCACATATAAGCGATATCATATGATATTTGTCTTTCTCTTCCTGACTTACTTCACTTAGTATGTTAATCTCTAGGTCCAGCCATGTGGCTGCAAATGGCAGATAGAAAACAGACTTAGGGTGACCAAAGGGGAAGGCGGGGAAGGGATAAATTGGGAATTTGGGATTAACATATACACACTACTATATATAAATTAGATAAACAGCAAGGACCTACTGTATAGCACAGGGAACTCTATTCGATACCTTATAATAACATATAATGGAAAAGAATCTGAAAAAGAACTGAATCACTTTGCTGTACACCTGCAACATTGTAAACCAACTATACTTCAATTAAAAAAAAAGAAAAAAAATAATACTATGCTCATGAAAGCCCTTTGCCTTGTAAAATAGATTTCCTGGTGTGAATTGCTGTTTTTATTCTGTGGCCTCATCCAGGGGGCGTAGAATGGTTGTCCCTGGACCTCCAAACTGATTTCCCCTCCTGATCTCTGAAACTCCCTCAGTACAGGTTTTCTCAACTCCGGCACCATTGATGTTCAGGGTAGGATAATCCCTTGTTGAGGGGGGGGAGGGGGTGTCCTGAGCACGGTAGGATAGGCAACAATAGCTCTTGCCTCTACCCTCTAAATGCCAGTAGCAGCCCCGCTCCCCCAGACTTACAACAACCAAAAATATTCCAGACGTTGCCCAACGTTCTCTGTTGGGGGGAATTTCATCCATGGTCAAGAACCATTGCTTTAGTAGGACCCATGGTATTTCTGCCCTTAGATATGATGGGTTGCCTGGAGAGAACAGACGTGGTGCCTCCAATTTACACTGAGGGTCCAGCTGGTTCAGCCTCTAATGAGTTGTGTGAGTTTAGCCAAGTCACTAACTTCTCTGGCCTCAGTATCTCATTTGTAAAAAGAGGGACATGGGAATGAGCTGCCCTGTAGGGTTTCTTCACTTGCTACTGAGTCCTTTCCCAAGGAGCAGTTCTGTTGTGGTGGGAAAGGTGTTGGGGACCTTCCTCCTTCCTGTAGGCGGGAGGCATGGGAAGAAAGGATGGAAAGACAAGAGCTTCCAGACCATGAAGCCACCATCTCCCCAGAGGCTGGCCCCACAGAGGACCTGTCTATGGACTGAAATTCTTGCTTCTCAGAGTTCCTTCAGAAGAGAGAATGGAGTCCGTAATACAATACGAATACTAATAACTGCCAGTGGTCATTGAGCCCCTCTAACGAGACACCGTGTGGAGCTTACATGCATTATTTCATTTAGTCTTCACAACAACCCAGCGGCCCTCTGAAGTAGGTATAATTATTGCCCATTTCACAGACGAGGATACTAAGACTCAGAGAGGTGATATAACATGCCCAGGCCACACAGTTGTCAGATGGTAAAGCCTGGATTCAGACTCAGCTCTCAGCCACTTCAAGGCATGTCCCAACCCAAGCCCTGGGCTCTTTTATTCTCTGAAACCCTCGTGACAAGCGCAGCACTGAAAATCTTTCCTAATTGGACCATCGTCCCGGGGAATTGAACTGAGACATGGGAGGAGCGTCAGCCTAGGGAGGGTGGAGACATGCAGCCTGCTTGCTGTGTGGCCCTAAGCAAGTCACTTCTCCTCTCTGAGCTCATTTCCTCACCAGCAACATTCTTTCAGTCATCATGCCAAACACTGGGCATAAGGCATGAGCAAAGAGCATGATCTCTGCCCTCATGGAATTTACAGTTCAATGTGAGAGAAAGATGTTAAACAAATAACTAAACAAAAGGAAGAACCAACAGGGTGACATGATAGCACATAAGGGAGGGACTTATTTTATGGAATGGTTGGGAGATCTGGTTGTGGAATTTTAAGCTGATTTAAGGAAGAGGAAGGGCCAGCCATGAATTCTTGGGGGTGGTGGGGGAGACTGGGGTGACTTCCAAAAGGAGAAAATGTATCAGTCAGGATTGGCCAAGTTAAGATGTTGTAACAAACAACCCCTGAATCTTAATGATGTGAAATAATAGACGCTTATTTATTGCTCATACTACAAGCCCAGTGTGAGCCAATGGGGAGGGAGGGGAGTTCTGTTGCATTACAGGATGTTCGTAATCATTCTCCACATCTTATGAGGCTACCATCTCAACATGATTCTGGGAGTGTTGCTGTGACAGGAGAAGAACAGAGCAGGTCACATGCTGACCATTCAGTGTTTCAACTGGGAAGACACAAAAGCATCACTTCACTTCCAGCCATAATCCTTTGGCTAAATCTATTAACATAGCCCACCAAGCAGCAGAGGTCCAGGATATGTAACCCTCTCATGTGCTCAGGAGAGAAGAGCCGTATAGAGGAGAACATTAAAAGTCTCAATCTACATCCTGAATCAGGAAGGACTTGCAGCCCCTCCTCTCAGCACGGGCCACCCTTACAAGTCCCACAGGGGCACCTCACTGTGTTTTGAGCACTCTTAGGTCAGCCTGCTGGGTCTTGGGCACCCTGCTTCATTCTCCTGGCCGGAGTCCAACCCCACACCCACGAGCCCTTCTCACGAGCCAGCCTGCCATCCCAGAGAGACTCAGAATGTGGAGCTCCGCCCACCTCATCCTTAGCACCTCCGGGGAGCCCCGCCCCCTGGGCCTTTCCTCGACTCTGTCTGCACAACTCAGCCTTTCTGTTTTCAGGAAAAGGAAGCAATTAGGGAGTATCTACTATGAGTCTGGATTTCAACCTTTTCTCCTTGGGAGGATTCAGTGAGAGAAGTATACAGGACAGCCTGTGAAAGCCTCTTGCCAGACACATGGCAAGCCCTCAATAAACATACTAAAATGAAATGGAAACAGAAATCGGTATTTAATCTCCACAGCTTTGTAGAGCTGCGGGTGATGATGATGATGATTTTGCTCCCGTGCCAGAGTTTTACATTCAGTATTTCCTTTCATTGTTGCGCTAATCCTATGAGGTAGATTTTATTACCCTCTTTTTCAGGCTTCTAACTGTCATCTTCTAGAAGAATCCAGAGCTGTTCTGTTGGATCTTTTAGCAAGAAACTTCTGTGGACAGTATTTTAACCCAAAGGCATCTCCTTAGTAGTAAAATGCCAGGCCCATGATAGGTGCACAGGTGAGCAGGCTAGTTGGGACTCTTGTGACATCTTTCAGAACCACCCAGAAGTTTCTGGCATCCCTTCCTGTTCCTGAAGAAAGGGCAGGATGGGCAGGCTGAAGGCAAGCGCCATAGCGTCGGGTCCCTGGGTTCTTGCATCAGACAGTCCCAGATTCAAATCCCAGCTTACTGTGTAACTTCAGTTCTCTCGAATAAAGTTTTCTATGTCTCGGTTTTTTCATCTGTGAAACAGGACTAACATCTCCCTCAAAGGTTGCTGGAAGAATTAAAGTGAGCGAGTGAACAAAAGGTGCATGTAGTGGAATAAAGTGAACAAAGAGAGAGCCCAGAGGAAAACGGAAGACTTGTCCTAAAACAGAGCCCTGCACCGCTTTGATTAAGCTTCTGTTCCAACTGGAGAAAGATTCTCTCGATTGATGTGTCTCATAATAAAAGAGGTGCCAATTACATGCCTTTTACTACCATTGATCAGTTCCGTGTTGCCGGAAACTAGGTACGTTGAAAAGGTGAACCATGGCCACATAATTTCCACATGGATTTGGCCCAAGTCTTTTTGGTTCTCCTTGCTGCTCTCCCATGAAACCCCAAAGCTATGCAAGCCCTCTGGGGCCTGGCAATTTCCTGTCCTTGCCCCAGCACAGAGGCAAGAGGCTGCCAGCCCCGTATTTCAAACTCTTCCTGTGTCCTGAGCTGTAATACCTTTGTCCATGGCTTAGCTTCTTTTCCTCCCACAAATATACTTGGGGCTATTTTGGAAAGATTTTGCCACGACAGCCTCTGAGTGCTAATGAGTGTGGCTCCGGAAGAGAATTTTCCATTAGTAGGTAAGAAAAAAAGGCAAATAACCTTGAAATCTAATAAGCAGTATTAGGCCCTGTATTTTTCAGGGCTCTCCAGAGAAACAGAGCCAACAGGATATAGCTAGCTAGCTAGCTAGGTAGATAGATAGAAAAATGATTGATGATAGATAGATAGACAGAAAGATTGATCATAGATAGATAGAAGATAGATAGATCATAGATAGGTAGATATAGATATATATTTAGGAGATTTACTATAGGACCTGGCTCACATGATTATGGAGGCCAAGAAATTATATGATCTACCCTGTGCAAGCTGGTGGTCCAGAAAAGCAGTAGTTAGATCCAGTCCAAACCCAAAAGCCTGAGAACCAGGGGAGTCGATGGTGTAAGTCCCAATTTGAGTCCAAAGGCCCAAGAACTAGGAGTGCCAATGTCCAAGGTTAAAAGAAGACAGATTCCCTACTCAAGCAAGAGGGCAAATTCACCCTTCCTCCACCTTTTTGTCCTATTCAGACGGTCAAGGGATTGGATGATGCCGCCCACGTTGGTGAGGGTGACCTTCTTTACTCAGTCGACCAATTCAAACACTAGTCTCTTCTGGAAGCACCCTCATAGACACACCCAGTAATAATGTTTTACCAGCTCTCCGGACATCCCTTAGCCCAGTCAAATTGACACGCAAAAAATCAACCATCGCTGTCCCTTATCTCCTAGCAATGTCCTATGTGCTAAATTCTAACCAGTGCTCAAGTTCAAAACTAAAGCTGTTTTGGGATTACATGCTTCATTCAACAAATATATCCTGAGCACCTGCTACCTGTCAGGCAATGGGCTAGGTGATGCTGAGAATACAGAGGAAAGAGGACATGGCACTGCTCTCCTGGGGCTTATACTCCCAGAGGACAGCACACACTATAAAATATGGCCAAAGAAGAAGAGACGCGCAGAGCCATGGGAAGACTTCCTGGGAGGAAAGAGGCAACTAGGATGGGCCGTGAAGGATGACAATAGATGATGTCCTACCACCTGGCTTCAAATCTCGTCTCTGCCGTTCACCAGCTGTGTGACCAAGGCAAATTACTTAACTTCTCTGTGTCTGCCTTTCCTCATTTGTAAAATGGGCACAAAAATAGCACCAATCCCTCTGGGTGTTGTGATGATTCATTGAGTTAATTCCATGTATAGTACAGATCCTGCCACATAGTGTTCAGTAACAGTTAGCTATGAAATTATTGCTATCTGTTAAGTGGAGTAATAAAATGTCTTATTCTGCTGCCAGGATAAAGAGAAAAGTCAAGTAAAGCCCTTAGGACAAGGCCTAGCACACGGTAAGATAACGTTGCTATTTATTCTTCTGGTTGTCCTGTCGGCAGCAGGGGTGGGGAAAGGGGGACTGCGGGGCAAGCAGGGCAAAGCATTAATTAGCTCCCCCTCCTCTCTTTCCGGGTCCCAGGCCCTCTGTTTAGCCCCATACCCTCGGCTGCCAAGTGTCATCTCTCCGGTTCCCCAGCCCCGAATCCGCCCCCGGAAGCTGGAGGAAAGGGAAGGCTGGTTTCTCGGCCGCTCTCCTCTGTTCTCAATCAAATGTGCCGCTTTTCTGCCTGGCTTCACACATTGTAAAAAGCAACCGTGTGCGGATTGCTCCGTGTCCACACGTCGGGCTCCTCCTGACCTGCTGATGGCTCCGGAGCCCATTATTGTAATGGATTTGCTGTTGGGAAAAAGAAGGGGTCATCTGCCTAATAAATCCCTGCCCCGGCAGATCACGTCCAGCAGCCCATCTTCCAGAGAGGTTTCCACTCTCACGGATTTGTTTAGTGATTCCTGAAAGACAGATAAGCTCTAATAAGCGCCCTAAGATACAGGCAAGACACCACTGAAATGGAACAAGAAACACAAGACTTTTTGGAGCAATCATTTGAGTTCTTTTTTTTTTTTTTTTTTTGGTCCATCTTCTGAAAGCGTAATACGGTCTTGCTATTAGGTTTTAAAAAAAAGTGCTGCTAATGAAATGCATAGAAAAGTAAAAACACGTCATGCAAATTAGACACCTTTGGGGATTTTGAAAAACTTGTTTGAAGGGCTAATTAAGAAGCTATTAAAAATAATTAATAATAATCTGCTTTTCCCAAATTCTTTTCAGTTCAGAAGTGTAAGTGATGCCATTTTTACTTCACTTTTTCAAACACATAAACTTAAGTGGCAGATCCTTCGTTTACCTGGAAGTCTTTTCTAAACTTTTAATGATTTGGGGGAAGGTAATCCCATTTGTGTCCTTCCTTCATTGGGTTTTCTTTTTCTGCGTGAGCTGGTTCATGCAGCAGATCGTTCAGCAAATGCAGTCAATGCACCATCGCAGGAGTGATTCTAAAGCCTCACTGGGAGAAAATTGTTGTGAGTTACAGGAAATTAAAAAATTCCTGCAATACCAACCCACTTCTCAAAGTCAATCTGTGGTATCCCAGCATCCATTAGACTCTGAAGTCAGGCCAGAATGATTTTCGAAGAGTAATTTCCAGCCTTCTGAAGGGTCACATCATGTATTGAAGCCATATTTGCTTTCGTGTTTTGTAAATTTCTAACTCATTACTAAACCTTTTGTCTCTTAGACCCCCGTGTCTGCCTCTCACCTCGCCCTCGTCAATCTGAGCCTTAAAAATCTAATGAAAAATGCCGAAACACATTTTGCATGTGGAAATGTGACAAAACACAAATTGTTAGGAACCTGAGGAGGAACTGGCTTTCAGGGATGGGAGGGAGAAGCATGCTGCTCTTCAGAGCCAGCGCATTGCTAGGTCGCTGCAGGTCCCCGGGAATACAGAGAAACAAACAGGGTTTTCCTACTCTTCTCTGAGCCTCAGGGTTCCAGTTTTTGAGATAAAGCCACAGGCAGTATCTGTTCCACAAGATTCCAAACTGTTCACGCCCTAAGTACCAGACTGGAAGACTAGCAGTGTGCCATTTTCCATCTAGAAGGGGCATATCAGAGGTCTCCGTGCTTCCACAGAATAACACTGGCCTCTGCCTGTGTTCTGACACAGGAGCTCACTTAAGCTGTGGACACCTTGAGAATGTCACACAGTACCTTGTAGTGGACAGAGAAACCCCACCGTTGAGCTCTGTGACTTGGGGGGCATTAAGAAGTTGATGAAAGCTGTGTAAATTCCTCCTAAACACACACACACACACACACACACACACACACCGTTACATACAGAGTCTCTCTCTCTCTCTCACCCTCACTTACTCCCTCTTGCATTTCGTTTTCAAGAGCCCACACTAAGATCCTGTGATGCAGGTAAGTATCACACCTGAGTTCCCTTCGCCTGGGTAGATAGGAGTCAGCTTCGTGAAATGAAGAGAACGCGAACACTGGAGGCAGGCTGACTTAGGTTTGCAACCCAGCACTGCCATTTCCTAGCTGTGTGGCCTTGGGTGAGTCACTTAACCTCTCTGGGCCTTGGTTTCCTCTTGTGTAAAATGGAGCTAATGATACCTACTTTTCAGGTTTGTGCTGAGAATGAGCCAAATCAGGGGCAAAGCGCCTGGTCTGAAGCTGACACACAGTGGGGCTCCATCAATGGAGGCTATATTTTGGTTCAGATGGTTCTGGGCTCTGATTTGGGAGGGGAGGTAGGTCCACTGAGGTGGTTGCTGGAGAATTTTGGCTGAGTGCTGCCCTGAAAACTCTGGATTCAGGGATAGAACTGCTCTGTTCATTAACACCCAGCCTAACACTTCCAAATGAAATTTAAATGAGCGTTCTAGCAATCCTGGCATTTGCTTTGGGGGAAGGTGCGAGCAGGTAGTCACAGCCAGGGCAGCCCTTCTGAGTGAGCCGTCCTGGTGTCCGAATGGGGCTGGTTTGCTGAGAGAGGACCTCGAAGGGTGGCCCTCACTGGAGGGTTTCATGAAGCTCACCCTGTCCGTGGAGATGAGCTCAACCTTCTTTCAGTCTACACGTCCCTCCGGGTCTTCCCGTGGACTATCGTCCTAGCTGAAGGGGCTGGTGACCTGCCAGGAAGTGGACACGTCTCGACTCTAGGGGTCAGCCTGGCCCTCCTGCTCCTGCCTCCCTTGGTCGAGTAGAGGGAAGGGGCTACTTGGACAGATCCCATGGCCATGGCCATCATGGGACCTGCTCTCATCAAACCTGTACAGACACAGCCTTCAAGCCCAGAAGCCAGGAGACCAAGGCCCATGAAGAACCCCACCGAGCCGGGCTCTCCTGGGGCACCTGTCTGGCCAGACTCCCTTCAAATGTGAAATCTTCCTGGTCCAGGAGAGGATGTGGCCCTTAAGAGAAAGAAGTATACTAGAGCTGGCATACACACATGGGCCCAGGGGCAAAGATGCAACAGAAAACTAGGCCGACCCCTTCAGAGTGAGCCAAACATCCGGCGCTTTTATTGGCAGTTGTTTGGCGCTGTTAGCAAGTGGTCTGGGAAGCTCACCTATATTCAGTTTTCCACATGACCTATGGCTGGAGTGGGAGAAGTACAGCTTTACAGGTGTGCACCTAGCCTACGGCCCAGCACCCACATCTCAGCTCAGCCAGTGTTCGGGGCTCCTGGTCATGTCCCGGAGCTGGAGATTCTGGGGTTGCCTTGCTGCGCTGGGATGGAAACCCAGAGGAGAATTGGAGGGATTCACATCTCAAAATGCATTTAGCACCACACTTATAGACTCACTAAGGATCAGAAGGGGTCCAGTGAACTTGACTGCATTTTGCAAGGGATATTGACTGCTATGGGGGTGGAGTTCTTAAATTGGGGGATGACCAAAAATTGCCTAACACAAAGGAATGCTATAACTAGCTCATTATTTCATACCTACATAGGCATCAATCTTCTCTCAAGGGCTGGAATTGAAACTTATTTGGACCGTTCCTCACACTTAGCATGGAATAGTCTTTTAATAATTTTTTAAATCAATGAATAAGTGACTAAAAGAACTAATCACCCACAGAAAAACTCTGCCCAGCCTCAGGCTGGGGTCAGGCATGAGCTAAAGCTCTGGGCTGTGATGTCTCTTGAGGTCCTGTGGTCTCCATCCCCAGGGACGGCAGGGCTGCCTCCCAGGCAGGATGGAATCTAGGGTGGGGAAAGTCATTTGTGTCCCACCCCGCCCCAGAGATTCTGCAGCTTGTTTCCGGGTCCCCAGTGTGCTTGCTCTGGCTGCTGCGGCCCGCCAGGCGCCCTCCTCCCCAGGACTAGATCCACAGCCTGACACACTGGGAGCCAGGACCTGGCCCTGGAAGAAGGGCCCAGGCAGCCGCATCCAGGCCTTGCTCGGGTCTGGGAGTGTGGACGCTCGGCTGCCAGACTACTGACTGCAGCTCGGTCACTGCCCCTGGGTGGGCCTCTGCAAGCCCCGCTCTGCCTGGGCTCACCCCTCTCCTCACTCGGGCCTCAAGTGTCCCCTCTTTCCCCACACCCCCGCCGAGACGGCCCAAATCCAACAAGGCTTCAGCACATGATCCACAAATGTGCTCATTTTGATCTTCCCACCACCTCCGAACTGCTGCGGAGGAGTTGATGGGAACGGAATCCCTAGGGAGCCGTTGGGCCTAATGCATCACATGTGCTGAGAGAGGCGAGGCCGGGCCGGGCATTTGCAGCTCAGCTCCTGGCCCTCCTGGGGTCCCGGTTCCTTGCACTTGGACTGAGCTGGGGAACCGGCAGCGGGAGGCTGAGCTGGGAGGACTCGCTCTTCCCAACCAAGGCCACCAGGACACACGGCCTCTCTGGGCTGCTCCATGGCAGGACATTTTCTGGCAAGTTCCTAGTGGATTCGAATCTACACAGACAATAGCATCTCTTCCCCATTTTTAAGCCCAGGAGAGGGAGACATTGATGGTGTCCAGCCCCATTGACTCAGCCATTTGGGGGTTCAAATTTAAAATAATACTAGTTGTAATCCCCATACTTAAGTTCCTCCCACTAAGCCAGGCACCTGGCAAAGCTGTGTTAAAGGACCAGTTTTCAGCCACTATCAGAAACACAGCTGTGTACAGGAAACAGGAAGTACAGTGTTGTATGTACAAATAAGCATCTACTCTGTGTCAGGCCTGGGAATCACAGGAGTCTGGTGGAGAGATTGGCCACTGGGGAAAGCAGCAGATGAAGTGGGAAAACTAAAACAGTGAAGTGGAAAAAGAACAGACTTTGAAGTCAGACAGGCCACCTTCTACCTCTAATCAGCTGTGTGACTTTAGGCCAGTTACTTAAACTCTCTGAGACTCTCTCCTCATCTATAAAAGAGCCGTAAGAGCAGCTACCTTACAGCAAAATGAGATGGTGTATGTAAAGCGCTGAGCACATAGAAGGTGTGAGTAATAAGTGGCCGCTCTCCCCCCACCCCCTTCAGCTCTGACTGTTCTCAGCCCCCAGTCACTCTCTTGGACCGTCCCAGATGCATTTGGAGTCTATCAAGAGAGAGGCAGAGGACTTGGGACTCGGAGACATCCGTGGGTCCTTAAGCCTCCAAAATCCAGCCTTTTAAAAACAACCCTCAGGGAAGCAGACACTGAATGAGTATCTCATTTTTGTGAATGCAGTTTCTGACTGACTTACAAATGGCATTACTGGCAAGCTGTAACTGCTACTATTGGACTAACTGTCTTGTTGTACTCGATGTTGCTTTTTTTCCCTCCTCTCCTCATTAAAATTATGAATTTAAAAAATAAAATAAAATTAAAATAAAAACAACCCTCAGAGCCTGACGAAGCAGAAGATTCACATTCCCAAGTCCCTGGGACCCTAGTCCCCTCCCATCCCCGCCCTGGTCCCCATTTTCACTCACTGGCCTTACAGATCCCCTTCTCTACCTCCCTCTGGAATGGCCCTTCCAGCCCATCAGCTGTGGGCTGTGGAATTGCCTTCCTTTCTGCTGGGAGTGCTCCCCTTTCTCAGAGGCCAGGACCCCAGCTGTGGCTAGAGGTGGGGCTAGGAGCCGGCATGGGGGCACTCGGGGCCATGAGAGAGGCTGAGATGTCTGCCTTCCCCCCCGAGAACACAGCCAGAGGGAGGGCAAGGCACGGTCCTCTTCATTCTCCCAGCAACGTGGTCCTCTCTGTGGAGGCGAGGACCAAGGTCTGCTTGAGGTGTCCAGTAACAGCCGGAGGCTGGGCCTGGGCCTCTTTGCAGACATCACCGGCTTACAGGAAGGTGGTACCAGGAAAAACAGGGGATGGGGAATCTGGGAACCCATCCCAGGCATCCCGGGGCAGCAGGAAAACTGGACGGGACTCCTGGTCTATCACACACCAACCAAGAGATCTGGTGTGGTTGCCTCACTTCCTTGGTGACACATCCAAGGACATGTCCCCATGGATGTCGCCGGGACCCCTCACAAGTTACATACTCAGAACTGAGCTCACTACCTTCCTCAGCTCCCCCACCCGTACACCCCAAGTCTGGGGACCGGCAGGACCTTCTCCACAGACCTCCAAGCCCCAAACCCTTGGCCTAATCCTAGTCTCCCCTCGCCAACCCTTTGCCAGGCTCTCAGCTGCTCCTCAGGTTTTGTCACCTCCACCTCCTGCTCATCTCCCAGGTAGTTCATCCCTTGCCATGCCCAGTGTCCCAGTCCCGCTCCTTTCACGGCCCCCCTGCACCGGTACCAATGCCCCTAACTGGTGTTCCAGTCTTTGGCGAGACCTCCTGCAGGGCAGCACCCACAGAGCTGCATGGTGGGTTCATTCATGACCCGGCAAATGATGATGGTGGCGATGATGGTGACGACGACAGCTGATGCTTTTCAGTGCTGACTTTGTGCCCAGCCCCGTCCCAAGTCTTTTGCCTGAATTAACTCATTTAGGCCTCCCAGCAGCTCTGTCAAGGAAGCGCTATTGCTATCCCAATTTTTCAGATGAGAAAACTGAGGCACACTGTGGTTAAACCACATGCTGAGACCACACAGGAGTGAACAGCAGGGTTGGGGTCCCAGGCAGTCTGGCCCCAGCCTTACCTACTTAATACCCTCAGTGGTTTTCTTCAGAATCACCGCAGGATAAATTTGGCCTCAGAACACAACCCTTCACAACCTGGTGCCCCCAACCAACACTCCAAGTATGTCCTCATCGCCTCTCCATACCCAGGGCTCCAGCCAGGCCAAATGACATAAAGACCACAGCTGAACACAGCAGATGTTTTTATGCCTCTGAGCCTTTGTGCTTGCTGTTCCTTCTGCCTCAAGCACCTTTCCAAATCCCACCTTTCCCATTCAAGACTCAGCTCTAGGGAGCCTTCCTTTACCTCCCATCCCCACTCCATCCACAGCCCCTGCACTGACCCTGGCATAGCACACAGTACATTACATTGTAGTTGCCTCTTCATGTCTCCTCCATTAACAATGAGCTCTCAAGAGCACTATTGTGTCTTTTTACCTCTGTACTGCCTGCATCTTGCATAGGGTGTGAATGAACAAGCTGAGACTTAATTTATTTCCAAATGTAATAGAATAATTTTGACTCAAAGTGATAATAAAACAGGGACTTTGAATCCAGCTGCTGTGGATTAGAATCCCAGTTTTATCACTTATTAGCTGTGTGACATTGGGCAAATTACTTAACCTCTCTGAACCTCAGTTTCTTCATCTTTAAAATGCAAGAGAGGGCATAATGCTTTCAAAGGATTGCCCTGAATATTAAATGTAATAAATTTAATGAAGTGTTGAGCATATGGTCCTTGCCATTAAGCAGAAGCTATTATGATAATGATTATTAAGCTCGTTGTGTGATTATTAGGCTTTTATGTGAATAATATTCACATGTATTCACCTCTACATGTGTATGTACTTCCTGCACTGACTAGGGCTCTACTAAGCCCATCTTCCTAACAGCCCTGAGAACCACTAGGCAGGAATCTCTGAGCAGATACTCTTCTCTCTGCTCCTCACACAATAAAGCTCTGAAGCCCTTTCCCACCACAGGACCTTTGCACATGCTATTCCTCTGTATGGGATGTTCCTCCCTCCACTGGTCTCATTGTTGGCTCCTTTGCATCTTTTAGGCCTAGGTATAGATGTCACCTCCTTGGAGGACCTTCTCAACCGCTCTATCTGGACAGATGTCCCTGTACTCTCTACTGCCCCATTGTCCAATTCAACCCTGTTGGTTTCTTCCATAGCACTTTGAAAATATGTAAGCATTTGTGCCTTTGCCCATCCATTCTTTGTTAGTCCCAAGATGGTTTGGCACCGCCATCATCTTTACTGCTGTGCCCTCGGTGCCTGGCACACTGCCTGGCACTTAATGGGGAGCTCAGTAAATGAAAGTTGAGTGAATGTTGAATAAATAACCTGCTTGGGCTCCGTTCAGCAAGAGCAGAGAAAAGGTGTGCGGATTTGCAGATAAAGCCCCATGTCCGGCAGATGGAACAGAGACTCCTCCCTTTCCCCGAAGCCTCAGCGAGGCCGCACCTGGCTGCCTGCAGCCAGCAATGCTCGGAACCAGCTCACCAGAGACAGATTGGAGGGAGTTCAGAGGAGCGGGCCAGGCAGGATTAAGTGGAGGGAGAGGGTGATTTATAAAGAAAGATAAAAGGGCCCAGCTTCATAAAGCTGGGCTACAGGATTATTGCGATAACAGCCTCCAAATGTTGGCAAGGTGAGTGTGCCAGGGAGTGGGGACCACTTCCCCCCATGAAGGTGCCGAGGCGGTCACCTGGAGAGACACAGGGAATCTCACCTGACTCCGGGTCCGAGACTAAGCCGGAAACCACAGTCAAAGCAAGGAACATTCCAGCATTGAGGGAGAACCTTACTTCCTCACTTGGGCTGTCAGCAACTCTCCTTTGAGCGCCCCGGGGAATTTATACAGCAGAAAAGAGGAGGGTCTTTTGAGAAACCAGAGAAAACCCATCTCCTCAGTAAGACTACTTTGCCAAGTAAGTATCTGAGAAGGAAGACGCCTCGGCCATCTTGTAGACCAGGGGTCGACAAACTATGGCCTGAGGCCCAAATCCATCCCACTGCCTGCTTTTGTAAATAAAGTTTTATTGGAAGACAGCCATGCCCATGTGTTTACGTATTACCTATGACAGCTTATGCCCAGCAACTTCAGAGCTGAGAAGTTGCATCAGAGATACTATGACTCACAAATTCTAAACATTTACTCTCTGGCCCTTTACAGACACTGTCCACAGCCCCTCTGTTAACCCATTGATTCTTGGGTAAAGTGCATGTCATTTCGAAAGGGAAATAAATGTCCACAGGGCCCCAACTTTGACTTAAATTATTTTTATTATAGTAGTATTAAATATACACACAGACACAGAGATAGTTAGGAATAAATGTCTTAGGCTTTCAGCGCTTACACAACTAGAAAACCAAAAAGCATTCTTGGATTAAATGCCAACAAAATGACAGAAACATTAAAATTAAAATGAAGAGCATTAAAATAATGCAGCCGATGACATTTTTGCTGAAGAGGCATTGCTGCTCACAGCATGGATGGGCAGATAGTGTACAGATTTGTTCGCATTTGGTAAGACTGATCTTAAAAAGTGTTATGTGATGACTCCATCCTCCCACTCAGTTTTTCTCTTCTAACTATTGCAAAAACCTTCATTGACACAGAAAGCCATGACATCATGGGCCTTTGGTGGTTACAAATACTCAGTCACATCTGCTCTTTCTCTCATTAGCCCATGAGAATTTAAGTACATCGTTCTGATTGACCCGATGTCCTCTTGAACACAATTAAAAGTTAGGCACTAAAATTTTACCGCCATGTCCAGGTATAAGGTGACAAGGCAGATGAGCCAGAAAATATTTACAACAATTTTTTTAAATTATCAGTAAAATACAAATAGAATATTTTTAAAAATCTCTTAGAAGCTTTGTCCACTGGTTGGGGGATCCCAGTTTGAAAAGCAGAGATCTAGCCCATCCTTTGCCTTTTCCAAATGGGGAAACTGAGTCCCATAGGAGGACTGTAGCTTGCCAAGATCACGGTGGGAGTTGGGGCTGAAGCCATATTTGAATGGGGATGTGCTGAGTCTCAGTGCACTGCACCCCTTCTCAGCCCAAGGATGGGTCCACAGGAGCCCCCAAGAACAGCTGACCAGAGCAGAATTTTGCCCACTGACTATAATGTGAATGTCTTCCTCTGGACTTTGGGAGGGAGCTGTGCCCTCAGACACCATGAGTAACAGCTGGCGCCAGCATCTGCGAGGCACACATAGGGGCCCACGGGCTGGACGGCTGGCTGGAATGGCTTCCAAGAGCCCCTCCCGGAGCTTTAGAAGTGGAAGCAAGAGCCGTGGGGCCCCTGCAAGAGCAGAACCCTCTTACGTGGCCCCAAGAGTGTCAGTGGGACCCACCTGGGCTCAGAGAAGACTAGACCACCTGAATTCAAAAGTTAAGCCAAGTCTTCACTGCCCTGGAGAATTGCTCAGGCAAAGGGATCATACGGCTGCCACCCGGGCTGCTGGAAGCCAGCAGATCCCCAAACATGGATGTGGCAGCAGTTCAGCCCCTTGGGGAATCCAGCTCTTAGAGGACCAGGCCTGGAGAGGGACATGTGAACCGCTCAGCCTGGCCACAGGCTTTGCAGGGCTGCAGCCGCTGTTCTCCAGGCCGGTCAAGTCCCGGGCTGCCTTCCCCTGTCTGGGCAGCAGCACTCTGGTCAGGAGGAGAAGCGGTGAGCAAGCCCATGGTAGCAGCCTGCTGAGAGCAGAAAAAAGCAGCCTGATGATACAGCTCCTATAGTGGATGCTTATTTAAAGACTTACGACTGGTTGGTTCAGACTAAATGAGAATATGAGATATTTCAGAACAGGGCTTGGCAAACTTTTTCAGTAACAAGCCAGAGAGTAAATATTTTAGACTTTGTTGGACACATGCAGTCGCTGTAACATGTTTTGTTTTGTTTTAACAACCTTTAAAAATGTAAAAACCATTCTCAGCTCACACACTGTACTATAGCTACAGGCTGAATTTGGCCCATAGGTGGTAGTTTGTTGACCTCTGTCTAGAATATCACTAACTCAAGACATTCCCTACAAGATCAACTTGGTCTTCACGGAACTATAAGAAGAGAAGCAGATGTGCTCTCATCCTCAGACTCACATACACACAGACACACATATTCACACACATGGACACACACACACACACACACAGTCAGTGTTTTGTCCATGAGGCAAAACCACATTCTTTGAAAATAATTTCCAAATTTGCAAAGCACACACATGCCCAAAAGTTAATTCAGGGACAATCTATAATGTGCAAAGCCACCATGTCCAGGGCTGGGAAGCTAATGAAAATTCCCAGAGGCACAGAGACACAAGAGGAGATCGGAGCAGGAAGACCTTGCCTGCGATCTAGTCTGAAGGTTTCCAACCTGTTCCTCAGAGTCACGTGACCTTTAAGGAGGGGGCCTCTGGAGTTCTCTGCTTCAGGCGGCCCCATTCAAACCCACTAAGCCAGTTGACCTTTACTCCTGTACTTACTGGATTTCCATCGAAGATTCCATCTGAAAGTAGGCTTTCATGACAAAAGGTAGTAGTGTTTGTTCAAAACTAGTGCCTGGCTGGTTGTCTTATACCTGGTCCCTCTAAAAGCTCTGGCAAGATTAGCCCACATGCTTGCCTATGGCAGCCATCATTAGATAGGACAGGTGCTCTATGGTTTGCTACAGTCCCCACTGCTCCCTATTGCCTTACACCACCCTGTTTCACTAATTGGTAGAACCTGCCTGGCCCCAGAGGCATTTGAGTTTGTGACTCCTATCAACGCAGTCTCGGCTGCCATAACATGAAACTGCTTCCTTCAGAGAAGTCACCACTAGATCCAAAACACTGACTTACCAACAGCTGCTGGATCCTGCAGGTCTTAGGCAACCCTTGACTGATCCTGATATTTTCTTAATCTTTTGGATTTATTTATATCCCACTTCATTCCAAAAAGTATTTGAGACAACTTATAAATAAACATATAACACAATAAAATTTTAAAATAGAAGAAATCTGAAGGAAGGAAAATCAGAATAGGACAGTAGGAAAAGGCCAGAGGAAAAGTTAGGACATGAAAGCACAAGTTGAAAATGTCTGCACAATTTGTAATGGCAAGCGGAGATTTTTGAGTTAGGATGTCTCATGGAAGCATATGGAACCGCCCTCCATTAATAGCTGAAGAAATTGATTTTTTTTTAAAAAAGGTAAAGAAAGAAACAGTATTCAAGGAAAGAGGCTCAGCCCAAAGCCTTAAACTTCAAAAGCGTCAGCCAAGGAAAGAAACAAAAAGTTAAGAAGCAGAGGAAAACGATTCAGTGCAGCAAGGTGTCCAGCGTCACTCTCCCCACACCCAAAAGCCTTTGGGGGTGTGAAAGTTAATTGTATGCGTCAACTTGACTGGATCACAGATGCCCAGCTATCCGGGTACACGTTATATCTGGGTGTGTCTGTGAGGGTGTTTCTGGAAGAGGTTAACAATTGAATAAATAGACTGAGTCAAGTGCATTGCCCTCCCCAATGTGGCTGGACATCACCCCATCCACTGAGGGTCCAAATACGAAAAAGGGGGGAGAAAGGTTGGATTCGCCCTCCATGTGCTGGTTGAGCTGGGACACCGATGCTCTCCTGTGCTCAGCAGCACTCCTGGTGCTCAGGCCTTCAGACTTGAACTGGCATCTTCAGCATCAGGTCTCCGGCTCTCAGGCCTTCGAACCACACCATCTACTTCCTCGGTCTCAGCTTGCAGACAGCAGGTCGTGGGACTGTTCAGCCTCCATCATCACATGAGTCAATAGCTTATAATAAACACAGATATAAATGTAAACATATATGTCTCCTATTGGTTCTCTTTCTCTGGAGAACCCTGACTAATACAGGAGAGCAACGGTATGCCAGCAGCGCCCCCCCAGCACTGTCAGATCTGGAGTGAAGCCAGCCAGACGGGGATCCACAGCTTTCCCTCCATTGTCTGGGAGAGAGTAGAAAATGCTATTGGGGGGAAAAAAAAAAAAAAAACCAGGAAAAATGGGGCTGTAATCAGGGTCCTGACTCTCTCTGACAGGCGATTGTAGGAAATAATCCAAAACCAAGAGTGGGAATAGTGTACACGCCCCCGATTGGGTGTGGTGAGCCCAAGAGAGGGTATTTAGCGAATTTTTAGAAGTGGGAGTCGGGAATCTAACTCAGACGCCTCTTTACTGGAGTTCATCAGGATAAAAACGTGTGACGGAGATATGAAACACCATTCCTTAAAATGTAGCAAAGGATATGAACACCCAGTGAAAAATATTTGTGCAGATTTATAGAAGTTTTATTTACGATCACCTAGAATTGGAAATAACTCAAATATTCATTAACTAGTGAGTGGATAAACAAGGTGTGGTACATCCGTAGAGTGGAAAAATACTCAATAAAAAGTTGAGTAATAAATAAATAAAAAATAGGAATAAAGCAATAGAAAGTAAAGACTATTGATTCGTGCAAAAACATGGATGAATCTTAAAAGCATTATGCTAAGTGAAAGAGGCCATACCCAAAAGGTTACGTACTGTATGATTCTATTTATATGACATTCTAGGAAAGGCAAAATTATAAGGACAGGAAACACATCAGTGGTTGCCAGGGGTTGGGGCCAGGGGACAGAGGGGAGTGGGGGGGAGAGAACTGACTACAAAGGAACAAGGGAACTTGGTGAGGTGATGGAAACAGCATATCTCTTGATTGTGATGGCAGTTATACAACTGCATATATTTGCCAATATTCATAGAACTGTATGCTTGGAAAAAGATGAATTTTATTGGATGCATATCATACCTCAATAAACCTGACTTAAAAAGATAATGTAGCCTAAGGGGAAAAATCAAACCATCCTCAAGTACAATGGAAAGAAAGTCAAGAAGCCAACCACACTCCATGAGAGCAAAACAAATGTCTAAAGAGAACTATTCAACATAAGCCAAATAAAAAGTAATGGTATAGCAACTAGGCAATTAGGAACGTCCAGTTTATGGTCATTCTTCCCAAAGGGGAAAAGAAACACAGCCACCAAAAGACAGACATGAATGTATCATGAAGGAAACATTAATGAAACCACAGAAGAAAATCCTTTACAAGTCCCTTAGCTAAAAGAAAAAGGCAATAAGAACATGATCCGATTTTTTTAAAAGAAGCTCAAAATGAACAGTACCAGAAGGGCAAAAATTTTAAAAACTGACACCACCAAATGATGCCAAGGATATGGAGTGGCTACAACTTTCAAATACTGCTGGTGGTAGTGAAAGGCAATACAACAGTTTGGGGAAGTTTCTGTCAATGTCTTATAAAACTAAATGTACACCTTCCCTATGACCCCATATTCCAATCCTAGATATTTATCCAAGAGAAATGAAAGTGTATGTTTACAAAAAGAGTGTTCCTAGCAACTTTATTTATAGTAGCCAAAACCTGGAAACATGCCCGCTGTCCATCAACAAGAGAATGGATGAATAAATAATAGTACATTTATACAATGGAAAACTACTAAGCAATAAAAAAGGGACAAATAACATTAAAGATGAATGTCAGGACAGTATGCTCAGAGAAAGAAACCTTACACAAAAGAGTATATACTATGTGATTCCATTCACATGAACTTCTAGAGCAAGCAAAACTAACCTGCAGGAGAAAAAAATTACAGCAGTGCCTACCTCGGTGTAGGGGTGGAGACTGGCTGAGAAGGGGCATGAGGGAATTTTATGAGGTAATATTCTATATCTTTATAGTGGTTTGGAGTACACAGTGAATGTATCTGTTAAAATTAATCAAATGTGCAGTTAAGATTTGTGTTCATTGTGTATACAGTTTACCCCTACATGTATGATAAAGCAAGTATAATTAAATGTCAATGGAAGAATCTAGGTAATACATATATAATTGTTTGTTGTAAAAGGCGTTCAACTTTGCTGTGTATTTGGAAATTTTCACAATACATTTTTGGGGGAAAACTCATCAAATGGTGCAATGGTATGCTTAAGATTCGTGTACTTCATTATATGCAAATTTTACCTCAAAGGGAAAAATAAATAACTGTAAACAAATATTAAACCCTACTTGATGATATCCATGTTGAAGTATTTAGAGAGACTTATACCAATGTCAACACTTGCTTTTGAAACAGCAAAAATATGAGAGGTTGGTGGATTAAGGGGTGAACTGATTAACAGATATATGACTATAGCAAATAGAGTAAAATTTTAATTATAGAATCTGGGTGGTGAGCAAATGGGTGTCCGTTCAAAATTCTTTCAACTTGACTGTATCTTTGAAACTTTCATAATAAAATGATGAAGGGGATGATAAAATAACAGGATGAGAGGGAAATGGTCATTGCAAACTAGAGGAAATAAAGTGTGGACCAAACAACAATATTTTAAAATAAATAACAACGAAAATCAGCAAGAATATCACAGATATGAAAAATTGAATTACTGGCAAAGAGGGAAAACCTGGATGATTGCAAAGAACATAGATGAAAAAGACAAAGAAATCAGTGCTAAGAGAATCCAACACAAGGGTAATTAGTGTCCCTGATATAGAGAAATCAAAAAATGGAATGGAAAAAGTGTTGAATGAAAAAAGTACTGGATGATATAAAACAGCACTGTCTGAAACGCAGGAAGGACTGAATCCACAGTCCATAGTGTTTCAGGAAAAAAAAAGAAAAAAATGAATTCAGAATTTTCAACACCGTGATGTGTCCTGATTAAGTAATTTAACTTCAGTAAAGAAGTAACAATTCCTCAAGAATCCAGGCATAAAAAGCAAATGACTGGGGCTTCCCTGATGGTGCAGTGGTTGAGAATCTGCCTGCCAATGCAGGGAACACGGGTTCGAGCCCTGGTCTGGGAGGATCCCACGTGCCGCGGAGTAACTAGGCCCGTGAGCCACAACTACTGAGCCTGCGCGTCTGGAGCCTGTGCTCCGTCACAAGAGAGGCCGCGATAGTGAGAGGCCCACGCACCGCGATGAAGAGTGGCCCCCGCTTGCCGCAACTAGAGAAAGCCCTCGCACAGAAACGAAGACCCAACACAGCCATAAATAAATAAATAAATTTATCAAAGAAAAAAAAAAAAAAGCCCATGACCATCGAGGAGGGAGAGGATCAGGCCGCTCTCAGGCTCCAAGGCAACATTCAAGGTCACAATGGCACAAGAACACTCACTTCAAAAGGAAAGAAAGGGAGACCAAAGGTACTTCTCCCATTCAAGCTGACGGTCAGCTATAAAGGCAAAAAACAAACATTTTCAGACATTAGAAGAATTAAAAGACACACATTTTAAAAACTGAGGGAATACAGTGGCTTCTTGACTAAACTACTTGGCTATGAAATCCAGCCAATCGAGAGATAAATTAGAATCAAGACTTCAGCAATGGAGTACACGTGGTAAAAGAGCCAATGGTGACAATAGAATCTTAGACATAAGATTCTACTTTGACATAGAATTAATACTAAACCACTGCGTGAACGGAGAACATTTTATACGTCCTCAGAGGGCAGTGATGATAAAGGGCAATGATGATAAGTCCTCAAAGGGCAATCATCAAATGATGATAAAGCTTACAGAAAGTAAGTAGTGGGGCGAAGGGAGGAAGAGGAGGTATGAACGTCATCTTTCATGGCAGGGTGGTAACTGATAGTGTCTAAAATTGAAACATGCAGTTAGAAAAACATAATTACTCCAACCTCAATTTTTTTTCAAAACCTCTTTTCTTAACCTTAGAGAGATCTTTTAGAAAAAGATAGCTCTTGTTTCAAGTTGAACTTGAACTTTGATTTCAAGTTCAACAATTCCTTCCACTTCCCTTTAGTTTCTTTTCCTTCTTTTAAATTCAAATAAAATTGACTTTAAGACTTTATATTAAAAATAACATGCATAATTCATACAATCTTTTTCTCATGAATGGACTTTTACACATGTAGGTAGATAGATGATGGACAGATACATAGGTAGATAAGTAAAAATAAATAGATGTATTGAAGTCCATTCATGGATATTGATAGATACAGATAAAGATACACACACAAACACAGAATGATACTTGGAATATTTTTCACCTCATGGTAATATTTGTAGTGATTTTTAAACTCTCTTTTTCATACATCACTGTCTTGTTGAAATTTTAAAATTATTATTCTATTTGTATTTATAAAAATCAATGAAGTTATTTTAACTTTTTAAACTATGTTAGGGAAACAGTCATCCCTGAGCTTCCTAGCAGCCAAAGAAAAAAGGGACCTACATTCGGTTACAGTCAAACCATGCATGGTATCCACCAGATTAAAACAAACCAGCCCAACAAAAGCACAGCAGTTTCTCAGAGGAAGTACAACTTTTCCAGGCACTCAGATTTGATAGACGAGATGCTGACTGGTGTGGAGGTGGCATCTTCACAACCTGCCTTCAACAAACCAGCAAAGGGCCCTTATCACACCACTCCAGGCTTTTCATATGTGCTTACTGGCCCCAGCTGGAGGAAAGCACCAGGTGGCTGTGAATTTTGGACTCTGGTTATCAATATGGCCACTCCTTCAAGACTTATTCCCACCAGCTAATGATTTTTCTCTTGAGGTGAATTCAGGTTGTGGTGGGCCCAGTTGAGGGACAAATCCATATTTTCCCTTCCCGCTGCCCCCGCTGCACACACACATTCTACCCTCCAGTCATAAAAACTCTCATGTGCAGTTCTCATGTTGATCACCACCAATTCCTCTTGCCTAGAAAGTGCTTCATAGTACTGCCCATGCCTTTCACTGGGCTGACCCTACTCATCCTTCAGGGGTCAGCTTACATGTCACCTGCTCCAGGGAAGGTCCCCTGGTCCCCCTGAGCAGATGGAATCAGGATCTTGGGTGAAGGACTAACCCTAGAGGAGAAGGAGGTGGAGGAGAAGAAGATGATGTGGGAGTGACATGCAGACACCCAGATGTGCCAAGAGCAGGGGAGGAGGTCAGGACTTGCACCTTGTGCCTGGATCAGCTCAGTGAAGGAAAGGCAGGACCCTGTGCCCAGAGGGGCAGCATCTCGATGGTCCTTGAGGATGGAGAGGTCATAGAGCAGATGTAAGGGCTGTATGTGTGATTCTCTAAGTCCCGCAAAGACTTAGAGAATAGACTTGAAGGGAGAGGAAACTGACACAGCCATTCACACCTATGGGGCCCCATGGGAATTCCTGGAGGGTACCAAGAATCTGTCTGAGCCTCAGTTTTCCAATCTATAAAACGGGGCAAATAACCTATGCCTGACTATTCCACAGGTGTTATGGGAGTCAATGGGGTTTGATATCCCAAAAGGTCAGGATTCATGTACAAACCATATAATGGCCCTAAAAATATGAAGGGTGAAACTATTGTTGCCCTTTGGAACTATGCAAGAAATAATGGGGTGGATAAACAGATCCTTTGGGTTTCTTTTTAACAGCATTTTCGAAGACGGAAGACTGTTTCCACCATAAATTGGGGGACTAGAAATGGCTTTTTAAAAATTTTCTTATATGTCCGTCTAAGATGATACTCCAGGAGGAAAATTCTATGCAAAAAATTACAATCTCCAAGCACCAGATGAAATGAAAAAATTGGATTTTAAGAGACTATCCCATGACTTAATTTACAAAGACTGCATGTCAATATTGTCATACGAGGTAACCAGAAGTGAGACTCTTAAAAAGATGGCCTGTAAGATATCCTGTCATTCAAAAATGGAAATCACCCTGTGTCACAAATTGCAAAGTGACCACAAATTATTCTCTTTTCATCACCTGTCATCTGGGCTTGGCCTTGTGGCTTGCTGTGAACAATGGAAGCAATCACGACACAAGCATAGTCTTTAAAAGTGACTGCACATTGAGGGGTCTCTCCCTTGTTGTTCTTGGAACCCATGATTGCCATGTGGAGAGAAGCCTCAGTCATTCCAGCCATCCCAGATGAGGCCATCATAAATCGGCCAGCCCCAGCCAATGTACAAGCTGGCTGCAGACACATGAGCAAGCCTAGCCAAGATCAGCCATGCCCAACCCAAACAAGAAGAAGCACCCAGCTGAGCCCAGGCTAAATTGCTGACCTGCAGAATCATTACCTAAATAAGTGGTGGTTGTTTTAAGCCTCTAAGTTTGGGGTGGTTTGATACGTAGCAAATGTTAACTATACACTGTGGTATCCCACAATGAGTCAGGAGACAGGGCTCCTACCTATAACTCACTGTACAGCCTTTAGCAAGTCACTGAACCTTTCTGGTGTGCCTACTTTCTTGTTCTATAAAATGAGGACAGTCAATTAAATTATCAAATTGAAATGAGCATTAAAAACCCCTTCTAGTTCTGTCACATTCCGTGATTCTAAATCTCAATAACAAATACTCATGAGTGCAGGTAAAATTCTATAAACTGAGTTGAGGCATAACTGGGTCTCTGGAGTTTTCTTGCCTCGAGGCAAGGGATTCTGAGATTTGGTTACCTGACATATGAGCATAAACATAAAATGTTTCTTCAGCATTTTATGATCTTGTTGGATTCTAGGCTAAAATATGAAGTTGCAAAAAGCTGACCAGAAAGAAACTGTAACTGATCCTGGCATGCAAAGAAAGGAAATTACTATCAACATCTAAATCCAGAAGGAGATTTCTGCTCGGATGTGAGGCTTTCAGAAAATGCAAAAGCAGAGCTGGGACTATGTCTTGTGGAGGAGAAAACCCCCAGATTGCAATAGGAAAAATCTTAATGAATCTTAAGAATTTGCTGAACCCCTAAATTCATATTTTTATCTATCTAGAAACTGACCCAAAGATTTTCTTTTCAAAAGTTACCTAGAAAAAAAAATGGAAATGGGAGGAACATATATGGGTTTTCTCTGTTTCTTAAGTGATTGAACTAGATCATAATAACACTCTAAATGCTCTCTGAACAGAACTGATATTTCATGAAGTTGTGTTCTTGGAACTGGGGCTGGAAGTGATAAAGAGCATATATTAGCCAAGAGTGACTTTATTTTTCTATTTCAGAATCAGTGCTTAGAAGGACCCAGATATTGAGGTTGCTGGCACATCTGGGAATAAATTTGCAGGAGGGGAGTGGGGGGAATTGGATACTTTTCCAGAAAAGAGTCGTTAACATGAGTTTCACAAACTGGACTATGTAAACCCTTGGGGTTATTGCCTGACTGTACACAAGCCTACAGAATCCACTTGTTGAATCTTCCAGGAGCATGATTTTCACTTGAAGGACTGTTTTCTCAGGGTTTGGTTTTGTTTGTATGTTTGTTTGTTTCAGGGGGGTTTGTGGAGGATACTAGTTTTGTATAAAAGTACGCTTGGGATGATATTGAAATCAAATGCAAATTTTACACTAATTTTGCAATAAAACATCAAAAATTGTCCTTCCAGCATGTGTCTTCAGGGGTACCCTCCTCTGCCATCAGGGATACTGATATGGCTCAGGGTGAAAGCCCAATCTCAGGCAATCCCCAGGGGCTAAAATATCCCCAAAGTAAGCACTTTCAAGTGACATTTTCCTGAGTAAAGAAAATCATCAAAAGCACTTCATTTCCTCTGAGAGATGGTCTGGGGCTTAAATGTTGGTTCCTTATTATACCTTCCTGGGCCTGAGAAGTGAGTCCTAGGAGACAGGCTTAAATCTCCCAAAACCATGCAAGGAACTTGTTAAAGACCCGGGTCATGCACTCATCTTAGGAAACTACTTAAGAACAAGGCAAGAATTTTGACAAATCCACACAATGGTTTCCACCAAAGTGTAGGTTTCTGATCTTAAGGAGCTCAAATCCCTGACAATGGAATGATTTGATGAGCTGAGACCACTCTACCCAGGTGCCTCTCCTCCTGGCTCTTCTTTAGTGTGTTTACTTTTTCAGCAAACATTTTCTTGATCCCTGACTCTGGGTCAGGACTGTTCTAGGCACCTGTGGTTCAGAGGTCCCTCTCTGGTGGAGCTGATGTCCATCTGGGGAGACAACATCATACAAGTAAGTACAAGAACATTTGTAAGGGGACTTCATACTCTTGAGTACATATTAAGTAAGTGTCCACATTCATGAGGTTTCATACAGAAACAAAAATGATCACAATAATTTTTAAAATCTGCATTAGTGAACCAACCACTTGTAAGCTCAGTTTCCATTTGAACAACCTATGTAACATCAGAGTCTATCATGGCCCAGAGAGTTGTCATCACTTTTGATCCATCTCCTTTCATTCTTGGTTATCTGACAGTACAATGCAATTACAACGCAAACAAATTGCAGAGAGAAATTGAAGACTTTACCAAAGCTGTAGAATTTTATGACGTCAATGAGAGAACTACTTAAACCTCACACCAAGCCAATGACAGATGGGGCTCTGACAGTTCATCAGGTAACAAAAGGAAGAGGGGGGTTTGGTAGAGGTGATAAACTGATGGTCAAAACAGAATGGCTGGACCATCACGTGGTTTAAGAAAGCCTTTGGGGGGCTTCCCTGGTGGTGCAATGGTTGGGAGTCCGCCTGCTGGTGCAGGGGACATGGGTTCAAGCCCTGGTCCGGGAAGATCCCGCATGCCGCGGAGCAGCTGAGCCTGTGGGCCACAACTACTGAAGCCCATGTTCCTAGAGCCCGTGCTCCACGGCAGGAGAGATCACCGTAATGGGGGGCCTGTGCACGGTGGCGAAGGGTAGCCCCACTCGCCGTGCCTGGAGGGAGCCCACGCACAGCAACGAGGACCCAGCCCAGCCAAAAATAATAAATATATAAAAAATAAATTAAAAAAATTTTTTTAAAAAGAAAGCCTTTGGGAAAACCCATGAAGCCCTAGACCCTTTTTGCAATAAACAGCTTTCTTTATGTTTGTGTTGCAAAAGTATAAAAAACATGAAGCTAGGGAAACCATATCTTGCCACCATCTTATTTTGTCATAAAAATTGCATTTCTCAAAATTATCAACACGATTCTTTCTTTGTTCATACTAAAACTGCAGTGTGTGGTGGAAATTAGACTCTAAAATTGGAAAGAATAAGATTAAAATAAATTTATTTTTATAGTGTATAGCTTCAGTTTTCCAGCTAAAGTCTGAATCAAACCTTTTTAAAGAAATCCCCTCTAGACATGGGGAGGGGGAAAAGTAAGCTGGGTTGAAGTGAGAGAGTAGCATTGACATATATACACTACCAAATGTAAAATAGATAGCTAGTGGGAAGCAGCTACATGGCACAGGGAAATCAGCTTGGTGCTTTGTGACCACCTAGAGGGGTGGGATAGGGAGGGTGGGAGGGAGATGCAAGAGGGAGGGGATATGGGGATATATGTATACATATAGCTGATTTACTTTGTTATACAGCAGAAACTAACACAACATTGTAAAGCAATCATACTCCAATAAAGATGTTTTAAAAAAAAAAAGAAAAGAAAGAAATCTCCTCTATTGCCCATGAAATATTGGCTCCCTTGTTAAGTGAACTTGGTCTAAAGTGGCCTTTCCAGTATGATTACCCATGGATAACAAGGCCTCCTGTCATCACACTGGTGTAAGTGCTATAAAGGAGAGTACAGAGGGCTCTGAGACCCCTAAGGGGTCTTAGCTAGTCTAAGGAAGTGAATCACAGCTGAGACTTGAGAGATAAACAGAGACTACAGGTGAGAACATGCCCAGGAGTGGGTCCCGAGGCAGGCTGGCAAGGTCCAAGAACTGAAAGAAAGCCAGCTTGGCCAGAGGCAGGGACAGGAGATGAGTCTGCAGATACAGGCAAGGACCAGGATGTTTCTTTTCACCATAGGAGCAACAGGCAGCCGCTGCAGGGTTTTGAGCAGGAAAGCAACAAATTTGTGATTTAAAGAAGCTCTTGTGGGTACCACATGGCAGGTTCCATCTTACTTCTTGTCACTAGCAAAGCCTCCCTGGACATCTTATTTCTTCATAGATCCAAAACCCTGTTCAAAATTCCCAGAACTGAGTCAGACTTTCCAGCTTTTGGGCCTCACTAAGGGACACCACTTCACCACAGATTTATAAGACAATGATGGAGCCCTTTGGGGATGAGGAACCCACCTGGAATTTTAGGTTGGGAATCTTCACTCTAAGACCTCCACTTCCAACAATGATAAAGTAGCAGGGATTGGATGTACCCTCTCACCTTAACCAAGAAATGGAGAAGATACAAAAGAAACTATTTTTCAGATCTTGGACAATAATCAGCACAGCCAGTGATCCCTGAAAGAAGAGAAATAAGTAAAATGAGCCCTGTGATTGGCCCAGCTTGCTGCTGGAGAGAGTGTCCAGACCATAGCACAAGGTGGGGAAACTCAGACAAGCCCAACAATCTCACTGAGTTTAAAAAACACTGTTATGAATTTGGGGAGGCCAAGGTGGCTGGAATTTGAAAGGTGGAGTACCTATGAAGGCAGTGACACAGAAAGGAGAAAGCTACAGAGAGAACTGTCCATGGACATGCTCCCCTTGAGTCTTTAGCGGTGTACTGATCAGTGCATGCATGTGAGAAAGCTACTCAAGAAGGGAATGGTTGCGGGGGTGGGGGGGGGTGGACCACAGGATAGAACTAAGCAGTACAATCACCAGAGCTCACACTTGCCTGGGAAGAGTTTGTGTTCCCATCAGCCAGAGTGGAACACTCATAACACACAGGCATCAAGTAGATACTCAAAAGGGTATCGTCTCAGTACTAGAGGAAAATTAGTCCTGGACTAAAGACTGCTCTGTTCCCTCCCAACAAAGCTTAAAAACAAACCCCAGAAGTAGTAAATGGTTTCTAAAGAATTTATCTGTATCCCAGAACAAGCTCAAGAATATTTAAAAGAACACAAAAATATCAAGCACTAAACATGGTAAAATTCACAATGTCTGGTATCCAATCAAAAATTACTAGGCATGCAAAGAAAGAGAAAAATACAATCCAGAATGAGGAGAAAAATCAATCAATAGAAACAGAAAATGACACAGATGATAGAATTAGTAGATGAGAGTTCTGACTTTGTCATCTGAAGACTTCTACAAGAATAATCACTGTAGAGAGAGACACAAAAGGAAGTGGTCTTATGATAGCCATCAAACAAAAGTCACTGGAACATCTAGAGTAAGAATGAGTCTGCACACATGGTTGTAATCTCACCTCAAGGCTCCTAGAGCTCAGAAACATTTCTCAACAGAGGTTGATCATTCTGTTACAACTTTTAGACTAAGAGTAGAACTCATTTCAGTTATTCAGTCATTTGAAACAAGAATCTTCCTTGAGGGACCGGGAAGGCATGCATGAGTCTGAGCAAAGTCCATTAGAAAATCAATCTATTCAGCAGCCTTTTAAAAATATTCAGTTGAGTGCATTATCAGGCATTAAATCAGCATTGCTTTTTATTAGAAAGATAGAACATTCTGGTTCAGCCACAGCTCATTCAAACCTCTACTTTGCTGTTATCTATTCTGCCATCCATATCTGCTGTTTAACTCATGAGGAAAAATTAAGTTATTTGAGAGACAAGCACTCTATGATAACTGAAGAATATTCTACATTGCAGTGATTATATTATTGCTGAGCTGTGTTAACATGTAAATTCTTTTCTACAGTCAAGTGTAGGAACACAACATCGGGAGCCAGCAGTTTAAAAAATGGAAAAATCTCATTACCTATTCAAAATGACTAGTGGCAGGAATAACCTTTCCCATAACAAGAGCACAGCTAATTTTTAACATCCTCTGACTATAAAGTGGGAACCCAAATCCTCAGCCTTGACTTTACCTGGTGACTTTATTCCTCTTATTTTCTTTATTCGGTGTTTTTATTACAATGTAATGCATGCTTGCTATAACAAGTAAATCCATGAAAGATACAGAAGGAAAAGTTAATAATCCTCCAACCACATTGACAACCCATATTAACAGCCAGGAGGACATCGTCCATAATCACACAAATGCAAATTAGACCGCAGATACATATATGACCTTGGTTTGGTTTGATTTTGTTTTTACGGACATAGGATCATACTATAAATATTACTCTGGAGTATGCTTTTGACATTTAATATATCAGAGACCACTCCACATCAACACTCTAATTTGTTCGTTCAATCTTGTTTTAATAGACTTCTTTTAGATTGTTTTCTTTTCTTTTTCTTTCTTTTTTTTTTTTTTTTGCCATGACAAATAATGCTAGAGAAAAACATCCTTATTTGTCTGCTCCAGAAGCAGAAGATCCAGAGGTCAAACTGCCCCTAGATTAGATTTCCTCAAGGCATATTGCAGGGTCAAGTGTATATGCATACTTATTCTTGGTAGCTACTGTCAGATTACTTTCTTCAAAAAGATAAACAAAAATACAATGTGTATCAGAAATGAATTACAGTGCCTGGATCCTTTCAACTGGTCCTCTGCAAATCTGAGATAGTTACTTAACCTCTCAGAGCCCCCAAAATGGTAATAACATGTACAGGTGAGTGGTCCAGGGGCACTCAACATATAGAAAGTGTTGAGGCTATTATTGTTAATTTTAGCATCATCATAGTTAATCTACAATCTTTGGAGATTAGTCGAGTGAGGGTTTTAAATTACAAGCAATGTCATGTTGAGATAAAACAAAATGCATTTATTTGGGGCATCCAGAAAAAATAGAATTGCCTGTAAAACAGTCCTTATAGCGTTACAAAAAATAGTATTGTTTTAAAACCTTATATTAGAACAGTTCGGTCATGAGTTGTTTCTATTCTTGGGCCACTGTTCCACATCTTAACTCCTTCTAAGATTTTTTTTTTTACTACTGCCCTTTAGAAAAGTGCCTTGAAAAAGTTTCTGTAGGAAATCAATCTCTATGGTGGTAGAGACGACCAGACAGAGACCGGCTCTGGCAACTTAAACTCACCACGGTGGTGTGTTTTCTGGCTATTTATGCTGGTGAGGATTTAGGACCCCAGTGAATCCATCCAAGCCATGGAGGCAGGTCTTGGAGTAGAATAAGCACAGACCCTGGCAACAGCAAGGCCTGGGATGACCCCTGTCTCTATCAGAGTATGGCCTCAGGAAATGATTTCACTTTTCAGAGCCTCAGTTTCTTCATCTGTAAGCTGGACATAAGAAAGTCTCCCCCAGCACTGTGGCTATGAATGTTTTAATGGAACGTTCCCTAAGGAAGCTATCTACAGGTGAAGATAATGTGACCAATGGCCAAGCCTCAGGAAAGCAAAGGTGGGACGCATGGTCAGAGGTCCAGGTTCAGTGGGTGGGTGCCAGGGCTGTCCTCACCCTAGCAGAGATGCTCCTGGGAAGAGCTGCAGTCAGGATGGCCCATGGTCTCTCCTTCAGCATCTCCAACATTGTATCCTGGCCCTCTGTTTTCCCAAATACAAGTGCGGAGAAGGACAGAGAGAGAAGCCGTGAGACCAGATAAGCATTGTTAGCATCCTGTTAATCTGGTTGGTTTGCAGCCATATCTGCCTCTTTGAGCTCAACCCCAGAGCCTAGGAACCTCCGCTGGAGACTCTGAATCTTGGCATGGTCCTCCCCTAACTCCCTCCTCACTGGGGACCCCAGGCTGTGACCATTTCCTAAGGAACAGCCATTTCTGAGAGGTTGGCTTCCCTGTCCCTAGTGCTTCCCAGCAAGTGACCTGGAGCATAGCTCCAAGCTGTAAAACCTGATATCCCTAAACAGACCTTGACAAATCATCTATTAGCATCCTCCCCCGGTCCCCACCCAAGCCGCCAGTGCATCATCAGGCGTTATGAAGCCAAGAGCCATCACTTTGCTTGTGTCCCTGTTGTAGTTTCTGAGAAAACAGGAAGCCTGCCTTTTTGTTACTACACAACAGCCTCAGTGACTTTTTGATGTTTTCAGGGTTCCTGGAATGGTCTATGAGTGTCATCCAAAGTGGAAGGGTCACTGGGGAAGATAGAGAAGATAATCTCATTCCCTCCTCTCTCTCTCTCTCTCTCTTTCTCTCTCCCCAACAGTCCAGTCCTGTCTCTGTCACCTGCAAGCACAGGCATTCCAGAGCTGGAGGTACACACTCTGAGAAGGCCAGAAAATCTAAAAATCTGTTTGTTTTAGCCACGCAGGATTCTGCCATTAGCTAATAATAGCATTACCAATCCTGAAGCAAAAAGAGAAAAAAAAAAGACTCTAATACTTCATCTTAGCAGCTGATAATGCAAAACAGGGTGGCATTTGGAGGCCTAGGATGATGCCAGTCTCCGGGGAGAGAAAGGTGTTAGCTTCTAATAGCTTTTCAGTAATAACCAAGCATCTGCAGTCCCCTATAAAAAAAAGGGGGGTTTTTAAAAATTAATCGAGCTGAATGTGCTTCGTACTGAGGAGAATGCCAGATTAATAAGTGCATTAAGGGCCGCTTTGGATTGGAAATAATTATGGCTGATGACAAGGAGCAGAGGGGGCACGGGTGATCTCACAGGAATGCATTTTAAAAAGCAGTTTAAAGAGCCTTCAGATGTTGGTATTATCCTGCGTGACCAAATTAAGAGCAAATGAGAAAAGTTTATCTGGCATTTTGGAGTATTGAAAGGGCTTAGTGTTATAAATTATACAGTATGAGGATAAGAAATGGTGAGTAACTTCATGTTAAATATTATTGGCAGTTTAAACAGCAACTGCTTTATAAAGCATTAAATATTTTAATTTGGAATTAAAAATCCAAACCACAACATCCCCCACTACCAAAAATATTTAAAGATTGTTTCAGTTATTTATTTCCCAGCACAATAATTAAAAGTTGCCTTGATCAGAAATTAATCTCCACCATGTCCAATTTAAGCTTTCAGTCTTGCATGAGTGTGGTTGGTCTGTGCCTTAGAATTGGTTTAGAACTCCTAAGACAGGAAATGTCAAACTCCCTTCCAATATCTTAATCAGCCATTAGAAGAGCACATTGTAGTCACAGCCTGGGCTGAGGTTTATCAATATTTAATCTAGTCCCACTTCAGACTTTCCTTTCTGGCAGTGCCTCATGCAGTGAGAGCTGGCCAGATATGGAAACTAGGAAATCCTGGGTCAGGATTAGGCATGTCCAAGCAAATGACATGTCTGTGGTGAGGGAAAGTCACTCATGCCATGGAGGCAGCTTCCCCAGGGTCCCAAAACTGTAATCATGAACACTCTCATCTTTGCTGATGGGTGGGTGCCTTTTCTGAAAGGCAATTTGGCAACACTTAATAAAAATTTTTCAAAAGATACATACCTAACAATCCAGTTTCTACTAGTTTATCCTACTCTGATAAGAGCACAAAGATGTATGTCCAAATATATTTATTGCTTCATTACTAATAGTAACAAAAACAAATATTAAGTAATCTAAATGCCAAAAAAATAGAGAATAGTTTTAACAAGGCACAACACATCTATAAAATAAAATATAATGTAATTATTTTAAAATTATGTTGTAGATTCCTGGTTTCCACTAAGAGATGGAAAGAACTGGAAAGAGCATCATTCCTACTCTTATAAGAAAAAGAATCCAGAGAAGCTTCAAGATTACTACATTTCTTGAACCCATCAGAGAGCTGAGGTCATAGGACAGCCAACTAACTGAAAATCTGGAGAAAGACAGGTGCCTAGAAGGAGAGATAAGGCAAGAGCACTTGCTTAACGGGGGTAGACATAGCCAGACACCTAAGAAGAGAAAAAGAAAGAGGCAGAAGAAATATATGAAGAAATAAAGGCTAAGAATTTTCTAAAATTAATGACAGACACTAAACTACAGATCCAGAAAGGTCATAGAACACCAAGTAAGATACATTCAAAACCAAAGGAAAAAAAAAAAAAAAAAAAAACTACCTAGGTACATGAGAGGGAGGGGGAAAGTCAAAGAAAAATTTCTGAAGACAGCCAGGGAAGAAGATTTCTTAGCTATAGAGGATAAAAAATAATAATGACAGCAGACTTACCAGAAACCATGCAAGCAGATGATAATGAAGTGATATCTTTAAAGTGTTGAAAGAAAGCAAAACCCCTGCCATTCCAGAATTTCATACCCAGAGCAAATATTTTTTAAATGAAAGAGAAATAAAGACATTGTTAGGGAAACAGAAACTGAGAGAATTCATTGCCAAGACCCTTATACTAGAAGAAATGTTAAAGGAAGTTTTTCAGGCAGAAGGACTGTGATATCAAACAGAACTTTGTATCTAAACAAAGAAATGGAAAAGAGAAGGTAAAATGAAATTCATTTTTCTTAATTTTAATTGTTCTAAAAGGTAAGTGACTCTCTAAGGCAAAAATAGTAGCAATGTATTATGTGTTTATAACATATGTAAATGTAAAATGTATGGAAAATGTAGCACAAAGAATTGGAGGAAGGAACTGGGAATACTATACTGTTGGAAGTCCTTATACCATACATGAAATGGTATGATATTATTTGAAGGCAGACCCTTATTAGTTAAAAATACATATTTTAAACCCTAGGGCAGCTACTAAAACAATCCTAAAGAGGTCATAAATTATAAATCAATAGAAAAGAAAAATTAAATGATTTAAAAATACTCAATTAGCCTAAAAGAAAGCAGTAAAAGGGAAAAAAGGAAAAAAGAACAGATGGAACAAAAAGAAGCAGCTAACAAGATGGTAGATTTTAATCCACACATATCAATAATTACATGAAATGTGAATTGTCTAAATACACAAAATAAAAGATTCAGATTTAAAAAATTTTAAAGCAAGATCCAGCTATATGCTGGATATATAAGGACATAAATAGGCTGAAAAAAACAAAGGTGGAAAAAGATAAGTCATGCAAACACTAACCAAAATAAGCCAGAGTCCCTGTATTAATATCATACAAAGTAGACTTCAAAACAAGGAATATTATCGGAGATAAAATAAAATGAATCTTGTATAATGATAAAGAAGTCAATTCCCCAAGAAGATATAACAATCCTAAGCATGTATGCACCTAAAAACAGAACTTCAAAGTGCATGAAGCAAAAGTTGGTAAAACTGAAAAGAGAAATAGACAATCCACAATTTTACTTGGAGATATTAACACTGTTCTCTCAATAATTAATAGAAAAGGAGGCAGAAAATTAGTAAGGATTTATAAGGCCTGAACAATGCTATCAATCGAATTGAAACAATTGAAAATTATGGAACACTCCAGCCCAAAACATCAAAATACAGTGTCTTAAGGGGCCATGATAACATAAGTACACATTCACAAAGATAGATCATATTCTGGACCATTAAACCATGGCAGGTCTAAAATAATACAAATCACACAAACTATGTTCTCAGATTGTAGCAGAATTAAACTCAAAATTAATAACAGAAAGATATCCTGAAAATATCCAAATATTTGGATATTAAACAACACACTTCTAGACAATCCATAAATCAAAGGATAGAAATTTCAAGGAAAATTAAAAATTATTTTGAACTGTAATAAAATGAAAATACAGCATAACAAAATTGGTGGGATACAGTTAAAACAGTGCCTACAGGGCACATTATAGCATTAATTCCCTGTATTTGCAAAGAAGAAAAGTCTCAAGTCAGTAATCTGAGCCTCCAGCTTAAGAAAATAGAAAAAGAACAAAATAAACCTGAAGCAATCAGAAGGAAGGAAATAATAAATATGACAACAGAAATTATTGACACTGAAAGCAGAAAAATAACAGAGAAACCAAAAGCTGATTCTTTGCAAAGATCAATAAAATTGATAAACCTCTAGCTGAGTTGACCAAGCAAAAAATTGAAAACTCATTTAAAAGGCCAGTATTACTCTAATACGAAAACCAGACAAAGACATTACAAGTAAAGAAAACAACAGCTATCCAATATCCAATATCCTTCATGAGCATAGACACAAAAATCCTCAAAAAATATTAGCAAACAGGTTCTGGCAATATATAAAAAGAATGATATATCCCAACCAAGTGAGGCTTAGTCCAAGAGTGCAAGGCGAATTCAACATTCAAAATCCAAGTGATGCACATGGCCATATAAATAAACAAGAGACACCATTTGATCATCTTAATAGATGCATAAAAGGCATTTGAAAAAATCCAAACTCAAATCATGATCTTTAATAATCTCAGAAACTTCAAAATAGAGGAGCATCTACAAAAAAAACTATCAAAAACTACAGCTAACATCATCTTTAACATCAAAATATTGAATCAAAAACTCCTTGAACTAAAAGTTGCAGAATTTTTTAAAAATCACCACACAAAAATTAAATAATTGTAATTCTATCTACTAGGAATGAATGATTAAAATTTAAAATTTTAACAACAGTACTATTTATAGTAGCACAAAAGGATTATATGCTTAGCTATAAATCAAACAAAAAAATCTGCAGATCTGTATGCTGACAACTATAAAACACTGATGAAAAAATAAAAGACCTAAATAAATAGAAAAAGATATGTCCATGCGTTGAAAGACTCAATATTGTTAAGATATTGATTCTCTCCAGATTGATCTATAGATTTAATGCAATCCCAATCAAAACCCCAAGCAAGCTTTTTTTTTCCCCCCACACAGTGAAGTTTGTGGGATCTTAGTTCCCTAACCAGGGATCGAATCCATACCCCCTGCAGTGGAAATGCAGAGTCCTAACCACTGGATGGCCAGGGAATTATGGAAGCAAGCTTTTTTGTAGATATCAACATCTGTTTCCAAAAGTTATATGGAAGAGTAAAATAACAGAATATCCAAAACAATCCTGATAAGAAGAAGACAGTTGGAGGACTCATACTCCAATTTTAACTTACTTTCAAGCTACAGTAATGAAGACAGCATGGTATTGGCAAAAGGACAGACACATATGTCAATCTAACACATCAGAATGTCCAAAAAGAGACCCCCACAAATAGTTAGCTGCCTTTTGACAAAGGTTCAGAGACAATTCAATTTAGAAAGGCTAGTCTTTTCAACAAGTGGTGCCTACAAAAATTGGTTGTCTGCATGCAAAAACAAACAAAAAACCCTCATTCTGAATCTTACATTTTATACAAAAATTAATCCTAAATGGATTATATACCTAAATTTAAATATAAGGCTATAAAACGGTCTAGTTGAATACAGGAAAAAATCATTGTAACCTAAGGTTTACAAATATTTCTTAGATATGACCTCAAAAGCACAATCCATAAAAGAAAAAAATCTGATAAATAAAACTTTATTAAAATTAAAAACTTATGCTCTGCAGAAGACACTGTTAAGAAAATTAATATGCTGGTCACAGAGTAGGAAAAAATATTTGCAAATCACATTTCTGATAAAAGATTTGTATCCAGACTACGTTAAGAGTTCTCAAAACTCAGCAATAAGAAAACAAACAACCCAGTTAAAAATGGGGTGAAAGATATAGACAAAAGGATGTTTTAAAGATTATATAAATTTATATTGCAAAGATATAAACAAAAGCCTCACCAAAGAAGATATACAAATGACAAGTAAGTATATGAAAAGATGCTCAACATCACTAGTCACTAGGGAAATGCAAATTAAAACCACAATAAGGTGCCACTTATGTATCTAGTAGAAGGGCCACAATGTTTAAAATTTTAAACTGAAAATACCAAGCATAAGTGAGGATGCAGAGAACTGGAAATTTCATACATTGCTCGTGGAAATTCAAAACGGTACAACCACCGTGGGAAACAGTTTGACAGCTTCTTACAAAAGTTAAATATACGCATAACACATGACTGAGCAATCCCATACCTAGGTATTTATCCAAGAGAAATAAAGTTTTACATACACACACCAAAAAAAAAAAAAACCCTGTACATAAATGTTTAAAGCAGTTTTATTTGTAATTGTCAAAAACTGGAAACAACCCATATATATTTCAACCAGCGTATAGAAAAAGAAAAATCAACCTGTGGTACATCCATAAAATGGAATACTCTGCAGCAATGTAAAGAAATGAACTGTTGGTGCACACAACGACACGTATGAAGTTTAAATGCACTTTCTAAGCGGTGGAAGTCAGACCCCAAAGGTGACATATTGTATGATTCCATTTATATGACATTCTGGAAAAAGTAAAACTACAGAAATGGAAACAAATAGGTGGGTTTCCTATAAAGGGACCACATGAAGGAAGTGCGGGGGGTGATGACCTGTTCTCTATGGCACTAGAATGATGGATATGTAACTCCATGAATTTGTCAAAAGCCATAATACCATACCCCACAAAGAGAGAATTTTACTGTGTGTAACTTCAAAAAAATCAAGATGTGGAGGGTACCCCAAATGGAAGACCTAGTGTAACAAGTGAAGCTGACTGTATTACAAATGGACCATACTAACACACTGAAGAGGGTGAGGAAAAAACAACGAACCTGAATTACTTTGTGAAACAAAATGTTGACTGGATGTTTTCAGGCTAAAGACAAAAGAACTGTGCACAAATACTGTATTTTTTGTTACAGGAAGAGTTAGCTATTCTGAAACTGCTTTATGTGTATATACTAGTTGAACGATTAAGTCAACATACTGTAGACAATGAGGGCCGGGTTTCTCATGTCAGAGGAAGTTATAAATAAGGAAAGTGAGAAAGCTAGAATAAGACTAGTGGTATTGGATTGGAACAAGAGGTATTAGTATAAACTCATGGGATTTTTTAAGAAATGAAGGTAAATATGTGTGTGTGCACCAAATAGTGTACGTGTACGTATGTGTATGTGTGTGTGTGTGTATTTCCAAGTTTTGTCTGCTGAAAGGGCTTAGAAGCAATAACATCTCGGTAGTGATGAGGACATCTAGCCAGATCCTGGTTTCTAAATACCATTCTCCAATAAAAGGAACTAGGGCTCCTTGGAGAAGAGGTTGCTTCCAACATTGGTCAAGGAAAATACGCAATGCTTTGTGTACACATGAAGCATCTCCAGGTGCCAAAAAGTAAGAAAGTGCTCAAAGGAAGGTTGGGAAGGTGGTGGGGTGGGGGGTGTGGAGGACCTGGTGAAAAGGCTTAGGGACCAACCAGAAACAGCTCCCAAAGTTCAGAGCTGGTACAACCTGAGCAACAAAATCAATAAAGGTAACATTGGATTATAACCATAGAGAAGAACAAATATCTATGCAGCCATACTAATATAAAGCAAGTGAGCAATCAATAAGAAAGAAAGAAAAAGAAAGAAAGAAAGAAAGAAAGAAAGAAAGAAAGAAAAAGAAAGAGAGCGAGAGAAAGGAAGGAAGGAAGAAAGGAAGGAATAAAGGAAAAGAAAAAGAAAGAAAGAGGAAGGAAGGAAAGAGAGAGAGAAAGAAAGAAGGAAAGAAAGAAAGGAGGGAGGAGGGAGGGAAGGAAGGAAGGGAGAGAGAGAGGGGGAGGGAGGGAGGAAAAGCTGCCCTTCTGTACTGAAGAATTCCAGTTAATAAAGGAATGAAGCAAATAGAAAATCACCATTAAAATATCACAGTAATAATTGTTGCAATTTATATCCACTGGTGGATGCTAAAGTCAGCAGACTAACATTTGAACAAAAAAAGGACATTTGCACACTCCCAAAGTATCTTCCCCAAGATTTATTAATTACAAAGGGAAAAATAATGACTTTACACTGGATGGACATCCAGCAGACATCACTTTAACAAACTGATCAAGGTTAACATCAACAGTTAACAACACCACGCAGCCCCTGATGATACACTGAAACGGACATGTGTGGTGTTCTTACCAAAAAAGTATAACCTCAGTCTAATCATAAGAAAACATCAGAAAAACCCAAATTGAGGGACATCCTACAAAATAACTGACCAGTATTCTTCAAAACAGTCAAAGTCACAAAAAACAAGAAGAAGCTGAAGAACTGTCACAGATTGGAGACTAAGAGATATAACTAAGATTATTGTGGAATCCTGAACTGGATCTGGGAATAGAAAGGAACATTAGAGGAAAGACTGGAGAAGTCCAAATAAAGCTCGTAGTTTAGTAATATTAATTTTTGAGTTTTGATCATCATGTTATGGTTGTGCAAGATATTAACATCAGGGGAAGCTTGGCAAAGGCCTTCCAGGAACTCTCTGTACTATTCTGCAACCTTTTCACTGTCTAAAATTATTTATCCCAAAACTTAAAAATTATATAGATGAAAATATGTATTTATGGACATGAAAGATCTTTACAACATACCAGGAGAAAAAGCAAATCACAAAAATAAGCATCTATAATATGCTTGTTTACTTATCAAAACAAGTATGTATGCATACATATTTATTGTTCAAATGTGTATATATGTACATGCACCTGTTTATATACTTACTGTGTAATGTATATATACCAATATCATATTATATCATACCCAAAGTATAAAATAATACCAAAGTGTTACCATTCATTTTGCAGAGTGGGTGGGATTGTGGATGGTGTTAATTTTTTTCCTTTGTCTCTATTTTCTAATTCTTTTGCCATTAGTTCACTTTATTGTGTATGTTCTAACTTTTATCATTTTAATATTTATGTGTAATCCAAGGATGAAGCTGAGTTGGGAAACCAGGGAAAGACCCAGCTTCAGGATTCAGCTCTAATGTGTGTGGTCACCAAGATTCTGTGGTCGCTGTCTTCTCTGAATCCAGTCTCTATTGTTTGCTCCCAGAGCATCAACACAGGTGATATTGGACCTTTCTCCCCTTCTTTGATTTCTATCTCCTACTGGGTATCTGACCTCTACCAATGGGGTTTCTGAGATTTTTCTGTTCTCCCCAAATATTCCATCCACCAGCATTCTGAGATCCTCAAGTCCTCTCGGCAGCCCAAAGCACAAATGTCCCAAGGCACATAGGAAAGTGCGGAGAGATGGTTGCTAAACCCTCAAACTTCCCGGGGCAGAGAGGAGAAGTAACGTAAGGAATTGGTCCAGGCACTACTTTTTTTTTTTTTTTAATCAATGGCACTTTTTTTTTAGTATTTATTTATTTATTTGGTTGTGCCAGGTCTTAGTTGCAGCAGGCAGGCTCCTTAGTTGCAGCTCGCAGGCTCCTTAGTTGCAACATGTGAACTCTTAGTTGTGGCATGCATGTGAGATCTAGTTCCCTGACCAGGCATTGAACCCAGACCCCCTGCATTGGGAGCATGGAGTCTTAACCACTGCACCACCAGGGAAGTCCCTCAGGCACTACCTTTATGATAGAAAAGGGGTGATGAAATACAGATGTGAAGTGTATGTTCAGACCCAAAAGAAAATTGAATCTTTCATTCAAAACTTTCCATAATCTGAGTCCTCATCTCCAAGAAATAGTGGGTTTTTCCAAAGACTGAGAGTCATTTATTTTAATCACTCTCTTTGGGAAATGATTCCGCCTGCTCAGATTTACAATAAATTTAATTTTAAGCCCAATATTCTATGATTTCACAAGAGAAAGCAGAAGGTCGAGGCTAAGGCGGGGCTTCCCTAGGAGAGGCGGAGAGGCACAAGGGGGCAGATGCCACAGTTAGAGCCACTCTCATCACATGGCTCCTGACACAGTGGACACAGGCACTGGCCTCTCAGAATTTCAAATCCAACTTCTCAGAGATTTATTTTTCTTCTGAAACAATTTCTGGCAGCTTTTGATCTTCTAAACTGGAAAAAAAAAATCAAAGAAATCTGTTTCTCTAGAGTACTAATAGCAAAGGAATTTCTGGATGCTGCAAAGTAGGAAAGGAACATAATAGCATCTCAGTTTTATTCATCTTCAAAGCAAACTAAATATAGTTTTTAAAAAACAGAAGCAGGATACCCTACAGATTTTTGAAGGGATGGAATAAACCTCTTTGAACAAGAAAAGATGACATGAAATTTATCTTGAAGGACATTCACTGGGCTCTTGTCCATTTAATACCTACAAGTAGGCTGTTAGAAGGGATCCGTACTTTACATCAGAAGTAAAAATATCCAATCATTCGGGGAACTTGCAAACTCCACTATTTTCATCAGTATCGGTCATTGCCTCCCTTACCCTGCTGGAGTGTTACTACCATCGATCTCCCAAAGCACAATACAGGCTTCAGACTTTTCTGATGAGCAGACGTCTAGCCAATGTACATGAAAACCTGAGCAGTGTCTTCGTGTCCCCATAACCCAAACTCAATCTTTACTCCGTTCTCTGGTCGCAAGTCTGGGAGTGAGAGTGGAAGGCATGTTGGTATTTAGCTGGGTGTGGATGACATGGCACATGTGTGTGCAGAAAATAGTTCTGGAAGTGCAACTATGAGCCAGATGCTTCTCTAGGCACTAGAGATACAGAAGTGCCTGCAAACAAACACAGAAGCTGATTTCTGATTGTGACATGCGCTATGAAAGAAATAAACGAGAAGATATGATGGAGAGTACCGGGATGGGGGGGTTGCTAATTCACAGAGGATCTGTCAGAGGAAAAGACTGTGGGCTGAGACCTGAAGGATAAAGTGCCAGTTCTTCAGAGAGCTGGGGAGAAGTTTGCTCCAATCAAAGGAACAGTAAGTGCAAAGGCCCTGAGGCCTTATAGCAGCCCCCCCCCATATTCCATATCAGCACTTACCTTTTCAGCACACACAATGTCCTACTGCAAGCCCCCAAGAGTCTCTGCCTGAGGGCTCTCTGTTGGATGGTGCCTTGAACAGACTGGAAATGCCAGGAAGTTAATGCCCCTAGGAGCAACCCTCAGCCAATGCTCAATAGGAGTTGATGGGTAAATATCCTAGCATTTACCCCTAGAATTCTCACCCCTAGAATTCTCCGTCAGGACTGAGTTCCAATTGCTCTCAGCAATAACCTGCTGTAATGGGACACACTTGGCTTCCTTTCCTTTCCTTCCCTGCCTTACTGCCCCACTCTACGACCGTTGCTTTCTAGGATCACCTCCCAAATCAACTGCTTGCACTCAAATTACTAACCTCAGAGCCTGCTTCTGGGGGATCCAGCCTAAGATAGGCTGGAAAGGATTCGGCTGGTGAGTTGAAGGAAAACTGGCCTGCGAGGATGCCAGAGAGGACAAGAGGGGCCAAGTTATGCAGGTCCTTGATGTCATTAGAGGCAATTTGTGTCTCTGATTGTTTTACAGTGGGCAGCCTATCTTCTCCTGCCCAATGATCAACTACCCTCGGATCAGAACTGGCCTTGAACTGATTCTGTATCCCTACAAAATGCCCCCCCACCCCCCCATAGCATCATGGAGTTTAGAGGGTTTAGAGACCATCTAGTTCAGAGTCAACTCCATGGGGTCAGGAACTTTTATTTGTGGCTGTATCCTTGGTACCTATGGCACTGTCTGGCATCTAGCATGTCATATGTGTCCAACAAATATTTTTTGGATGAATGAATCCTACAAATAAGAAAACCAGGAGTCAGAGAAGGTAAATGGCTTGCATGAGGTCATACCCAATGTTGATTGGAGTACTGGGTCTAGAAGGCAATATCCTGCTTCCAACAGGCTTTCATTACCCTCCCCAGTCTCCCAACCCAGGGTTGGTCTGATCTGATCCACGATCTTTCATTGAAACCTGATGGACACCCTCCACCAAGGGACTCTACAAAACCTGGTCGTCACCTGGGACAGTCGCAGGACAAGGCAGGCGCTCAATGAAAGAACATCAGCTTTGGAGCCAGGCTGGCTGGGTTAGGGTCCTGATTCTGTCCTCAACACAAGCTCCGTGACCTTGACCAGAGACTGAAGCTCTCTAAGTTGCTGGGATAGAGACCAGGCCATTTTGGGGTTTTTTTAGTTTTTTGGTTTTTTGATTTATTTATTTATTTGTTTGTTTTATTTGGCTGCATTGGGTCTTTGTTGCTGCGCGTGGGCTTTCTCTAGCTGTGGCAAGCGGGGGCTACTCTTTGTTGCAGTACACGGGCTTCTCATTGCAGTGGCTTCTCTTGTTGCAGAGCACGGGCTCTAGGCACGCAGGCTTTAGTAGTTGTGTCACCTGGGCTTAGTAGTTGTGGCTCGCGGGCTCTAGAGCACAGGCTCAGTAGTTGTGGCACATGGGCTTAGTTGCTCTGTGTGGCATGTGGGATCTTCCCGGACCAGGGCTCGAACCCGTGTCCCCTGCATTGGCAGGCGGATTCTTAACCACTGCGTCACCAGGGAAGTCCGAGACCAGCTTTTGTTCAGAGTAAAGAGAGCCACAGTAGGATCTGAGAAGGGACAGTCTGACTTCTCCATTTTCACCTGGCTACTCTTTGTCCCTAGAAGAAGCCTGGAATATCCAACAGAAGGTTCCTCACAATTTTCACATAAATAACCTGAAAAATAAATACAGATTAATTTTTAATCAATTGTTACCTGTAAAAGTAACTTACACAAAATATAACTGAGTATAGTTCAAATTGAACATGTTAAAATTTATTTTACAGTTGGAATTAACAAAAGACTGAAATCATTCTGATCATATTTTTATCACAAGAGTTAGGGAGGAGGGAGGGATGAATAGACAGAGCCGAGAGGATTTTTAGGGCCGTGAAACTATTCTGTATGGTACTATCATGGCAGACACACGTCGTTCTACATTTGTCCAAACCCACAGAATGTATACCGCCAAGAGTGAGCCCTAATGTGAACTCTGGACTTAGGGTGATGATGTGTCAATGTAGGTTCATCAGTTGTGACAAATGTGCCACTGTGGTGGGGGACAGCCATAGAGAAGGAGGCTTGCAGGTATGGGGACGGGAGTATCTCAGAACTCTCGGTACTTTCCATTCAGTTTTTGCTATGAACCTAAAACTGCTTCTAAAAAATAAAAAGCTAATTAAGTTTCTTAAGTCTACCACAAAATTTGTTCCAGAAAACCTGGATTGGGTAAAAATAACACCCACAAAAGAAAATTACAACAGAAAATGCTATAATTTGTAAAACTTTATGAGGGACAAAAGAATTGGTCAGTGCAGCAAATATTCATTATAAAATCTACCTGGAAAAGAATCAATACTGATAAAAATGGACAAAAATCAGGACCCGTTTAACCATGTTCTATAGAAAAGTAATCAATCCACTAAATTGGTTGACAGAGTGTGTCTAATCTGTCAGTTGTAAATACATCTGATTTTGTATAATTCCCTATTTTTTTAAAGTTTGTGCTCATAAAGCTGCAGTCAGAGAATTCTAGGGGTTGACATGGTAGGATCTACAGGTTCACAGGGTCCAAATGGTGAGGTGCAAGCCCCCCATACCTGGCACAGGGCCCGGCTGCAGAGGAAACTCATCTGTTCATTCAACAAGCATTTGCTGAGCTCAGGTTTGCTAGAAACACCGAACATCTGTGATTGGGGTGAAGTTTTAAATCTCAGACCCTGAGAAGCCTGGGGTTGAGTGGGGAACCAGGCCTGGGAGGATTGATGTGACAGATCTTAGCAGCAGCTGCAGGGACACAGAAGTGACTCATCGGCTGGGGCGGGTGCTTGCAGGAGGCTTCACTGAGGACATGGCAACTGAGCTGAGTCTTCAGGATGAGTCCAGTAGCTCCAAGATGACAAGGGCCAGAGAGAGAGCTCCGGGCACAGGAACTCTTGTATCCCGATGCATGAGAGAAAGCAGAGTTCAGAAACCTGGAAACCGTCCCCTGGGTTAGACACAGAGGAGAGGGCAGGACCGAAGGGCCTGGAAAGCCTGATGTCTTGGGCTTTCTCCCGCTGGCAGTGAACACAACTGCGTGGAGGGCTGAGTGCAGGGCTGAGGCCAGTGAGGAGACCAGGCAACTGAGCGGGGGCAGGATGGTGCCAGGGGCTAAAAGGGAAACTGAGGAAGCGGGATGGGTAGAATGAAGCAGAGGGGACGAGGCGGGGGTAGCATCCAGGGCTGTCTCCCAAGGGCTGGTTAATGTCAGTGTGGGGTGGGGAAGTACCATGACCCAGGGGTGGAAACTCAGGAGCAGATGAGAGTGAAACATGCAAGATCATTTTGGTCAGTTGTTCAGAAAAATGTTGGCATCAGAATCCTTCCAATTAAGTCTGAAGAATTAAAAACAAAAAACAAAAAACAGAGCCTCTTCAATGACTGAGGTACCTGGAGAGGTGCATGGGGGGTGGCCTCCCCAGGATTACAGTTAGAAGACCCCTGATCTGGGTCCGAGCCCCTCTTTTCAGCTGAGGCTTAGAGGTGGGGTGTTTCCTGGCCCAGGGCACACAGCCGGGAAGGCTCTGGAACCCAGCTCGGGGACTCCTGGGGCCCTGATCCTTCTTCCACAGCCAGGAGGCTGAGCAGTAATGAGGACTTAGCGTTCTTGGCCCCCACTCCTGCCCAGCTGTCCTTTTGGCTGAGGACATCTCGAGTCACGTAAAAGCCTTGTCCCTAGCGGTTGAGCTCCCGTGAATCTGTCTGTCCCAGTCCCTGGACCTTGTCCATGCGCTGGCTGGGCAAGTGCCCCATGACGCGCTGGTTCTTTGCTATTAGCATCACTCTTCCTAGAAACACCCATTATTCAAACCCCCGGTGCACCTGGTCCAGGTGGTAAGCAGAAGAAATTCGAGTCATAGCTCTGCCATAAGCCAGCGGTGTGGCCTTTGGAAAATCACCTGGTCTCTGTGAAACACAGATCCCTCCTCCACAAATCAGAGGTTGTAAGACTGACTCCAGCTACATCAAAATGCTTGTAAGGATGGAGGGAGGTAAGTAGCAAATCCATGCTGTATCCTGAAAAATCTCTCTGGGAGCACAAGGGATCCACAATACTTTCCGTTTGTCACTTTATCTGCCGTTAAGTAGCAGTAACTCCCATTGCCATCACCAGCGGCCACCCTTCAAACAGCCCTAGAGATCTGAAGCAGGATAGATCTAAAAGGAAGTGGGATGGGCAGGACCTAAGAAAAATCTTGCCTCATGTTTGTCCCATCAGACCCTTACTGAGAGTCTATTTACCCGTAATTTAGCTACAATCAGCACAAACTTGTTTATCTGTTCCAGCTCACAGTACTTGAGAAGTAGCAAATTAAAAGGCTGGGAGAGAACGACAAAGGAAAATTTACTGAAAAGGATGAGACAGAAACACTATGAAAAGTGGGTGCAAAAGCTTCACCATCATAGCCTGGAGACGTACAGAAAAAGTGCAGAAAGGCTAAGACCATCAGTGTACAATTGCTGATGCTTCAATATGACCCTGAGTCACCAGAAAATAAAAACAGGAACAAAATATTAAATTAAATACAGTACACTCTGGTTAGGAAACCATGGCTTTTAAGAGATTCATAGCCTGTAAAATCAGCAGTTCTGCTTCTAAAGCATATATCCTAAGAAAATAACCAGACAGCACCAGAGGTATGTATATATAAGATTATTCATTACAGCATTGTTTTTAGTAGTGAAAGAGTTGGAAACACTCTAAATGCCTTTCAGAAGAGGATGAGCTAAAGCAGCATCTTCCATTCTCAAATCACTTTCTGGAAGGGTTGTTGTATTTGCATGTCACCCTTTCCATGGCTTTTCTTTAAACTTGTCCATTCATTTTATTCAAATAAATGTATTGTCTTAAAAAAAAAACAACTACACTACCCTAAACAGAATATTAGTGTCAGTTACCATAAGTAAAAGTAACCGCAATACAAAGAAATCATGTTATTATAATCTAGCTAGATGAGGTTGCCTGTTTAAGACTTCTTACCTAGAAAGTAAGACAGGAAGGGAAGAAGGATGGAGGGAGGAAGGTTGGAAAAGAAAGCCATGGTGGCTGCATAAGAAAATATCTTTTTTTTTTTTGAGCCATGCATACTAAAGGATGCAGGGCTAAAATGACAAGATAACTGGATTTGCCTTAAAATATTTCAGCAAAAAATAAAATAAAATAAAATAAAGGATTGATAAAGCAAATGTTGCAAAATCTTGATAATTGTTGAATCCAGGTGACGGGTATTGGAAAGTTCCTTGCACTATTCTCTCTTCTTTTAAGTAGTTTGAAAATTTGCCTAATAAAAAAAAGTAAACATAAAAAAAATAAACAGGAAGATACCTTGTTCATAGGCCACCAGGGCTGACAAAGCCCTTGTCATTTTGAGAAGAGTCAAACCCCAATTTCTGTGCACCTTAATCAACATTTTATACACCGGCAATTTGACCTTTTTGAATTAATGTTAAGTCAGACTCTACAAAAATAAATAAAAATAATGATGGAAATCCATACGTAATGACAGGGGAAGGTGTCCAAGACAGATTGCTGAGTGAGAAAACATGCACTAGAAGAGTGTGTTTGGCTCCATCCCATTTATGTAAAACTGTCAAGGAAAATCCCCCATGAATCTGTGGGCCCAGAGAGAGTCTGAAAGCCCAGACGCCAAGCAGTTACCTCAGGATGGGGAAGGTCTGCTTCTTGCCTTTTTTTGTATCTTTATGCTTGTCTGTATTGTGTAAAAGTTTTATTTTTTACCATTGAATAGATATCATTCTTAGAATCAGGCAAAAGGCTATTACCATTTTGAGGAAAATAGGAGAAATCAGAAAAACATTTCTATCTGTATAATGAAATGATTTAAACATATACAAGGCTGCTTAACAGAAAATTTAATTTCCATTATTATCCCGTTGCCTGTGACACTACACATTCGCTGTCAGTGTCTGGCAAAGGTGCTAGAACAGGCCTCCTGTAAGCTGATCTCAGCACAGGGGCCTGAGCGAGAGGAGGGAGGGGTGTCGGGTTTCCCTGACTTACCCCTTTGCTCACACCGTGCCTCCCCTGCCTGGCATGCTCTCTGTGCTTTTCTGTGGCTCCCTCTCTCCCCGCTTTAAGGCTCAGCTCCAGGAAGGCTGCTCTGAAGCCCCAGCAGGCGTTACCTGGGATCCTCCTTTGACAGATGTCAATCTTCAGCCCGTGTGCAGGCACCAATCTCCCGTCCTGTCCAGAGCATTGCAGAGCGAGCGGAGGCCTCGTTCTGGGCAGCTTCACATGCCCTGCTGGGTGCAGGGAGCCCAGCGGAGAGGAGGGAGCCCAGACATACTTCCTGTCCCTGCCCTGCTCAACTGGGTGACCTGGGGGAGTCGTTTCCCCTCCTAAGGTCTCAATTTTCACAGCTGTAAAATGGGAATAAATGAACCTAATAGAACCTCTCAGAAAATTAAATGAGATGACCTACTGAGAGAGTTGGTAATCTATGAGGCTTTCAATTAAAAAAATAATTATTACTGTTATTGGTACTATATAAATGTTTATTGATAATGATGAGGACAGTATTAACTTTATTATCTTTCAAAAATCACTGGGACATATTCATTCTGATATTTTCAAATATTTCCTAAGGAAATATGTTCAAAAATGCATGAAAAAGTGTGTTCACAACGAATAATAACAAAGATGGGAAACTATCACCTATGGCTTGTCATGCAGCTATTAAAGATGATAAAATACGTTGAGTGATTGAAGAAATGCTTATGATATATTGCCAAATTAAAAAATCTAGCTCCAGAAGACTGCAACCCATTTTTATAAAAAGATATATACGTATGTCATACATACAGAGATAAAGATCTACAAAGACAGAGAGAAACAGAGATATCCAAAACACTTCTAAAGAAAATCACTGCCAAAATGTTAATAGTGGTTATCTCTGGATTAAGTGATTACAGATCACTTTTTTGGTTTCCTTTTTTGTGTGTATCTGAATTTTCTAAATTTGTCTAAAAATAGCATATATTCCTTGTGTGACATTTCTAAGTTATCTTTTAACCGTTCCTCTCCCCCCACCACTACCACCACCAATGTCGCTGTCCAGAAGTTAATGATAAAAGACTGTTCCCAGGCCCCCAGCCTCGGGCTGTGAGGGCCCCCAAGGTCACGAGACACCCCCATGGACCTCTGGTGTCTACATGGAAGAGCCTGGCGTGATTTTCACCAGTGAGTGGACACGGTGGGTGAACAATTAGCCAGCTCTGGGCAGAGAAACTGCCCCCCAGGAGGCTCACACAGGAACCACGACCTTGGGAACAAACAGGAGCCTCTCAAAGAAATTCCCAGAAGGCGGGTCAATTAGAAAACTTAGCACCTAGGCATCACCACCCCCTCCATCATGTAATCTGATAGGCTGGATCTGAGGGTCCATGAAGGGGATAAGCAGATGGGAAGAGACAGGTTGGAGGGCTGGGACATTCCCTCCTCTCCCTCTCCCACTCCCCCCACCTCCCTACATCCTTATTCCCCCCAACCCGGCTCTCACCACTCTCTCTGGGCTCCTCCCCAATCTGTGCCTCCACCCTAGTCTCCATTGTACAATAGTCTTCTCTCCAAAAAATCCACAGTCTCTCTAGGAATCTTCCAGAGAGATGATATTGTAAAATGTCAGAGCTGAAAATATAATTTTACTCTCTTGCTTTCTAGCTGAGGAAACTGGTTCAAGGAGATTAACCAATGTGTCCAAAATCTCCCATCCAATAGGTGTAGAAGCCAAGATAAGAGCTCAGATGTCTTCATTCCTAGGCCAGGGTGATTTTGTCCTCTACCATTTTACTTCCTGCTGTTGGCTGAAAGAAAGCCCAGTGTTGTGCTTAGGAACATGGACTCCAAGGCTGAATCCCTGGGTTCAAATTCCATGTCTGGTACATGCCACCCATGTGGTCTCAGTGCCCTAATTTTCTCATCAGGAAAATGAGGATAATAATAGTGACTACATCAAGGGTTTGTGTAAAGATTCAATGAATTCAAGCATATTTAGAACAGGACCTGGTAAATGTTATGGAAGCCTTTGCTATCTTGATAATTTTGTCAGCCAATTAACTGTGTCTATGGGAAGAAGTCAGAAAAGGGCAGAGATAAACCAAATGATTCAGCAGAGGAAGCACAGGATCTCCTCAGAAAGCAAGAGTTCAGAACCTCCATCTTCATGAGGAGCATGTGAGGCCCAGGCCACCCACCATCATCCCTGAAGTATTCACTGAGCCAGTAGAACAGAGCTCAGGAACAGAGGCTCATACATACGGTTACCCAGTTTACAATAAACATACATCTGCAATGCACGGAGGAAAGATGATGCATCTGAATGGAGAAGAAGCAATGGTCACCCCAACCTCACACCATACATAAAAGTCAATCCCAGATGGGACTACAGGCCTAACTTGTGAAAGTTCAACAATAAAGCTTCTAGAAAATAACATAAGAGGATATCCTTATAGCCTTAGGATAGACAACATTTTCTTAACAAGATACAAAAAGCAAAAATCATAGAGGAAAAGATTGATAAATTGGACTTCATTAAAATTAAGAATATCTCTATAATTAAAAAATAAAAATTGAAAAAAAAATGTAGGGATTAATATTCCAAAGGAAATAATTCCTATAGTGATTCAGTCTTTTATCATTAGCAGCATCTACTAATATGTAATTAACTTACTCAAAAAAAATTTTAAGCTTCTGTACAACAAAAAAATTTTCTATTCTGTTCATTTCTGATTCATGAAGAAAGTGAGAAGGTAAGCCTAAAAGACTCATATCCAGAATATATAAAGAACTCCTAGTGGGACTTCCCTGGTGGTCCAGTGGTTAAGACTCCAGGCTCCCAATGCAGGGGGCCTGGGTTCGATCCCTGGTCAGGGAACTAGATCCCACATGCCGCAACGAAAGTTCCCACATGCCGCAACGAAAGGTCCCGCATGCCGCAACGAAGATCCCGCACACGACAACGAAGATCGTGTGGCAACTAAGACCCGGCACAGCCAAATAAATAAGTATTAAAATAAATATATAAATAAATAAGATCTCCTAGCACTCAGTAAGAAAAATATCAGCAACTGGATAGAAAAAGGCCAAAAGACTTAAATAAGAAAAAGTGTTCAAAATAAATAACCATCAAGGAAATGCATACTAAAATCACAATTTTATACCACTACATACTCACCAGAACAGCTTTTTTAAAAATAATACAATAATACCAAGTCTTGGCAAGTTTGTGGAGCAACTGGTAGAATCCTCTCTCTTACATTGCTGATGGGAATATTAATTGGTACAAGTACAATGGGGAAAAAGTTGGCAGGACTTTCTAGAGTTGAACATATACAAACCTTATAACCAAGCAATTCTACTTTTAGTTATATAGTCAACAAACATGAGTACATATGTGCTCCAAAATACAAGCCTACTCACTGCAGCATTATTCCGTATGGCCCCCAACTGGAAACAATCTAAACATACATCATCAGTGAAATGAATACATACATTGAGTGGTAGCCATACAATGGAATATAGATAGTAATGAGGATGAACAACATAAAATTACACACTATAACTTGAGTGCAGTCACAAACATAAGATTGAAAGAAATGTGTCCATCCTACATGATTCCATTCAATTGCAGTTCAAAAATGGGCAAAACCAATCCATGAGGTTGGAAGTCAAGATAGCAGTTAGTAGTCAGGGGGTAATTACTAGGAGGCGCCATGAGGGAGGCCTGTGATGGGTGCTGGCTATATTCTGCATCTTATTTTGGGTGGTAGTTACACAAGTATGCTCAATTGAAAAAAATAATTTATCTGTACATTTGTGATTTATACACATCTCTCTATGTTATACTTCAAAGTTAAAACATTTGCTTAAAATCCTTTACTGAACACCTGTATATGTTACCTGTATGTAGTGTATACAGTGGTACACAAGGTAGAAGTGGCCCTGCTCCCAAGCAATTGTAGCCCAGATGTTTTCAACATGGCCAGAGCTAATGTTATAGAAAACTATAATTATAACCCTCACGTCTCAAGGAGGCATTCTCCTTGTAAGAACATTTTTCACATTCCTTGTCTCCTGTGACCTTAAAAGCTGTATTGTCTTTAAAATATCAGCTTTGATGGAATCCTTAAAGAATGTGACCCTCTCAGAATTTTACAACAAAAAAACAGAGGCTCCAAGAAAAAGGACTTGTCCAAGATCACCCAGAATATGTGTCAATGTCAAGGATCATCTGTGACATGGAAACCTAGCTACCCGCCTCAAGCAGGGAGAAGACAGAGTACAGGGCAGAGACGCAGCGCCAGGTCCCAGCTCTGCCTCTTCCTGGTGTGTGATTCATCCAACCAGTGTAACTTCTAGGTTTCCTACCCATGAAATGAGAATAATAACACCTACAAAAACTCAGAGCTGTCACAAGACTCACACTGCTACTTGAGTGTCACTCAGCTATTATTACAGTAAATAAAGGAAACTCTCCATGATTAGAAGATTCACATAAAGTGGGAGCCATTTTAAAGACTTGCCTTTGAGGAAGCAGAGGATGAAGATTCTTAAGACTCTGACCACGTTCCCCCCAAGTGCCAGCCGCAGGGACAGTGGGGACAGGCTCACAGGTCCCTGGGGAGCAGGCCACCCCTGCTTGTTTGATGGGAACGGTCTGCACATCACCCTCACAAGGCAGTTCCCACCCCTACCCTAGCAGGTTCCAGTGGCCCTCATGTGACCGGGTAACAACCCACCAAACGGAGACTTGGAGCCTTCCACCAGCTACGTGGAATCTGCTCTAAGGTGAGAGGGTTTAAAATGTAAAACAACGTCGGCAGGGCTGTGACCCAGAAGGAGAAGTGTGCCCTGGCGGTAGTGTTCAAGCCTGGCCGCGCATCAGACTCACCTGGGCAGATAGAGCAGCAGCTGGACTCAGGTGGGGTACAGGCATGGGACACTTGGCAAGTGGTCCCAGGTGATTTGAATGTGTGCATCAGACCTGAGAATGGCTGACCTTGCCCCACCCCCGTGGTGTCCATTTCCCCAGGGACAGGCCATGCCTGTGAACTTCAGGGAGGCGTTGCAGAAGGTGGAATATAGATGGTCTTTTCTTAAGGGTGAGCATCGTTGTTGGGTGGCCCTGCCACTGGGCCCCAGAGCAGCTTCCAACAAGGTCCATTCCCATTGGCAATTAAGATGAAGGGCTGGGACAAGGAGGCAGGGCACAGAGAAAGCGGAGGTGGCCAGAAGCAGAGGAACCAAGTGGGTCTGCCCACCTTCCACGGCGCCTTTAGGATGGTGAGGCCACGGACTCACGAGAGAGACAGTGACTTGCACTGATGCCGCTCACCAGGCGCCAGGCGAGGAACCTCAGGCAAACGAGTGCTCAAGTCCTCCGAGCCTCAGTTTCCTCGTGTATGACTCAGGGAAGAACACCTCCCCCCACACACATACCCACCCCATCCCCGTGCAGTAGTGCTGATTAAATGCGATGACGTCGGCTAACACAACCACTAGTGGTTCCAGGACCCACTCCTCTAATGTTCAGCAATGCGAGACTCACATACAATGTGCTGATCTCATGACTTCAGAGGCGTCCACTACTCTGAGACCTCACACAGGTGGATCTCACACAGCTAGAGGCGGGATTTGAACTCGAGCTTCAAACTCCAGAGCGCAGGCTGTGAGCCTCTGGCTTATACTGTCTCCTTCAAAATGTGGGAGCCGTTATCTCATTATAAATCACGTTTTCATTTTCATCAACTTGAATAATTACTGACCTCTGTGATTTGAGCGCAGATTGAGAGCCTGGTGGGAAGACCAGTTCCCTGGACTCCAACAGAGAGATGGATGAGAGCAGGTGGTCCTTCCTCTGCGAGGCGGACACCCAGCCATGAAGCCCTCGCTCCAGAGAACCCTCTCCCATCCTCTCCCGGACAAACCCCTCCCCCCTCCCCAGCAGGTCTGTCTTCGCCCTCCCCCAGTGACAGATTGCCAGTTTCCTGAGATTAAGTCATCCCAGCAATACCCTCAGCGCCAGGTTAGAGATTTGTGTGTCATTTTGGATATAGATTATCATTTCTAACTCCTCCAAAGGCATTAATAAAGTCTCCTAATTATTATACTTTAATCTCTTTTTAAAAATACAACATGCACATGCGTATCTCACGCATGGATGGCGGGATACTTAACAACGACTATTGCCAAGATTCCGGTTTCTGCTGTCATCGTCTCCCAGCTGAGCTGCTGTGATTTGCTCTTGGCTGGTCCTCCTTCATCTGTCATATCATGCGTCCTCTTCAAAATTTGGCCTCACATTTGTGTTGACCCTTCCCAGGTCTCTAGTTACCACAATAATGCTAATTACAGCACTTCCGCTCACCTGTTGGGGTTAGAGGCCCCCAACTGCTGTCCTGTTGTAAAGGACTTCTCGTATCAGTCCCTTGGAGATAAGGCTGCACCAGCCTACTTCAATGTTCCCCATACCCCAATGTCACTCAATTATTGGTTACCCTGTGCCGTGTTTCCATAATCAAGTCTTCAAACCGCTCACCTCCCAACTTCCCCATAGAAACATCAGCCACGCTCGCTCTCCAGTCACCAGAGATATTCTGTGTGTGTTCAAAAGTCCCTTGGCCTGCCTATTATTTCAGCAATAGCTTAAGCTTGAAAGCAAGATCCACAGCTGAAAACATTGCTCAACAAAGCAATAAATCATATCATCTTACATCATTCCCCTGATCCCACACCTCACACTGCTGGGCTCCTCGCAGACTCAGGGATTCTATCTCTAAGGCATGCTCCAAGGAAAGAACAAGGGACTTTCTGCCTTTTGTTTTGTTTTACCAAAGAGATTTCATGTTTCCCTTTACAGAGTTAGCCCTTGCTTGTGTGTGTTCAGTACTAGCTCCCGCCTGCCTTTATTTCTGGTGACCAAATGTAAACAGCTCGTCAGAAGGTGTTAGTTTGTTAAGACTGCCCTAACCAATTGCTCAATCTCGGTGGCTTAAAACAACAGAAATGTATTCTCTCACCGTTCTGGAAGCCAGAAGTCCAAAACTGAGGTGTCAGCGGGGTCACGCTCCCTTCAAAGGCGCTAGGGGAGCATCCTTCCTTGTCTGGGAGCTCCTCGTGGCTCCCAGCGTCCTCTGGCTCCAGTCTCTGCCTCTGTCTTCATGGCCTTTCTTCCCTCTGTGTCTGTGCCCTCTCCTCTCCTTGGAAGGACACCAGTGATTGGATTTAGGGCTCATTCTAAATCCAGGATGATTTGCTCTCGAGATCCTTAACGAATGACACATCTTCAGATTCTATTTCCAAAGAAGGGCTTATTCTGACATCTGGGTAGACACACATTTTTTTTTTCGAGGTAAGGGTGATACTATTAGACCCACTACACAGGATGTGGAAGGATATGGTGCTCTCCTCCCAAGATTCCAGCCTGAATGCCCTGCTCTCTGCCCACCTGCCCCATCCTCCTCCACAGACAGCTGCATACATTTTCTTTGGTTGGTTGTAACATATTTTTTTAACCGCTGGGAGTATTACGTTTCAATTGGTGTGAAAGGAGCAGCCGCTCATCAGTCTCCCAGTCTGTGAAATGGAACCAGCAATGCCTCTCTGGCAGTTGTCGTGAGGTGTAACCAAGCAAACGAAGGCCAGGCACCTGGTGCTGGCCTGCAGGAGGTGTTCAGGCTGTGATAGCTTAGCCCCCAGGCTCGGGTCCCTGGGGCCAGCATGCCTGACATGAAAACTGGGTGTTGGCCACACTTAACCAGTAAGGTGAGGAAGAAGCAGAAAACAATAGCTGAGTGGCCATCGGGCTCTATTTCACTTCAGCAGCTACTCCGAAACCCACCATGGGTGTTTCTCCAACTCCTCCCAACCTCTTCTGGTCCTGACAGGTGGTGAGAGTATCACGTCCATTCTGCAGATGAAAAAACTGAGGCAGGGGGAGTTAGACGTAAGTGGCTTGGCCAACATGTATGTTAAAATCCTGAGGGTCTAGTTTCAAGCCAAGGGCCGTGGTAGGAGGTTTCCAGCTGGATCTGAGATCTGAGCTGGGGCTCTGGGTTGTCAGGGGTGCTCTGAGAGCAAGGAATTACAGAACCATCCAGAGGAGTCAGAGGCCAATTCAATTTTTTTTTGCAAAGACCAAATGTGCTCCTAGTCTTGGGCTGTGTCTGATTAACGTCAAAACGGCAGAGAAATGTGGAAAATGAAGTCAAAACCATTACTTGTTTTTTGTGAGGATGGAAAAAAACCAAAGATGTGAATATTATTTCTTTTTAAATTTAGTCACATCTATTTATACATATAGACACATGGAATTAAGAGTTGGAGGCTGGTAACCAAGTCTTAAAAATAGCACCCCACCCAGAAAAGAAATATGATCTTCGGGGTCCCTGTGTCCAGAAAAACCCTAGACAATCCTCTGGCTCTCAAGAGACAGAAAGTAATTGGTTTGGAGATTTTTTATTTTAATCATTTTTAAGTCAAGGAGGTTTGTGGTGAAGGAGGAATCCCTTCCTAACCATCTCCACCTCGACCCGTTTCAGCTGCATCCACAGCTTCGTTCTCATGAACAAGATCCCAGGAACCCAGAAAACTGCAACAAGGAGGTGGGGGGGGGGGGTCAGAGTTCAATCTGCCTGAACTTTATTTTCAATCCAGGACTCGGTTACGCCAACCAGCTCTCAAAGAAGCAATCAACTTGCCCCGTTTTGCATTTGTTTTCCTGTCAGTTTTGTGGCTGTTCATTATGTGTGAGGAGAAATGAGGGCTTGTGTATAAACACCACGGTTGAACAAGGAGCATATTTCTTTCCCCATCTCTAAATCTGGACCCTTCCCCTTCTCGCCAGTGCTACAATTTCCTCTGGCACTTGAGACAGACATATGTTATTTTCAGTTCCACAACTTTCTTGTTCGCTGTATCACTGCACACATGGCCCAGGCACTGCAAATATAAATACGTGTGGGCGTCTGCATTTCAACCACTGGACTCTCGCCACTTTTCTTTTTAATGCGATGTAACTCAAGTGGATTGTCATCACAGCCAGGCGGCGTGACAAAGTCCTCCGACAAAATCAACATTTCCCAAGCCCAGACCGCCATCCCATCCCAAATTCTTACCACTTGCCATCCACCCCCGCCAATCGGCAAATGCTCAAACCGGCTTCAGCGGGCAGAATCCTACAATGACCCTCCTATTACTCTTACCTGATGATAAAAGAGCCTAATAAATAAATACTCTAATTGGACTTTGCGAAGATAGACCTTCCCCAACAGTACTTATTGCCACATAATAAAAACCCGTGACAAGCTTCAGCTTTGTGGATACTCTGAGAATAAATAAGAGGTTATCTGCAAATTCAAACATGCTGAACAGGTTGGCGCTCTTTCAGGTAGCAGTGGGTTTAGGCCGGATGTCAAGATGTGGGAAAGGGAGGCCTTTTAATACTCACTCCCTTCTGGGCACCACCAGCTGAGGTATGTACCAGGAGCCGGTAGCAGGGCAGCAGCACATGGATATACAGACAGATGTTGGATTTTTCTCCCAGATCCTGGAGAATTTGAAGATGGCCCCCCACACAGGAGATGATGGAGGGTAAAGCTGATGAAAATAAAAGCAGCAACTTCCATTTAATATGTGCTTGCTACAAGCCATACACCTTATCTCATTTTAGTTTCACAAATAATTATCCCCACTTAACAGATAGAGAAACTGAGACTAATGAAAACTGAGACCAATGAAAACTTTTGCTAAGATATTGTCCCTGTGAGTCCAGGACTGTGCACCCACTGATGACTCCTTAAAAAGTATTTGGATTTATCAGGTGCATGCATTCCATATTAGTTGTTTTATCTAATCTCAGAAGACTCTGTAAGATAGATATTATCAGCATTTTACAGATGGGAGGATAAAGCTCCGAGAAGTTAAGTAACTTGCCCAGGGCCGCTTGGATAATAAATGAGCAGAGATTTGAACCGATGTGGTCTAACTCCAAAGCCCGTGCCCTAAAACATGGACCAGGTAGTAAATATCTTAGGCTTTCAGTTCATCCAGTCACTGTCACAATGACTCAGTTCTGACCTGGTAGCTTGAATGCAGCTATAGACAATACGTGAATGAATGGGTACAGCTTTGTTCCAATCCAACTTGATCTACAAAAACAGCTGGATGGATTTGGCCAAAGGGTTGTAGTTTGCTGATCCCTACTCTAAAACATTACAGCCGACATATTACATCCATGGTCAAGGCCAGGAAACACTGAGCACAGGGCTAGAGGCACAGAAACCGATGCATGGTCTTTGTTTTCCCTGACCTCATCTTCTGTTACTCTTCCCCTGACTCTCTCTGCTCCAGCCGCACAGCCTCCTTGCTACTCTTCAAACATACCTGCATCCTACTGCCTCAGGGCCTTTGCGCTTGCTATTCACCCTGCCTGGAGCAACTGTCCTTTCAGATCTCTTCATGGCTTACTGCCTCACCTCCTTCCTTTTTTTGCTCCACTCTCAACTTACAGTAAGGCCTTCTCTGACTACCCTATCAAAACTTGCAGCACATACCCAGGCTAGTATTTCTTCTCTCCCTCCTCTGCTTTCTTTCTCTCCATAGCACTTATCACCATCAGATAACGCTATCATTTTACTACTACATTTCGTTCATTGTCTGTCTTTCCCCCCACCACTAGAATGGACACTCTGGGAGGGTAGCCATTCTTGTTTTGTCTGTTTGGTCACTGCAATCCATCCCCAGGTTCTAGAATAGTACCTGGCACAGTGAGTACCCAATGAATATTTGCTGGATGACTTAATAAATTTTGGACTGATGGGAAGTCACCTTTAGAGCAAGCAGAACTTGGCCCCAGCAAAGCTGCCCTGGAAGGCTGGCACTTGTGATGATTTCTGGGCCCACTGGGGCACTGCCCAGGGTGGAGTTGGGGCCCTGGCACTTCTCAGCAGCTTGGCAATGTCTCCGTTGACCATACAAAGTATAGCAGCCATGGGGGTGGGGGGACAGTTGCTGAGGAACAGGGAAGCTGAACAACCACCATGAAATTTCCCGGGCCTCATCTTCCCCCATGCTGACCTCTGTCCATCTGAGTGATTGTTCGATGCTTCTGAAGCCCTTTGAACTCACCCTTCCTCTGGGCATGATTGCTATCTTTCTAGAAGGGAATCATTCACTTGACACCCTGTTAGAGGTAACGGATGAGTCAGGAGGCAAGCTTGGGGATGTTTCTCAGCGGCCTCCGCCAACCCCATCTCCACCAGAGGCTGGGGGAAGCCATTTGGGTCTGTAACCTGACACTGTGTTTTATGAATGAACTAATTTTCCATAGGCACCTTCAAGCTGGGAAACATCCCAGAGGTGGACTAACCTTTAACATTAGGTGTAATTAAGGATTAGCCATGTCACATGACCCATGAAGCACCGGAGACCAGAGATAATAAATCCCCCCACTGTGGGCCGTTCCCCACAGGCAGCGCCAGCCTCGGGACCTGGGAGGCCCGGCAGTGAACGTGGAACTCCCGGGGCTCAAGCACCCTCCACCTCCAGAGCAGGCAGGTGAGGCAGAGCCAAGCAGCCAGTCGGGGACATCTTCTAACCCCTCCACTCATGGCGTGGTCAGCAGCCTCTGAGAACAAAACCCCAGTCCTTGGACAGAGCTCCCTCTGGCCCAAGACTGTGTACAGCTTTTCACATCCAATGTCCCTCTAAGGCCACAACAACCTGTGACCCCAATTTTATATGTGAACACTGAGGCTCTCAGGTTCAGTGATTTGTCCAAGATCCCTAACTAGTAAGTGACTAAACCAGAATTTGGGTTTTTGTTCTTTTTTTTAATTGAAGTATAGTTGATTTACAATGTTGTGTTTGTTTCAGGTATATAGCAAAGAGGTTCAGTTATATATATATATAATATATATATAATGATATACATATTCTTTTTTTCAGATTCTTTTCCATTACAGGTTATTAGAAGATATTGAATATAGTTCCCTCTGCAATACAGTAGGTCCTTGTTGTAAACCAGAATTTGAACTGGCACCAAAACCCATGTATTTAATCACAACATCTTAAATCTTCTTAAGTCGCCTTTCTGAACCAAATTTGGAGTTGGTGTGTGCATACATGGGGTGGGGGATTTAGTTGTTGTTTAATCATAAGAAGCAAAACAATCTCTGTCCATCCATGGTGAACAGAGCTAGTGCTTCGTTTCTCCCAGGGCTTAGTGTAAAACGGGTCCCAGTTGGTGGGGGGCAGTGCTGAACTGCCAAAGGGTGCCCTGTGCCAGCTCCAGGGTCCTCCCTGCCACCCCCAGCCCCCAGCCCTAACTTTGGAAAGGCCCAGAGCATCTATTCTCATCAGACACCACCCCTGCAGCACTGCCCTTCCACTGGGAAAGTTTTAAAAAGGGTTAGTATGGTGGTCCCTCAAAAAAGTAAATGTAGAATTACCATAAATCCAGTAATTCTATTTCTAGGTATATATCCAAAAAATTGAAAGCAGGAACTCAAACAGATGTGGCACACCCACGTTCATGGCGGTATTATTCACAACAGCCAAAATGTGGAAACAACGCAAATGATCATTGATGGACAAATGGATAAGCAGAATGTGGTACATACAAACGATAGAATATTATTCAGCCTTAAAAACAAATGAAATTCTGACACATGCCAAGCACGGATGAACCCTGACGACATTATCCTAAGTGAAAGTAGCCAAACACAAAAGGACAAGTACTGTATGATTCCACATACATGAGTTTACCTAGAACAGTCAAATTCATAGAAACAGGAAATATTAGAGGTTACCAAGGCTGGGTGAAGGGAGAGGAGGAGTTATCATTTCACGAGTACAGGAATGATGCAAAAGGTGTGGAGACGGACGGTGGTGGTGATTGTACAACAAAGTGAAGGTACTTAATCTCACTGAACTGCCCACCTAAAAATGGACAAAATGGTAAATTTTATATTATGTATATTTTACCACAACAAAAATGAACAAACAAGGGGCAATGCTCTCTGTCAATCAGCCTGGTGGAGTTGCTATGAGCTGGAAGCGAGGTTCAGGGCTGGGAGGCATGGAGGATGGGAAGCCGACCACCTGCTGGGTGTTCCGCTGTGCGCCCCGAGCAACGTGGCAGCTTCTCTGAGCCAAGCTTTGCCCGAGTACCAGGAAGCCTTTGATTTCTTGCATCTGAGTAAATTGCAAGGGGGAGAATTAAACTGACCCAGGAGGGTAGGATACCCCGCTCTTGTTCTACACCAATAGATACCTTTTCTTTTCCATTCACTCAGAAAGTACTTTGTGAACACCTACCCCGTGCCAGCTGCTCAGCCTGGCACACACGCTGCACACACAGCTGGGCACCCACCCTCACAGCACCGTCTCACGGAGGAACCACGGTGCCCGTTGCAGACAAGAAGGGAAGAGGTCCTGAGACTTTCCTTCACAAGGCCTCACAGCTTGTTCATCAGCTAAGGATGCAGTTAGCATTCTTACACAGGCCCCGTCAAATCCAAATCCCATATGGATTCTTTCTACAAACGAATATCCCAGAAAAAGAGATGTGAGAATCCCACCGGAAAAGAAAAATAACACAAAACTAGGGTGGGGATCAGCAAGTAGCAGAGAGAACTCTCTGCTCTCTTTTGCCCCGCGGTCACACGCATCCCCAGGTATAAAGGGGTGCCCGGAGGGGGATCGGCCAGCCCCTCCAGCCCAGCGAGGCCTCTTCATCTACCGTTTCCAGGGGCCACGTGTGTGGCCTCAGCATGGTCACCCTGCTTCCATCTGCAGAACAGAAGAAATTATTTCCTGGGTACAAATCCAGTTTATGTTCCAACCAAAGAGAGACAGAAAGGGTCCACGGTCAAACCTCTGGGCAGGCCTCTACCTTTTTCTTTATGGTCGTGGCTGAGTTAGACACTGACTTGCCAGGTGACCCTGGGCAAGCCCCGGGGCCCCCCATTGTGCCCAGGTCGCTACTGAAGGCAAGATGCCCTCCAGCCCTGGTGTTCCCAAAAGAAGAAAGGCACCTGTAGTCATAGAGATGCGAGCCTTCCTTCCCCCTGCCCTCCAACCCGCACGTCTCCCTCCCTCCCTCAGCACCCCCCGCCCACCCCCCCACCCCCCCCCCCCACCCCACCCCCCACGTCCTCCCTCCTCAGTCCTTTCCTCTTCAAGACCCAAGGCTTCTGATCCACTGCCTGGGAGGCCTTGCACAGATGTGGGGCTTCTGCTCGACCTGCACACCCACCTCACGTCAGCAGCACCCCGGCCCTGTCTGGGGGACCCTATGTGTGTGCGCACTTTCTCTCACGTCCCCTGGGCTGGCCCTGGGGAGAGGAATGCGGCCTCCCTCTGTGCCCAGGGTGCTTGACTGTTAATGATCCCCAGGCACGCTTCCCCCACCCTGTCCCTGGAGACATTTCCAGAGTTGTTTTATGATGGAGGCTGGGGAAATCTATTAATGAGAGCAGTAATTGTTACCTTTGGGCACCAAATGCTGATTTACAACGGTTAATGCCTCAGATTCCAAAGGCATAAATTTCAGCTTTTCCACCATTTTGTCTGGAGCAAAACAAAACAGAGGGAGATCACATATCCTGGGCTACAGATGTTTGGCTACACAGAGCATTTTTCTAAGATGGGGGCTGGGGCGGGGGGCTGGTTATTTAATTTAATTGACAAGAGAGCATCGCCAGTGCTTGTTAAGCCGTGTGCACCTACATCGGTGTAAAAGCACTCGCTGGATGTCAATGCCTATTTCTTAGGAGAGAGGAACAGAGGACAGGGCAAGGAGCCTGGGCGAGAAGTCGGCTTCTCCCGCGCCCCGCCCCACCCCCCAGCTCTGTCCTGATTGGCTTGATCGCTTGGCCAAGGAGTGACAAGGCTTCCAAAGCTGCCTCTTTACCCTTGGGGAGTGGCTGTGTGTCTGAGTGGCTCAGCCATGTTCTTGGAGTCCTTTGGGAAAAGAAAGACTTCCAAGATCAAGGAGAGGTGACCCCGTTAGGAGGGTGATTGGGTGTCTGTCAAAGGCAAAGAGGCCGACCCCATTTTCCTTCCAAATGAGCATCTGAGGGAGTTGGAAACTCAAAAAAGAATTCAGTTTTTGGGATTCATCCAATTAGATTTTCCAGAAACTCCTGTAAGGGCTATAAAGTCACAGTAATTTATTCCCAAAACAGCTACAACACGATCAGAAAAACACAAGCCCCCTCCCCCCCCACCCCCCCCCCCACCACCGGCTGTTAGAAATCTATCTTCCTACCTTGGCTGACAGATGCCCCATCTCAGGCGAGTTAGCGGACTTGGCACCAAGCAGGTACCAGACAGCCCTGCTCCTCCAGGCCCACAACCCACCCTCCCAGCTGTCCCATCAGAGATCCGCAGTTGGGACGTAAAGTAGCACAGCCTGAGTGCTATGTGGAGATCCACCACAACTCAAACAGCCCCTGGGATTCCAATCATTCAACAAATATTTGCCACGTGTCTGCTACGTGCAAGGCACAGTACAAACAGGCCTGAAGGAATTTCTGGCCCATTCTTAGGCCAGTTTTGAGTGAGAGTTTAATAAGAGCTCATCCCTGTCTCCTGTACGATTCTTTATGATTTTCAAAACACTTATTAAATATTTGAATATCTCACCAGCCCAATAAGTGGACATCCCCACTTTACGGAGGAAGGATATCATGTTCAGAGAAGCAAAGTGATTTGCCCAAGGTCACCCAGCAAAAGAGAAGAAAAGTAATACAGTAAGGCACAGTTGGCATTTGAACTCATGTTTCATGGTCACTGAAAATGGACTGGGGGTCAGTTAAACCATCGTCCTATGAGAGTGAAGCAAATGGAGGTCAAATATGTCAGGACCACGTGGGTCCAAGTTCTCTTTGTTTTTGAAAGGTACCTTTGTTTAAAAAAAAAAAAAATCTGATGAGTTCCCTGGTGGTCTAGCGGTTAGGATTCGGCACTATCACTGCTATGGTCAGGGTCCGATCCTGGTCAGGGAACTGAGATCCTGCAAGCCGAGTGGTGTGGCAAAAAAAATTTTTTTTTTAATTTTTTTAAATAATAATAAACTTTTAAAAATCTGTATGGGATTGCATCCGTCTGTGCCTAGAAGGAACCACTTCTCCGGCCCTGTGTGACAAACCATTATGAGAAGGAAAAAAGAGCTACTATTGTCATCAAACTCCAGAAAGTCTGGGCTAGAGAAAGCTGTAAAGTACTGACCCCTTGTTTCAGGAATGGGGACACTGAGCCCAGAGAAGGTGCCGAGGGCCTCCACTCATTGAGTCAGGGATGGCTTTCAACCCCAGCTGCCCTGGCCACTGCCCTTTTCCCTTCACCAGCCAGGATGCTGTTGACTGGGAGAGAAGAATCAGCTCAGAGTAAAGCGTCCAGATTGCTACAGAACTCTCTTCTCTTCTCTGTCATCTCTTCTCTTCTCCTGTTTTTTTCCCTCTCCATCCAGGATGGAAAAGCCTGGCCCCAGGACAGCCCCTCCTCCCAAGAACGGGAATATTTGAGGACCTCTGTTTGGCACTAGGGGAAGAGGAGGGTCCTCAGCTAGGGTATCCGGCTTCCTCCCCCAGCCCAAGCAGAGGCCCTTAACAGGGAGGAAACGCTCCTGTGAAGCAGGGAAATGGGATAGGGGAGAGAGGCTGGGAGCAAGTTAATGATGTGCCTTGGGATTTCTGCATCAGCAACTCTGATGTGTGATTAGGAACTTCCCTCCAAAGTAAATCAATGTGAACTTTCCAGCCTCTCATGCCCTAGAAGTTCAGATGCAGCAAAAAACAGAGCATGTGTCCACAGCACCCATATCCTACACCCACGGCAGACCCTGCTAATCAACGGTAGCCTTCTAATCCACTAACTATGGGCAGCTAACATCAATCTGCTGGAGTTGGCATGTGAAAAGAAATTTATACCATGAATATGGAAGATCTCAATTACTTTGGGGTATGCCTTGCTTGCCTTCCTTTTGTAAATTAACAGCACTGACTCCACCTGATTTTGATAGGGCTGTCAATCAAGGGGCCACACCTACTTCCTCCAGGGTGTCTGGACAATCAGAATACTCCATGCTCAATCCCTAGGGCCTGACCGGGGAGAGCCTGTGACCCAAGTTGGCAATCAGAATTTGTTTCAGAGATTAAGGCAAATGAGGGTGAAAGAGGGCAATAACTCGGCCTGGGACTGCTGGCCACAAGAAAGATGTGAATGTGGGGCTTACGTTGAGGATGAAGACAACACTGGGAAAAGCAGAGCAGAGACAAGGGAGAGAAAGACAGACGTTTAAGTCATGGAGGAAGCCAGGTCTACCCCACAAACTTTCCAGTTCTGTTATGCAATGGAAGTCAATGAATGCCATGGTCTTCGTTGCGGAATCACATAACTGGCTTTCCCTTAGTATGCCTGCGATGAAGCCAGTAGGGACTGGAACCGATGGGGCTGCTCTATTCATCATGCCCCGCTCTGTGGATGCATCTTTAAGCTCTTTTCACAAATCGGTCCTTTGTAGGGAAGAGCTCGGATAGCTCCCTGCAGACCCTGTGCAAGGACTCCACCAGCTGCACTAACAGCTTCTCAGGCACTCCCAGAGCCTGGGTCTTCACGTGCAAAACATCAATGAGTAGGCAAGAAAAAGGTAGGCAGGATGTAACCACATCCTATCTTAAAGAAAATCAATTCATTGTTGGACAAGAAAAAAAGATGGCAAAACTAATAGGCAGGTAATGGGATGGTGCCAGAGCTTCGTGCACCTGACTTAGTTGGTCGTGAGCTCACAGCTCCGGTTTGGGGATTGGATGATGTTGGGTCCCCCACAGCTGCCTGCCTTTCCGAGATGGCCTGCTTACCAATTTCACACATCCAGCATCCCCGGGTACTGGTCAGAGCATTTTAAACAGCAATCAAGTTTGAGTGTGGCAGAAAGAATTAACAAAAAGGGACAGTCACGAGCCTGCAGGACTTACAAATTTCTTCCAGAAGAATTGTACACGAACTCGTGCTTCTGAAAGAGAGCTGATTGCTAATAATTCCAGACTTAAGTGTTAGTAGAAAAAAAATGTTCCTCATTCACAATATTATCAAGAAAAATCTCTGAATTCAGCATCATTAGATGGGCTTGGGTCATCTGCCCCATCCCTGAACCATTCACCATGGCCAAGGGGGAGTGGAATGCTCTGATTGGCCAGGTCTGACTCATGTGCTTACCCTGGATCGGGGAGTAATATGAACTGACTCAAACCTAATGGTTTAAGAATAGAAAGGGATAATTTTCTCCCAGGGGGAAAAAAAATGAGCTGTGTTTCCCAGTGAAGGTTGAAATGAATGCTGAGCTGATAAAAACAGAACAAAGCATCCTCTACAGTCACCTCCCACCATAAATTCTGTGACTTGCTTGGCGAGGCTTTTTGCCTCCCCCATGTGTCATAATGCTCCCTAATCCTTTCTGCATTCCTAAGACAGAGCCCTCCAGCCATTGACGCACAGGCAAACAAGAGGCCACAAATGGTGCACCTGTCTTCATCCACATTCCGTAACTCCAGGAACACATGCAAATCCTAATGCATATGCTGAGGTGGCAGACTTCTCCCCCACAGCAAAGTCCCCTGGACCTCTGAAGTCATGGGGACAGCTCAGTTCTCTGCCAGGAATTTGCCACCAGGCTTTGAGTAGACTTTGATGCTCTGCTTCATTTCCATTCTTGGCAAAAAGAAGAAACCCTAATACCGACCCATCCTCACTTTCTCCATCAGGCACATTCCAAGAACTTGTAGGTCTCAGCCCTGGGCCATGGTCCACTTCCATGGAGGCATTTTTCTTCAGTGTATTCACTTGGCCTCCTTGGACCCCAGATGCCCCCAAACCTCTCCTCATGTGGGGCTCCCTCCATCCCAGAGGCACCCAAGTTTAGCATCACCTCGTTGATGCCGGGAAGAATCAGCCAATGTGATAAGAAGAGCACGTAGGACACTTTAGGGCACTGCATTCAGAGCTGTCTGCTAACTGGACGGAGTGTTAATAAGTCCCTTTTATATCATGGCTTTTAGCAAAGCCAGCGTCTTAAAAACCTGGCTGTGTTGGACCAACAAAATTGCTGGGTTTTATTACAGGCAAAAGCACACGACTCTCCCAATCCAGGTTCAAGAGAAATACCCACCTTCACTATCACCGGCCAGGAGAAAGGGGAGAGAAATCCACAGGTAGGCAAAGCTGTGAATCCAAAGGCCCTTGTGGAAGCGGTGACCTCAGAAAGGGCACCGGGGAGAGTCCCGTGGAACCGTGAGTGCCTGCAGTTCAAATGGCCCTTTTGGGATCCTCACGGGAATTCAGGACTGGCTGATGGGACAGGGCAAAGTGACACGTGGGGTATCCTGAGAGCAGAGACTCATCTGAAATCAGACGGGACTCATGAGAAGCACTGAGAGAAGGAAGAAGCTTTGAGAGAAGCTTCAGCCGGGCTGTTATGAATGACAGCTGCCATTTACGAAGTGGTCCCTCTGTGCCAGGCTCTGCGGTCAACACCCACCGCGCTCATCAGCCCAGTTAATGGCTCCACAACATAAAGACGGGCGATAGCACTGTGCCCATTTTCCAGATGAGAAAACAAAAATCAGAGAGGTTTCATCCTCGCTAGCTGGGGGCAGAGGTGGGTGTAGCTGCTGGAGGCTGTGGCCACACATTCTTCCAGTGAAGGAGACCTCTTTCTCTGTTACCTTGGCATTCGTTGTCTCCAAGGACCCGACCATTATTTTTGACCCGGGACTGCTAAGGGCCTCAGAGTTTAGAAGTTCTGCACTTTTAATTAATCATCCACCTGACAAAAGTCACCTTAATTAGGAAGGCTTTCCCAAAGAAAATGCAGCCGCGAGGGGCTGTGCTGTGTGTGTATCGCCTCCCTGCTTTCCAGCGCAGTTACTCAGTTTTCCAGATTTTCTTCTGTGGGTTTTCCTTCTCTGCCTCCTGCTCTACTATCCCATAGCTCAGCTCTTTGTCCTTCGGTCTCTCCCAGCTGGACTCCCCGCGCCCCCGCCCATCCGTCTTGCATTTCCCTAGCAGATCACTTTGCTGCTTTTACTCAGAAACCTTCAGTGGCTCCCTGTTGCCCACAGGAGATGGTTTCAACCCCTTAGCCTGGCATTCAGGACCTGCACGAGGCAGCCCCAGCTTCCTTGGTGACCCTGCTGCCCTCCACCCCCCAACCTTTGTTCCACTGCTCAGACCTCTCCCTCTCCTGGAAGCCCACGGGGTGTCAGACCTCTTGCCTGGAACATGTGCTGACCTCAGAGGGGCTGGAGAGAGAGGCCGTGGGCGGGAACACTGACAGAGGCTGGGAGGACAGTTGAGACCTCCCGCATGCTGTCACCCCTTGTCTCCACTCCCCAGTGGTCTTCAGAACCTCCTACCCCAGAGGCAAGACAAAAAACTCGTAGGCCCACTGTGGGAGATGTCAAGAGGTTGGGGAGCCAGTGCTAAGGCACGTGGGGAAACAGGCACAGTCAGAGGATTTCTCCTGATATGACTGTACTCGAGCAAAAGTGAGCTTTAGGAGTGATGTCCCCACCCAGGACAAGGGACGTCCACTGCAGCCCCCTCCTCAGACTTCCATGTCCCTCCCGGAGTCCTGCTTCTGTGACTACTCCCAGGACCAGTCTGGAAGGGCACCCCTCCACATCCCCACAGTAGTTTTAGGGACCGTGGTTCCCTGCCAGGCGCACAGCAAACGTGTGAGCAGACAATGGCCATGATTTCCATCATCGTGAAGCAATGAGGCTCCACCCAGGGCCCAAGAGATGGACCCTCCCTGGATCACCCAGAAGGGGCTCGCCTGCACTGTCCTCCTCCAAGCCTCCCACGGGTTCTGTGAGCACCTGGATGGGCCTTGCCCACTGACCTTCAACCCCCGGGGAGGCCGGTGACCCTGGCTGCTGGCTCTTCCCTTCTGCTGTGCAGGGGTGAGAGCTGAGTGGCAGCATGCTGGCAAGAGAAAGGAGAGGCCTGGGTTACCGGGCCAGGGGGAAAAGGACAAGTGCTGGCACAAGATCACATCCTCCCCGAGGATTTGAAGGCAGAGGTAAACCTTGGTGCCTAATAAAGAGCCAGCCTTGGGTCCAACATCACCTACAAACACCTTTGTGAGTTGTTCTTGTCCCACGCCAAACCCCCAGAAAGCATGAAAGCATGCCCTTCCCTGCCAACCTAACCCCCTCCCCTGGCACCAGTCACCAACCTCCTGTTTCCTCTGGGTCGGCACCTTGAGCACATCACCTGCCTCTCCCAACTCCAGACCCCCTTTTCCTTTTCTCCATCTATGTGAAGCCCAGGTTCACCTTTCATAGCCTGCTGAAAGCCCAGCTCCTCTCTGAAGCCTTCCCATCCATCCTCCCCTCTGCCATTCCCACCACACCCGCACCCAAGTCCCCAGCATAGTGATTTCCAAGCTCTCAGGAAAATTCTCCTCCATAGAGTAGAGAAACTCTCTTACCTATGCCTAAAAATACATGCACAAGCTTTGTTTGTGACCAGGAAAATAGAAATAACCTAAACACTCATCAATAGGGGGCTGCTGTGTAAAATGGGGAGTATACATACAATGGAATACTATATAGCAGTGAAAAGGAATGAACCAGGTGTGTACAGGTCAACAGTAGGATAACAATGATATAAAACACACTCAAGACAATGCTATGGAGACAGAGATGTGTATACGAGCGTGGATTACGGGTCGAAAAGAATACCCACCAACTTGTAACGTGGTTTCCTCTGGGGAGGGAAGTGGGTCTGGTCATGGGGCGTCAGTAGATTTTAGTGTAATCGTTTAATGTTCTATTTTTTTTTTAAAGGAGCATGAATTCACTGAGTGACTATAACTTTTTAGTGTTCTCTGGAGACTCCCATTCCTCACTTCAATGAGGGAAGCTCTGCCTTTATTGGTTTTACTTGATTATATCCTTTGGTAGCAGGGGAGGTAAAGTTTACACTGATTTTTGCAAAAGACTTCCCTCTGGCTTTTCTCCACGTGGCTCCTCCCAGTGTCCATGCCGCACTGGTTCCTGGATGTCATGAGCCCTCCCCCACCGGCCTGAAGCCCATGACGTCAGGCACCTCGCCTCACATCCCGCTAGTGACGCTTCATGGTGTCCCATCTCACCCCTCACTGAGAAGGGAGAGGGACCGCCTCAGGGAGACCCCACAGTGGTAGAGGTGGGTGCCTCTCACCCGCAGCCATAGTGCTTGCCCTGGCCAGGAGGAGGTCCAGAAAAACAGCCCAGTCAGAGCATAATGGGCCCAAGGGTCACGGAGTCCACGCCATTGACAAGGAGGGCAATTCAAGGAACAGCCAAGCCCAAACAATAGAAGTTTATGAGCCTAGAGACCTGGTGAGATCAGGCCAGCAAAACTCCAGAGGTGATCAGTGAGCAGCTATGGTCTGATTATATCAAGCCGGTTGGCTGGGAGAGAAGGGTGGAAGGCAGAGGAGAGGAAATGGATGGAGGCTCCATTGCCTCCCAGCTTGGAGTCTTGTACACAAGTGACATTGAGTAACTGATGGGTGAAGTTCAGTTGACCTACCATGGGGCCACGCTAGAACTAAGGTGAGCCTCACCTAGAGAACCTGGCCTTCTTTGCTCCTGGTCTACAGTCACAATGACAAAAGAGTACCCAACTTCCCTTTGATTGGTATTTCTGACATTTCAGCCCCACTCCAGTCCATACTCACCCTCTTCCCAACACCCCTCCTTTCACTGTGGGTCAGGCCAGAGGCTGCCATGTTGCCGAAGTGACAGCAACAGTCTGGACGGACAAGGTCATCGCGTCAGCCTCCTCCCTTCCCCCACCTGCTCCATGTTCAACCCCACTGAGGTTTCCAGGCCTGCCACCAGCTGTGTTTTTTGAACACACACCTCAGAGACTTCCACATCTCTTGGGGGAGACCACTATTCAACCACCTTAGAATGTAGATCATTAAAATTGTGTACGTGATGAAGGGTCACCAGGGAGCCAAAAGATACTACTATAATTTGTATTTGACACTGAAATGGAGTGTGCAGGATATAGAAGGTGTAAAGAAAATTAGTGCAACTCCAAAATTTCTTTTTTTTTTTCCAGCTTAGGAAAAGTATTTTCTCTGCAATCTGGGGCTTGTTGGTTAGGATGAAAGTTTCCTCCCCACCTACTGGGACCACCAAGGAAGGAGAAAGGCAGTTAGATATCTGTGTCAGTGAGTGTTCTGAGGTCAGAAGCCAGAAAGGAAAGTGAATTGAGCCCCACTTTTTGTTGTTTCCATTTTTTAAGTTTCCATGGCACATTTTAGAGTCTATAGCACAATTGCTCATTGACCCATTGAGTGAGAAGCTTATCCATTGTGTCTTGACTTTTGTTTGAGCCAATGGATACATTAACATACTTATTTTCATCTCTCTCCTGTGCGCACCAGACCAATCCAATCCCCACATTTTACTGATCAGGACCCTGAGTCCCAAAGCAGAGAAGTGATGTATCCAAGGTCACACAGCCATATAGGAGCAAGGCCTCTCCTCTCTTTTGGTCCAGCACTTTCCACCATACGACTTTGAAACATTTGAAGCTTATTTGAAAACTGCCTGTGTCTTATCTCCATATTCCCCATATGCAGAATTCTTATTACAAGCCGACAGCAACCCTCCCGAAACTACTGTCTTTGCCACCATTTTCTCAAGTGTACCCAAGCTGCTCATTTTAAACCAGGGGCTAAAGATAATCCCAAATAATTTTTAATTAAAGATCATCATTTAAAACGTATAATTTTGTAAGTCTACCAGTGATGAACTACATTAGGGATTTTGGTGTCACACGTCACAATTAAGTGTTTTCAGTGTTGAGCCAATTAAGGGTTAATAGGCCGCAAATACCTACTTTGCACATTTTTGCTTAATGAATTCGTAGTGGGAAACTATTCTCATTAGGCTAATTTGTCAACACAATCAAGTTACATCACCAGGATTTTTCTTGGAGCTCACAAATGTAAGTGCCTTTGTATCCTGGTGCACGTTTTCGCATTTGATTCCAGGCTGTTGGAAGAAAACCCTTTTTCATGAAAAGGGAGGAAGTTGATAGAAGATTTCGGGTCTTGATCTTAATTCTCACCTTCGAGACATAGGCATGTTTATGTCACCTTATTGAGCTCTCTGGGGCTTTCTGTCTGTATTTCCCTAGTAGGTTGTCATGCCAGAGAGTAAAACATGCATCTGTGTACTGGTAGAGGGAAGGTTTCAACCCCTAAGACGGGCGCGATGGCCGCAGGGAAAACTGTTCTCCCTGAACTCGCTGGGCTAGAGAGGGCTGCAGGTGTTTCCCTCACCAACTTGAAAAAATACCCAGCCTCCCTGCAAAAGGCTTCGTCTTCTTTCTAATGATATTGGCTATTTATCTGGGCAGAAGAGAAAACGCTCTTTCTCACTCTAAGGCTGTCACCACACTAATTAGTCGATTTAGTGGGGGAATAAACAGCTGTATTGTCAAGCCTTTCATAGGACGCAAAATATTATTCTCCACCCAGATTTTTGGGTACAAGTTTGTGTCCAAAGCAAGTGTTGTTTCCAGTAGCAGAGGGATTGGAAACAACCTACATGTCCCATCATGAGAGACTGTATGGTAAAGCCATGTAATGAATAAAACTTAAAGGAGCTCTAAAAACAATGACATGACTCAGAACTGTATTTACTGATGTGGAAACCTGTCACGGTGTGATGTTAATTGACAAAAGCATGTTACAAAGTGCTGTGGAGATGATGACATCTATTTTTAAATGTGTACATGTGTTTACATACACTAAGGAAAGTCTGGAAGAACATACTCAAATCTGATAGTAGGGGTTATCTCTCGGGAGTGGCATGTAGGTAATTTTTACTTTCTTCCTTGGTTTTTTTTCCCATGTATTGTCTGATTCTTTATGATAAGTTTATATTACATTGGTGATCAGAACAGAGATCTTTTTATTTGGTGTGTGGGGGGATGGTGAGTGAGTGAGTGAATCCCAGGCCTGGGGGTCAGGGTGAGAGGAAGAATCCACAAACCCTAAGCTAAGTTCCTAAGAATAAAAAGAAGAAACGTGGAGTGCCCTGATTCTTTTTCATCCCCCAAGTTATTTTGCCTGATGCTCCACTTACACAAACGACAAGTTTAGGTGGGAGGGATTTGATCTGGGTTTGCATTTGGTTTTAATTTAACTAAGTAGCCTCCTCCAAATGTAGTCAGCACACAGCACACGGGGAAAATGACATGAAATTC